>NC_071998.2:3073750-3745000 GCF_028885655.2 Pongo abelii
GTTGAATACGCACATCACAAAGGAGTTTCTCAGAATGCTTCTGTGCAGTCTTAATGGGAAGATATTTCCTTTTCCACCATAGGCCACAAAGGGCTGCAAATATTCATTTGCAGATTCTACAAAAAGTGAGATTCAAAACTGCTCAATCAAAAGATAAATTCGATTCTGTGAGTTGAATGCACACATCACAAAGAAGTTTCTCAGAATGCTTCTGTGTAGTTTTATGTAAAGATATTTCCTTTTCCAAAATAGATATCAAATCTTTCCAAATATCCACTTTCAGATCCTACAAAAAGCGGGTTTCAAAACTGCTCAATCAGAAGAAAGGTTCAACTCTGTGAGATGAACGCACACATCACAAAGTAGTTTCTCAGAATTCTTCTGTCTAGTTTTTATGTGAAGATATTTCCTTTTCCACAGTAGGCCTCAAATCGCTCCAACTATCACCTTGCAGATTCTACTAAAACAGTGTTTCAAAACTGCTTAATCAAAAGAAAGAATCAACCCTGTGAGATGAATGCACACATCACAAAGCAGTTTCTCAGAATGTTTCTGTGTAGTTTTTATGTGAAGATATTTCCTTTTCTACAATAGGCCTCAAAGCCCTCCAAATATCCACTTGCAGATTCTACAAAAAGAGTGATTCAAAACTTCGTGTTCATACGATAGATTCAACCTTGTGAGATGAATGCACACATCACAAGGTAGTTTCTCAGAATGCTTCTGTGTAGTTTTTATTTGAAGATGTTTCCTTTTCCACCATAGGCTGCAAAGGGCTTCAAATATCCACTTGCAGATTCTACAAAAAGAGAGATTCAAAGCTGCATAGTCAAAACATAGGTTCAACTGTGTGAGTGGAATGCACACATCACAAAGAAGTTTCTCAGAATATCTCTGCCTAGCTTTTATGTGAAGATATTTCCTTTTCTACAATATTCCTCAAAGCTCTCCAAATATCCAATTGCAGATTCTGCAAAAAGAAAGATTCAAAATTGATGAACCAAAAGATAAGTTCGACTCTGTAAGTTGAATGCACACCTCACAAAGAAGTCTCTCAGAATGCTTCTGTGTAGTTTTTTTGTGAAGATATTTGCTTTACCACCATAGGCATCACAGCACTCCAAATATCCACTTGCAAATTCCACAAAAACACTGTTTCAAAACTGCTCAATCAAAAGAAAGGATCAATTCTGTGAGATGAATGCACACATCACAAATAAGGTTACCAGAATGCATCTGTAGAGTTTTTATTTGAACATATTTCCTTTTCCAACATAGGCTGCAAAAGGTTCCAAATATCCACTTGCAGATTCTACAAAAACAGAGATTCAATAGTGCTCAATCAAAAGATAGGTTCAATTCTTTGAGTTGAATGCACACATCACAAAGAAGTTTCTCAGAATGCTTCTGTGTAGTTTTTATGTGAAGATATTTCCTTTTCCACAATAGACCTCAAACCACTCAAAATATCCACGTGCACATTCTACAAAAAGAGTATTTCAAAACTGCTCAATCAAAGGAAAGATTAGACTGTGTGAGATGAGTGCACACAGCACAAAGATGTTTCTCAGAATGTTTCTGTGTAGTTTCAATGTGAAGATATTTGCTTTTCCACGGCAGGCCTCAAAGCTCTCTAAATATCCAATTGCAGATTCAACAAAAACAGTGTGTCAAAACTGCTCAATCAAAAGAAAGGATAAACTCTCTAAGATGAATGCACACATGAAAAAGAAGTTTCTCAGAATACTTCTGTGTAGTTTTTATGTGAAGATATTTCCTTTTCTACAATTGACCTCAAAGCACTCCAAATATCCAATTCCAAATTCTACAAAAAGAGTGTTTCAAAACTGTTCAATCATAAGTTTGGTTCAATCCTTTGAGATGAATGCACACATTACAAAGAAGTTTCTCAGAATGTTTCCGTGTAGTTTTTATGTGAAGATATTTCCTTTTCCAAAATAGACCTCAAAGCTCTCCAAATATCCACTTCCAGATTCTACAAAAACATAGTTTCAAAACTGCTCAATCATAAGGTAGGTTCAACTTAGTGAGATGAATGCACACATCACAAAGAAGTTTCTCAGAATGCTTCTGTGTAGTTTTTATGTGAAGATATTTCCTTTTCCACCATAGGCCGCAAAGGGCTCTAAATATCCACTTTCAGATTCTACAAAAAGAGAGATTCAAAACTGCTCCATCAAAAGATATGTTCAACTCTGTGAGTAGAATGCACTCATCACAAATAAGTTTCTCAGAATGCTTCTGTGTAGTCTTTATGTGAAGATATATCCTTTTCCACAGTAGGCCTCAAAGCTCTCCAAATATCCACTTGCAAATTCTGCAAAAAGAGAGATTCAAAACTGCTCAATCAAAAGATAGCTTCGACTCTGTGAGTTGAATTCACACCTCACAAAGAAGTTTGTCAGAATGTTTCTGTGTAGTTTTTAAGTAAAGTTATTTGCTTTTCCAGTAGGCCTCAAAGCGTTCCACAAATCCACTTGCAGAATCTGCAAAAGAGAGATTCAAAACTGCTCAATCAAAAGATAGATTCAAATCTGTGAGTTCAATGCACACATCTCAAAGAAGTTTCCCAGAATGCTTCTGTGTAGTTTTTATGTGAAGATATTTCCTTTTCCACAATAGGCCACAAATCGCTCCAAATATCCACTATCAGATTCCACAAAAAGAGTGTTTCAAAACTGCTCAAAAGAAAGTTTCAACTCTGTGAGATGAATGCACTCATCATAAAGAAGTTTCTCAGAATGCTTTTGTGTAGTTTTTATGTGAAGATATTTGCTTTTCCACAGTAGGCCTCAACGTGCTCCAAATATCCACTTGCAGATTCTACAAAAACAGCGTTTCAAAACTGATCAATCAGAGATAGGTTGAACCCTATGAGATGAATGCACACATCAAAAAGAAGTTTCTCAGAATGCTTCTGTGTACTTTTTATTTGAAGATATTTCCTTTTCCACAATAGGCCGCAAAGGGCTCCAAACATCCACTTGCTGATTCTACAAAAAGGGAGATTCAAACCTTCTCAATCAAAAGATAAGTTCAACTCTCTGAGTTGAATGCACACGACACTAAGAAGTTTCTCAGAATGCTTCTGTGTAGTTTTTATGTGAAGATATTTCCTTTTCCACAATAGACCTTAAAGCTCTCCAAATATCCACTTGCAGATTCTTCAAAAAGAGGGATTCAAAACTGCTGAAGCAAAAGATATGTTCGACTCTGTGAGATGCATGCACACCTAACAAAGAAGTTTCTCATAAACCTTCCGTGTAGTTTTTATTTGAAGATATTTCCTTTTCCACCGTAGGCTGCAAAGGGCTCCAAATATCCCCATGCAGATTCTACAAAAAGGGAGATTCAAAACTGCTCAATCAAAAGATAGGTTCAACACTGTGAGTTGAATGCACACATCACAAAGGAGATTCTCAGAATACTTCTGTGTAGTTTTTATTTGAAGATGTTTCCTTTTCCTAAATAGACCTCAAAGCCCTCCAAATATCCACTTCCACATTCAACAAAAAGAGTGTTTCAAAACTGCTCAATCACAAGAAAGTTCAACTATGTGTGATGAATGTACTCATCACAAAGAACTTTCTCAGAATGCTTCTCTTTAGTTTTTATTTGAAGATATTTCCTTTTCCACAATAGGGTGCAAAGGGCTCCGAATATTCACTTCCACATTCTACAAAAAGAGAGATTCAAAACTGCTCAATAAAAAGATAGGTTCTACACTGTGAGTTGAAGGCACTCATCACAAACAGGTTTCTCAGAATCCTTCTATGTAGTTTTATATACAGATATTTCCTTTTCCACAATAAGCCTCAAATCTCTCCAAATATCCACTTGCAGATTCTACAAAAAGAGTGTTTCAAATCTGCTTAATCAAAAGAAAACTTCAACTCTGTGAGATGAATGCACACATCACAAAGAAGTTTCTCAGAATGCTTCTGTGTAGTTTTTATGTGAAGATATTTGCTTTTCGACAGTAGGCCTCAAGTCGCTCCAAATATTCACTTGCAGATTCTACAAAAACGGGGTTTCAAAACTGTTCAATCAAAAGATAGTTTCGACCCTGTGAGTTGAATATATGTCTCACAAAGAAGTTTCTCTGAATGCTTCTGGGTTGTTTTTATTTGAAGATATTTCCTTTTCCACCATAGTGTGCAAAGGGCTCCAAATATCCACTTGCAGATTCTACAAAAACAGACATTCAAAGCTGCTCATTCAAAAGATAGGTTCAACTCTATGAGTTGAATGCACACATCACAAAGAAGTTTCTCAGAATGCTTCTGTGTAGTTTTTATGTGAAGATATATCCTTTTGCACAATTGGCCTCAAAGCTCTCCAAATATCCACTTGCAGATTCTGCAAAAAGATTCAAAACAGCCAATCGAAACATACGTTCGACTCTGTGAGTTGAATGCACCCCACACAAAGAAGTTTTTCAGAATGCTGCTGTGTAGTTTTTATTTGAAGATATTTCCTTTTCTACCATAGGCCACAAAAGGCTTCAAATATCCACTTGCAGATTCTACAAAAATAGAGATTCAAAACTGCTCAAGCAAAAGATAGATGCAACTTGGTGAGTTGAATGTACACATCAGAAAAAAGTTTCTCAGAATATTTCTGTGTAGTTTTTATATGAAGATATTTCCTTTTCCACAGTAGACCTCAAAGCTCTCCAAATATCCACTTGAAGAGTCTACAAAAAGAGAGACTCAAAACTCCTCAATCAAAAGATAGGTTCGACTCTGAGTTGAATGCACACCACACAAAGAAGTTTCTCAAAATGCTTCTATGTAGTGTTTACGTGAAGATATTTGTTTTTCCCCAGTAGGCCTCAAAGTGCTCCAAATATCCACTTGCAGATTTTGCAAAAAGAGAGATTCGAAACTACTCAACCAAAAGATAGGTTCAACACTGTGAGTTGAATGCTCACATAACAAAGAAGTTTTTCAGAATGCTTCTGTGTAGTTTTTATGAGAAGTTATTTCCTTTTCAAAAGTACGACTCAAAGCCCTCTAAATATTCACTTCCAGATTCCACAAAAATAGTTTTTCAAAATGGCTCGATCAAAAGAGAGTTTCAACACTGTGTGATGAAAGCACTTATCACAAAATAGTTTCTCTGAATATTTCTGTGTAGTTTTTATTTGAAGATATTTCCTTTTCAACCACAGGTCTCAAAGGGCTCCAAATATCCACTTGCAGATTCCACAAAAAGAGAGATTCAAAACTGCTCAATCAAAAAATAGGTTCAACCCTGTGAGATGAATGCACACATCACAAAGAAGTTTCTCAGAATGCCTCTGTGTAGTTTTTATGTGAATATATTTGCTTTTCCACAGAAGGCCTCAAAGTGCTCCAAATATCTAATTTCAGATGCAACAAAAACAGTGTTTCAAAACTGCTCAGTCAAAACAGAGGATCAACTGTGGGAGACGAATGCACACATCACAAAGAAGTTTCTCAGAATTATTCTGTGTAGTTTTTATGTGAAGATATTTCCTTTTCCACAATAGGACTCAAAGCGCTCCAAATATCCACTTGCCGATTTTACAAAAAGAGCGTTTCCAAACTGCTCAATCATAACATAGGTTCAATCCTGTGAGATGAATGCACACATCACAAAGAAGTTTCTCAGAATGCTTCTCTGTAGTTTTTATGTGAAGATATTTCCTTTTCCATCATAGGCTGCAAAGGGCTCCAAATATCCACTTGCTGATTCTACAAGAAGAGAGATTCAAAAGTACTTAATCAAAAGATAGGTTCGACTCTGTGAGTTGAATGCACACCTCACAAAGAAGTTTCTCAGAATGCTTTTGTGTAGTTTTTATGTGAAGATATTTGCTTTTCACAGTTGCCCTCAAAGGACTCCAAATATACATTTGCAGATTCTGCAAAAAGAGACTGCTATATCAAAAGATAGGTTCAACTTTGTGAGTTGAATACACACATCACAAAGAAGTTTCTCAGAATGCTTCTGTGTAGTTTTTATGCGAAGATATTTCCTTTTCCAAAATAGGTCAAAAAGCCCTCCAAATATTCACTTCCAGATTCTACAAAAAGAGTGTTTCAGAACTGCTCAATCAAAAGAAAGGTTCAACTCTGTGTGAGAAATGCACTCATCTCAAAGAATTTTCTCTCAATGCTTCTGTGTAGTTTTAATATTGGATACTTCCTTTTCCACCAAAGGGCACAAAGGGCTCCAAATATCAACTTGCAGATTCTACAAAGAGACAGATTCAAAACTGCTTAATCAAAAGATAGGTTCAACTCTGTGCCTTGAATGCACACATCACAAAGAAGTTTCTCAGAATGCTTCTGTGTAGTTTTTATATGAAGATATTTCCTTTTCCACCATAGGCGACAAAGGGCTCCAAATATCCACTTGCAGATTCTACAAAAAGAGAGATTCCAAACTGCTCAATAAAAAGATAAGCTCAACTATGTGAGCTGAATGCAATCATCACAAAGAATTCTCTCAGAAGGCTTCTATGTAGTTTTTATATGAAGATATTTCCTTTGCTACAATAGGCCTAAAATCGCTCCAAATATCCACTTGCAGATTCTACAAAAAGTGTGTTTCAAAACTACTCAATCAAAAGAAAGATTCAACTAAGTGAGATGAATACACACATCACAAAGAAGTTTCTCAGAATGCTTCTGTGTAGTTTTTATGTGAAGATATTTGCTTTTCGACAGTAGGACTCAAATCGCTCCAAATATTCACTTGCAGATTCTACAAAAACAGGGTTTCAAAACTGTTCAATCAAAAGATAAGTTCGACTCTGTGAGTTGAATGCACACATCACAAAGAAGTTTCTCAGAATGCTTCTGTGTAGTTTTTATGTGAAGATATGTCCTTTTGCACAATCGGCCTCAAAGCTCTCCAAATATCCACTTGCAGATTCTGCAAAAAGATTCAAAACAGCTCAATCAAAACATACGTTCGACTCTGTGAGTTGAATGCACCTCTCACAAAGAAGTTTCTCAGAATGCTGCTGTGTAGTTTTTATTTGAAGATATTAGCTTGTCTACCATAGGCTGCAGAAGGCTCCAAATATCCACTTGCAGATTCTACAAAAATAGAGATTCAAAACTGCTCAATAAAAAGATAGGTTCAACTCCGTGAGTTGAATGCACACAACACAAAGTTGTGGGTGGGGGGAGGGGGGAGGGATAGCATTGGGAGATATACCTAATGCTAGATGACGAGTTAGTGGGTGCAGAACGCCAGCATGGCACATGTATACATATGTAACTTACGTGCTCATTGCGCACATGTACCATAAAACGTAAAATATAATAATAATAATAATAATAAAATAAAAAAAGAAAAAAAAAAGAAGTTACTCAGAATGCGTCTGTGTAGTTTTTATGTGAAGATATTTCCTTTCCACAATAGGCTTCAAAGCTCTCCAAATATCCACTTGCAGATTCTGCAAAAAGAGAGATTCAAAATTTCTCAATCAAAAGATAGGTGCAACACTGTGAGATGAATGCACACATCACAAAGAATTTCTCAGAACACTTCTGTGAAGTTTTTATGTGAAGATATTTCCTTTTCCAAATTAGGCCTCAAAGCTCTCCAAATATCCACATCCAGATTCTACAAAAAGAGTGTTTCAAAACTGCTCAATCATAAGATAGGTTCAATTTTGTGAGATGAATGCACACATCACAAAGAAGTTTCCCAGAATGCTCCTGTGTAGTTTTTATTTAAAGATATTACCTTTTCCACCATAGGCCACAAAGGGCTCCCAATATCCACTTGCAGATTCAACAAAAAGAGAGATTCACAACTGCTCAATCAAAAAATAGGATCAACTCTGTAAGATGAATGCACACAGCAAAAAGAAGTTCCTCAGAATGTTTCTGTGTAGTTTTTATGTGAAGATATTTCCTTTTCCACAATTGGCCTCAAAGCACTCCAAATATCCAATTACAAATTCTACAAAAAGACTGTTTCCAAACTGCTCAATCATAACATAGGTTCAACGCTTTCAGATGAATGCACTCATTACAAAAAGTTTCTCAGAATGCTTCTGTGTCGTTTTTATGTGAAGACATTTGCTTTTCCACAGTGGGAGTCAAAGCGCTCCAAATATCCACTTGCTGATTCTGCTAAAAGAGAGATTCAAAACTACTCAAGCAAAAGATAGGTTCAATTCTGTGAGTTGAATGCACGCCTCACAAAGAAGTTTCTCAGAATGCTTCTGTGTAGTTTTTATGAGAAGACATTTCTTTTTCCAAAAAAGGTCTCAAAGCCCTCCAAATATCCACTTCCAGATTCTACAAAAAGAATGTTTCAAAACTGCTGAATCAAAAGAAAAAATCAACTCTGTGTGATGAATGTACTCATCACTAAGTTGTTTCTCTGAATGCTTCTGTGTAGTTTTTATTTGAAGATATTTGCTTTTCCACCATAGGGGGCAATGGGCTCCAAATATCCACTTGCAGATTCTACAAAACGAGAGATTCAATATTACTCTATCAAAAGACAGAGTCAACACTGTGAGTTGAATGCACACATCACAAAGAAGTTTCTCAGAATACTTCTATGTAGTTTTTATGTGAAGATATTTCCTTTTCCACGATAGGCCTCAAGTAGCTCCAAATATCCACTTGCCGATTCTACAAAAAAAGTGTTTCAGAACTGCTTATTCAAATGTAAGGTTCAACTCTGTGAGATGAATGAACACACCACAAAGCACTTTCTCAGAATGATCCTGTCTATATTTTATGTGTAGTTATTACCTTTTCCAGAATAGGCTTCAAAGCGCTCCAAGTGTACACTTGCATATTCTACAAAGAGGGTTTTTCAAAACTGCTCAATGCAAAGAAAGTTTCAACTGTGTGAGATGAATGCACACATCACAAAGAAGTTTGTCAGAATGTTTCCATAAATTTTCTATGTGAAGATATATCCTTTTCCACCACAGGCCTCAAAGCGCTCCAATTGTAGACTTGCAGATTCTACAAAAACAGACTTTCAAAACTGCTCAATCAAAAGAAAGGTTCAACTCTGTGAGATGAATGCACACATCACAAAGAACTTTCTCAGAATTCTTCTGTCTAGTTTTTATGTGAAGATATTTAGTTTTCCACCATAGGCCTCAAAGTGCTCCAAATGTCCACTTGCAGACTCTACAAATACAGTGTTTCCAAACTACTCAAAAGTAATGTGCAACTCTGTGATATGAATTCACACATCCAAAGAAGTTTGTGAGAATGCTTCTGTTTAGTTTTTATGTGAAGATATTTCCTTTTCCACCATAGGCCTCAAACCGCTCCAAATGTCCTCTTGCAGATACTACAAAAAGAGTGTTTCAAAGTTTCTCAATCAAAAGAAAATTTCAACTCTTTGAGATGAGTGCACACATCACATAGAAGTTTCTCAGAATGCTTCTGTCTAATTACTATATGAAGATATTTCGTTATCCACCATAGGCCTCAAGGTGCTCCAAATGTCCATTTGCAGATTCTACAAAAAGAGTGTTTCAGAGCTGCTCAATGAAAAGTAACGTTCAACTCTGTGAGATGAATGCACACATCACAAAGAAGTTTGTCAGAGTGATTCTCTCTAGTTTTTATGTGAACATATTACCTTTTCCACCATAGGCCTCAAAGCCCTCCAAATGTCCAATTGCAGATTCTACAAAAAGAGTGTTTCAAAGCTGTTCAATCAAAAGAAAGGTTCAACTCTGTGAGATGAATGTATAAATCACAAAGAAGTTTGTCAGAATGCTTCTGTCTAGCTTTTATGAGAAGATATTTCCTTTTCCACCATAAGCCTCAAAGCGCTCCAATTGTCCACTTTCAGATTCTATAAAAAGAGGGTTTCAAAACTGCTCAATAGACAGTAAGGTTCAACTCTGTGAGATGATTGCACACATCACGAAGTAATTTCTCAGAATGCTTCTGTCTAGCTTGTATGTGAAGATATTTCCTTTTCCAAGATATGCCTGAAAGCACTCCAAATATCCACTTGCAGATAGTACAAAAAGGGTTTTTCAAAACTGCTCATTCAAAGGCAAGGTTCAACCTCTGAGATGAATGCACATATCACAAAGAAGGATTTCAGAATGGTTCTGTCTAGTTTTCATGTGAAGATATTTCGTTTTCCACCATAGGCCTAAAAGCACCCCAAATGTCCACTTGCAGATTCTACAAAAAGAGGTTTTCCAAACTGCTCAATCAAAACAAAGGTTCAACTATGCGAGATTAATGCACCCATCACAAGGAAGTTTCTCAGAATGCTTCTGTCTAGTTTTTATGTGAAGATATTTCCTTTTCCACCATAGGCCTCAAAGTGCTCCACATGTCCAATTGCAGATTTTCCAAAAAGAGTGCTTCAAAACTTCTCAATGAAAACTAAGGTTCAACTCTGTGAGATGAATGCACACATCACAAAGAAGTTTGACAGAATGCTTTTGTCTAGTTTTTATGTGAAGATATTTCCTTTTCCACCATAGACCTCAAAGCGCTCCAAGTGTCCACTTACAGATTCCATAAAAAGAGTGTATGAAAGCTGCTCAATGAAAAGTAAGGTTCAACTATGTGAGATGAATGCACACATCACAAACAAGTTTGTAAGATTGATTCTGTCTAGTTTTAATGTGAAGGTATTTCCTTTTCCATCATAGGCCTCAAAGCACTCCAAATGTCCACCTACGGATTCTACCAAAAGAGTTTTTGAAAGCTGCTCAATCAAAAGAAAAGTTCTGCTCCATGAGATGAATGCACACATCACAAAGAAGTTTGGTGGAATGCTTCTGTCTAGTTATTATATACAGATATTTCGTTATCGACCTTAGGCCTCAAAGCACTCCAAAAATCCACTTAAAGATTCTACAAAAAGAGTGTTTCAAAACTGCTCAATTGAAAGCAAGGTTCAACTCTGTGAGATGAATGCACATATCACAAAGAAATTTATCAGAATGCTTCTGTATAGTTCTTATGTGAAGATATTTCCTTTTCCACCATAGGCCTCCCAGCACTCCAAATGTCCACATGAAGACAGTACAAAAAGGGTGTTTGAAAACTGCTCAATGAAAAGAAAGCTTCAACTCTCTGAGATGAATGCATATATCACAAAGAAGGTTGTCAGAATGCTTCTGTCTGGTTTTTATGTGAAGATATTTCCTTTTCCACCATAGGCCTACAAGCCCTCCATATGTCCACTTGCAGATTCGACAGAAAGAGAGTTTCAAAACTGCTCAATCAAAAGAAAGGTTCAACTCTGTGAGATGACAGCACACAACACAAAGAAGTTTCTCAGAAGGCTTCTGTCTATTTTTTATGTGAAGATGTTTCATTTTCCACCATAGGCCTCAAAGCGCTTCAAATGTCCACTTGCAGATTCCACAAAAAGAGTGTTTCTAAACTGATCAATCAAAAGAGAGTTTCAACTACATGAAATGAATGCTCAGATCACAAAGACGTTTCTCAGGATTCTTCTGTCTAGTTTTTTTGTGAACATATTTCCTTTTCCACCATAGACCTCAACGTGCTCCAAATATCCACTTGCAGATTCTACAAAAAGAGTGTTTCACAGGTGTTGAATAAAAGAAAGGTTCAACTCTGTTTGTGATGAATGCACAAATCACAAAGAAGTTTCTCAGAATGCTTCTGTCTAGTTATTACATGAAGATATTTCATTATCCACCGCAGGCCTCAAAGCACACCAAATGTCAACTTGCAGATTCTACAAAAAGAGTGTTTCAATACTGCTCCATTGAAAGTGAGGTTCAACTCTGTGAGACGAATAAACACATCACAAAGAAATTTCTCAGAAAGGTTCTGTCTAGGATAATGTGAAGATAATTCCTTTTCCAACTTAGGCCGCAAAATGCTCCAAAAGTCCACTTGCAGATTCTACAAAAAGAGTGTTTCCAAACTGCTCAATCAAAAGAAAGATTCAACTCTCTGAGATGAATGCACACATCACAAAGAAGTTTGTCAGAATTCTTCTGTCTAGTTTTTATGTGAAGATATTTCCTTTTCCAACATTGACCTGAAAGCGCTCCAAATATCCACTAGCAGATTCTACAAAAAGAGAGATTCAAAACTGCTCTATCAAAAGAAAGGTTTCACTCTGTGAGATGAATGCATACATCACAAAGAAGATTCTCAGATTGCTTCTGTCTAGATTTTATGTGAAGATATTTCCTTTTCTACCATAGGCCTCAAAGCCCTCCAAATGTCCACTTGCAGATTCTACCAAAATACTGTTTACAAACTGCTCAATCAAAAGAAAGATTCAACTCTGTGAGATGAACGCACGCACCAGGAAGAAGTTTCTCAGAATTCTTCTGTCTAGTTTTTATGTGAAGATGTTTCCTTTTCCACCATAGGCCTCAAAGTGCTCCAAATATCCACTTACAGATTCTACAAAAATAGAGTTTCAAAACTGCCCAATAAAAAGAAAGGTTTGACTCTGTGAGATGAATGCACACATCCCAAAGAGGTTTCTCAGATTGCTTCTGCCAAGATTTTAGGTGAAGATATTTCCTTTTCTGCCATAGGCCACCAAACGCTAATAATGTCCACTTGCAGATTCTACAAAAAGAGGGTTTCCAAACTGCTCAATCAAAAGAAGGGTTCAACTCTGTGAGTTGAACGCACATATCACAAAGAAGTTTCTCTGAATTCTTCTTTCTAGTTTTTATGTGAAGATATTTCCTTTTCCACCACAGGCCTCAAAGCGATCCAAATGTCCACTTGCAGATTCTACAAAAAGAGATTTTCAAAACTGCTCATTCAAAAGAAACGTTTAAGTCTCTGAGATGAATGCACACATCACAGAGAAGTTTCTCAGATTGCTTCTGTCTAGATTTTATGTGAAGATATTTCCTTTTCTACCATTGTACCCAAAGCGCTCCAAATGTCCTCATACAGATTCAACAGAAAGAGTGCTTCCAAACTGCTCAAAAAAAAGAAAGGTTCAACTATGTGAGATGAAAGCACACATCACAAAGAAGTTGCTCAGAATTCTTCTGTCTAGTTTTTATATGAAGATTTTTCCTTTTCCACCACAGACCTCAAAGTGCTCGAAATGTCCACTTGCAGATTCTACAAAAAGAGAGGATCAAAACTGCTCAATCAAAAGAAAGGTTTAACTCTGTGAGGTGAATGCACACATCTCAAAGAAGTTTCTCAGATTTCTTCTGTCTAGATTTTATGTGACAATATTTCCTTTTCTACCATAGGCCTCAAAGCGCTCCAAATATCCACTTGCAGATTCTACAAAAAGAAAGTTTCACCACTGCTCAATCAAAAGAAAGGTTTACCTCTGTGAGATGAATGCACAGATCACAAAGAAGTTTCTCAGATTGCTTCTGTCTAGATTTTATGTGAAGATATTTCCTTTTCTACCATTGTACCTAAAGCACTCCAAATGTCCTCATGCAGATTCAACAAAAAGAGTGTTTCCAAACTGCTCAGACAAAAGAAATGTTCAACTATGTGAGATGAATGCACAGATCTCAAAGAAGTTGTTCAGAATTCTTCTGTCTAGTTTTTATGTGAAGATTTTTCCTTTTCCACCACAGACCTCAAAGCGCTCCAAATGTCCACTTACAGATTCTACAGAAAGAGAGGATCAAAACTGCTCAATCAAAAGAAAGGTTTAACTCTGTGAGATGAATGCACACATCTCAAAGAAGTTTCTCAGATTTCTTCTGTCTAGATTTTATGTGACAATATTTCCTTTTCTACCATAGGCCTCAAAGCGCTCCAAATATCCACTTGCAGATTCTACAAAAAGAAAGTTTCACCACTGCTCAATCAAAAGAAAGGTTTACCTCTGTGAGATGAATGCACAGATCAAAAAGAAGTTTCTCAGATTGCTTCTGTCTAGATTTTATGTGAAGATATTTCCTTTTCTACCATAGGCCACAAAGCGCTCCAAATATCAACTTGCAGATTCTACACAAAGAGTGTTTCCAAACTGCTCAATCAAAAGAAAGGTACAACAGTGTGACATTAACGCATATATCCCAAAAGAGTTTCTCAAAATTCTTCTGTCTAGTTTTTATTTGAAGAGATTTCCTTTTCCACCATAGGGCTCAAAGCGCTCCAAATGTCCACTTGCAGATTCTACAAAAAGAGAGTTGAAAAACTTCTGAATCAAAAGAAAGGTTTAACTCAGTGAGGTGAATGCACATTACACAAGGAAATTTCTCAGATTGCTTCTGTCTAGATTTTATGTGAAGATATTTTCTTTTCTACCATAGACCACAAAACACCCTAAATGCCCACTTGCAGAAGCTACACAAAGAGTGTTTACAAACTGTTCAATCAAAAGAAAGGTATAACTCTGTGAGATGAATGCACATATCCCAAAGAAGTTAATTAGAATTCTTCTTTCTAGTTTTTATGTGAAGGTATTTCCTTTTCCACCATAGGCCTTAAAGTGCTCCAAATGTCCACTTGCAGATTCTACAGAAAGAGAGTTTCAAAACTGCTCAATCAAAAGAAAGTTTTAACTCAGTGAGATGAATGCACACATCACAAAGAAGTTTCACAGTTTGCTTCTGTCTAGATTTTATGTGAAGATATTTTCTTTTCTACCATAGGCCACAAAGCGCTTCAAATGTCCACTTGCAGATTCTACAAAAAAAGGGTTTCCAAACTGCTCAATCAAAAGAAACGTTCAACTCTGGGAGATGAATGCATGCATCACAAAGAAGTTTCTCAGAATTCTTCTGTCTAGTTTTTATGTGAAGATATTTCCTTTACCACCATAGGCTTCAAAGCGCTCCAACTGTCCACTTGCAGATTCTACAAAAAGCGAGTTTCAAAACAGCTCAATAAAAGAAAGTTTTAACTTTGTGAGATAAATGCACACATCACAAAGCAGTTTCTCAGCTTGCTTCCGTCTAGATTTTATGTGAAGATATTTCCTTTTCTACCGTAGGCCGCAAAGCACTTCAAACATCCACTTGCAGATCCTACAAAAAAAGGGTTTCCAAACTGCTCAACCAAAAGAAATGTTCAACTCTGTGAGAGGATCACACACATCACAAAGTAGTTTGTCAGAATACTTCTGTCTAGTATTTATGTGACGATATTACCTTTTCCACCCTAAGCAGATTCTACTAAAAGAGTGTTTCCAAACTGCTTAATCAAAAGAAAGGTTCAACTCTGTAAAATGAACCCACACATCAAAAAGAAGTTTCTCAGAATTCTTCTGTCTAGTTTTTATGTGAAGATATTTCCTTTTCTGCCATAGGCCTCAAAACACTCCAAATGTCCACTTGCAGATTCTACAAAAAGAGGGTTTCCAAAATGCTCAATCAGAAGAAAAGTTCAACTCTGTGAGATGAACGCACACATCACAAAGTAGTTTCTCAGAATTCTTCTGTCTAGTTTTTATGTGAAGATATTTCTATTCCACCATAGGATGCAAAGCGCTCCAAATGTCCACTTGCAGAAAAGAGAATTTAAAAACTGCCCAATCAAAGGAGAGATTTAATTCTGTGAGATCAAAGCACACATCACAAAAAAGTTTCTCAGTTTGCTTCTGTCTAGATTTTATGTGAAGATATTTCCTTTTCTTCCATAGGCCTCAAAGTGCTCCCAATGTTCACTTGCAGATTCTACAAAAAGAGGGTTTCCAAACTGCTTAATCAAAAGAAAGGTTCAACTCTGTGAGATGAATGCACACATCACAAAGAAGTTTCTCATAATTTTTCTGTCTAGTTTTTATGTGAAGATATTTCCCTTTCCACCATAGGCCTCAAAGCATTCCAAAGGTCCACTTGCAAATTCTACAAATAAAGAGCTTCAAAACTGCTCAATCAAAAGAAAGGTTTAACTCCGTGAGATAAATGTATACATCACAGGAACTTTCTCACATTGCTTCTGTTTAGATTTTATGTGAAGATATTTCCTTTTCTACCATAAGACACAAAGCGCTACAAATGTCCACTTGTGGATTCTACAAAAAAGAGTGTTTCCAAACTGCTCAATCAAAAGAAAGGTAAAACTCTGTGAGATGTCACTAAGCAAGTCCTTAATTACATACAAAGAGACTTAGACTCCCACACAATAATAATGGGAGACTTTAATACCACACTGTCAACATTAGACAGATCAATGAGACAGAAAGTTAACAATGATACCCAGAAATTGAACTCAGCTCTGCACCAAGCGGACCTAATAGACATCTACAGAATTCTCCGCCCCAAATCAACACAATATACATTCTTTTCAGCACCACATCACACCTATTACAAAATTGACCACATACTTGGAAGTAAAACATTCCTCAGCAAATGTAAAAGAACAGAAATTATAACAAACTGTCTCTCAGACCACAGTGCAATCAAGCCAGAACTCAGGATTAAGAAACTCACTCAAAACCACTCAACTACATGGAAACTGAACTACCTGCTCCTGAGTGACTACTAGGTACATAACAAAATAAAGGCAGAAATAAAGATGTTGTTTGAAACCAACGAGAACAAAGATGCAACATAACAGAATCTCTGGAACACATTCAAACAGTGTGTAGAGGGAAATTTACAGCACTAAATGCCCACAAGAGAAAGTAGGAAATATCTAAAATTGACACCCTAACATCTCAATTAATAGAACTAGAAAAGCCAGAGCAAACACATTCAAAAGCTAGCAGAAGGCAAGAAATAACTAAGATCAGAGCAGAACTGAAGGAAATAAAGACACAAAAAACCCTTCAAAAAATTAATGAATCCAGGAGCTGTTTTTTTTGAAAAAATCAACAAAATTGATAGACCACTAGCAAGACTAATAAAGAAGAAAAGAGAGAAGAATCAAATAGACGCAATAAAAAATGATAAAGGGGATATCACCACCGATCCCACAGAAATACAAACTACCATCAGAGAATACTATGAACACCCCTAAGCAAATAAACTAGAAAATGTAGAAGAAATGGATAAATTTCTCGACACATACATCCTCCCAAGACTAAACCAGGAAGAAGTTGAATCTCTGAATAGACCAATAATAGGCTCTGAAATTGAGGCAATAATCAATAGCTTACCAATGAAAAAAAGTCCAGGACCAGGTGGATTCACAGCCAAATTCTACCAGAGGTACAAGGAGGAGCTGCTTTCGTTCCTTCTGAAACTATTCCAATCAATAGAAAAAGAGTGAATCCTCCCTAACTCATTTTATGAGGACAGCATCATCCTGATACCAAAGCCAGGCAGAGACACAACAAAAAAAGAGAATTTTAGACCAATACCTTTGATGAACGTTGATGCAAAAATCCTCAATAAAATATTGGCAAACAAAAGCCATCAGCATATCAAAAAGGTTATCCACCATGATCAAGGGGGCTTCATCCCTGGGATGCAACGCTGGTTCAACATACACAAATCAATAAATGTAATACAGCAATAAACAGAACCAAAGACAAAAATCACATGATTATCTCAATAGATGCAGAAAAGGCCTTTGACAAAATTCATCAACCTTCATGCTAAAAACACTGAATAAATGTGGTATTGATGGGACGTATCTCAAAATAATAAGAGCTATCTATGACAAACCCACAGCCAATGTCATAGTGAATAGGCAAAAGCTGGAAGCATTCCCTTTGAAAATTGGCACAAGACAGGGATGCCCTCTCTCACCACTCCTATTCAACATAGTGTTGGAAGTTCTGGACAAGGCAATTAGGCAGGAGAAGGAAATACAGGGTATTCAATTAGGAAAAGAGGAAGTCAAATTGTCCCTGTTTGCAGATGACATGATTGTGTATCTAGAAAACCCATGGTCTCAGCCCAAAATCTACTTAAGCTGATAAGCAACTTCAGAAAGTTTCAGGATACAAAATCAATGTAAAAGATCACAAGCATTCTCATACACCAATAACAGACAAGCAGAGAGCCAAATCATGAGTCAACTCCCATTCACAACTGCTTCAAAGAGAATAAAATACCTAAGAATCCAACTTACAAGGGATGTGAAGGACCTCTTCAAGGAGAACTACAAACCACTGCTCAATGAAATAAAAGAGGATACAAACAAATGGAAGAAAATTCCATGCTTCATTTAAATGAAGGTGGCAACGAGTTCAGTACTTTCATGCAGATTAGAAAACAGTAGTTTTTGAAGATTGCATTTGTTCATGTAAGTCAGAAGGTTTGAACTAGTTCCTACCCCTGCAATAGGTTTAAGCCTAAGAATTGTTATTCATTATGATTTGGTCTTTAAATAAATTATGAAGGTAGATGGTAGAGCACACCCCATGAATGCACTGAGGTGCCGTAAGGCTCCAATGCCAGAGGCGGCCGGTTGGAATTTAGTTCAATCACACATTTGTTATGAGAAGTCTGACAAGCTTCAGCTCTAAAGTAAGCTTGGAAACAAAAAGAAACTCTGCGAAAAATACTAAACACAGACACACACACACACATGCACACTCACTCCTCTCTTTTAAGACTGGCATAGAAGATGTAAGTGTACCAACAAGCAATCTCCAAAGAGCAAATGAAACAGAAAATTCAAACGAGTGACTGATAGGAGTTGTAACTTCAACAAAGTGCCTCTCATATCTGCCTCATAAACCAGTACTCATTTTTCACAACTAACTCACATAGCACCTCCTTAGTGACACCTTTCCTGTTCTGCCCACCAGATATACCTGCAGACCTAGTGTATCCTCTCGCCCAGAACACAGGGCATCTTATACAGGGGGCTCTATCTACAGGGGGTTCTATGATTTGGCAAGGACTGTGAACATATGGGCAGCGGTTTTTCAATTCATGTTTGTGGCTCTCACTACAAATGTCCTGCCTCAGGCACCCAGCAGGCAGTAATAAATGCTGGTTGCACACTAAAACATTGGTATGCTACGTCATTATTGTAAAGGATAGTCATTTTTTAAAACATTTTGGAAGTTCTTTTGAAACTGACTTTTTAGATTATGAAAATATTTCAATGATAGGTTTCGGTTTTCCAAGTTAGGCATTGTTTTATTTGAGAAACTGTCAAAGTTATACAAAACCAAGCATGTGTCTCTGTGCATTTTGTTTTCTCTCCTCCCTTAATGCTAAGGAAGGGTTTCTTCTCTTTTATAGGCCAAATCCTCCACAAATGAATGTGTTAACGAATGAACAAATTAATAAATGACATGAATGGGAGCTCAAACTGCATAAAACTATACCTACTTAAAAATGAGAGGTGACGATTGCTAACATGTCATAACCAGACTCTGTCCTGACTTCAGCAAGCCACAACTTTGACAATAAAGAGGAGAGAGGATCAAGTCCCTAAATACCACAGGTGTACTAAGACCTTCCCACGTGCCTGAAGAAGATACACTTGCAGAGGAGAAATGATGATGCAGAGGCCTGCTCCGAGATGCAGGAGGAAGTTTAATTGCCTGTGAATTTGACTGGGATGGAAGGGTTGAAACGAGGTTTCAAAGGAAATAGAGATTGTTAAACTCCTGACTAGGCAATAACTGCCGTCCTTCTCTTCTATCTGCCCCTGTGACTAGGCGATAACTGCCCTCCTTCTCTTCTATCTGCCCCTGTGACTAGGCGATAACTGCCCTCCTTCTCTTCTATCTGTCCCTACCTTGGGCCCCAAATGACTCAGCACTAAAGTGCTTTGAGCAGGCTCCAGCCCAAAAGTGGCCTCCATGGGCACCACTTCCCGCTCTGCTGCCTTGCCTCGCTTTCCTCCTCGGCCTTCCCGGATGGATGACAGATGTTATTCCCAGGTTCCCTAACACTCAAGTCTAGTCCCTCAGTTTCTAGCAATCATCAAGCTTCACTGTGTGTCTAGCGTATCAGGAGTCAGACCTCAGAAGTACAGCTTGGTGTAAATTCAGAGTCAGGGAAGAAAGAAGGAAGGAAAGAAGACCCTGAGCTGGATTCATACACATCATCACAATTCATCCACACCGCAGTCCTGTAAGGTATGTGCCATTGTACTCAGAAAACTGAGGCTCAAAGAGATTGAGCAACTTATCTAAGACCTCAAAAGTCCTGAGAGCAGAGCCTGGATTTCAAACACCTGGGAGACTCTGAAATCCATGTTAGCTCTTCTATACATGAGCCCAAAATGCAGCTGTACTCCAGCAAGACTGACTTCCTCTTGCGGCTTATCAATAGCTCTGAATACAAGAATCCTCAAAATGCTTTATGAGAAATAGTAGCATCATGGGAATAAGTTGGCAAGTTCCCAGCATTACTGCTTTAGATGCACTTGAACTTTTTCTCCATGTATAGAGTCAAGAATAAGGAAAAAAGATCCAAAGGAGGAGAGAAATAAAACGAGACTGAGCCTTATACTTCTTCGACAGAACAGATAATGTTGGGATTTTCCTTACTTTTTTTCCAGACAAATCCAATAAAGACGTCTGTTTCTGTTACCTAAAACCAACTTGAAAAGTTTGCTCCCTCCCACCTTAAGCGGCTTTGTATAGAGCCCACAGTTGAACATTGGTTCCTATGGCAAAGATTAATTTCAAAGTTTTTATAGTATTATTCAAAGCACGTTTGATTTCAGCCTTGGCAACCATGGGCAGAATATCAGCAACGCTCCCTGTATTAGCTATTGGAGAGAAAACACTGTGAAACTCTAAGACCTTGGTTATTGGGCCAATGAAACGTTTATGCCCTGATCAGATGGAGCAAAACTTTGGCAGGGTTAGTGAGCCACCTTCCGAGTGTACCAATGAAGCTCTTGCCTGCTGTTTCAGATAAATGATTTTCATTGCACTGTTGGCTTGTGCTTGAGAAGGTTATTCAATTGATCCCAGTTGTTCGCAATGCCTTGAAGGCAAATAATGTTGTAGCATCCACTGTCCTCATAATACACTGTTTCTTTTCTAAGAAAGGTTGTTGTCACAATTCCCTAGATATCAACAGAAAATATTCCACTTCTTATTATATATTAATTTTGCTCTGGAATAAGTAAATGTAACTACCAGATTGCTAATGAGGATGTTACGCTGATGTTTATTTGTGTGTTCTAATCTGTAGATAAACAGCAAGGTCTTTTTTACTTCATGATTCCAAGTCTCAGGCCACAGCAGGACAAGTATCAAAACATCTATCTCAATTCAGAGTTGAGATTTCTAATAAGAATTCTATTTTCTCCATAATCATAAAATAGCACCAGGAAAACTCAATATCTTAAAATACAGATAATTTAAAAGTAGATCTTTCTGCACTTAACATAAACAAACTGTAAAATCTGAAGTTAAAATTATTCCCTGTACCACCCTCTTAATTTACCCAGAGTTAACAGAAAAGTTATAGCAGCACATGAAGCTCTGAGGTTTTGATGGGTGTAGATATAGATATCCAAACTTGTCATTTCACACTAGTCAGAATATCAGTCATAGAAATCCCACAGGAAAAATCATTTCTGAAGGTATCTGGTCTTCTGGATTAAAAAATTAAATTTTCTCATCATTGTACCTAAACCGAAATATGCTTCCTATACAAAGAAGCTTTCTTTGAAGAATTAAGACCACCTCCCGCCATCCCCCTTAACACACACAGAGAGAGAGAGAGAGAATTGAAAGCATTAGTGGTTTTCTCCCTTAGATTGATTTTTTCTTACTGTTATTTTCAGCCACTTTGTTAACGGTGGCGTTAAACGGCAGGATAGATGTAACACCCATTTCACATACATGTTGCAACATCAGAGATGCTGATTTTCATTAAAAACACCAGTTCTGGGGGAGGAGCCAAGATGGCCGAATAGGAACAGCTCTGGTCTACAGTTCCCAGCGTGAGTGACGCAGAAGACGGGTGATTTCTGCATTTCCATCTGAGGTACCGTGTTCATCTCACTAGGGAGTGCCAGACAGTGGGCGCAGGTCAGTGGGGGAGCGCACCGTGCACCAGCCGAAGCAGGGGGGAGGCATTGCCTCACTCATGAAGCAAAAGGGGTCAGGCAGTTCCCTTTCCACGGGTGACAGAGGATGGCACCTGGAAAATTGGGCCACTCCCACCCGAAAACTGTGCTTTTCCGATGGGCTTAGGAAACGGTGCCCCAGGAGATTATAGCCCGCAACTGGCTCAGAGGGTCCTACGCCCACGGAGTCTCCTGATTGCTAGCACAGCAGTCTGAGATCAAACAGAAAGGCAGCAGCGAGGCTGGGGGAGGGACGCCCGCCATTGCCCAGGCTCGCTTAGGTAAACAAAGCAGCCGGCAAGCTTGAACTGGGTGGAGCCCACCACAGCTCAAGGAGGCCTGCCTGCCTCTGAAGGCTCCACCTCTGGGGGCAGGGCACAGACAAACAAAAAGACAGCATTAACCTCTGCAGACTTAAATGTCCCTGTCTGACAGCTTTGAGGAGAGCAGTGGTTCTCCCAGCACGCAGCTGGAGATCTGAGAACGGGCAGACTGCCTCCTCAAGTGGGTCCCTGACGCCTGACACCCAAGCAGCCTAACGAGGAGGCACCCCCCAGGAGGGGCAGACTGACAACTCACACGGCCGGCTGGGTACTCCAACAGACCTGCAGCTGAGGGTCCTGTCTGTTAGAAGGAAAACTAACAGAAAGGACATCCACACCAAAAACCCATCTGTACATCACCATCATCAAAGACCAAAAGTAGATAAAACCACAAAGATGGGGAAAAAACAGAGCAGGAAAACTGGAAACTCTAAAAAGCAGAGTGCCTCTCCTCCTCCAAAGGAACGCAGTTCCTCACCAGCAATGGAACAAATCTGGAGGGAGAATGACTTTGGCGAGTTGAGAGAAGAAGGCTTCAGATGATCAAATTACTCCTAGCTACAGGAGGATATTCAAACCAAAGGCAAACAAGTTGAAAACTTTGAAAAAAATTTAGGAGAATGCATAACTAGAATAACCAATACAGAGAAGTGCTTAAAGGAGCTGATGGAGCTGAAAACCAAGGTTCGAGAACTACGTGAAGAATGCAGAAGCCTCAGGAGCCGATGCGATCAAATGGAAGAAAGGGTATCAGCCATGGAAGATGAAATGAATGAAATGAAGCAAGAAGGGAAGTTTAGAGAAAAAAGAATAAAAAGAAACGTGCAAAGCCTCCAAGAAATGTGGGACTATGTGAAAAGGCCAAATCTACGTGTGATTGGTGTACCTGAAAGTGACGGGGAGAATGGAACCAAGTTGGAAAACACTCTGCAGGATATTATCCAGGAGAACTTCCCCAATCTTGCAAGGCAGGCCAACATTCAGATTCAGGAAATACAGAGAACGCCACAAAGATACTCTTCGAGAAGAGCAACTCCAAGACACATAATTGTCAGATTCACCAAAGTTGAAATGAAGGAAAAAATGTTAAGGGCAGCCAGAGAGAAAGGTCGGGTTACCCTCAAAGGGAAGCCCATCAGACTAACAGCAGATCTCTTGGCAGAAACTCTACAAGCCAGAAGAGAGTGGGGGCCAATATTCAACATTCTTAAAGAAAAGAATTTTCAACCCAGAATTTCATATCCAGCCTAACTAAGCTTCATAAGTGAAGGAGAAATAAAATACTTTACAGACAAGCAAATGCTGAGAGATGTTGTCACCACCAGGCCTGCCCTAAAAGAGCTCCTGAAGGAAGTGCAAAACATGGAAAGGCACAACCGGTAGCAGCCACTGCAAAATCATGCCAAAATGTAAAGACCTTCGAGTCTAGGAAAAAACTGCAACAACTAACGAGCAAAATAACCAGCTAACATCAAAATGACAGGATCAAATTCACACATAACAATATTAACTTTAATTGTAAATGGACTAAATGCTTCAATTAAAAGACACAGACTGGCAAATTGGATAAAGACTCAAGACCCATCAGTGTGCTGTATTCAGGAAACCCATCTCACGTGCAGAGACACATATAGGCTCAAAATAAAAGGATGGAGGAAGACCTACCAAGTAAATGAAAAACAAAAAAAGGCAGGGGTTGCAATCCTGGTCTCTGATAAAACAGACTTTAAAGAAACAAAGATCAAAAGAGACAAAGAAGGCCATTACATACTGGTAAAGGTATTAATTCAACAAGAAGAGCTAACTATCCTAAATATATATGCACCCAATACAGGAGCACCCAGATTCATAAAGCAAATCCTGAGTGACCTACAAAGAGACTTAGACTCCCACACATTAATAATGGGAGACTTTAACACCCCACTGTCAACATTAGACAGATCAACGAGACAGAAAGTCAAGAAGGATACCCAGGAATTGAACTCAGCTCTGCACCAACCAGACCTCATAGACATCTACAGAACTCTCCACCCCAAATCAACAGAATATACATTTTTTTCAGCACCACACCACACCTATTCCAAAATTGACCATATACTTGGAAGTAAAGCTCTCCTCTCTAAATGTAAAAGAACAGAAATTATAACAAACTATCTCTCAGATCACAGTGCAATCAAGCTAGAACTCCGGATTAAGAATCTCACTCAAAACCGCTCAACTACATGGAAACTGAACAACCTGCTCCTGAATGACTACTGGGTACATAACGAAATGAAGGCAGAAATAAAGAAGTTCTTTCAAACCAACGAGAACCAAGACACAACATACCAGAATCTCTTGGATGCAATCAAAGTGGTGTGTAGAGGGAAATTTATATCACTAAATGCCCATAAGAGAAAGCAGGAAAGATCCAAAATTGACACCCTAACGTCACAATTAAAAGAACTAGAAAAGCAAGAGCAAACACATTCAAAAGCTAGCAGAAGGCAAGAAATAACTAAAATCAGAGCAGAACTGAAGGAAATAGAGACACATAAAACCCTTCAAAAAATTAATGAATCCAGGAGCTGGTTTTTTGAAAGGATCAACAAAAGAGATAGACTGCTAGCAAGATTAATAAAGAGAAAAAGAGAGAAGAATCAAATAGATGCAATAAAAAATGATAAAGGGGATATCACCATTGATCCCACAGAAATACAAACTATCATCAGAGAATACTACAAACACCTCTACGCAAATAAACTAGAAAATCTAGAAGAAATGGATAAATTGCTCAACACATACACCCTCCCAAGACTAAACCAGGAAGAAGTTGAATCTCTGAATAGACCAATAACAAGATCTGAAATTGTGGCAATAATCAATAGCTTACCAACCAAAAAAAGTCCAGGACTAGATGGGTTCACAGCCGAATTCTACCAGATGTACAAGGAGGAACTGGTACCATTCCTTCTGAAACTATTCCAATCAATAGCAAAAGAGGGAATCCTCCCTAACTCATTTTATGAGGCCAGCATCATCCTGATACCAAAGCCGGGCAGAGACACAACCAAAAAAGAGAATTTTAGACCAATATCCTTGATGAACATTGATACAAAAGTCCTCAATAAAATACTGGCAAACTGAATCCAGCAGCACATCAAAAAGCTTATCCACCATGATCAAGTGGGCTTCATCCCTGGGATGCAAGGCTGGTTCAATACACGGAAATCAATAAATGTAATCCAGCATATAAACAGAACCAAAGTCAAAAACCAAATGATTATCTCAATAGATGCAGAAAAGATCTTTGACAAAATTCAACAACCTTCATGCTAAAAACTCTCAATAATTTAGGTATTGATGGGATGTATCTCAAAATAATGAGAGCTATCTATGACAAACCCACAGCCAACATCATACTGAATGGGCAAAAACTGGAAGCATTCCCTTTGAAAACTGGCACAAGACAGGGATGCCCTCTCTCACCACTTCTGTTCAACATATTGTTGGAACTTCTGGCCAGGGAAATTAGGCAGGAGAAGAAAATAAAGGGTATTCAATTAGGAAAAGAGGAAGTCAAATTGTCTCTGTTTGCAGACGACATGATTATATATCTAGAAAACCCCATTGTCTCAGCGCAAAATCTCCTTAAGCTGATAAGCAACTTCAGCAAAGTCTCAGGATACAAAATCAATGTACAAAAATCACAAGCATTCTTATACACCAATAACAGACAAACAGAGAGCCAAATCATGAGTGAACTCCCATTCACAATTGCTTCAAAGGGAATAAAATACCTAGGAATACAACTTACAAAAAATGTGAAGGATCTCTTCAAGGAGAACTACCAGCCACTGCTCAAGGAAATAAAAGAGGATACAAAGAAATGGAAGAACATTGCATTTTCATGGGTAGGAAGAATCAATATCGTGAAAATGGCCATACTGCCCAAGGTAATTTAGAGATTCAATGCCATCCCCATCAAACTACCAATGACTTTCTTCACAGAATTGGGAAATCTACTTAAAAGTTCATATGGAACCAAAAAAGAGCCCGCATCACCCGTCAATCCTAAGCCAAAAGAACAAAGCTGGATCATCACACTACCTGACTTCAAACTATACTACAAGGCTACAGTAATCAAAACAGCATGGTACTGGTACCAAAACAGAGATATAGATCAATGGAACAGAACAGAGCCCTCAGAAATAATGCCACATATCTACAACCATCTGATCTTTGACAAACCTGAGAAAAACAAGAAATGGGGAAAGGATTCCCTATTTAATAAATGGTGCTGGGAAAACTGGCTAGCCATATGTAGAAAACTGAAACCGGATCCGTTCCTTACACCTTATACAAAAATCAATTCAAGATGGATTAAAGACTTACATGTTAGACCTAAAACCATAAAAACCCTAGAAGAAAACCTAGGCATTACCATTCAGGACATAGGCATGGGCAAGGACTTCATGTCTAAAACACCAAAGGCAATGGCAACAAAAGCCAAAATTGACAAATGGAATCTAATTAAACTCAAGAGCTTCTGCACAGCAAAAGAAACTACCATCAGAGTGAACAGGCAACCTACAAAAGGGGAGAAAATTTTCGCAACCTACTCATCTGAGAAATGGCTAATATCCAGAATCTACACTGAACTCCAACAAATTTACAAGAAAAAAACAAACAACTCCACCAAAAAGTGGGTGAAGGACATGAACAGACACTTCTCAAAAGAAGACATTTATGCAGCCAAAAAACACATGAAAAAATGCTCACCATCACTGGCCATCAGAGAAATGCAAATCAAAACCACAATGGGATACCATCTCACAACAGTTAGAATGGCGATCATTAAAAAGTCAGGAAACAACAGGTGCTGGAGAGGATGTGGAGAAATAGGAACACTTTTACACTGTTGGTGGGACTGTAAACTACTTCAGCCCTTGTGGAAGTCAGTGTGGCGATTCCTCAGGGATCTAGAACTAGAAATTCCATTTGACCCAGCCATCCCTTCACTGGGTATATACCCAAAGGACTATAAATCATGCTGCTATAAAGACACATGCACACGTATGTTTATTGTGGCATTATTCACAATAGCAAAGACTTGGAACCAACCCAAATGTCCAACAATGATAGACTGGATTAAGAAAATGTGGCACATATACACCATGGAATACTATGCAGCCATAAAAAATGATGAGTTCATGTCCTTTGTAGGGACATGGATGAAATTGGAAATCATCATTCTCAGTAAACTATCACAAGAACAAAAAACCAAACACCGCATATTCTCACTCATAGGTGGGAATTGAAAAATGAGAACACATGGACACAGGAAGGGGAACATCACACTCTGGCGACTGTTGTGGGGTGGGGGGAAGGGGGAGGGTTAACTTTGGGAGATATATCTAATGCTAGATGACGAGTTAGTGGGTGCAGTGCACCAGCATGGCGCATGTGTACATATGTAACTAACCTGCACATTGCGCACATGTACCATAAAATCTAAAGTATAATAATAATAAAAAATTAAATAAATAAAAATAAAAACACCAGTTCTAAATTCCTTCTAAAGTATATTTTTAAAAATCAGTACACTTGGCACCTTGGAAATGCTGAACTATTATCATGAATGCTGGTTATTTGTTATGAGTCAACTGAATTTTATCTTCAATATAAACTATAATTTCCTGGTCTGAACACTCTTCCTATCTTACCTGTATATACTCAAAGGGAGAAATTGCTCATGTTTAGCAAATTGTTCTTTAGGTAATTTGTTCTTTAGGTTTTTTGTTCAAAAGTACAAAATAGTTATCACAGCAAATTTTCCAGTTTTTTTTATTTTGAAGCTATATACTTTGGAGTGAAACTGGTTTTCTTTTTTTTTTTTTTTTGCCATGTCAGGCTTGAGCAGGATAGCAAATGTATAAATTGAGCTCTCTAATTATAATCTCAATATATGAATTCTTGCTAATTAAAATACTTTGCAACAGCAAAAACAATTTCAACTTATGTGTTTAGGAGGTAGTTAAGTAACTCCATATAAAAATAAGTGCACTTTCCCCTCCTTTCTTCAGTGACTAGAAAATTTCCATAATTTTAAAATAATCAAATAATAATTTAGAGAGCAACAGCCCTCAACTCTTTGCTGGTGCTTATTACACTGCCTTTCTTCACTCCATTCTTAGCTATGCTAGCTTCTTCTTGTTTGTAATGATAATAAGGGAATGTGGGTGGGTCAGCACTTCTGTGTAGGTCCCCTTTCCAAATTTGCCTTCCAAAAAGACAACCAAATAAACAACCAAAAAATTGTGCAACAAAACACAAATAGCATTCCAACAGCTTGGCAAGTGGTGCATTCACCTGAGATTAAGTGGTTTTAGGTGGTCAGTAACAAAATGCTGCTTCGCTGTCTTAGTAGAAGGGCAACAAATTCTTCAAAGAAACCAAGAAGGTTACAACCTTGACAAAGTCTCTCATTACCTTCCTCTTCTTATGTCTTTTCTCTCCATATTATTTGTTGTGTATCTACTATAGAAGGCTGCAAAACATACAGCAGAAAGGATGGCTTGAAGATAATTGATGTTTGTAAATAAATCCACAACAGGATGCAAGCTGAAGAGGTGAACACATCAGCCGGGTGGGACAATTCTCAGCATGTGCAAACATAGGCAAATTCTAGCCTATCTTACATTAAAAACAATGTCAGTGCATTTTTTCATGTTAAGGATTTTTTCAAAGCTAAAGCGTGTTCCTTGCTGTGCTGACCACAAACAAGTTTTAAGAGTTTCGAAAGTCTGGCAAAAATAGAAAAAAAAAAAAAAGCTGAAGCAACATTGAACCACACAATGTAAGCATTGGGCATGTACAAATTTTCAGAACAAAGGAAGGAAATCATCCCTCTCTACAACGTGGTTAGGCTGATTTTGAAGGAATAATATGTAAGAAATCAGAAAATCAAATGTCTGGCACCTACATATCCAATACCTGGCACCGTGCAGAGTAGAAGAGTGAAAGAAATAATGAAGAACAAAGTGGTTACTTTGCTTCAGGAGTTCATGATGTATAGTTAGAAACCAATATAAATATTTTGAGTATATTTCAAAGAAAGAGCAAAAGCAGGCCGGGTATGGTGGCTTGCACGTGTAGTAATAACACTTTGGGAGGCCTAGGTGGGAAGATTGCTTGAGCTCATGAGTTTGATATCAGCCTGAGAAATATAGTAAAACCTCATTTCTATAAAAAGTTAATTAAAAAAAGGCAGAGCAAAAACAAATATGAAAGAAAACATTAGAAATCAGAACTTGGGCAAACAGTTCTGTGTGAGCAAAGCAGCTCTGCCATGGGGGACCTCTGGAGCATCCCGTTTTCCTGTGGAGGCCCCACCACATGGCCCTTTCCCATCACTGGGAACCGTCTTCTGTATCATGCCAGGATTTTCCCCCAAACTTCGCAACATAATTTATTCAGCCAAAACATATATATTTCTTGAATCCTTACTAATAGCAAGGCACTGTTCAACATAATGAAAATATGGCAATTATATAAAATAAAAATGTTTACCCTCATGCAAATTACATTCCAGTGAGAAAAGACAGATCATTAATAAAATAAATATGTAAAATATATAATATGCCAGAAGGTAATAAGTGGCACAGAGAAAAATGAAGCGTGGAAGGGAGCTCAGGAATGCTGAGAGCGGGTGGATGTGAAGGTAGTTAGAATGCTCAAGGAGGGAGTAATAGGCAGAAGAATGGCCTTTCTACATGTCCATATCCCTATATGGCAAAAAGGACTTGTGAATGTGATGAAGTTATGGATCATGAGATGAGGAGATTATTCTGGATTACCCAGCTTGACCCAATGTCATCAGAAGAGTACTTAAAAGCAAAGAGGGAGGCAGGAGAGTCTGAGGCAAGAAGCGTGACAGCTAGGGTCAGAATGATGTGGTTGCTGCCTGGAAGGGGGCCAGGGGCCAAGGGATGCAGGCATCCTTTCAAAGCTGGAGAAGGTAAGAAAGTGTTCTCTCTCCCCTAGAGAGAGTGTGTGTTCTCTTAGGCTACTAGAGGTGTGCTAATTTATTCCAGCAGTCATAGAAAACTTATATAGAAGGTCCACTGAGAAGATAACATTTGAACAAAGATTCCAAGGAGGTGAGGGCACCAGCTATGCAGATATCTGGGGAAGAGCACTCGAGGAAGAAAAGGCAAGCAAACTGCAGGGTGCCTGGCCCATGTGCATGAAGTAGAGAACACTGGGAGTCAGAAGGCTAACAGGAGACAGGTCAGAGAGAGGGACTGGGGTGGGTCAACTCACACTCAGCCTCACTGGCTATTGTAAGAAATTCGAGTTATTCTGAGACACTGAGTATAGGAGTGTCTATGAATATTTATATAAATTCTGAACGTTTACAAGATGAATAAAAGTTCTATGCTAGTAAACCTATGGGTTGGGTTGGGAGAAGCCCAGATTTGTAGCATTTGCTGATTTCCATTGTGTAAATATTTCTACTGATGGTTTGACAAACACTTCATAAAATTTCTGAGTACTTAATTATCAGCTCCAGTAGAGCGCTGCATGTATGACACCCCATTTGCCAATTCTACACTTGGTTCTATTGGGAACAAGCTGTATGAGAGACAACTGGTGGCAGAAATAAGGAAGTCCTCAATAAAAATCAGCATTTACTTTTGACAGATGTGAGATTCTGGAACTTATTTCTCTTTACTTGCTCTGCCTGGTGATTAAATTATGATTTTAAAAGAAAGAGTTTTAATTTCTTATCAGAATGCTGCCACCAAATAAATAAAATACGTACTTTTACTATGTGCAATCTTGTCTATATTATACTGATGTCAACAGAAACATTATCGGGGCCAACTTCATAAAAGGAGATATGTGATAGAAGATGGAGTTGTTGGAATGAAAAAAAAAGTCAAATTTTACTTTGGATTAATCAGAGGAAGAAAGCAGACAGATAGGAAAGGAAAGGCAGGCTCAGCCAAGTTGAAGAAAGAGGCTGAACTCAGGAGGCAGTGGGAGAATAGGATCATAGTTTGAAGAGAGCTGCGAGGCTGTTTAGTCCAGGTGAGGATCATAATCCCAGAAGACCCAGTGACAAACACCATAACCCTGAATGTTGAAATCCTGAAAGATCAAAATTCCTAAGGTCTAAATTTTTTTTTTTTTAACGGAGACACAGTGAATTGGTTCATTCTCATGCTCCCAATAAAGACATACACGAGCCTGGGTAATTTATAAAATAAAGAGGTTTAATTGACTCAAGTTCAGTATGTCTGGGAAGGCTTCAGAAAACTTACAATCATGGCGAATGCAAACAAGAAGCAAGGCACCTTCTTCATAAGGCAGCAGAATGTGCTGAGCAAAAGGAGAAAAGCCCCTTATAAAACCTTCAGGTATCGCTCACTGTCATGAGAACAGCACGGGGATAACCACCCACATGATTCAATTACCTCCAACTGGGTTCCTCCCACAACATGTAGGGATTATGGAAACTACAATTCAAGGTGAGATTTGGGTGGGGACACAGCCAAACCATATCATTCTGCCCCCAGCGCCTTCCAAATCTCATGTCCTTCCATTTTAAAACATGATCATGCCTTTCTAACAGTCCCCCAAAGTCTTAGCTCATTCCAGCATTAACCCAAATGTCCAAGTCCAAAGTCTTATCTTAGACAAGGCAAGGTCCTTCTGCTTATGAGCCTCTAAAATCAAAATCAAGTTAGTTACTTCATAGATACAATGAGGATATAGACATTGGGTAAATACCCCTGTTCCAAATAGGAGAAATTGGCCAAAATGAAGGGACTGCCGACCCCATGAAAGTCCAAAATTCAATGGGTCAGTCAAATCTTGAAGCTCTGAAATGATTTCCTTTGACTTCATGTCTCACATCCAGGTCACACTGAAGCAAGAGGTCGGCTCTCATGGCCTTGGGCAGCTCCACCCCTGTTGATTTGCAGGGTACAGCCCTCCTCCTGGCTGCTTTCACAGGCTGGTGCTGAATGTCTGTGGCTTTTCCAGGCAATACGGCGCAAGCTGTCAGTGTAGCAAGCTGTCAGTGTATCTACCATTCTGGAGTCTGGAGGATGGTGGCCCTCTTCTCTCAGCTCCACTAGGCGGTGCCCCAGTGGAGACTCTGTGGGGGCGCTGACCTCACATTTCCCTTCTGCACTCACTGCCCTAGCAGAGGTTCCCCATGGGGGCTCCATCCCCTCACAAATTTGTGCCTGAACACCCAGGCGTTTCCATGCATCCTCTGAAATTTAGGCATAGATTCCCAAACCTCAATTCTTGACTTCTGTGCACCCACAGGCCCAACGCCTCATGTAAGCTGCCAAGGCTTGGGGCTTGTACCCTCTGAAGCCATGGCCTGAGCTGTACATTGGCCCTTTAGCCATGATTGGGACACAGGGCACCAAGTCCTGAGACTGCACAGAGCAGAAAGTCCCTGCACCGGGCCCATGAAGCCATGTTTTTCCTCCTAGGCCTCCTGGCCTGTGATGGTTTGAGTTGCCGTGAAGGTCTCTGACATGTCCTGAAGACATGTCATGTCACCAAGACATTTCCCATTGTCTTGGTGATTAATATTCAGCTCCTCGTTACTTATGCAAATTTCTGCAGCTGGCTTGAATTTCTCTGCAGAAAATGGGTTTTCCTTTTCTATCTCATCATCAAGCTGCAAAATTTTTCAAACTTTTATGCTTTGCTTCCTCTTGAACACTTTGCTACTGAGGAATTTCTTCTACCAGATACCCTAAAACATGTCTCTCAAGTTTAATGTTCCACAGATTTCTAGGGCAGGGGCAAAATGCCGTCAGTCTCTTTGCATAGCAAGAGTCACCTTTACTCCAGTTCCCAACAAGTTCTTCATCGTCATACGAGACCACCTCAGCCTGGACTTCATTGTCCATGTCACTATCAGCATTTTCCTCAAAACCATTCTGCAAGTCTCTAGGAAGTTCCAAACTTCCTCACATTTTTCTGTCTTCTTCCAAACCCTGCAAACTGTTCAACCTCTGCCTGTTACCCAGTTCCAAATTCAGTTCCACATTTTTAGGTATCCTTATAGCAACGCCCCACTACCTCAGTACCAATTTACTGTATCAGTCCATTCTCATGCTGCTAATAAAGACATAACCAAGCTTGAGTAATTTTTAAAGTAAAGAGGTTTAATTGACTCACAGTTCATCATAACTGGGGAGGCCTCAGGAAACTTACAAGCATGGTAGAATGCGAAGGGGAAGCAAGTCACCTTCTTCACGAGGTGGCAGGAAGGAGAAGTGCAAGCAAAGAGGGAAAAGTTCCTTATAAAACCAACAGATCTTGTGAGAACTCACTCACTATCACGAGAACAGCATGGGGGTAAATGTCTCCATGATTCAATTACCTCCCACTGGGTCCCCATCATGATATGTGAGAATTACGGGAACCACAATAAAAGATGAGATTTAGTTGGAGACACAGCCAAACCATATCATGGGGTCTCACTTTATTACCCCGGCTGATTTCAAACTCCAGGGCTCAAGTGATCTTCCTGACTTAGCCTCCCAAAGTGCTGGGAATACAGGCATGAGCCACCATGCCCAGTCCTAAAGACTGAATTTTTAACATCTAAAATCCAGAAAATCACAATCACAAGAGAGTTGTACCACGGTAGTTGCATCGTGTTACGTATAACTGTTGCTTTGCTTTCTTTTTATTTGGAAATTATGTATGGTTTAAGGAGGTCCATATGGGTGCCAAATCTACAAGGGGTGGACTTGCAGACTTAATTTCAGGTGTCAACTTGACTGGATTAAGGAATCCCTGGAAAGCTGGGAAAACATTATTTTGGGTATGTCTGTGATAGTTTTCTCAGAAGAGATCTGTGTGTGGGTCTGAGCAGACTAGGTGGGGAAGATCTGCTGCCACTGTTTTGAATATCTTGCATATCACAGAAGAAGTGAAAATGAAAGTAAATAATGCACAAAATCTTGTCTGCCAAATTATGCAATCATGTACCAAGCACCTCTACACGTAGCACCATGCTTGCCTTCACAAAATGCCTTTTGTCAGATAATGAAAAGATTTCAACAAATTCAGTGGCCTTCTGAGCCAGACACCTCCTGGCACACAGCTTCCTCCTGTGCTACAACACATATGAAATCATGAACTATTCTTGATTAGGGATTTGACTCTCAAAAAAGATAAACATATTTATTTACCACTAAGTTTAACATAACAAAACTGGTGCATGTTTCACTTTGGCTGATGAACGGCACTTTCAAAATTGTCCCCAGTGGGTTTTCTAAATCAACTTCATACAGTTTATGCCCCCATTGGATTACAGAATTCTGTAATTTAATCTGCATGTTTATGGTTTAATAACTGGAAAAAGTGAAGTACTTTATAAAAGCTTATTTGAAGATTTGGAGGGCTTTGCAGAAGAAAATAGATTTCAATTGGATCCCCAAATTATAATGACAAGTTTTTAATTAGATGTGATCAAGCCTTCTAAAAGTGAATTGCAAGTTGTTACCAGTAAAGTTTATATCTTCCATTCAGCCCAGCTCATTTGCCAGAAAATTCAGGTGAGTGGATTGGCCAGGCCATATGGCAATGATGAAAATTTTAGTTTAAAAATGTGTCACTTGTCTGTATTGGCATTCCTTGCACCCGATAAAATTCCAGGAGCTTTTGATCAATTAAAACCACAATTTCCTGAAGAAGCCAGAAATATTACATACTGGTTTGAAAATAATGATGTGCAAGGTAGGATAAGAAGTCATTTAGGCAACGGTGTTGCTGTTCAATCAAGAGTATTGTTTCTGCCAAATGAGTGGCCTGTATATGAGGGCCTGCAAAGTGGATTTCCACATACTCAAAACAATAGACAAGAATGGCATAGAAGATTGGAAAATGTAATAGGAAATGCTTATGTCAGTGTGTATCAAGTTATAGAAGAATTTCAAAAAGAGCAGTACCACATAGAAAATGAATGTGAATGTATTTTATGAGGAGAGTCAAACTCTAAAAACAAAATAGGCAACTATTCATCACGATGCAAGACTTCAAAATATAGTTAATGATCATGAAAGTCAGCCAGCTATGATGAACTCTGCAATTGCCCATAATCTATACATGTAATATACTTTTTATATGTCAATTTTCTTTTTAGTTATTTCTTTTTCCATTTTTCCACTATTTTAAATTTTCAGCATTATTTTTTACAACTTGCTATGCTATGTATTTCATCTTAGTATCATTTCCAATATTGGAGGTATAAATTTTGCAAAGACTTTTAGAGAGTTCTAATTTGTTTTGTGCATTTTTTTTTTTTTTTGCGAATTTGACTCCACAAGAGTGCATTATGACAACACTGACTTTGTGTGTAAGCATTGTACATGTACATAAAAACATTAAAGTTTCCTCAATAAATGAGAAGATACCCTTTTTGCACATTTGCATTTGGGAAAGAGAAAATTCCTCAGGATCTCAGCTCTTTGACTGCATATTAGATGGTAACCCATCCCAGCTTTTGATGAATCAGGTCAAAAGACTTAGGTTGTCTGTCACAGTATTCCAGATGACATAAGCTATAAAGCTGAGTGCAGCCAGTTACAAACCATGCTTTTATACATTTTGCTTTTTGACCCATTTCTTTACAAATACAACTCATCTGCTCATTACCATTATACCCGTAAGACTATCGTTAGCATACCTGAGTTTTATGCTTGCAAATATATGTATGTTGTTATTGCCTATTGATTGTGTAAAGTGGCCTAGGAAGCGTTCTGCTGTGTTTTTATACGTTTCTCAAATAAATTCCATCTTAAAAATATAAATAAATGCTTTTTTGTTGTTGTTTTTAGACAGCGTCTCACTCTGTCACGCAGGCTGGAGTACAGTGGTGCGATCACGGCTCACTGTAACCTCCACCTCCTAGGTTCAAGCAATTCTCCTGCCTCAGTCTCCTGAGTAGCTGGGACTGTGGGCACCCGTCACGATGCCTGGCTAATTTTTTGTATTTTTAGTAAAGATGGGGTTTCACCGTGTTAGCCAGGATGGTCTCCATCTCCTGATTTTGTGATTCACACACCTCGGCCTCCAAAAGTGCTGGGATTAAAGGCATGAGCCACCATACACTGCCCAATAAATGCTTTTTAAAGAATGTGTTAATAATTTTTTTCCAGAATTCTATTTTCAGAATTTTGTTTTTTTAGGATTGTAATTTTCAGGATTTTAGACTGTACAGATTTAGATCTTTTGGGACTTCAACATTTGGGATTATGACGTTCAGGATTGTGTCTTCCTGGGCTGTGGCCCAAACCCGTGTGGTCCAACACTATTTCACATGAGAGGAAAGCAAGCCACGTGCACAGATGCAATGAAGGCTTAAATAGGCGTCATGTATAGATTATATCCCAGGAAAATATGATTAAGATGATATATAGCAACTTTTTTTTTGCCAGTGAAAAAGATCCATTCTTTTTCTTGTGTGGAATTAAACACAATTTCTGAATCAATGTAAGTGAATGCAAATCACCATATTCACTCAGCTGATGCTCCTTTATTAACAGGGATAGAATGGTGGTGATTCGAAGAGATGATGGCGCGGGACCCAGGACCTGAGGAAGCTGAAGTGGGTGAAGGGGAGAAACAGAGGAGCAGGGGCTAGAGAAAGTGTGGGGAGTCACGAACTACCCTCCTTGTTCCTAGCGTCTGGTGATCGGAGCCCAGAGGTCTTCTCTAGGGCCTCGGAGAAGCTTCCAAGTCTGTTCATTTCTCTTTCCCCACCCCTGCTTGTATCAAAAATAAAGAAGTTATTGACAACTGAGTTCCTGACTAGGTGGCAGGATTTTAGAGACCCTTCACCTCGTCTGAACCTCATGAAGGTAGTGGGAGTCCCATAGGTTAGTTAGCAATAGTCCTTGGGATTATTTGGTCATATAAATAATCAGAAAACTCATAGTCATCTTGCTTTTCTCATAATGCCCAGCTAAGGGATGGTGGGGGCAGGGAGGACTGGAGTGAGAGAGATAGAACAAGAGCTGGCTTTCATGTATGGGACTGTCCAGAGCAATCAGGCCTAAGTACAACCAAGAGGGGTCTTGAAGCAGCTCTGGCGAGGGCAGCCTGGGCTCAGGCCCCAGCTCACACCAAGCACGTCACCTGTCTGACTGGGAAGCTTAAGCAATGTGTTTCTGTTTTTGTTTTTGTTTTCTGGTAAAGAATTCATTGTCATTAGCTACATTCACAATGGTGTGCAATCATCACCATTATCCATTTCTGAAACATTCTATCATCCCAGACAGGAACTCTGTGCCCATTAGACACTAACCCCGCCCATTTCCACCTCTTGCCAGTCCTGAAAACCTCTATTCTACTTTGTGTCTCTATTAATTTGCCTGTTCCAAGTTCTTCATGTAGATGGAATCACGTAGTCTGTGTTTGACGTCTCACTTAGTGTAATGTTTTTATGTTTTATCTATGTGGTAGCAAGTATCAGAATTCCCTCCCTTTTCAAAGATCACTAATATTCCATTTTATGTCTATACTACATTTTGTTTATCCATCTATCCCTCAATAGACTTTTTAGGTTGTTTCCACCTTGTGGTTCCTGTATATAAGGCTGCTGTGATGCTGCAATGAACACAGGTGTAGCAGCCAGGAGTGGTGGCATGTGCCTGTAGTTCCTGCTACTCAGGCTTCTGAGGCGGGAAGATCGCTTGAGCCCAGGTGTCCTGGGCTGCAGTGTGCTGTGTTGATCAGATGTCTGCACGAAATTAGAAATTAGTACAGTGACCTCCTGGGATAAGAGACTACCACTTTGCCTAAGGAGGGGCGGACCGGCCTGGGTTGGAGACAAAGCAGGGCACAACTCCCAGGTTGACCAGCAGGGGGTCATGCCTGTGAACAGCCACGCAGCAGGGAGATCGTGCCTGTGGACAGCCCCGCAGCAGGGAGATCGTGCCTGTGGACAGCCCCGCAGCAGGGAGATCGTGCCTGTGGACAGCCCCGCAGCAGGGAGATCGTGCCTGTGGACAGCCCCGCAGCAGGGAGATCGTGCCTGTGGGCAGCCCCTCAGTAGGGAGATCGTGCCTGGGGACAGCCCCTCAGCAGGGGGTCGTGCCTGTGGACAGCCCGGCAGCAGATGTCCGTGCCTGTGGACAGCCCCGCAGCATGGGGATCATGCCTGTAAACAGCCCCGCAGCAGGGGGTCGTGCCTGTGGACAGCCTCGCAGCAGGGTGTCGTGCCTATAAACAGCCACGGCACTCCGGTCTGGGAAATATACTGAGACCCCATTTATTTAAAAAAAAGAGGGAGGATGGGGAGAACAGAGGTGTACAAGTATCTATTTGAGTAACTGCTTTCCATTCTTTTGAAGATACATATAGGTAGATAAAGATACAGATATAGAGACTTATAGATGTGAGTGGGATTACTGAATCATATGGTAATTCTATGTCTAAATTTTTGAGGAACCGTATGTTTTCCATAGCTGATGTACTATTTTTCATACCCACCCTCAATGCACAGGAGTTACAATTTTTCCACATCCTTGTCAGCACTTGTTATTTTCTGGGTGTTTTTGGTTTGTTTTGAGGCCGAGTCTCCTTCTGTCTCCAGGCTGGAGTACGGTGGCGTGATCTCGGCTCACTGCAACCTCCGCCTCCCAGGTTCAAGCGATTCTCGTGCCTTAGCCTCTCAATTAGCTGAGATTACACATGTGTGCTACCATGACCGACTAATTTTGTGTGTGTGTGTGTGTGTGTGTGTGTGTTGTTTTTTGTTTTATTTTTATTTTTTTGGTACAGATGAGGTTTCACCATGTTGGCCAGGCTGCTGTCAAACTCCCGACCTCAGGTGATCCCAAAGGGCTGGGATTACAGGTGTGAACCAGTGTGCCTGGCCCCGATTTTTTTGTTTTTTCTTTTTTTATAGCAGCCATCCTAATGGGTGTGCAGTGTGTGTGAGTGTGTGTGTTTAATGTCACATTGGTGATTCTAATGTGTAACCAGGAAAGAAAACATGGATTCTGGGTCTCAATTTTTCATCTAGGTAAACCGGAGCAAATAAAACCTATTGAAGAGTTCTCCTGATGATTGAATGAGTTCCCCCATAGAAGGCAAATACTACAAATGTTGGTTCCTCTCTTATTACCTTGGAATTCTACTAAACTTCCTGCCTCAACATATAGAGAAACTCCCTGAAGCCTAAAACTATGCAGATTTGACACAGGGCTGATTTTAACTTCTGTTTTGCTTTTACAATATAGCTAGCTGCAGATGTCACATGCGTCCTCCATGACATCTAAATAGCACTACACCGGCACCAGCTTTCCTCTCAAATTAACTACTCATCAGTTCTATTATTAAACAGACAAGGAGCAGCTGTAATACTGAATGAGTGAGTGGGATTGTGCTTTAAAATTACATTTCTGCCAACACTTTTAGTTTTCTTGTTGAATAACTACAAGTTTTCCAGTTAAATTAATAGAATACATTATACCCATAAAATCTTGAAACACTTGGCAATACACACAACAAAATATTTTACAAGTAGAGAATATAATAAATGTATGACACTTTAGAAATGCATTGAGATAAGTTTAAACAGTGTTTACTTTTAATTGGTGTGCTTTCTTTCATCTCACAGTAATAAGCTGTGGTTTAGTTTATCGGCTGAATACTCACTATGCAGTCCCTTGTAAAATTTTGGAGGTCCGCAGTAATGTGATTATTGAGCTTCAACAGAATACACAGAAGATCCCAGGAACCAAACTAAGGCATCCACTATGCAGTATCTAAGGTGTTTGCAAAAATTAAAACAAACAACAACAACAAAAAAACTGAACAACTGACTTGTAGCAAAGCTATTAGGTTAGTGCAAAAGTAATTGTGGTTTTGCCATTGAAAGTAATGAAAGCAATTGAAAGAATAGGTGTTCTAGCTAGACATTTTACAACGCATGCCACAACCATGGATCAATTATGTATTGAAAACCCAAACCAACTGAGGATCACTGCTGTGCATTATTCCCATCGTGTCATAATGTGGCAAACTAAAACTAAGGACCTGTAACAAGGGATTTTCAGAGGGAAAGCAAACATATTGGTTAAAGCAAAGAAAACTGGCAATTTTCAATTTGCTCAAATCAAACTATTCACATACTTTGTATGCTTCTCTAGAAAATCCAGAACTTTTGATAGGATCACACTTAGGTAAAACTCTTAAGTGAGCAGCTTCTGATCAATAGGCCTCAACTCCTTCTCCCTTCTGTATCACAGACCGTGTAGGTGAATCCATCACATGACCTAATAAGATTTGGCCAGTTGGGAAAGGTCTCTTTAAAGAACTAGCACTCAGGCTGGGTCCAGAGCAAAGCACTGTAAACTTGAATGTGCATATGAACCACCTGGGGACCTTGTCAACATGCAGATTCTGATTCATTGGATCTAGAGCGGTGCCTGAGCTCTAGCAAGCTCCCAGGGATGCCTATGTGACTGCCTTGGACATCATTTACAGTAGCAAGAATATAAGCAGATAACAGCCAACAAAGCAGGAGTGAACGCATCACGGCCCAGGCAGCCCTGGACCAGGCCAGCTCAGGGATCTGAGAAAAGAGTAACTGGACTGAGGTCTATGAGTGCTTCCATGAGAGGTGAGGCTGAGAAGGTGGACAAGATCTAGGTCAATGTGTTAAGTTCCTACTAAATGCAAGGCTAGGCTCTGCATAAACAGAAACAAATAAGGCAAACCTTGTCCTTGCATCTTTAGAGCTTGCAGTCTAGCAGAATTATTTCGTGGGTAGAAAATCATTAAAGATTTTTAAACGAAGGAGAGACGTGATCTAATTGAAATTTTTGAAGAACCTCTCTGGGTGTGCCATAGAGAAGGTATTGGAGAGGCAAAAAGTTGGAAAGAGGAGTATATGTTTGCAGACCAGGTGAAAGATGCGGATGACAGAAGCGGATAATTTTAACACATATTTTGAAGGTGAAATAACAGTACTTGGTTGCAAGTTGTGATGGTAGGGGGGTTGCAGGAAGAAGAAAGCATCAAGGATGATGATGCTTTCTGGAAGAAGCAAACAGGAAAATGAAGATAATTTTTATAAAGAATGCTAAGGCTGAAGAAGAAATAAACTAACAAAAGGGAAATGATTGAGGAAGTGGCATAGACGTGGGGGCAGAACTCATGAGTTTTGAATTCTGATTTTAGGAATGCCTGTGAAAATCCCAATGGAGATTTCAAGATGGCAGGTGCACATAATCTTTCGGAGCTTGGGAGGAGAGGTCTGTAGGAGCCATATGCATATAAATGGTATCTAAAGCCTTAGGAATTAATAAAACATTTTCTAGAGTCTGTGTAGGCAGGGGTGTCCAATCTTTTGGCTTCCCTTGCTGCATTCGAATAAGAAGAATTTTCTTGGGCCACACATAAATTATACTAACATTAACAATAGCTGATGAGCTACAAAAAAATCATAAAATATCTTATAATGCTTGAAGAATATTTACAAATTTGTGTGGGGCTGCATTCAAAGCTGTCCTGGGCCACACGTGGCCCGGAGGCCATGGGTTGGACAAGCTTAGTATGGAATAAGAACAGAAGAGGACCCAGGATTTAGGAACTTCAACATTTAAAGTTTGGGCAAAGAGGGAGAAGCAGATAAGAAAATAGTTCAAGCTAGATGAAGAGGTCACGGGTCTACTCTACCGAATGTTCCTGAGGCCCCATTGGACTTATATATTACATAATATGTACAATATATGTTACTTGGGTGATGGATACCCTAATAGCTTTGAACTGACCACTATGCACGGAACAAAATTGCACATGTATCCCACAAATTTTATATAAACAAAAGTAAATAAATAGAAGGAAGGGAGAAAGAGAGAAGGAAGGAAGGAAGGGTGAGGAAAGGAAAGGAAAGAAGGAAGGGAGAGCAAGGATAGGAAGGGAAGGGAAAGGAAAGGAAAGGAAAGAAGGAAGGGAGAGCGAGGAAAGGAAAGGAAAGGGAGGGAAGGAAGGGAGAAAGAAAGAAAGAGGAAAGAATGAAAGAGAGAGAAAGAAAGAAAAAAGAAAGAAAGAAAGAAAGAAGAAAGAAAGAAAGAAAGAGAAAAAGAGGAATAGTGTTCACGATGTTTAGGAATCACCAATTCTGGGGGTGCTGAATTGTGTCCCCCCAGATTCCTATGTTGAAGAGCTGATCCCCACTGCCTCAGAGGGGACTGATTTAGAGAAGGCATTCAAAGAGGTAAGTGAAGTCAAATGAAGCCATATGGGTGGACCCTAAACCAATATGGCCGCTATCCATCTAAAAAGAGATTGAGACACAGGCAACACAGCCTGAAGACGCAGTAGGAAGGGAGGTATCTGCAAGGCAGCAGTTCTCAGAAGAAGACAAACCTGCTGACATTCTATCCTGGATTTCCAGTCTTCAGAGCTGTGAGAAGATAAAACACTCAATCTGTGGCAGCTTGTGATGGAAGCCCCTAGCACTCTTATATGGTGACCTTAGCACAACCAGTTTCACAGGCTTGGTGAAAGTGAAAGCCAAACTGACCTGAATAAAGAGTGAAAGGAAGATGAGCAAAAGGAGATAGTAAGTGTGGAAAATCCTTGAGAAAAACTTGCCAAGAAAGGAGGATATGGCTTGATAGCTAGAAAGACACACAGAGCCAAATTTAAGGTTCCTCCAAGATAGAAGATTTTTTAAATGAAAAATTTATATTTAAATGCTGACAGAATGCATCAAGAAGGAGAGAGATTGAAGATGCAGATGACAAATGGAAAAGCAATGAACAGAATCCCTGAAAAGTCAGGAAAAGAAGGGAGATTATTAGAGGGATGTCCTTTTACAGTAAGAGGAATACTTCCTCCACTGCTCCAGGATTTAAAAAGCTTATAAATCACAGGGAACATTCTACTTAATTGTAGAGATTTATGCTTTTCAATAAATTTTGTTGTACATAATACAGTCACTCTGTGAATTCAGTGAGACAGATAGTTATCCATATTTTACATAAAAAGAAAGAAAAGGCAGAAAAGAAGCGATTTGCTTGAAGTGACACAGAAATAGCTGGTAGAACCATGCACTGTGTAAATGGCAGGGCTCCTGACTTCTCATTTCACACCAGAAATGTAGACAGAATTAGATGTAATGACAGTTATTATATTTTTAAACCTTTCAAATAAGAATATCCTTAGATTTCCATTCATTAACAAAGCACAAAGCATGTGATTAGCATCTTAAAATGTTTTATTATACAATCACTAGACACCAAAAGAGGTTTCCATTTTCTTGTGTATTTGAAAGAGTTCAACAGCCCTAAGTCACATAGTTGGAGGAAACTCAAACAAGGGAACGTTCGTTTGAAGTGATGAAATTAGCATGATGAAGTTTAAAATACAAAGATTTTTATTTCAAGACTCTGAGGTTTGGTAGGGAGGAAGGGGAAAGGCAGATGACACCAAATAAGACTGGTTGGAGAGGGGATGAGAAGAATCAATTAGAAAGCTCTTCAAATTCAAACGGACCATTCAAACCATCCTGGGACTGGACTTCATTCAGGAAAGACTCTGAAGGAAATGATCTCCTACTCCCACGAGATGGCTAACGTGATTTAGGTAAAAAGCTTTTAGTTTTATGGCTGGGGAGGTAGCAAAAAAAAAAAATGAACCTCCTGCCAGTGATTCTTTTTCAAGCCCTGCCAATTCCTGTGTCTGCGGAAGCTATAAAGAATGTCCAGCCTCATGTCGAAAGAATTGCCACAGATCTCCAGCTCACCTGCATTCAAGCATTGAAACATCCCTAAGCCTGTTCCCAGGCCAGCCTGAAACTGAGAATCCAGGAGAGTCTTTTCTGTTCTGCTGCTGCAGCTACACTATCTGCTTGTTAGCATAACCAGGGCCACCAGCAACAGATGCTAGAGAAATACAGAGAGAAAAAATCAACAGCTGATGAAAAGCAGAATCTTTTCTTTTTGGCAGCAATAACAATAGCATGAAGCACGTCCCTTTTGGAGCTTTCCAAACCACTTCAAAAGTGAATTTTCTGGTGTGGATCAAGAAAGTTAGCCAAATTGCCCCTGAGTGCATAGCCATTGCCCAAGATATTGATGACTGTAGGCAGCTCAGGACCCATCCCCGGCCCCGGTGCTGTCTTTCTCAGAGCTCTGTTTAATTCCATCAGACACGGGCAGCGTTTGGAGAAAGCTGTGTTGATTTTTGTGATCTTCAGCCAGCACAGAGGTGGCCACTTCCCTAGCCTCCCAGCACCATCCTTCTCCTGCCCTGCCCCTTCATGGCCTGCCTGGGCTCACTGGACCCAGACTTGCCTTTCGCCCCTTTCAAAACCTCACAGTCCTGTGTGTCTGTTTCCCTTTGAACCACACAAACTAACTAATTTGGTGAATCTATTAAGTGAACTTCTTTATACTCATGGTCTAGAGTGCATTGAACGCTAAAGGGTTTGCTAGAGATTGTCAAAATCAATTCTGTCTTCTTCCAAATGGACCAAGGCTTCTTTGAGTTAATAAAACTCTGAGAAATCTGAGTTGATTTTTCATCGTATCTCCTTCTATTCTTTTGGGGGGTTTTTTGTTTGTTTTGTACTTTTCATGGAGATTTTCCTTAATTTAACCCAAAAGATATACCCATATGACATTTGAACTAATACGAAAGAGGTAGTAGGACAAATAATTTGAAGACAGTCTTTCAGAGCCCCACAAAGTACTTGAAATTTATCAATAACCCCTCCGGGTGCTTCCCACCATGTTCCACATTCCATCTTCATTTTAAGCCATGAAGCTTCAAGTGGCATCTCCTCCTGTGAAACCTACAGTTTGGAGATAAATTATTGATGACTAATGATTTAGAAGAACCAAAGAAAGGATCCTCTAGTGGAGACACAGCATAGAAATGGTGGTCCAGGGTGAGACAGAACTGCTTCCAATCCCAGTGCAGCCTGTGTGGTTCCAGCTGTGTGCTTTTCTTCTTCTAATCTTGTTTACTCGTCTCTAATACGGGACTAATAACATATACATCAGACTATTGTGAGGGTTGAATGAAACGATATTCCAAATTGTTGCATGTGTCCAGTACTTAACATAGTGCCAAGAACAAAGCATGTATCAATAAGTATGAATATCCTTCCCAGCGCACACCTCCAAACAGTGGATTTCTGGCCGGTGACAAGCAATGGTTCCCAGTGGTCCTACAGGTTATGGTTTAACTTACCACTAGCCCATCAGTAAGTTTGCCTGAGACCACATCACAGTTCTTTTGCAAGCCTGGAGCTTGGTGAAAAACAAGGGAGAAAATAATCAATGTCCCTAAGGTAGATGCTGAAAGATTAACCTCATAACATAATTCTCTCACCAGACTTGTTTCCTGAATGTCTATTTAAATTTTAATTCTGCAAATAAAATAAAGTTGGTCATAATGAAGGTGATTAAGATGGTATTTGTCCAGGGAACGAATCTCCTCACAACATACCTAAGAAAGAGATATATGTACAGAAAACGAAGCACAGTAAAATACCACTTCATTACTAACAGAGATTTTCCCCAAACACAGAGAAAGCTCTACAGAGCTAAGCTTAAGCCAGAACTCTGTTATTTACTTGGTCTAGTGCCAAAACAGGCCAGAGACCCCTTTCACCTACTTCTCTTTAATCTCAAACCCATGTCTCGGTTTGATCTAAGAAAGAGCCAAATGCCCAGGAGGCGCCAGGTTAGAGAAAAGCAGCCAGCTGGAGAGTGGCTTCCGTGCCAGGGGAGTGTGTCTCAGCTTTGTTTTATTTTTCTTATTTGTCTGTAGTTATGTGATTGGTAGAAGAGAGTAGATATGAAGTCTACTGACACAGGATTGGTCTTCATGTGTGTCTTACCAAGCATTTGGGGGAACAGAGGGGTTCCACAAATAAGAAAGCAATGATAAGACTTTCTTCTAAAAGGAGCAGCCACAAGCTACCTTAAGTCTCCAACTTGCCTATTAATCTTCACCTAGAATTAGGAAGATTTCACCATTAGCTGTGGCACATAAAAGATCCTCAAGCTTGACCAACCACAGAGGTCCATCTCCTTGAGGAGGAATTGAAAGGGGTATGGACAGAAGCTGTGAGCTTTCTGTCCTCCGCAGGCCCCCAGCTGTGTCTTCTACTTCTTGTACAAGATAGTCTCCAAATGATGTTTTCTGGCTGACAGTGCCACAGAACTTATCCTTATCTCACTATGGAAATGAAATATTTCAAAGAATTTGTTGCCTGAAATATGGTGCCCTAATCACATATTTATAAAGCTGCTATCAAGAAAGAAGGCAGATTTTAAAAGAAAGGCTGTTAGCATTCTCAGGGACCTAAAAAGTACATATTGTAGAACAATGGTAAATAGATCTTGGAATCAGGTAGACTTTAATTCAAACCCCAGCTATGCCACTTATTAACTTATGTGACATTGGGAAAGCCTCTCAAATTTAGATTGCCAAAATCAGAATAATATAAGTAGCCAAAAAATGGCATTAAATGGAGGTAACAATGAAAGTGATAAAGATGATAAAATTAAATAGTGAATATAAAGTGCTTAGCATTTAATAAATTTATCGTATTATTTCAAAGCACATGCTTATACCTACAGTGCTATAAAACTGCTTGCAATAGTCAAAGCTAATAGAAGCTCTCATCAGACCTAATAGAAGCCTTGGGTACGTAATTATTTAAGAATTCTGTAAATATACACAATAGGGTAGGAATGAGAAAATCTTTAGAGGAAATATTCAAGTATGTTTGATTTCAAGCAAATCCAGATAGACAGTTTTGGCAACAACCAATTCATAATTGTAAGTCCTGTTATAGGAGCTATAATTTTATTCAAGGGACAACTGATTTGATTAGATAAGATGTTGTGCACTGCATGTTTGCATCAACAAATGCACATGTTGAAACTCTAACTATAGAATGGCATTGGAAGGGTGACCTTTGGGAAGTAATTTGGTTTCGATGAGGATGGAGTTCCCACAATGGGGTTAGCATCCTAATAAGAAGCGGAGGAGACTAGAGCCCTCTTCTCTCAGCCATGTAAAGATACAACAAGAACACCTGCAAACCAGTAAGAGGGCCTTCACCAGACACTGGCTCTGCTGGCCCAGATTTTAATCTTTGAATTCCCACAACCGTGAGAAACAAGTATGTGATGTTTAAGCCACTCAGTCTACAGTTGTTTGTAGCAGCAGCCTGAGCAGACAAAGATATAGGGTTCCTTTTATTTTCAGAATTCGGTTTAGCTGTAATCACCTACCATCCTGAGATGCTGTTTCCTCCCTCCTCCCTTGAAATATAAGCTCTAGGACTATAGCTTCATGGACAAATTCTGAAGAATTTGTCTCTGCTCTTGTGGGATGCTAACCTAACCCACCAAGGAATGTTTGCTCAATGGAATGAAACATCTTAATGCAGCTCGCCGGTCAATATCTGCAGAGCACACCTCATGGGTTCTGGCTGGCTTGGATTTCTGAGACTATCTCATCCTACTCATCAGGCTGTGGACTCGGATTCAGCCAGGAGGCCCAGATTCTAGCGTCAGTTTTCCCCTTTGCTAGTTAGTACTTAATTGAGAATTTTTGCATGTATATTCATTAAGGATACTGGTCTGTAATTATTTTTTTCTTGTGTTGTCTTCGTCTAGCTTTTAAGTCATGGTAACATCGGCCTCATGAAATGAGTTTGGGAGTATCCTCCTTCTATTTTTTCTATAGAGTTTAAGAAGTTTTGGTGTTAGTTCTTTGAATGTTTGGTAGAAGTTGCCCATGAAAGCATCTGCACCTGGGATTTTCTTTGTTGGGAAATTTTTCATTACTGATTAAATCTCTTTGCTTGCTTTTGGTCTGCTCTATTTCTTTTTTGTTCCACTTTGGTAGAGTGCATCTTTCAAAGAATTTATCCATTTCTTCTAGGTTATCCAATTTGTTGGCATATAACTGCTTAATTGTCCTTTATAATCATTTGTATTCCCGTACATTTGTTATAATGTCTCCATTTTCGTTTCTGAATCTTTATTATTTACTTCATTATGCTAACTTTGGGTTTAGTTAGTTTTTCTTTTTCTAATTGTTTATTTGTAAAGTTAGGTTGTTCGAGTGAGATCTTTCTTATTTTTTAATGTAGGTATTTATCACTGTAACATTTCCCTCTTAGCACTTCTTTTGCTGCATCCTGTAAGTTTTCTTGAGTTGTATGTTCATTTTTGTTTGTCTCAAGATATTTTAAAAATTCCCTTTTGATTTGTTCTTTTACCCAATGGTTGTTCAAGAGTGTGTTGTTTAGTTTCTGCATTTTTGTAAATGTTTCTGTTTTCTTTGTTATTGACTTCTAATTTTATTCCATTGTGGTCTGAGAAGATACTTGGCATTATATCAAACTTCTTAAATTTGTACGATGCCTTGTGACCTAAGATTTGATCTATCTCAGAGAACATTCTGTGTGCACTTGAGAAGAATGTATGTTCTGCTGCTGTTGGATGGAAAGTTCTGTATATGTCAGTGTTTAATCTACTGTGTTGTTCAAGTCAGCTGTTACCTCTTTTTTTATTCCTGCCTAGATGTTCTATCCATTATTGAATTTGGGGTACTGAAGTTGGCTACTATTTCTTTAGTGTTACGATTTCTCCCCTTAGCTTTGTTGATATTAACTTGATATATTTAGGTGTTCTAATGTTGGGTGGATATATATTTACAATCTTCCCATTGAAGTGAACTTTTATCATTGTATAATGACCTTCTTAGTCTCTAGGGACAGTTTTTGATTTCAAGTCTATTTTTTCTAATCTAAGTATAGATACCCATGCTCTTTTTGGTTACCATTTGCGTAGAGTATCTTTTCCCATCCCTTCATTTTGAGCCTTTATGAATCTTTATATCTAAAGTGACTCTCTTATAAATATGTACTGATGAGTATCTTTTACACATTGTGTCACTCTATGTCTTTTAATTAGATAGTTTAACCCTTTCACATTTAAAGTCATTGTTGATAGGTAAGGAGTAACTTGCATTTTGTTAATTGTTTTTCATATGTTTTGCAGTTCTTTTTTTTTTTTTTCCTCTCTTACTGTCTTCTTAGTTTAGTTATTTCTTGTAGTGGTTTGGTTTCATTTATTTTTCTTCACATTTTGTGTATCTCCTATAGGTTTTTGATTTGTGGTTGCAAATTCACATCTTCTATAAAAAGCTGTCTTAACGTTATCAACTTTTTTGGAATCATTTTCTTTCTCTTCCCTCTTCAGACATATTTGCAAATACTCTGTTTTTCAAGACACGAGTAAATAGGGCTCTGGTTAGGAATTTATCAATACGAAAAAAAAGATCCTCTGAGTCCGTTGATAAGTTAGAAAATAATGATAGACTGCGGTAGAATATCATGTATTTCAAGCTGTGTTATCTATGTTACTCTGCAATATATTTTCTGTGTGTATTAGTCAATGTTATATATTTATAAGATAAATCCATAAAGCATACATTCTAGAATGCCCTAAATTAGGTGCTTAAGAGATATGCTCCTTATAGCCTTCTTGGCACTCTTGAAGTGTTAAATATTTCCACTGAAGAACGTTGCATATGGCTTCTGAGATGAAGTCTAGACAGGTTAGGATTATTTTGTGCTCCTTTTGCCCACACAGCACCCTCTTTCCCCTTCCTTTGTTATTTGCCATTATCTGATACCCTAGATGAAACCACCTTCTGTCCTTCAGTTTTGGGGTGGGGGCTGATTTCACCCCCAGTTTCAGGAATAAGCACAGGACAGCTAATAACAAGTATGTTGTTCACTCAAGGAAGAAACCCAGTTAAGGGAGAAAGGAGGGCTGAAATCCAGCCTGCATGCTCTTCTCCAAGCCTCACACCCCGATACATGGTTGCATCTAACTGGAGAAAGGAGAGCCATTTTCTAATACTTGCAAAGGCACTGTGTGGAAAGTGGAAACCCTGTATGAGCTCGTGACACACACCTGGCCAATGAATATACTTCTAATCCTGGCACAGATGAAACTAGAGATGGACATGAAATCCAAGCCTCACACCCAAAGTCAATCTCTAGTCTCTTATTGAAAATATTAGAAGTGTTTCTCTTTTTGCTTTATTCTGGGGCTGTGGAACTAAGGAAATGTAAACTGGAGGAGTGATGATGGCCACATTGCAGCACAAAGAGAAAACTTGTCTGAGAATAAAATCAATGGGGAAGAAAAAAGCAAGGAAGCTGAGAGGAGCCAAGTCCTGAGTCCCTACGTTCAGCCATTCTGAAGCTACATCCTGTATTTTTCCATTATACGAGTCCACAATTTAATATTTTTTTGGCTTAGACCAGTTTGAGTTTGAAGTCTATTATTTATAACCAAAGGAGTCTTACCATATTATCTTAGCTGGATTTTCATAAACACGGTATATGTTGATCAACAAACTTCCTAAATGTTTCAAGTTCACTCCAAAGAGTGAGGGGAAAAAAGAAAGAAGAGGAAGAAAATGGTTACTTATCATCCGCAATAGTCAGGGAAGCTGCGGAAGCATGAAGCAAAAGCAGCAGAAGTTAGTTTTGTACACCCACAAACCCTGCTCTGAAGTACTCCGCCTAGTGGCCCACCACAGAAGCTGCATTTCTAAAATCTTTAAAAGACAGAAAAGGAATCACCACTTACCCTGGGAACCCTAACAGGAGAGCAAGTCACATGGGAATATGTCCCATTGGTTTGAGGTCGATAAGTCCATTTTCAAAGCTTTAGTAATTCCAGAAACAAGAACATATTTATTTTATTTTGACCACACAATGCCTAGTTACATTAAAAGTAAGGAGACATTCAATAAATACCTTTTTTGGAAATAAAAACAGCCAATTTAGGAGAAAATTAACTATCGATGCATTATTTTCAAAGGTAAAGAAAAAAGAAATTATTCTGAACACACAAAACTATTTTATCAAATATCATGGTAAATTATCATTATATACTACGTCACTTAATACATTTCCAGAGATGATTGGAAAGAGTTTCCACAATAGATTTTGTTTCACCCCAAGAAGAAATTTCACAAAATGTTAGTTACTTATCTCCATTGTTACTAGTACCAAACTAATCCTATCATTCTGAGTCAAATTAAAAATAAAGTCCACACTTTTCTCCAGTGAGATCACAGGAGATGCCTAAGTGGAGTGTGTTTTAATGTGAGGGGATAATTGGTTTACATTTTTCACTGAAAATAACAAATTCTATACAACTTAAGCAAAATAGGAATTCAATGAAAAGATATTGAATAGCTCACGAAATCATTGAAGATGCTGGAGAAACAAAGTAAGAACTGAGGGAAACTCAGCACAGCCAAGTTCACTCGATGGAAGCAGATCTTGAGATGCCACCACTAGGATGTTGCCATTTGACACTTGTCACCATGTAGCTGGGCTCTGCTGAACCTAGGCACTTGCTGCCAGATTCTTGGACCTGCATCTCTGCTCAATTTCTCAGAATCATCTCTGATTCTTTCAGGTATTTTGCATCATTTCATAGGGTTCCAAGTACTAATAAAGAGACATCAGTTGGCTGGGCCTAGATATGTGCCCACACGTGAGTGGCCAAGAAACTGCAAAAAGGATCATGCACTCCCTTTCAGCTTTTGTAATGGAAGGTGGGGCCTGTCTTCATATTTCGCTTGGGTTTCAAAACCTAGGAAGGGTGTTTTGTTGAAATGAAACCCAAAACTATAGCTATCCATTTATAGCACCTTATTTGTACAGGAAGAAGCCATGAGACAAAATGTACAAAAGTGCATGGGAGGTCTAAACATATGAGGGGGTTTCTGAGGAGAGAAAGATCATACTTGATTGGTGCTGTGGTTTCACTGTGCCTCCTCCGAGCTTCAGCGTTGACAATGTGATAGTGTTGAGGTGGAGCCTACAGTAAGTGATTAGGCCATCAGGACTCCTATCTCAGGAATGGGTTTAGGAGCCCTCATGAAACGGCTCCATGGAGGGAGTTCATCCCTCTTGCCCTCCCGCCTTCCACCATGTGAGGACACAGTGTTCCTTGTCTCTGGAAGATGCAGCATCAAGACACCATCTTGAACAGAGAGAACAGCCTTACCAGACATCAGGCCTGCCAATGCCTGGATCTTGGACTTCCTAGTCTCCAGAACTGTGACAGATAAATGTCTGGTTTTAATAAATTGCCTAGTCAGTGTTATTTTGTTGTAAGAGCATAAATTGACTAAGACAATTGGGGATTAGAAAAAGATTTTGAAGTGGCATTTGAGAAGGGCTTGATAGATAAGATCTCTACAAATAGAAATAGAGAGATGGTTTCAAATCACCCAGGTGAAAGGAATAGCATAGCCATGTTCAGTCTGAATGCAAAATGTAGATGGTAAAAAGTACATATTATTCCACCACCAGTGGGAGGACAGAATTGCAACGGGGCAGCAATCTGTAAATATAATATTTATCACCCATTCACATTTATTTAGAGTCCAATGTGTTCTAGGCTCTGAAATTAAGCAAAGAAAATCTAGATATGCATAAGTCCAAGACTTTGCTTTCGTGACAGTCAAAATAATGACACCATAAAGATGTTCTAGTCCCTGGAATCTGTAACCATATTACTTTACATGGGGCAAAAGGGACTTTGTGATGTGATTAACCGTTGAGTTAGGGGGATTATCCTTGATTATCTTGCGGGCCAATCTAATTGCATGTGTCTATAAAATCAGAGAATCTTTCCTAAGTACAGTCAGAAGGTGATATGACTACAGAACAATGGTCACAGACATCCCACATTACTGGCTTTGAAGATGGAGGGATGGTCCCATGATCCACGGAATAGGGACAGCATCTAAAAGTTGGAAAAGGAAATGGATTCTCTATAGAGCCTCCAGAAAGCAATACAGCCCCGACAACACCTTGACTTAGGCCCAGTAAGACCACGGTCAGAGGTTTGCCCTACAGAACTATAGGGTCGTAAGTCTTTGATTTAAGCCAGAAAGTTGTGGTAATTTGTTATGGCAGCAATAGAAAATTAATTTTAAGGATTTTATTATTTGGAATATAGGCAGACCAGAAAATCCCAATTATAATATAATTTGATTAAAACCTATGGAGATTTGGGCTAGGTGTTTTAGGAAAGAATTGAGTATTAACAAGACTAACAGAAGAAACGTTCTAAAATTTACACACTAAGTACATCACAATTTTCTAATGATCACGTTGCCCTATCAACATAGGGCAACTTAGAATCCTTGGTTTTAACAAACCAACAGGCTTATATACATATATATAAATATTATATATATATATATAATATATAATATATGGAATAGCCCCATGGACATGGGCAGCCCTGGGTCAAAGGGCGGCACTGTACTAGCAGCCCACACCCCAACTCACCCGCCTACCCTGAGCTGACTTGTCTGCTAAATGCTAAATAAACCTGTCAACCTGTCTGGTTTAACTTAGAAGGGCCAGGATGCAACAAGCCTGAGGACTGTGACTGGGGGAAGAGAGAGCACAGACGGAGCTCCTCCTCCTTCTGCCACTGCCCACCAACTGAAAACCACCAACTGAAGCTTGCTTAGATTCTCAGCCTACACCTTGTTCCCAACAAAACTCATGGAATACTTTGGCCCCCACTACAATCTCTGGAATAAAATATTCTACGGATATACTTTTTGAGATGCAACTTATCTTACTAAATTCCAGGAAACTTATGTAAGAGAAAACCATCAGATAATACAAGATTTTCAATGTGATCATCATTGCTACATTTAACTAGAAATTATACAGTAAATGTATTGTGAACTGCTTTGTGACTATGGTGATTTATTTAGCCTTTCTGATCCTTGCTTTGATTATCTCAAATATATGAGTATCATCAATTTTATAAAGTTGCTCTAAAAATTAAATGAAAGAAAAGTAATCCTCCTTCTCCATATATTGAACACTTACAAAATTATACACATTGTGTCCAGGTTTTTACGTACTTACCTGATAGAAGTCTCCTAACAACGCTCTCTTTTAAATTACAAGCACTTTGCCATGATTTTTACACATGTACGTTATAGAAGCCCGGTAACAATCACGTATTTTATAGAACAGCACACTGAGGCTCAGAGCAGTTAAAAACACATTCACCACCAAATCATAATGAGGGATGGAACTGGGATTCAAATCCGGTTCTCTCTGATGCCAAAAATGGTGCAATTTAAAGAGGACCAAGTTACACCCAGAACATGGAGGGATCAAAACATGTGGATTCCCTTTCCTGCCCCCTCATGTGGGAATTTCAATAGCTTTCGCTGCCTCAGAGCAATCCTAAACTCCCTCCCAGGTTGCCTTGCAACGGCCCCCTTATTCGTGGGGATGATTAGGAATCTGAATTTTTGGACCACAAGCATCTATAAAGAGTTGTGTTGATCAAGAAAGAAAATTTTCTAGGCCGTAGGTTAATATGAATTGTCTAGCTTCTCTGAAATAAATAAAGGGGCTATTCCATGTAAAAAAAATCACAGGATCCACTGAATCCGTGCAGAAAGACTTAGAACTATACTGCAGGAGCATCTTACTGACAGCTGTGCCTGAAGACCAGCCGAAACACACAAACGAAGAGCACCTCCAATGACAAGGTGTGGTGGCTCTTGCCTGTCATCCCAGCAGTGTGGGAGGCCAAGGTAGGTGAATCACTTGAGGCCAGGGGTTTGAGACCAGCTTGGGCAACACAGTGAGACCTTGTCCCTACAAAAAAATCATTTTTTATTATTAGAATCAAGAAAAGTATATCTAACCCCTTGCCGTTGCTTTAGGGTAGAGAGCTCTGGTCTAGAACTCAAGATATGAAATTGTGAGTCCCAGTGTAGCTACTTAAGTTTAAATACAAGAGCTGTCAGACATTTCCTCTACAGTAACGAAATCTGTAGCATCCATTTTGTACTTTGAAAACTTAGTTTTTGGCCAGCCTCTAGGAAGAAGAGGGTCCAGAACTGGGCATATGGGTAGGGAGGGGAAAAGAAACCGGCTGGATGCAACAGGGAAAGACGAAGGGATGGAGAAGCCAGGCAGAGCCAGTCCTCATGACTGGGGCCTGGGCCTAGGAAAGGAACTAGGTGAAGAAGGGAGGAGCCCCAGGCTGTGGATGTCTCTGGGGGAACCTTGGTTCAGCAACGGCCAGAGGAGCTCCTGAGGCCAAGCGGTATCTGTCGCCTCCCTACCTTTGGGCGTCTTCTGGTCGCCAATGTGCTGCAGGTCCTGGCTCCGGAATCAAATTGGGCTCAAATTGTGCGAGCTCCAACGCAGTGGAGCCTGGCGCTACTCCCACCTCCACCTCGTGGATCTGAGAGCTGCAGGATGGCTCTGCCCACCGCACCCTAAGCTGGCCCCGCTTGGGGCTGGCATTGGAGGACAGCATGTTCTGGTCGTCTCTGCTCCTCTCTGCTGGTGCCTGTGACTTTGCTGGCCACCCACTCATAGATATCAGAGCCACAGGACGGCCCTGCAGAACCCCTGCGCTGGCCCTGCCGGGGGCTGGCTTTGGTGCACATGCGACCGGTCATAGTTGTCTCCATTGGGCACCTCTCCTCTTCTCGAGGCAGCCTGGGCCTTCACTTGCCCCCACGTCCGCAGAGCTGAGCACCTGCCGCCTCTCCCCAGGAAAGGCAACCAAATGCCACCAACTTAAGGCACACACTGAAGGCTACCAACTGAAGGCGGGTTGCCCTGCCAACCAGATCGTGTCCTGCATAGAAAGAACCAATCAGGCCTTGAGTTCTCTCCACGCGCTGGCCTTCCATTTGTGACGTGGGAGTCCAGGCACTGGCTCACAAAGCCGCGCCCCCCAGTGACCCCGCCCCACCTTTCATTTATTGGTAGCTAGTAGCAACTTTCAGGTTTCCTCACTGTGAATTATGAATATGAATTATGATGAAATTACTGTATCCTAATGTACCTCATGCACTATCTGACAGCCAAAGTCCCCTCTTCCCCCATGGCCTCTGAGTTTTTTGGAAACTAGAAAGAAGATACATTTCTGCAGGTGCTTTCAGAAGAAAACATTGACACGACGTAAGGTTACTCTGTGATGTCAAGTCATATTTCATATGTCATACATATTCATATTTATATTCATAATTCAAAATGCACATATTCAATCAAATTAACAGGACCAAAAAGGAAATTTTCTAAAATTTATACACTAAGTACATTATATTTTTCTAATGATCACTTTGATAGAGCAAACTTAGAATCTATGGTTTCAACAAATGAAGAGGCTTATGCAAGAGAAAACCACCACCTAACACAAGATTTTCAATGTGATCATCATTGCTACTTTTCATTAGCAATTATCCAGTCAATAGATTGTGAACTGCTTTGTGACTATAGTGATTTGTTTGAAGTTACTGATCCTTTGATTATCTCAAAAATATGAATAACACCAATTTTATAAACTTGTTCTAAAAATTAAATGAGAGAAAAATAATCCTCCTTCTCTATATATTGAAAACCTACAAAATTAGTAACATTGTGTCCAGATTTTTACACACTTACCTTATTGAAGCCTCATCACAACCCCGTCTTTTAAATTACAGGGATTATTCCCAGATTTTTACACACTTACCTTATGCAAGTCTCATAACAATCCCACCTATTATAGATGAGCAAACTGAGGCTCAGACAAATTGAAAACACATTCACCATCAAATCATAATGACTGGTGGAACTGGGATCCAAATCCAGTTCTCTCTGACACCAAAGGTGGTGCAATGTAATGAATACCAAGTTATATCCAGCGCATGGAGGGATCAATACATGTGGATTCCCTTTCTCTACCCTTTCACATGTGAATCTCAATGGCTCTCACTGCCTCAGAACAATCCTAAACTCCCTCCCAGGTTGCCTTGCAGAGGTTCCCTTCTTTTTGGGGGTGATTAGGAATATGCAGTTTTGGACCACAGGCATGTATAAAGAGACGTGTTGATCAAGAAATAAAATTGTCTAGGCCATAAGTTACTGTGAATTGTCTAGCTTCTCTGCAAAAAGTAAATGGGCTATTCTCTTTATTTTTTATTATTCCACTATTCACAATAGCCTAGAATCAACCTAAGTGTTCAAGAAGACTTGGTTTAACCCTGAGGATTACTAACGTTTTCACTGTGGTCATTGTGGTAGATTATATTACCATTCTCCCATTATCTGGTCTTCCTACCACAGTGGCCCTTTCCTAGAAGATTATACACTTCTGTTCTATTGAAGGAAGGGTCAGATTTAGACATGTGACCTGCTTGGCCAGTGAAATGCAGCTAGAAGTGGCATGTGTAACTTGTAAGCAGAAAATTTCCTTTTTCAAGGATCTGGGAGCCATCCTTTCAAATGTAATCCTCCAGAAAGATAATACCTTATTTCCCAGTCTCCATGACAGAGTAAGAGCATAATCTTGCTCCAAGTTGTAAAAACTACCTTATATCATAAAGATAAAAGAAGTTTATTTTTCCTTTGAGAAAAGTCAGTTAGCAAAGACAGGTGGCCTATGATCGCCCCCTTACCCTCACTTTCAAAAACTCCACTGCCCTTTGTATCAGGGGAGCTGAGTTCAGACTAGGTCGGACCTCTCTCCCCTATTGCAATAGCTTGAATAATATCTTCCTTACTTATTTAACTTTTTCCAGTGCAATTTTTTCTTTGACTCTTTCCTCCTTCTCTAAAACTTACATTGAAATTTTAGTAGGATTCAAGGTAGCCAATCTCGACCCTTGAATATAAAAAAGAACCCTTCAGGATTAAAAAACCCATGTTCTCTTCCATAAGTTATTTCTTTGGACTATTGCCTTATTAAAAGTTTCTAGTTCTTTTTTTTGCATTGAAAAGGGGAATGATGATTTTTAAAAAAGTTCCTACTCACTTTTAATTTCTACTACCAAAGTTTTATTGCTTTTCATGGCAATAGATTCCTCTCATTCAACAAAAAGACCAGAGCAAGGAAGTACAGAAACAATATATCTCAAAAAGTTATTTAACATGGACAGTGTCATTTAATATCTTTAACATCCCTATCAAATGGATGCTATTATTATCCCCGTTTTATGGGATATTAAAACTTACATACTGTAAATAACCAGCTGAAAGTCATATAGCATGGAAAATACAATAAGCATATAAAGAAGCAATGGTATTAGAAGTGGAGGAGGGTGAAGGATTAAAAGGCTAAACTTAGTTTGGTTAAGAAAAAAGAAAACTAGGAGGTGGTAAACTCCTGTTGGAAAGGGGAAGGATTTGGGCAGAGCAAGGTAGTGGAGTAGATCTCTCCAGTAATCATACCCCTATGGACACATCTATATGAACAACTATCCACATATGAAATTAACTTTACAAGAGCTAATGAACCCTGAATACATGAGTGAGTCTATGAAGACCCTTTGGACTGCAAAGAGGAGTAAAACCATGCTTGGACAGTAAGGGAACCAGTACTCTGTGACTGTGATACTCCTCCCCCAGGCCATTATGGTATAATATGCAGAAAGTCCTCCTGAACTCACAGTTCTTACACTGAATAAAGTGAGCAGAAGTTGAATATTTTTTTCCTCCATACTGAGTGCCTTCACAGTAGACTTACTCCTGCATCAGCTCACAAGCAGCATCATGAGTGTCAACAGAGCTGAACCACCAGAGGCATGCTAGGGACATAGAGAAAGGATTGGGTTAGCAATACTTACTATATGAAACTTAGCAGTGGCTAGCCATTCCTACCAGAGGAAACATTATACCAGACAGGTTGTTTATGGGCACCACGCTGTGGGAAACATGATACACAGACTGTACATATTTGATGGCCTGACTTGTTCTCCCCCTACAGACAGCAGCCTTTCTGTGGATCACCCATGGGCCCATCCAGTTACATTGCATCAGTGGTGAAGCCCCATTGCAAGACTTATGTCTAACCTTTGCCTTGGGCACCTCCTAATGCTAAAATGGAATATAATGGAAATCCACACAGAATTTCTAAACAAGCCCACTGAGAAACAGTCAAAAACAAACCCAGACTGAGAAGATTGAAATATTTAATTCATCAATGTGTAGACAGAGATGTATATCTACAAAAAATAAGAATAGCCTAGGAAAAACTGCCTCCCCAAATGGAGAAAACAAGGTGTCAGCAACTGAACCTAAAGACATGCAAATGAATGATGTGGCAGACAAAAAAATTCAAATAGCTGCTTTTTAAAGAAAAAATCTGTGAGCTTCAACAGGGTACAGAGAAAAAATATGGAAATTTATGAGAAATTCAACAAAGAATTTAAAATAATGGAAAAAAATCAAATGGAAATCCTGGAGGTGAAAAGTTCAGTAAACACACTGAAAAATGCACTAGAGGGCATCAAGAGAATAACTGATCAAGTAGAAGAGAAAAAAACAGTGAGCTCAAAGACAGGCTCTTTGAAAATTCACTGTCAGAGTAGAAAAGAAACAAATGAGAAGAAACAAAGAAAACTTATGAGATCCTTGGGGCACCATCAAAAAAAAACAAATCTACATTGTTAAAGTGCAACTAAGAATGAAAAAGCGTTAGGAGCTTATTCAGAGAAATAACAGAAAACTTTTTAAACTTGGAGAAGGATTAAGATGTTTAGGATGGCCAAAGCTCACTAATCTGATTTAATGTGAATAAGACAACCACAAGACGTATTATAATTAAATTTCAAATGTCAAAAACAAAGAGTACGTCCTGAAAGCACTAAGAAAAGGGAAGCATATAACACATAGGAGAATTCCAATGTGCCTGGCAGCAGACTTCTCAGCAGAAACAATATGGGCCAGGAGAGAGTAGGATAATAGAATCAAGTGCTGAAGAACAAAACTGTCAACCATGAATACAGTATCCAGCACAGCTCTCATTTAGAAATGAAGGAGAGGTTAAAACATTCTAAGACAAACAAAAGATGAAGGAATTCATTGTAACCATACCTGCCTTAAAAGAAAGGTTAAAGAACAGTCTTCAAACTGAAAGAAAAGGGCACTAATATGTAATACAAAAAATTGGAAGGTATAAATCCGCAGGTAAAAATGAATATTCAGACAAATTCAGGATGCTCTAATACAGGAATAATTGAATGTAAACCACTTACATGTTTTTAGTAAGAAGGTAAAAATACAAAACAAAAATAATAACAACTACAATAATTTGTTAAGGGATAAGTGATATAAAAGATGTAAATTAAGACATCAAAAATGCAAAATGTGGGGGAGTGATTGAGTTAAATAGCAGAGTGATTGCTTTTCCCCATTTCTTATTATCAAAATTAAGTTGTTATCCATTCAAAATTACCTATTGAAACTATAAAATATTCTTCGCATGCCTCATAATAACCAAAAGGCAAACATCTTTATTAGATACACTAAAAATAAAAGAACAAGAAACAAAAACACAGAGAGAAAATCACTTAACTACAAAAGAAGACAATAAACGGACAAAAAGGTACAAAAATTATAAAAGACAACAAGTAAACAGTATATGGCAGTACAAATCCTTATCTATCAATAATTACCTTGAATGTAAATAGATTAAATCATCCAGTAAGAACACAGAGAACGGGTAAATGGATTATGGATTAAAAACAAGGCCTAACTATATTCTTTCTACAAGAGACTCCCATCACCTGTAAATACACACATAAATTGAAAGTGATCAAATGGAAAATATATTTTATGACAATGGAAATCAAAAGAATGCAGAAGTAGGTATATTTATATCAAATAAAATAGACTTCAAGTAAAAAAACTGTAAACACAGACAAACAAGACCATTATGTAATAATAAAGGGGTCAGTACAACAAGAGAATATAATAATTGTAAATATATAATGCATTCAACATTGGAGAACCTAAATATATAAAGCAAACATTAATAGATCTAAAAGGAGAGACAAAAAACTGTACAATAATAGTAAGAAACCTCGACATCCCATTTTCAGCAATGAACAGATGATTGCGAGAGAATCTCAACAAAGAAACATTTAAACTGCACTCTAGATCAAAAGAATTTAACGGTTATTTACATAACATTTCATCCAACAATTGCATAATTCACTGTGTTTTCACCTGCGTATGGAATATTGTCCATGATAGATATGTTAGACCACAAAACAAGTCTTAGCTAATCAAAAAATCAAATCATATCATGTGTTTTTTTGACCATATGGAATAAAGCTAGAAATAAACAACAGGAGGAACTTCAGAAATTGTGCAAATACATACAAATTAAATAACATATCCATAAACAACCAATGGGTCAATGAAAAAAAAATTAATATAAAACATGTCAAGACAAATAAAAATGAAATCAGAACATATGAAAACTTATGAAATACAGCAAACCAGTTCTTAGAGGGAAGCTTATAGCAATACATTTCTACATCAATAAAGAAGAAAGATAATGAATAAAACATCTAGCAATGTATTTCAAGGAACTATAAAATCAAGAACAAACTAAGACCCAAATTAGCAAAAGAATATAAAGATTAGAGCACAAATATACAAAACGAAGACAAAAAATACAAACGACTAATTAAATGAAGGAATCTTTTTTGAAAAGGTATAATTGACAAATGTTTTGTCAGACTAAGAAAAAAAGAGAAAATTCACATAAAATCAGAGATGAAAAAGGATATACTATGATAAACTCTAGAGAAATATAAGGAATCATGAGTAAGTACTACAAACAATTATACGCCAATAAATTGAAAAACTTGGAAGAAACACGTATACTCTGGACACATATAACCCATCAAAATTGAAGAAAGAAGAAATAGAAAATGTGAACACACCAATGACAAATAATGAGATTGAAGGAATGATTTAGGCTCTCAGTCAAGGAAAATCCAAAAGATTTCACACGGTAGCTCACACCTGTAATCTCACAGTTTAGGAGCCCAAGGCAGGAGAACCACTAGAGGCCAGGAGTTCAAGATTAGCCTGGGCAACACAACGAGACTCCATCTCTAAAAATAAAAATAAAAATTCCCCAGGTATAGTGATGTGTACTTGTACTCAGGAGGCTGAGGCAGGAGGATCACTTAAGACCAGGAGTTTGAGGCTGCAGTCAGCTATGACTGCACCACTGTATGCCAGCCTCAGTGATAGAGTGAGACCCTGTCTCTAAAATAATAGAGGAAGAAAGAAAAGTTCACGACTTGGTGGTTTTCGCTGACAAATTCTACAAAACATTTAAAACTTATACAAATTATTTATAAACTATTTCAAAAAATTGAAAAGGAGGGAACTCTTCCAAACTCATTCTATGAAGACAGCATTTTCTGATTCCAAAATGAGACAAGAACAGCAAATAAAAGAAAACTCTAGGCCAATATCATTGATAAACGTAGATGCAAACATTCAAAACCAGCAGTTCTAGCAATGATAATTCAAAAGCACATTAAAAATAGTATTCACCATAATCAAGTGGTATTTACCCGGGGAGGTAAGGATAGTCTAATACATGTAAATCAATAAAATGTGATACATCACATTAAAAAATGAAGGATAAAAAACCTATACTCGTTTCAATAGATGCAGAAAAAGCATTTGACAAAATTAGACATCCTTTTATGATCAAACCTTTTAACAAATTAGTTATAAAAGAACCTAATAAAATAAAGACCATATGTGATAACCCACAGGCAACATTATAGTGAATGGTGAAAACGTGAAAACTTTGCCTCTAGGATCTGGAATAAGACAAGGAGGTTCACTTTAATCACTTTTTTCAACATAGTACTGGAAGTCATAGTCAGAAAAATTAGGTAAGAGAAAGAAAAGGCATACAAATTGCAAAAAAAAAAGTCAAATTATCCCTCTTTGCAGATGACATGATCATATATGTAAAAAACCCTAAATATGCCACTGAGAATCAGAAATGGTAAATGAATACAATCAGGTTTCAGGATACAAAAGCAACATAAAAATCAGTAACATCTCTATACACCAATAGCAGAGTATCTGAAAAAGGAATCAAGAAAGTAATCCCATTTAAAATAGCAATTAAAAAAACAAAATAACTACAAGTAAATTAAGCCATGGAAAGATGAAAATTATTAAACATTGATAAAAGCAATTAAAAATTAAAATAAATAGAAAGATATCCCTTGTTCATGGACTAGAAGAATTAATATTGTTGAAATGACCATACTACCAAAATCAATCTATAAATCCAATATAATCTCTATCAAATTTCCAATTTCATTCTTCACAGATATTAAAAAAGATCTTAAAATACATGTGAAACTACAAAACACCCCAAATAGCCAAATAATTCTTACGCAAAAAGAGCAATGCTAGAGGTATTACACTATCTAATTTCAAAATATATTACAAAGCTATCCTAACTAAAACAGCATGATATTGGCATAAAAACAGGCATGTAGACCAGTGGAACAAAAATAGAGAACCCAGGCATAAATCCACACATTTACATGCAACTTATTTTTGACAAAGATGCAAACATTCAATGGGGAAAAGACAATCTTTTCAACAAATAGTGCTGGGAAAAGTGAATATCCACACACAAAAGAATGAAAGTAGACCCCTATCTCTCATCATATACAAAAGTCAACTCAAAATAAATTAAATATTTCAATGTAAGATCCCAAACTATGAAACTAGTAGAAGAAAACATAGGTGAAATGTTATATGTCATTGGTCTGGGCAAGGACTTTTTGGAAAAGACATCAAAAGACATGCACAACAAAAGCAAAAATAAACAAATGGGAATACACCAAATAAAAGCTTCTGCACTGCATAAGAAACAATCACAAGAGTGAAGAGACAACCTACAAAATGGAGGAAAATATCTGCAAACTATTCACTTGATAAGGGGTAAATATCCCAAATTTACAGAAAACTCAAACAACTCAATTGCAAAAATATAAATAATTGGATTAGAAAATAGTCAAGAGAGCCGAATAGACATTTCTCTAAATAAGACAAAAAAATCACCAACGGTTATATGAAAAAATGCTCACCATCACTAATAATCAGAGAAATGTAAGTCAAACGCACAGTGAGATATCATCTCACCCTGTTTAGAATGCTTTCAATGAAAAAGTCAAAAAATAACAAATGCTGGCAAGGATGTGAAGAAAGAGGAATGTTCAAACACTGTTGGCGGAAATGTAAATTGGAGCAATTGTTATGGAAAACAATATGACTTCCAAAAACATTAAAAATAGACTTACCACATAATCCAGCAATCCCACTACTGGGTGTATATTCAAAGAATATTAAATCAGTATGTCAAAGACATTTCTGGACTCTCATGTTTATTACAGCACTATGAACAATAGCCTAGTATCAACCGAAGTGTCCATCAATGAATGAATGAAGAAAATGTGGCATATATGCTGTATTTGGCCATTCTTGCATTGCTATAAAGAAATACCTGAGATTGGATAATTTATAAGAAAAGAGACTTAATTGGCTCCATGGGCTGTACAGGGAGCATAGTGCCAACATCTGCTTGACTAGTCAGGAAGCTTGAGAACTCATTCGCTATCATGAGGATAGCACCAAGCCATGAGGGATCCACCTCCATGACCCAAACACCCCGTACCAGGCCCCATCTTTAACAGCGGGGATTAAAATATAACATGAGATATGGGTCAGGAGAAATATCTAAACTATATCATATGCACATTTGGCCATAAAAAAAGGGTAAAATCGTGTCACTTCTGACAACATGAATGAGCATAGAGGACATTGTGGTAAGTGAAATAAGCTAACCACGGAAAGACAAATATCACATGATCTCATTCATATGTGAAATCTAAAAACACTGATCTAATAGAGAGTAGAAGAGAGGTTACCAGACTGGGAAAGATAGGGAGGAGAGGTTTTTAACGATGTGTCATGTATCAAAATACCACACTGTACCCCATCAACATGTGAAATTATCATGTATCCTCTTAATAAAAGAAAAGAAAAAAGAAAATGGAAGAGTCAAAATACTGGGGCACTGGAAGAGGCAGAAAAGAAGGTGAGTTGGCAGTAAGGAAGAGAGAGTCTGAAAGAGCAGGTCACAGAGTGGAACATTAAAGTTTATAACATTAGAAATCAATTTTTAAGTTATTGAAAAGTTGAGTTTATAGCCATGAAAGTGAGTAGCTCAATTAAAGTGAAAGTAAAAGTCAATGAATGATTAAATTAGAAAATATATTGCTTGGCATTTAGTAGTTACTTCAGAAATATTAATAAATCTTAAGAAAATTAAGAACACCAAAATATTCATAGTGGGCCATTATCATAATACGAATTTATGTGGTAATATTTTATTCTTTCCAGTAAAGGGAGTAATTCAACAGTCTTTATTATAGGTTAGAAAATGATTTCTCCAGGTGTGACCCAATGACCACATTCATTGTATTTGAATTGCTTAAGCAATTTGTTTCAGGAGAACATGGAAAGATTTTAAGATGGACCAACAAAATTACCACTGAGTGTCTTTAATGGAAATCTCAGCCTTGTCTAGAATAACTGGGTTATCTGTTTCTATGGGGTCTCTGTGCCTTTTGTTTTCCTTGTTATTTGCAATTCTGTTAGTTGTAGATTACTGAGAGTAATGCAAATATTCTTGTCTATAGACAGGCAAATGATTGATTTTGATGGAAGTATAATTAATTTTCCTTTTTCCACCTTCCATCAAGAAGTCAGTTTTGAACCTACCTAGCGAATTTATTTCAGTGTTCCTTAGTGCCTAGATATGTGTGGCTCTTTTAATTCTCCATAAAACTCAGTATAACATCTTACTGGCTCCCTCATTAAATAAATGAGTTAAACTAAAATCTTAGACAAGTATTCATTTTATATTTGTAAGTCATAATTTACCCTATTTTAAGCAATTTTCCTTTATCATTCCTAAAAATACAGATTCCTATGCCCCATGCTAGACCTATTGAACCAAAATCTCAGGCCTAAGGCACAAGCATTTACATTGTTAGTAAGCTTTTCAAGTGATTTTTAGGCATACTAAGTTGTTTTAACCATTACCATTCTATTCTTTAAACTTGAATTATTTTATTTATAATTCCATCTTCATCAAAGTAAACTTTTGGTTGCCAAAAACGGTAGAAACCCCCTTATTCAATCAGATTAGGGCCAGTAATAAACAGATTAATCACAAATTTAAGTTAGATGCAGGAATCATAAGAAGTATTAGATGTAAGTCCTTAAAACTTTAATTTAAAAGACATGTGTAAATAAATTTGCCAGAATTTTGATGACAAGGTCAAAGCCTTGCACGGATTCAGAGTGGAGTTTCTTGTGGAAACTATGCCAATGATATGTTGTCATTGATTTCTTGTTCACTTTCTGTGAAGACAACTGGGGTAAAGCAATCTGAAATCTTAGATTACACAATTTTTCCCATTTGTTTCTAGTCGTCTTGCCAACAGTTAAGCTGACAGAAACTGTTTGAGTTTCTCATTTTTACAACACATTTAGTTTATTTCTCAGAGAAACAACAATACTACTCTTGTTGTACTCATTTTCTCAGTTTAGATAATATTTATTTATTTATTTATTTATTTATTTATTTTGAGACAGAGTCTCGCTCTGTCACCCAGGCTGGAGTGCAGTGGTTCCATCTCTGCTCACTGCAAGCTCCGCCTCCTGGGTTCATGCCATTCTCCCGCCTCAGCCTCCCCAGTAGCTGGGAGTACAGGTGCCCTCCACCACGCACAGCTAATTTTTTTGTATTTTCAGTAGAGACGGGGTTTCACCGTGTTAGCCAGGATGGTCTCGATCTCCTGACCTAGTGATACGCCCGTCTCAGCCTCTCAACATAATATTTAATTAAATTGCATAACTACAAGAGCAAGAACAAATGGCGTAAACATATTTAGGAATGAACACAGCTTCTTCTTAGAAACTATACAACTTCTGTGATGGAAGGAGAAATGTACAGGCATTAAAAGTAGCTCAACGACTTTCAGTTTGCAGTGGACATCAGTCAATAAGTTGTACAGGGGTGCCAGAAAGTGCTGATTGCAAATCAGTTAAGTGGAGGTCAGTTAAGGCAGCATGCACTGTGTCTTGATTTGTAAAGTGAATGTTCTAAAACTGGGTTCACTTTTGCTATAAAGGACCAGATAATAAATATTTTAGGCTTTGCAAACCATACGGTGTCTATAGCAACCATTCAACTCTACCATTGTAGCAGGAAAGCCCCATAGATCCATGGATGTGCTCCAGTAAAATTTTATTAAAACAGGCAGCTGGTCTGAGGGCCATGTATATATCTTGCCGTTTTCATACAATTTTCTAAGTTAGTAGTTCCCTGCCTTTTTAACAATCAAGGATTACTTTTAATCCTCTCCTCTGATTTTACATTTCAAAAGCCTTAAGAGAAACCCACAAAATATGTTTACTTTGTAATTTTGGGGGGGTCTTATTTTACTAATAAGTAATCAATGATATATAAAGCCTACCCATTAGGTCAGTATGAAATAATCAACATTATTAACACTAATGACTTAGTTCTGGATAGAAATAAAAAGTATTCAACCATATATATATATAACAAAATCTGTATAGCTTTTTCTGGTGTAAATATATAACTTTTAGAGATTTTTCAAGTACTAAATACAACTTTTGGGAATCCTCACACCTGGCTCCCTATGATGACATTCAAGAATTCCTTAGGATTCCGGGAATCTTAGAATGAAAGTCACTGCTCTGTAGGAATGAATGAATGAATAAGAAAGGGAAGGAAGAAGAAAGAGCGTGTCTACTAAATGTAAATTAATCATCAAGGAACGTTTATTTTATTAATAAATTTGTCAACTTTAGGTTGCCAGATCTAACAAGATACCAACATGGCATTCACGGTGATCACACCTCTAGTCAAATTTTATTTTAGTTCATTGACTATACTATTAATATCCTGAAATACTCAAAACTTCTGTCTTAATTCTGTGAATAATTCACTTATTAATCACCCTATACACTACTGAATGAATGGAATGGTGCTTGGAATAAAGATAATTACAGGGCTAAAAGGGTTTTCTCTAGAGGCAGGTTATAGTATTTTGTTGTCTGACTGGAATAAAACGAAATTAATCAATATTTTCTGCGACCAGTGTCTTTTGACTTAGTCGTTTATTAATATCTATCAATCACTATAACCTCAGTCCTATTTCCTCCATTCTTCTTTTTGCTATGATAAAAATTTGTCCATTTTTTTCCTCTTAGATCTATATGTTTCTCCTGTTTTCTTTTCCTCCAAACAACTGGACATCAACTTAGTACAGATAGTGAAATTGATCCGAACCTTACAGAACTCACTGTTTCCATTTACATAACTTACATAACTGTCAAGCTGAAATCACTCTCAAAATTTTTATTTCAATATTTTAATTTAATTTAATCATATTTATTTATTCATTAATTATTTTGAAAATAATTTTAACTTGTATTTTCCATTCGGGGTACATGTGCCAGTTTGTTACAAGGGTATATCTCATAATGCTGAGTTTTGGGGTATGAATGATCCCATCATCCAGATGCTGATTTGGTATGGTTTGGCTCTGTGTCCCCTCCCAAATCCCATGTTGAATTGTAATTCCCAATGTAGGGGGAATGACCTGGTGGGAGGTGATTGGCTCATGAGCGCAGATTTCCCCCTTGCTTTTCTTAGATGGTAAGTGAGTTCTCATGAGATCTGATGGTTTAAACATATGGCACATTGACCCTTGCTCAGTTGCTCTCCTGCCGCCATGGTAGAACGTGCCTTGCTTCCCCCTTCACCTTCTGCCATGATTATAAGTTTCCTGAAGCCTCCCAGCCATGCTTCCTGTACAGCCTGTGGAAATGTGAGTCAGTTAAAACTCTTTTCTTTATAAATTACCCAGTCTCGCGTAGTTCTATATAGCAGCGTGAGAACAGATTAATACATGAGCATAGTACCCAATAGTTAGTTTGTCAAACCTTGCCTTCCTCCTTCTCCCCTCTAGTAGTCCCGGTGTTTATTCTTTCCATCTTTATGTCCATGAGTACCCAGTGTTTAGCTCCCACTTATAAGTGAGATCATGTGGTATTTCATTTTGTATTCCTGCATTAATTCGTTTAGGATAACGGCCTTCAGCTACATCCATGTTGCTTCAAAGGACATGATTTTATTATTTTTATGGTGGCATAGTATTCCATGGTGTGTGAAGTGGTTTGGAAGGTGGCCCCTATAAATCTCATGGTGAAATGTGATCCTTAGTGTTGGAGGTGGGGCCTGGTAGGAGGTGCTTGGGTCATGGGGGTGGATCTCTCATGGCCTGACGCCGTTGTTGTGATAGTGAATTATTTCAAGATCTGGTTGTGTAAGAGTGTGTGGTATTTACCCCCAATCCCATTCTCTCTTGCTCCTGCTCTGGCCATGTGATGTGCCTACTCCCTCTTAGCCTTCCATCATGAGTAAAACCTCCCTGGAGACTCCACAGGCACCATGCAGATGCCGTCACCATTCTTCCTATACAGCCTGCAGAGCTATGAGCCAATTAAATCTCTTTTCCTTATAAATTACCCAGCCTCAGGTATTTCTTCATAGCAATGCAAGAACGGCCTAATAATACAGTGTAGATGTACCACAATTTATTGATGCAATCCACTGTTGATGGGCACCTAGGCTGACTCCATGTCTTTGTTATTGTGAATAGTGCTGCTATGAACATGCAAGTGCATGTGTCTTTTTGGTAGAATAACTGATTTTCTTTGGGTCATATAACAGTAATGCAATTGTTGGCTTGAATGGTAATTCTATTTTAAATTCTTTGAGAAATTTCCAAACTGCTTTCAACAGTGGCTGAAGTAATTTACATTCGCACCAATTATGTGTAAATGTTCCCTTTTCTCCACAGCCTCCAAAGATCTGTTGTTTTTCTATTTTTTAATAGTAGCTATTCTGACTGTTGTAGGATGGTATCTCGTTTTGGTTTTGATTTGCATTTCTCTGATGATTAGTGATGTTAAGCCTAATCTTTGCCACCAGAAAACTGGGAAAATACAGTGTTGCTTGTCAAAACAAATTGTTTTACTTTGCTTTAAAAATAATCAATTGAGTAGTATATTTCTTCCAGCAAAATTAAGAAGCAAACATTTAGAAATGTACAATACCTTGCTGTTAAGTCTTCGCACATGTATACCAATCGAACATAAAGGCCACCTTAAACTTTCATTTGAAATGAAAGAGAATTTTTAAGAGGTTAAGGGCTAGTAATTTGTTAAAGTCCTGAAGTTAAATTAGCTCAAGTAAATGCAAAGACTTTCTTTTAATTAAAGACTTTTAAATGAACACTTTAAAGCATAGTTGGTTTCTCCCTCAAATCTTGTCCAAAGCCACTCTTTTCAACTCAGTATATCAAAGAAACTTTCAGACATGATTATGAAGCTCCCTCAACTTACAATGTGCTATTTGCAACCTTAGATGGCTATTATTCTGGCTTTTCTACCTTTTAGCGACAATAAGCACAGCCTTCCCATTTCTCCCCCACCCTGACTTACCCCTCTTTGCATTTAATATATAATTTTTCTCAGAGTGTTCTTACACATCTTTAATTGTAAATATGACAAAAGTACACAGTATAGTACATGTGCCACATGTATAAATGTTGTATCTAGTAATACAATTTTCCTTTTAAAAAAGAAATATTTTATTTTCAAAAAGCAAAACTCTAGGAATCTTTTCTAGCTGTCAGTCATAAAAACATAAATTTCTGGTTAGATTCCCAAATTTGCCTGACCATAAGAACCACTTGTGATACTTGTCAAACACATGTATTCTGAGTCCCATCCGTGATCTCCTGAATCAGAATCAGCAGGTGAGAGGCCTGGGAATACACATTTTAAACAAATGTCCACAGTGACTACGATTAGTCAAGCTTGAAAAAAATTTCACTAGGATCTTTATGACTGAATATCCTCACAAACATAGGAAAGTTACTGGAGAAAAATATGAGCAGAATTTCAGAATTCTGCCTTTGCTGAAAGTGTTTGTTCCCTCCCCCTCTACTTATCAAGACCTGACTGCTTATGTAACCCCCCAAACCACCAACACCTGGGAGGAGTTGAAATTGATTTTAATGAAGAAGAAAAGCTGATGTTTAATTTCAAAACTGACGGTGACAATAGAAGGGAGAGGCATGAATTTATCTTGATTCTAACACAAAACATTGTATTTGAGTCTACAAACGAAATTGGTTTCATTTTTATTTTTTGTAAGTTTTCGCCAAACTCTATGCATATATAGAGGCTGGGCAAGAAAGAAAGAAATCCAGAAATATGGCATATGCCATCCCTTATTTATTTCCCCATGCGACCAGCCAACAGCTTCTTCATCTAGTCCCTGTTTCAAGCTGACTTTCTGTCTACTTCTCTATTGGAAATGGAGCTTCCCTAAAGACTGCCTTGATGTCAGTTACCCAGAGGCCTTTTTTCCATCTTGTGCTCCTAAATTTCTATGATATTAAATGATATTACCATTTCTGGAAATTCTCCTTAGCTTTGATTTTATAATTTTACTCTAACTGTGTTTCATTCCTTCTTTTATAGCCCTTCTTTTCTCTATCCCTTTACTGCAGACATGTTGTGCGGCTTTGTTCTTGACCTTCTGATCTCTCCACATTCATTCCCTCAGAGCATGTATCCATTTTCTTGGTGTCGGCCTTGTTGACTATCTGATTATTACCATCATATAACGATGTTGGTGATGAGCATAGCTAACATATCCTAGTCATTTTCCATGTAGGTTATAATAAGCACCCTGTATAATCTGTACCATTTAATTCTTCAAACCTAAATGATACTATTACTAACCACATTGTATGAGATGAGGAAACAGATTTTCATCAAAACCATGGAAAGCAAACGTGAGGAGCCCCTGTGTGTCTCCTTTGTTAATGCCTCTGGGCATCACGGCATGTGGATTGCGGTGGAATGGGGATTAGGAAGTGCAGCACTGTGAAAACACCAGAAAATACGTTATGATAGCGGGTAAGGCCGTTCATCTCTGCACATTGAGATGGTTTTGTTTCTGAATCAGGTTTGAGATGAGCCAATCCTGACTCCATCATGCCACCAGGGATCACGAATTTAATAAGATCTTCGTGGATGCTTGGAACCCAACTGGTCTCTGTTTTCTAATTTAGGGAAAGAGCCACAGCTTGAGTGGGGTGGTTTTGGTGTCACATACGCGGTCAATAATACCCACCGTTTTAGTGTCACATACGCGATGAATAATACCCACCTCTGCTGAAGAATCACTGTGGACTACTCCTTGTTTCATCCCATGCTCTTGCGATGGATCCCTCTCACCTGTTTACTGATTTCATTCAAATTCTTCAGCGACCACAGGACCCCGACTTGCCTTCTCTATCCTGGTTCCCATCACTCTGCTTTACAGGCCTGGCCTGCTCGCGGCTCCTCACACCAGCGCTGCATGGCTCCCTCCACGCCTCCGCCCTGTTTCCTCCATCAGACAGAACTAGCTTCCTCCATCTCTATCGGGCAAAAGCCTGCCCAGCGTTCAAGACCCTCCTCAGATGCCGCCTCCACGATTAGGCTTCTTCCTGACCCCTGAGCCTGTAACACGCGCCACCATAACTCTCCACCTCAGCCCACATTCCCACAGCACTCGCGATGTCCGCGGCCCTCAACATGGCGCTTCATTCTATTTTAGGGTATTTCCTGCTTGTTTCCTGCACACACAGTCGCGCGAGGCACAGCCCCGAGTGACCTGCGCACCAGTGGCCCGCGCTTCCAGCCGCGCCACCGCAGGCCGGCGAGGGCAGCCTGAGCCGCTTCCCGCCCCCGCGGGGACCGTCGCCAGCCCGCAGCTCTAGCGGGAGGCGGTTCCACAGTGCGCCCGGCAGCCCCACCACAGCCCGCACTGCGCCTCAGGCGGGCTTTCCTCCCCTCGGGGAGGCGCGAATCCTCAGGGGCTCCTCGAGAGGGAGCCAGGGAGCAGCTGCGTGCGGACATCTTTCGGCCCTCTGCGGCCGCCGTAGCTCTCCGGCAGAAACGCGGAAGTGGAAATCTCAGCCATTCAGCGTTTGGGTCAAGACAAAGGCGGGTTCTGGACAGACGTACGCTGTCAAGGAGTGTTTACTTCCCCTCCACTTCTGTTCCTCTCCGCCCTGGTGCTGCTGCGGGTCACATACTCGTCCTGAGTCGGCTTCAGCCTCTCCGTGCAGGAGTCTCCTGGAGCCATGGCCGAGAACTCTTATGTGAAGTCGACCAAGCTTGTGCTCAAGGGAACCAAGGCGAAGAGGTGGGTCCTGCAGCTCCGGCGGGAGCCTCTTCAGTTCTTTTCGGACGCACTCCACCCCCGCGAATCCGGTAGAAGTCGTGGCCCGGAGAGCCGGCTTTGTGGCCTCCCAGGCTTCGCCCTGGCCCCTCTCCAGGCTGGACAGAGGCCGGACCGCAGTTCCTGGCGCCTGTGCAGAGAGGAGCAGCCTCCCGCGCGGACGACCCTGGAAACAGGATAGACGGGCGGGTGACCCGTGGACCCGTACCCACGAGTTTGGGTCCCCTGAGGCATCTCTCCAGGCCTCTGCCTGGTGGTCTGCGTTAGTCTGATCTCGTAGTTCATGATAATAACTTCCTTTGTTAGGGATGATTATTTTCTCCATTGTCTCTTCCTGGAAAAATTATTGATTAATTTTTTCTAAGCTAATATGTAGAGTGAAACCAGGATGAATCACACAGTGGTTGAAGTGTATATGGGCTTTGATAGGGATGTGGGCTCGACCCTGCACTCTGTCATTTACTAATTTTGTAATTTGTGTCAAATTGGTTAATATGTCTGAACTTCCATTTACTCATTAACAGATCAAATATCTTTGAACCTCCGTTTACACATTTATACTTTCAGACCATTTTTTATACCTTTAGAAGACGGTGAGGATTAAATGAGAGAACATATATGCAGTAAATAAATTGAGCCAAATGTGAGGAGGAGGTCGTAGTGGTAATTTATTAGCTCTTTAGGAGAAAAATACCTGTCCACTCATATCCCCGCTTCTTTTATAACTGGCAGATTTGCCCGAGGTTGACTGTACATAGAAATATTGAGCATTTCCTCCTGGTCTCCGTGATAAACAGAGGTTTTGATATTTTTAGACGAGATGGAAAGAAAGTATCAAGGAGTGAGCTGAGGCCACTGCCCTTGAGAACCCTCTCGAGGAGTCTGGGCTCATGAAGATGCCAGAATAAGTGGCAGGTATGTTCTGAATGAATCTGAGATTTTTACTCTGTGAATTTCCTGTGAGGAGAGGAGAGTTATCTTCTGAAAACTTTATGATGAAAATGCAGACAAGAGTGTCTTAAGATTATCGTAATGATCATAATTAATGCTTATATAGCACTTTCAGTGTGCCAAGAAATTGTTGTAGGCACTTTGCACATTAACTTTTTTCAAATCACTCTTGATTTTTTATTTTTTTATTGCGATGTAATTCATAATTATAAAATTCACCCTTTTGTACAGTCAGTGGTTTTTAGTATATATTCATGAGGTTCACCACTGTCTAGTTGCTGAGCATTTTCGTCATCTCAGAAGGAAATCTCTTCCTACCCATTAAAGCAGTCACATCCCATCCTCTCCCTCTCCTAGTCCTTGGCAACCACTAGTCTGCTATCTATGTGAAATTGCCTATTCTGAACATTTCCTAAGAAATCATGCAACATGTGGCCTTTTGTATATGGCTTCTTTCACTTATAATATTCTTGAGGTCCATCATTGTTGTAGCACTTGTTCCTTTTTATGGCTGCGTAGTAGTCCATTTTATGGATGTAACACTTTGTTCATCCATTCGTCAGTTGATGAAAATTTAGGTTGTTTCCCCTTTTTGACTATTTTGACTAATGCTAGTGTGAATATTCTTATGTAAGTATTTTTGTGGGCATATGTTTTCATTTCCCTTGGGTATACATATTTAGGAGTAAAATTGCTGGGTCATATGGTAACTCTAACATTTTGAGGAACCACAAACTGTTTCCTGTAGATGCTGCACCATTTTACATCTCCACCAGCAATGTGTGAAGATGCATATTACCTCTTAATCCTCACAATAGCCTTAAGGGTTAAGTTATTATCCTAATTTTTTAAGTGGAGAAACTGACTCACAGAGAGATTCAGTACCTTTTCCAAAAATCGCAGAGCTAAGAAGTGACAGAATCAGGATTTAAAATCTGGCAGTGTGGCTCTACAATCTGCTTTGAACTTTAACATAATATGTACAAAGCCTGAAGCAAATTCTCAGTATTGTATTTAAGAGGGCATAGCAATGTAAGTCTTCCTAAGTCAATAATTTATAAATGAAACAGCTTAAAAGACTTCCAAGTTTCAATCTTATGATATTTATTTATCACACAAATCAATATACCTAAACTCATCTATATAAATTACGTCCTGTAGTAAGAAAAAAAAGAGCAAAGAAGAGAAAATGAGAAGAAGATGAAGAAACCCAGCTTGATATTGTTGGTGAGTCAGTTTTCAGTGCTGTGTTCTGAAAAAAGTTAACATTTCTTGAGATCTCATTGAAAATATTTTCCTAGTTAGAAATATATGATGTATTCATATTTGTCTTAAAGTGCTTAAATATTACCTACAGTTGTGAATTCCATTTATTCTTTAGCACAGTAGATGCTATTGATGCCTTTACTTCATTGTCAGAACAGAGCACAGGAGAGAGGAAGTACAACTCTCTGACTTAGTAGGCACCATTAGACTGCTTAGTAGCCAGAGATTCTGATACATAATTTTAAAGTCTTAATGTAAATGTTATTCAACCAAATATATTTTACAAGTTGTTGTCTTTGAACATGTATACATTTTAGTTATAGAAGTCAGTTGTCTCTTAAACGAAGTATCTTCACAGGAAAAATCATTATTTTGTCAACTCTAAAATGAATGAAAATTTTAAATAAATATCAGGGTAGCCTGTAAATGATACTAGAAATAAACTGATCCAAACACATTTAACCAGCCTATTTTCCATTTAGTTGTTTCCATACTTTTTTTTTTCTCTTTTAAAACTTGGCAAGTTGCATTTTGAATCTTCATAAATTATGGTAGCTTAAAAAAAATATAAAATATGGAATGGTATAAAGCTACTGTTCTGGAAGAATCATTGCTTTTGAAATGGCAAATCAACAATTCTAAAATTAGGGTAAATATCTAGGGTAGATATGTAGATGTGGAATTGCTGTGTCAAAGGATAGGTGAATGTTTAACTATGTAAGAAACTGCCAAAAATTTTCTAAAGTGGTTGTGCCATTTTACCCTCCCACCAAGAATGAATTAGTGCTCCAGTTACATCCTTGCCAAGAGTTGATGGTGTTATCAGTCTTTTCTCCCAGTCTGAGTTTTATCTTTTCAGTTTCTTAAAGATGGTTTTCGGATGGACAGCATTTTTTTTTTTTTTTTTTTTTTTTTTTTGAGATGGAGTCTCGCTCTGTCGCCCAGGCTGGAGGGCAGTGGCGTGATCTCGGTTCACTGCAAGCTCCACCTCCCAGGTTCATGCCATTCTCCTGCCTCAGCCTCCCAAGTATCTGGAACTACAGGCACCCGCCACCACACCCAGCTAATTTTTTGTGTTTTTAGTAGCGACATGGTTTTACCATGTTAGCCAGGATGGTCAGAAGCTTTTAATTTTTAAAAAGTTTAATTTATTTTTTTCTTTTATGGTTACTGCTTTATCTCTTTGACCTAAGAGATCTTTGCTTATCCCAAAGTCAGGAAAATATTGTACATTGTCTTTTAGAGGCATCATAGTTTTAGTTTTTACATTAAATCTGTCATTAATCTCAAATTAATTTTTGGCATCGTGTGAGTTTGGTTTCAAGATTTACTTTTTTTTTTTAACATCTTGATAGACATTTGTGCCAGCACCACTGGTGTTTCCTTTTTCCATTAATCCAGTCTTGTATCTTCATAAAAAATCAATTACCTTTCTATGTATTTGTCTATTTCTGGACTGTGTTCTATCGATTGTCTGTTTTTCTGTTGGTATATTTCTCTTGATTGTTATAATTTCATGAAGTCTTGAGATCAGGTAGTGTGTGTCCTCCAACTTTGTACTTGCTATTAGTTTATTAATTTCTACAGTGAAGCCTGTTGGATTTTCTCAGATTTTGTATTGAGTCCAGAACATTTGAGGGAGAATCAACATCTTAATATTGGGCCTCAATATTTCATAATTTTCAATGTAGCAGTCTTGCATGCCTGTTTAAAAATTTATTCTTAAGTGTTTTATAATTTTGTACTACTGTCAATACAACTTTTGAATTTGATTTTCCAGTTTTTTGCTGTCAGTATATAGATATGCAGTTGATTTTTGTATAGTGACTTTGTAGTCTGATAAGTCTGTTTCACTTATTACTTCTTGTGCTTTGTTTATGTAGAAAACTAAGAAATTTGCAATTATGTTTTCTGTGACTATCGTTTTACTTCTTTCTTTCTAATCCTTATGTCTTGTCTTGCTTTTTATTGGTTATTATACTGTCCAGCACTTCCATAGTGTTGAACAGAAGTCACGAGAATGCGCATAATTGCATTTTTTCCAAGCTTAGGCAGAAAGCTTTCAGTAGTCCACCATATGGTGTGATGTCTATAGGATCTGCAGAGAAAACCTTTATCAAAATGAATACATTCCTTTTAAACTTTGTTTCTTGGGAGTTTTTATCATAACGATGTTTAATGCTGTCAAATGCCTCTTTCTGTATCTGTTGAGATGATTATACAACTTTCTTCATTCTGCCAATGAATTACATTGGTTTCATTTTCAACTTTTAAACTAACTTTACATCCCTGAGATAAACCCCACTTGGTTGTGGTGCATTGTTCTTTGGAATATTGCTAGAGTTAAATTCTAGGTGTTTTTTTTTTTTATTTAAGATTTCTATATTGGGGTTGATGGGAGATAGTGGACTTTTGTATCCTTTTCTTGTAATGTCTTTATTTGATTTTGGTGTCAAGTGATATTGGGTGTCATAAAATTAGATGGGAAGTGCTGTCTCTTCCCTGTTTTTGGAAATAGCTGTGTAACATGGGTATGATTTCTTCTTTACATGTTTGATAGGATTTACCAGTGAAGTCATCTGAACCTAGAGGGTTTGGTTTGGTTTGGTTTTAGTTTTTTTGTGGGAGAATTAAGATTTTTTAAGAGATATTTTCAGATTTTTCTGTTGTCAGTTTTGGTAATTTGTGTCTTTTAGGAAAACTTCCTTTCATCCAAGTTGTTGGATTTATTGGCATAAAATTGTTCAGAATATTCCTTTAATATCCTTTTAATGCCTGTAGAATCTAATCTGTATTGCAGTCTCTTCATATTGGTAATTTGTGTTTTTTGTATTTTTTCCTGGATCAGTCAGTCTAGCTGGAGGTTTATCAATTCTTTATAAGATCACTTATTTTAGATGATTAATGATCTTTTAGTACAGGGGTATGCAATCTTTTAGCTTCCCTGGACCACAATGGAAGAAGAAGAACTGTCTTGGGCCACACATAGAATACAATAACGATAAGCTGATGAGCCAAAAGAAAAGGAAAAGCAAAAAAATCTCATAATGTTTCAAGAAAGTTTATGAATTTGTGTTGGGCTGCATTCAAAGATGGCCTGTACCACAGGCAGCCCTCAGATTGGACAAGCCTGTTTCAGTATTACTTATTTTCTTTTTTTCATTTTCTATTTCATTTATTTTTAGTCTTTTTTTTCCTCCCTTTAACTTATTTTCAGTTTACTTTGCTCTTGTTTTATTGCTTCTTAAGAAGGGAGTTAGATCTCTTCATTCCACTTTAGTTTTAGTTACAGTCAACACATTTTGTTTTCATTTTCATTCCATTCAAAATATTATCTAGTTTTCCTTGTGATTTTTCTTTTCGTGGACACTTGAGTTATTTAAAAGTGTATTGTTTTTTATTTCTACTACATAGACATATTATAGGTATGTTATTGTTGCTGATTTCTAATTCATTTATAGTATAGTTGGAGAATATACTTTCTTAGTGAATTTCCATGTACACTTGAAAAGAATGTGTATTCTGCAGATGTTGGTTCAGGGGTTTTTTGTTTTTTTTTTTTTTTTTTTGGAGATGAAGTCTCGCCCTGTTGCCCAGCAGGCTGGAGTGCAGTGGCGCAATCTAGGCTCCACTGCAGACTCCACCTCTCTGGTTCAAGTGATTCTCCTGCCTCAGCCTCCGGAGGAGCTGGAATTACAGGCACCTGCCACCACGCCTGGCTAATTTTTTTATATTTTTAATAGAGGCGGGGATTCACCACGTTGGCCAAGCTGGTCTCAAACTCCTGACTTCAGGAGACCCACCCACCTCGGCCTTCCAAAGTGCTGGGATTACGGACGTGAGCCGTGGCGCCCGGTGGTTCAGTGTTCTTTAGATGTCAGTTGGATGAACTGGTGGAGCTTGTGACTGCACATCTTCTGGGTCCTTACTGATTTTTTACTCATCCTGCAATGTATTGCGAGTTATGTTAAAATCTCCAGCTGTAATTCTAGATCTGTCTACTTGAGCAGTTTTTGCTTAAAGTATTTTGAAGCTGTCATGTGTACACATTTAGGATTTTTAAGTCTTCCTCATGAATTCAGTCTTTCATTTCCATAACATTTTAACCTTTATTTCTGTTAAATGTCTTAATGCCTAGTTAAATTATTTGACCACCCTTTTGCTTCTGTCAAGCCTGGGGCTTTGTTAGTTTGTGCTTATTTATTAGGTTTTTGCCTGTAGACTTAGACAGTGACTCTTACTCTAGGAAAGGCTCATCCTCATGGGCCTCAGCCACATGTTCTAGGTATACTTGGTGAGTTCTCGCCACTCTGCTGTGTCCCAAATTTGTGTGATCTCTGGCATCTCCAGTCAGCCCTCAGAAGTGCCAGCCACTCTGTATAGGCCTTGTGGAGCCTGCCTACTGTATGCACTCCCCCCAGCCCTTGGCCCCAGACCTGCAGAGAACTTTTGCATACACTTTTGTGGCCTCACCTGTATGTAGTTCCCTCTTCTCCTGTACCTTATTCTATAAACTCCAAACATGTTAGCACTGCAAGACTCTCAGCTTAGTGACAGTGACATTGCCTTATTTTTGGAGGTCTCTACCTCTCTCTGTGTGGTCAAGAAACTGCCATTGGGCAGAAAACAGAAGTGTGTGTGAGATTTGCTTCCTGCGTTTTCCTGTTCTCAAATATCACAGTCCCGTTCTGCCTGTGTTCCAATCCCCGAAAACAGTTTTCTCAAATATTCTATCCAGTTTCAGTTTTCTCATTGGTCATCGTGGGAGGGCAAGTCCATCTCGGCTGGAAGAGGAAGTCCTTCTGTGTCTTTTTCTCTTTGTTCTTCCACCTTCTTTTGCATTGTGGATTTTCTAAACTTGCCGTATAAGTAAGCATGGTCTATTTGTGAAGGGAAAGAAAAAAAACTTTTAATTTTTTAAAGCTGTTCTGTTGGTTGCTCACAGGGATCTGAAGGGATTGGTAAATAGGATGAAAGAAATTCTGCCTTTCACATGGAGAATCCCATGTGTGACATTCATAAAAATGAGCATGTCTGTAAGCAAAGAGTTTCACTGAGTTCTGCTAGATTCAGAAGCAATTGAACTTACAACATCGTAGTTTGCAATACACAGATTTGATTTACCCAGGAACTAAAGCTAAGTAAGCTATGGGTTAATAGAAGGTCTGTGAAGGGTACTTAGACTACAGTAAGATTGGGGAAGAAAATTCCATTACAAAATCTAAGATATATCATTCCTTTGTGCCAAGCAAATAATGAAGGCAGAGATTTAAAGGGGCCCTTAACACAGAAGCACTGAGTTAGTCAGAAGGCGAGGTGAGCTGTCACACAGCCTTGATACTAGAATGAGGGTGCCCTGGTAGTATCTTATCAGCCATGACACTGGTGCATCAGGCCATTTTTTTTTTTTTTTTTTTTTTTTTGAGACAGGCTCTTGCTTTGTTGCTCAGGCTGGAGTGCAGTGACATGATCATGGCTCAGTGCACGCTCAACTTCATAGACTCAAGCAATCCTCTCATGTCGGACTCCCGAGTAGCTGGGACCACAGTCTTGTACCACCATACCCAGCTAATTTCTTAATTTTTTTGTAAAGATGGGGGTCTCCTGTTGTTACCTAGGCTGATTTTGAACTCCTGGGCTTAAGCGATTCTCCTGCTTCCACCTCTCAAAGTGCTAGATTACAGGCATGCCAGACATATGTAAACATTATAAACTATGTGAAAATATGTGAAAAGCTTTATTATGCATTGTGAGACAACACTGCGGGAATATTTCACAATCTGCCTAAGGTTTAAAGGGAAATAACTTTAAGCATGTGTCTAAATAGCAAGTAATGTTTTAGAGCGGATTCTCTTAAATTCAGCTTGGGCGTCTGCAGCATATACACAGCTTGAGCTGTAACCTGACATAGAGACAGGCAACTTCAGTGCCCACTGTTCTTAGGATCCACTGCTTTTTCACAGCTAAAACCCCCAAGTGGCACTGTTAAGTATTATGTTATGTTACTTTAGTCGTTAAACATATAAGCATACCTCCAAAGGTTGAATGTAGGCCACTTGCAGAAAATAGGCAGAATGCTCACATTTAATTCTTGATGATAGTGTGTTTAGCTTTCTTATTCTTTGAAATCTCATTGAGAAAAAATACTGGCATCTGCTCAAAGTAATTTCTTTTTCAGTTGACAATATTGTAAGTAATGTTATTGTATCATTTCCCTACTTGGACAGAGTGTGAAAATTTTGAGGAGTTTGTCTGCCAGAAATTTCTTCTTCATTTGCAAAACATTAATGAGATATTATATTTAAGTGATTTTATTTAATATTAAGTGTACTTGGTGAATGTGGCATAGAACATACAAAGTAAAACTAATTTAAAATTATTAACTATTACATTTATAAGAAAGACTTGCTAATCATAACACTGTTCATAATGATTCAGAATAAAGCATTATTTCTTTTCCTGAAAACAATTGTAGGTATAACTCAATCATCTAAATTGTCATTAGTTTTATTGCTTTCTAATCATCTTTAGATGAAATTTTAATTTTGATTAATGTTCTTTTTCTCCATTGGTTTTGTGTGTGTGTGGAGGTAAAATACACAGAATATAGAATTTGCCAGTTTTTCTATTTTCACGTGTACACTTCAGTGGCATTTAAATGCATGCACCATTTTACCTTCCCACCAGCATTGCAGAGGGTTTCAGTTTCTCCACATCCTGCCCAACATTTGTTTTTCTGGTTTTCTTGGTTTCTGTTTTTTGTTTTTTGTTTGTTTTGATAATAGCATTCTAATGGGTGTTAAGTGGTATTGCATTATGGTTTTGATTTATATTTCCCTAGTGACTAGTGATGTTGAGCGTCTTTTCAAGTGCTTATTGGCCATTTGTATATCATCTTTGGAGCAATGTCCGTGTATATCCTTTGCCCAGTTTTGAATTGTGGTGTTTGTCTTTTTAGAGTTCTCTATATAGTCTGGATATGAATTCCTTACAATGTATGTAATTTAGAAATATTTTCTCCATTCTCTGGGTTGCCTTTTACTCTGTTGACAGTGGTTCTTGATGCACAAAAGTTTTTAATTCTGATGAAGTCCAGTTTGTCTATGTTTTCTTTTGTTGCCTGTGCCTTTGATGCTCTATATAAGAAATCATTGCCAAATTCATTGTCGTGAAGCTTTTCCCATTTTCTTCTAAAAGTTTTCTAACTTTAGCTCTTACATTTAGGTCTTTGGTCTATTTTAAGTTACTTTTTGTATTTGGTGTTAGATAAGGGTCCAACTTCATTTTAGCTAAAATTTTATGTATTTTAAAATTGATTATGAAAAGCATGAAATGTTTAGTTGAATAGAAAATTTTGTGCAGTGGAATTAACTGAATCTTTAAAACCTTTTTATTATGGAAATATCCAAGCTAATCCATACATAGAATATAATGGATCCCCATGTGCCCAGGCCCCAGCATTAATTATCAATATTTTGCCAATCTCATTTCATTTACTTAATCACCCACACACACATTTTTTCGTAGAAAATTTTAAGTAAAATCACAGATATTATGTCATTTTACCCATAACTACATAAATGTACATTTCTTAACGTGGTATGTATTTCTCTCATCACCTGTTTTGTTCTTTATTTTTATACATTATAGTATGTCATTATCAGACCTTGTAAAATTAACAAGAATTCCTTAATATGTAATATCCAGTTGATGATTGACTCATTTCTATTCTAGTTAAAGTACAATTTAGGAGGAGGTTTGAGGATATTTTTTAACATTAAGATATAAACTTTTATAACAACTGTTAAAATAATTTTTGCTAGAGTCTAATATTTCTATTGGAAAATCGGAATTTAGTATACATAGACACAGATTCTGCTCATTTTGCTTTCAATCTAAAATCATAGTTAAGATTACTGGCCAGGCGCCGTGGCTCCCACCTGTAATCCCAGCACTTTGGGAAGCAGAGGCGGGTGGATCACGAGGTCAGGAGTTCAAGACCAGCCTGGCCAATGTGGTGAAACCCCGTCTCTACTGAAAATACAAAAACAATTATTCAGGCATGTTGGCAGGCTCTTGTAACCCCAGCTACTCGGGAAGCTGAGGCAGAGAATTGTTTGAACCCGGGAGGCAGAGGTCGCAGTAAGCCAAGATCGCACCACTGCACTCCAGCCTGGGTGAAAGAGTGAGACTCCGTCTCAAAAAAAAAAAAAAAGAAAAGATTACTATGCTAGAAAGTCTTCCTGTAGAGGCATTTTTAAGAAACATTATGATAGACATTGCCTCTGGAAAGCAGGCATGAATAGATGGCTGGGGTCTTTCATGAGAGTGACCATTCTCCATATATCAATTTGTATCTTACATGTTGTCTTTTGTTTTGTTTTGGTCTTTTTCTGAGACAGGACCTTGCTCTGTCACTCAGGCTAGAGTGCAGTGGCGTGATCATAGCTCACTATAACCTTGAACTCCTGGGCTCAAGTGATTCTCTTTTCCAGCTCCCCGAGTAGCTGGGATTACAGGCATACACCCCCATGGCTGGCTGTATGTTGCTATTTTGTATTTTAAAAACTTAATTCTGACTGTGCTGGTAGTTGCATGAATCTGTGCACATACATGCATATACATGTAAAACTGGTGAAATCTGAATAAGCTTCATGGATTATATCAATGTCAGTTTCCTGATTCTAACAGTGTATGATACTTATGCAAGATGTCATCATTGAGACAAAACGAGTAAAGGATATGTGAGATCTTTGTATTATTTCTTACGACTGAAAATAAAAAGTTTTAAAACTAAGTTATAATAACAAAGAACTCTGTGTCAAAACTAAAATATAAAGTTGAAATATCAATTTTATTTTTTAGGAACCTGGTGGACAGTAAAAAACTTTGGCGAAATTTCAGGAACCATAGCCATTGAAATGGATGAGGGAACCTATATACAAGCACTTAACAATGGTCTTTTTACCCTGGGAGCTCCACACTAAGAAGGTTTGTGTCTGGAAGGGAAGATCCTGCCGCAAGTGTAGATTTTAGGACATTCATTCACTTAGGCCAAACTCTAACTAGTCTCAAATATTTTCCAAAGGAATGGAACCATTGAATTTGACTCTTCCATTATTTTTTAATTCCTTAATATTTACCAGCCATTGGCAAGTCCCTCTTTCTAACATAAGCATTTGAAAACATTCCGTGTAGTTCCAGAAGGGTATCTTTGGAAATCAAAACAACATGAATAAATAAAATAGTAAGTGGAAAGAAAAAGGAAACATATTTGAGTCAAACATGTTTGAATTTCTTTTTTATTCAGACCTGTTACCAAAACTAACCTGGGTGCATTTAACAATTTGAAGTTTGCTCATTTTCTTTAGTCCATTAGAGGAAGCACTAACGAGTTACAAAGTAATTAGTAGATAAAAAGCAGTATCATTTGGTCAGCAAGGCCATCCATTAAATAAATGAAAGCATTTAGCTTTTTAAATAAATGCTTATTTATGACTGTATTTTAAAACATAAAGAGAAGCTATCTCGAAAGTTATTAAATAAGCATTATATCACCCTGTCTTACTCAGTGTATAAAATTAACATTGTAGTTAAAAGAAGGTAAAATATATCTTGATTCCAAAGATACAGTATTACAGTGACATCAGTATATCTGAATATTCTTACATTTAATTGCAGAAGAAAATAACCACATTTTTTAAAGCAAAATAATGTCTTTATATTTACAGCAAATGTCAAATTTATTTTCACATGTTTTTTCTCCAATAATTGATGAGGGCCCTAGTCCTCCAGAGCACTTTATGGCTGTCAAATTATCTGATTCCAGGTGATCTTATATTGTAATATAATTAGTAACTAGTTATTTTAAAAATTTAATTGTATTCATTAAAAATTTTAGTATCTGTCTTAAGCCCACGGTAATTTTGATATAAAAAACAAAATAGCTTTTTTAAAAGTAGATTTTGTGATCTAATTTTAATGGATTTCCTATCAATATATAATGCTAGGCTGGAAAAAAGATGTGTAAGTTAAAAAATGCAGATTAATGATTTCACACACCAAATGAGATAGATTAAAAAATAAATCAAATAGTATAAAACCTGGTTCATTGTTGCTATGATATTTAAACTCACTGTTTGGAAGGCTAAAGACAAACAGGAAGACTAAAAAAAGGAATATTGTTGAAACCAGCAGAGAATGTTACAGCATTGTAACTACCAAAAGAATATATTTACTCACTATTTTTACAGTCATTTTATAAAATAACCTTTTTTATTCTCTCCTTGTGCAGCAGTATAGAATGATTCTTTGGGTAAAAGATACTGAAAGTGAATTTACATATTTTAGTAATTGGTTACATCAACATGATAATGATTTCCGTTATATAATCATTAATGTATAAAGGAGTAAAATTCAATTCTGGCATCCGAGGAGATTCTTGGTAAGGTGAAAGAAATCATAATTTTAAAAAATCACATTAAGATGATTATTTCTATACTTTCTTCGAAAGTCTGATAAGTAGGGTGAAAGACAAAGAATAAAAGCAGAGGAAGAAAAATTTCAATAGTTTTAAACTGCTTTACAATTATAAACAAAAAAAGATTATAAAGAAAGTTAACTGACAAATGAGGAAAATATTTGCAACAACCTTAATAGGCAGTGAGATTTTACTCTTCATATGTATCTTGTTTAGAATTCATAGCACTGAAGACCCCAGTAGAAAAATTGTGAACAGTCAGATCTGAATAGAAAAATGAACAGGGACATTACCAGATAATCTAAAAACTAAAAAGGAAAGGAAAAAAAAAAAAACAATTGTTATTCTAGTTAACTACTAAAATACAAATTAATAGGATACTGTTCTTTTCCCATATCAGGTTTTCAAGTATTTTCTTAGAGTCATAATTTTAAAAAAAAATCCATGATACAAAACATACTCTGTTAATTTGAGGTAAGAATGTAAATGGAAGCAGCATTTTCTGGAAAACAGTGTGATGACATAAGAACTTTATAGTTTATACCCTTCGATCCAATTATTTCTAGGAATTTTTTCTAAGGATAAATCAGTTTTATGTACAGAATAGATGTAAATAGTACTATTTGTGATAAGAGAAAAAGTAAGTTTTAGTAATTTATTATTGAACTTATAACTAAAGAGGTATAATTGAAGAATGATGAATTTTGAAAATATTTGTTACGTAATATATAAGGTACAATGTTTATATTAAAACAGCAAAATATAAAACTAAATTTAAAACTGCGCACACCACCATGCCCAGCTAACTTTTTAAATATTTTGTAGAGATGGAGTCTCACTCTGTTGTCCAGGCTGATCTTGAACTCCTTACCTCAAGCAATTCTCCCATTGCCTTCCCAAAGCACAGAGATTACAGGAGTGAGTCACCACTCAGCCACATGCATCTTTTGAACACTTGGAATATGTCCAGTCTGAAATTTTAGATATGTACACACCCACACACATACACATGTCCTGTTTTGATGTTCTATAATTAATTTTCTCTCAGTTTTTAACTTTTATCTATCATATTAATGTATAGAATTGCCCTGAAATCTGGCTATGGAAAATATCTTGGTATAAATTCAGATGAACTTGTTGTTGAGCGTTCAGATGCAATTGAACCAAGAGAACAGGGGGATCCAGTCTTTCAAATGTAAGTGCTGTTATTGTTTACAAAAACTTCCTGTCAGTTTAACAGAAAGTCTGTAACAGTCAATCATAATATATTTAAAAAGAAGTAGGATGCAATAGTATAATACATTAAACTGGAATAAATCAGTAAGAACATAGAGCCTTAAAGAGATCTCATAATATAGTGCAACAAAAATAGCATTAGTACTTTTGCCCACAATTATTTCTGTATACCCTTAGTGCCTAGATATGGATCTCATTTCCATGGAAGAACCAGTCAATTTTAGGTCTCAGAGTAGGAAAACAGAATAGTTCCTAAGTATCTTCTTTGTAGCAGAAATCATGGATGCTTTCAGAAACATTACAGACTGTAAGCGAACTGTGGAGCTAGCTAAGACAAAGTTGTGGCAATTTGTGTATAAAATATAAATAATAATAGTTCATTGAAGTAAATTATCTCTAAAAGACTTTCAGTTCATAAGCTTAAAATAGTTTACGAAAAGATAGTTTTAATATAAGAAGAAAAATGATAATATACTAATTCTTAATTTTAGTAAGTAGACAGTTGTAGTATATGGATGATTTGTTAAATCTTTGTTGATACAGAATACATAATTTCCCTTTTCTGTTTGTGTGAGAAGTAAAGATTTAACAAAAATATGTGAGTGCTAAACTGTCTTTAAAAAGTAGATCACTATATCAGAAACAGTAAGGACCAGTGGGCACCACGCAGAACAAGCAAATAGAAGATAAGTTCAGCCTTTGAGTAGCAGCTTTAGTAGTATACAATAATGAACTGAAAATAGGAAGTCAGCAGTGTTTTCTAAGATGACAGATTAAACAAACATCCTACCAGAAAGAGGTAATCACTTAGACTAAGTTCCTCATCCCCTAGGATAAAATCTTAAGTCAGTGACTTGAAAACTGTTTTGACCTAATCCATTGAGAAATGCATTTTTACATTGCAGCCCAGCACACACATATGTATAACTGAAGCAAGAGTTGTACTTAACAATACTTACTTATCCATGTGTTATGCACCTTGATATTTCTTATTCTCTTTTACCCCTTCCTCTGTGTGTCTGTGTGTATTCCTTTTCCCCCCCACCCACCCAATACCGTTCAGGAAACACTACATTGATTTCATTACCTGTAATGTGTTGCAACCCCTTTGAGATGATCCTACTAGTTATGATGAGATACTTCTAATAAAAGTTACACCAGTAGAAAATGCCAATATTTCATAAGGCCAGGATGATGACTTAGATAGTACTAATAATACAACACTTTAGGAAAGTTCATTTCATTTTATTTTTAGGAATGACACTAAGTTTCAAAAATTTAAATTTAAATGAAAGAGGGTCTTTAAACTCTATTGCAAAAAGGACTCAGCTGAATAATCTGTGGCAGAGGTTTAAATCACCTGGACCACACCATGCGATGTGAACCGCCATGTTCCAGGGCTCACCAGGAGCCATCCAGATGAGAGACCACCCAGCCCTTGTGACTTGACTAAGATATTAAATCCATGTTATCAGCACGTTTTTAACTGGATGTGATATAAGGTTAACATATTTTGTAATCATTATATTTATAAATATTTTGTCTAAATATTATGGTATTCCAAGTTTTCCAAAAGAATCAATCAAATACAAGTTATAAATAAACATTTTATTTGTTATGGGAGTTAAGCTAACCATATTTATAACCCAGATTTAGATACACAATAAAATCAGTTTTTAAAATTTTGTTTAATAGAAAGCAGTGAATACATCAAACATTAAACAACTAAAATAGTATATGAATATTTATTTTCACACACAAAAGTCCCTCAGTCATTGATTCTTAAGTTCAAAACACCAAAGGCATTGTATATACCTTTTCATGTTTTCTAATTCCGAAGAAAATAAATTTTACTTAAAATGCTAATATTTTAATAGAGTATGCATTCATAATTATGTTCTTGTCTTTAAAGTTAATTTTTCAAACAGAACTAAACAGTTTTATCTTCAGTAGATCTTTTAGAAAGGAAGCAATCCTACCTCATCTAATTAGAATTTAGTCCTACTAGGAAGATACACTACAAATGTTTATTGTGGTAATCTTTGAATAGTAAAATGAAAGGTAATTTTGGTTTCCTTTTCTATATGTTCTTGTATTATATTTTTTACGTTCTTCTCTTAAGTTCTTTTCTGTGATTTTTAAATCAGGGAGGAAAAATTAATTCAGTCTAAACACTTAATGTTTCTTCTACAAGAAGTATCCTCATGGCTATTTTGTTATTTTGTTTCACTTAGGGGAAAATGGCTTTATTGGCCTCAAATAGCTGCTTTATTAGATGCAATGAAGCAGGAGACATAGAAGCAAAAAGTAAAACAGCAGGAGAAGAAGAAATGATCAAGGTAATGATGACATTTTATACGGATGACTGCATTCACACATGCGATGTGACTGTATCTCTTTAAAATGTTAAATCATCATTTACTGTCACATTAAAGGTTTAGTTAATAGCTTTTTTAATGTGCTGTTTCAAATAGACTCATTTTTAATTATAAGTCACATAGTTGATGGCTTGTTTATACAATGTTGTAGAGAAATCAGTTGATCTAGGAGCTGCCTTGCCATTATCTCCATGGATTAGTATTTTTTTCTGGTAGTTCCACATGCTCTTTTTAAGCTTTCATTTTCTTGTTTTCTTGCTTGTATTTTAAAATCTAATTTTTAAAATAGATAACATGTACACGTGATCCAACATTTTTAAATAAAAGCATATGAAGATGAAGACATATGCCTGCCATGCTTCTTACTCACCTGTGTCCTAGCTCCTGTTCCTCTTTCCCTTTGTTTTGTTTTTTTATAGCCTCCTAAAATTTCTTTATAAACATATGAATACATTTATAATTTTCAATATTTTTACACTAAAGGCAGCCTCCTCTATAGTCTTCTCAACTTCTGATTTTTTTTCCTTAAAATTGTTTCTTGGAGAGTTTTCTACTATTAGTTTGAATGTACAAAATTTTCTCTTTTTCTTGCTTTTCTTTTTCTCTCTGTTTTTTAAAAGCCACATAATATTCCATTTTAGGGATGTACCTTAATTTATGTAGTCTTTTATAGATGGAAATTTAGGCTGTTTCCAGTCTTTTGCTCTTATAAACAGTGCTGCAGTACATAACATTGAATATGCATCAATTTGTGGATGTGCAGGTGGACCTGAAGATAAATTTCCAGAAGCAGAATTACCAGGTCGGGGTATAAGCGTTTGTATTTATGTAATGCTTTAGCTTCTGTGATGATAATCACTCTATGAAACAAAAAATCATAGCAGAACTTCTGGGGCCTTACCCCTTACATTTTAAAAATATTTTTATTAATAGTACCTGTCTTCTTTGCATTAGGAGAAACATGAATCACATGAAACATGATTTTTATTTTATTTTTAAAATGTGTGTGCCTCACTAGGCTGGAAATAAAAGTTCCTTATTCCAGGCTAAATTCCCTCATCCGTAGTTAGACACGTTGTCCATTGCACCAGTGGCCTGTGCCCTCCCTAATCCTACTGTTTGTTTTACATCATTGTAAAAGTTAAACAGACATCTTCATATCAAGGTGAAATTCTAAATAGTACTGTGAATATAACCTAGATAAATCAGGTAGTTAACTGGAATTTGATGAAAACATTTAAGGCCTAATTTCTTAGACTCACAAAAGCCACTGATCTTTAATGACAAACATATACCAGGATGTGTCTAAAGAATAACTCCCCCCTTCTTAACACATGGTTTTTCTGTGTCTTGGCATTCCAACGCAATACTGAGCATCGTGAACCTTGATTTGTTTGTCTCTGTTGGGAATCATAAGTTGCATCCAGTCTGACCTAGATTTGCTGGCATTGTGCGGGCCAGAGTGGAAGGCTCTAAGAGAGGGGGCAAATGCCTTTTCTAAAATGCCCTTCATTCTTATAATTAGAGCATAAAAATTTATGTTACATTTTTCTTTACTGCCAGTGTAATTTAAAAGCATCTCTCAATTCTCTGTACGTGCTTCATGTTAGATTTCCGGTCATATGTTTGATTTTCTTTTTAGAATAGTCTTGATTTCAGATAATTTCAAATCTAAAGCTCAAACAATTTCAATCAAAAATGTAGAGATTTTCTTACAGTTAGAGAAGTGAAATGCTATATTTTTTCACTGCATGCATCCGGCACATGCGTTGTAGTCTTGAATTTCCATAATGCTCCTGTCAGGTGGATGTGAGCTCAGCCTTACAGACAGGAAGACAGCCTCTGACCCTCCTTACATCCTCGTGGTTTTTGTCAGTCAGTTCATGGAAATCACAGTGATTTCAAGGTGTGGTAAGACAGGATGTGTACCCAGGCCCAGCTGACTCCGGAGGCCACTTTCAGTATTTCATTTCACATTGCTTCTCAGGAAACAGGTCATTGAGGAAATGCAGATGGGTTTGTGACTTGCATTTAATTTAATTTATTTATATTTTATTGTATCATGTTTAAATTTTTTTCATCTGGATATCATCACAAAAGTGTTATTGAAGGCAACAATTGCAAATATATGTGCAGTGCTTTGCACTTATACAAAGACACAAAGATACACAAAGATTGCATTTTTCACTATTTAAAGCAATTTTCAGATGAAATACAAAGTTTTCTGGGTCTCTTTGGTTACTTAAGTACTTGGAAGCTCTGAACAGTGATTATTTAGGACTCTTTTCATACCATTTAATTGCAGGTTGTCCTAATTAATCTCTATCAGCCCTTCACCTTTAGGACCTTGCCTTATCTACCAGAACACAGATCCCTCTTACTAAAGGTAGCATTGTGTTACAGGCCCTAGCAGGGAATGTTTTGAGGTCTGGGAACCCTCAAATCAAAACTGTCACAAAGATGTCATTGGCACAAACATGTTATTTGTCATCACTTTCTAAGCAGCTCTGAAACTGGACTCTGGCCACAGAGATCCCTTAGGAGACATGAATCCTTACCATTCATTGCCCATTGCCTGTTCTGTGGGTGATCCTAATTGTTGGATGAAGATTAATTAATTTATGACATGTGATAGTAAACATCTATCCAACTTAGGAGGACATAAGAAGCTACTAAAAGAGGTGGGTTCCAATTAATTAAAAACAAGTTGTGTAATGTTAAAAGTTTTAATAGTTTGGTAATAGCCTGTGCAATGTGAAATAGCTATTGAGCTTTCAATCTGACCAAATGACACTTGTCTACTAGGGATAATTTGATCCTAGTGTATTCACTTGGAGGACAAAATTAAATTAATGATTGCTTGATTGCCTAGCAGGATCTGATGTATAAAATGTTTCTGAAATAATTTTGTCTGTAGTGTTTCTGACACAAGGGCTGAGGAGGAAGCATGTGATAGCACTTACTCATATAGATTATATATATGAAGTAAAAACACATAGCCAGAACCGGTCTTTTTCTGAATATTGTTGCTCAGTTAATTTTTTCTTCTGCATAAGAAATCATCTCGAATGTTTTATGTGATATGTAAAGTGGGGAAGGTGGAAGATAAACATATAACCCATTGGATTCTCTTTTTCAATATCTAGATTAGATCCTGTGCTGAAAGAGAAACCAAGAAAAAAGATGACATTCCAGAAGAAGACAAAGGAAATGTAAAACAATGTGAAATCAATTATGTGTATGTATGCTTTTCCTTTTAGACCTACACATTTGACAGTGAAGTGCTTCTCAAAGTGCTTTCAAAATAAATTACCTAATTAGCTGGGGATGGTGGTGCATGCCTCTAGGCCCAGCCACTTGGGAGGCTGAGACAGGAGGATTGTTTGAGCCCAGGAGTTCAAGGCTGCAGTAAGCTCTGATCACCACTGCATTCCAGCCTGGATGACAGAGCAAGACCCTGTCTGAAAAAATGAAAACTGATGGACAAGAAGAGGCAACACAATGTAGCCTCTAGGACAGAGCACTGAGCTAAATGCTTTTTTTTCTTGAGCGTTCAGTTTTCCTAATCATCCTACCAGCTCCCAAAGCTAGTCACTCGGGTTAGTCAATCTCTCTATTAATTCATAGAATGGGCGTGATGCCAGTCAAAGTCTGTGCTATGGCCAGGACACAGGGGACTCCAGCCAGCATGCCCTAATAGAAGTGGGGACTTGTGGTACCCAGTCAATGAGTGGCCCTGCTCTTGAGAGGTCATGAAGGTCGTCTTTGTTGTTCAGAATCTCCAGCTTATTAAAAAAAATACAGTTAGACTTTTTTTTTCTTCCTCGATAAGGAGTCTCGCTCTGTCCCCCAGACTGGAGTGCAGCACCACGATCTCAGCTCATCACAACCTCCACCTCACACGTTCACGTGATTCTCCTTTCTCAGCCTCCAGAGTAGCTGGGACTACGGGCGCACGCCACTATGCTCGGCTAATTTTTGTATTTTTAGTGGAGATGGGGTTTCACCATGTTGGCCAGGCTGTTCTCGAACTCCTGACCTCGAGTGATCTGCCTGCCTTGGCCTCCCAAAGTGCTGGGATTGCAGGTGTGACCCACTGTGCCTGGCCTATAATTAGACTTTTTAATAAGTGAAAAAGAAATTAACAGTATTTATAAATTTAATAGTAAATATGTATAATCAGAGTTTGAGGTATTTTTCAATGAAGACATTTTCTTTGGAGAAAGAAATTTCAGAGCTTCCAAGACCACAAAGTTAAAATAATTAAAGAAGACAGTAAAATTCTTAAAAAGGCTCAGAAAGATGGATTTTTGCATGAGATGCTTCTGGACAGGTAGCTATTTATTTACTTATTTCCACTATTTTCAGTAGCCAATAGAAATGGCATGTAGAAAACCTATATTCTCTTAAATTACTGTAGTTTTCACAATTTTGTCTTTATTTCTAATTTATGAGTGTGGCAATATTACCTAGAGAGGATATCATGAGTTTGGGAAAAGACTGTCAAGAAAGAATATCTAAAAATTATAACCGATTCTAAGTATATCCTTTAAGAAATTCAGGTTTGACTGTATCTACTTCATAAATTTATCATTATCTTTTTATAACTATTACAACCAGATTTAGAGAGAAGCAGTTTGACTAATATAAAAATTATGTGGATTCTGTTAGAGTAGTTCAGGTTCCTTAAAATAAGCATAGATCAATTAAAAAACTAAGTATAAAAGCTAAACAAGTGAAATTGAAGCAGTTTTTTTGTAAGATTTGGAAGAGTGCAGGATGTTTATCATAGCACATTATTAATATTTATTACTCTTCCTATGTAGACAAGTAATGTCCTAGAGTTACAACGTAGAAAAACAGAGATGTTTAGCTGTGAGTGTACAAGTATAAATCAATTAAGTGCCAGATTTTGATAATCACCAGCTGCTCATTCAAGTCATATGTTCCAAAGTTACTCTTACCCTTTTTTTACATTACTTGATAAAGGCAATGTTTAATTACATATTTCCTGTTAACTTGCTGGTAGAGTTCATACCTAAAGTCGGTAAATAATGTTAAGAATTTTTTTCCAGCTGAGCAAATGAATATGTATGTAGTTGTAAGAAATCAAGAAGAGGTTATAAAATATAATCAGGATGTGGACTCTAAAACGGAATAACCTCTATGTCCTGTAACTTTTATCACTTGTAATAATACAGCATTCTCACCCTGTTAAATGGAAATTTAGAGCACCATTAAATTCTGGAATAATTAAAATTGCTATTTGGATTGAAAAAGCCCTTAGACAACATTTATTGAATATTAGGAAATAACTTTTATAAGATTAGAATCCATTTTTTATAGAAACCAAATTTAAAAGTATACATATTTTAATATAAGTGTTGTGGTAACACAGTAACCAAAATTGAGCACACATTTTTAAAGCTTTTTATATTTATTAGCAGTTGAATATATATGGCATGTTTTACATAGATTAATTTTACTATTTTTCTTTGTTTTAACATTAGAGCCAAATTGAAACCGACAGATACTGCAAATGACTGGGACTTTTGTTTCTGCCTTATCTTTTTGTGTTTTTTTCTGAATAAAATATTCAGAGGAAATGCTTTTACAGAGTTCTTGAGTTGTTGTGAAATTGTTGTTTAGCTATTAGCTAGTTTAACCAGGATTAAGCAAGTTTAATCAGGATTCTTCATGGATGTACTTTTTAGCTAACTACAGTTTTTCATATGGAAATGAAACTTACAGTACACATTTAACGTACCACGGAATTTTTTTCTGGATTTCCTGTCCTGAAGCATGAAGTGTACTAGAAACCAATTCTTCCTGCGCTACTTGTGGAATCTTTCTTACTGGATCATAATCTTACTTTACTTTATACAATAGATGCTTAATCAGTGCCTTTAATAGGAAGTGAGAAACTCCCAATCCAATCAACAAGGCTTTGATTCTACCTCCTAAGTACTACTCAGATCACAGACAATCCAAATATCAGAACCAGGGGGATGGGCAGAGAGGAAAAATCATCTATTAGGGAGTGGGACAGAAAGTGGAAACATTATAAAGAAGCAAGTGGGCTCAGGACAGAGGCGAGAGTAGTACTGGGGAAAAACCCTACTGAGGACAGGTTTGCCACAGTGGATATGTATGTGATGCTTTTGTCCTCGTGGGCTGGAATGGAAGCTAATAAAGAAGTTCAGATGCTACGTGTTGCTTAGGTCTGCTTTGTTGAAGCCTGTGTCTTTCAGAGTTCCTAAACACAATATTCCCGTGGCATCTAATCCCAGTGAGAGCTCCAAATCCAGGCCGTGTATCAGATGCCACGGGAAATTCTGCCTCAGGACTGAGGTTGGTTCAATCATCTGGATGATGTCAAAAGTCCACGTTGTGTGCTGGCCTAACCTGAAAGACCCTATCTAGTTCTAGCCTTTAAATTCCTTCTGTCACCAAATCTAGAGTTACATGGCTTCTGTACAAGCTAGGTAGCTGAGGCATGGGATCAGCCCTATAAAGGAGCTTTTGGAGCTTTTGTTGTAGGTCTAGCTTCAACTTGGCACTCCAGTTCCAATAGCTGGACTTTCTCTCATCGTGTGTTCTGATCCTTGGATTGGGAACAAAGTAACCACTCTGATCCCACAAAGCAGAGGTTCCGGTTCCCAACTGGTGACTATTTTGCCTTCCAGGGGACATTTTTGGTTTTCACAACTGGAATACGGTGTTAGAAGGTAGAGGCTAGGGATGCTGCAAAGCATGTGGCATAATCCTGTTCCGCCAAGAATGCTAACAGTGCCAAGGTTATGGAGCCTTCCCACCCAAGGGCTTGGTCTATTCCTTGCTTCTGTCAGCTCCCTAACCCTTAAACACAACAGTTCAAATATATATGCATAAGCATCTCCTAGGGACCTGTACGTTTCCAATATCGACTACTGAGATCCATCCGTAGAGTTGCAGGCTTAGGAGGTCTAGGATTGGGCTCAAAATTTGCATTTTAACAAGTACTCCAGGTCATTCTGAAGCAAGTGATACAAACCACACAATGAGGAACACCGCCTTCAAGAGACTGAATCTTGCTTTCCAACACTAGCTTGGTATCTGAGACCATCTGCCTGCTGACTGGCTTTCCTGTCACAAACATTCTGCATGTAGGCACAGTGTGTTCCTGCACTCCATGTTAACTCGTTCACCCTCATGTTCCCTTGGTTCCTGTCCCCAGTCCAGCAAGCAGAACTAATTACAGATCTTGACAACAGAAGATACAGATTTAAAATAACTTGCCTGTTCCCGTGGACTTTATCCACTAGTGAAGGAAGACAAGTGGACCATGGGAGAGGGTAGGTGGGGGCTCCTTCCCTATTCCTCCCATTCCACTTTTTACAAAACCCAGCTAGACCACTGGGAGAGCAACGGAGATTAAGAATGACTGCATCTAAATATTGTCATCTGGTCCACTCTTCTTCCATCTTGTACACAAGGATATGAGTTTTGTTTAAAGCACTACTGAAACCAAGATAAACTCTGGCTTAGCAAGCCCCTGACGGATCAGTCTAGTAATCTTATCAAAACCAAGATTACCTAAAAGCACTAACCAAAGGAAAAGCTCCCTCACCCCAACCTATGACTGCTCACATTTTTCAGATTGAATCATTTCAATTGTATTTTAAGGTTCATTGACCCTTTACCACCTCCAAGCTGCTCCTCAACACAACTGATTATTTTTTAATTTTGAAAACTTTCTCACTTCTAGAATTTCCACTTGAGCCTTTGTTATTATTGTAGTTTCTTCTACCCTGCTGTGATTTCCTATCCATTTATTTTAAGGGTTTTTGGGGTTTTGATTTTAATAAGAGTTACAATAACTACTTTAAAAATCCACACTAATTCCAACATCTGGGTCATCTCGAGGTCAGTCGCTATTGATTGCCTTTTTCTTTGAATATGTTTCTTTATATGTTTGATATAATGGGATTGAATTCTGAAGATTGTAAAACTAGATTTTGTTTTGTTCCTCTGAAAATTTTGATAATTTTTTGTTGTATTTGTTGTATTTTGTTTGATTTTTTCTATTGTATACTTTACAATATATTTTCCTCCAATGATTTTGACATTCCTCTTTCTCAAAATATTTATGTTTATGTTAACAATTATACAAAGTAGCTTGGTGCAGTGGCTCCCATCTGTAATTCCAGAATTTTAGAGGCCAAGGCAGGAGGGTCACTGGAGCCCAGGAGTTGGAAACCAGCCTAGACAACAGGGCAAGACACTGTCTCCACAAAAAATTATTAGGGTGGTGCTAAAAGTAATTGCGGGTTTTGCCATTAATTTCAATGGCAAAACCCACAATTACTCTTGCACCAACCTGATAAAAAGTAAGCTGGGTATGGTGGTGGCGTGTGTCTGTTGTCTCCACTATTTAGGAAGTGAAGGCAGAGGTGGGAGGATTGCTTGAGCCCAGAAGTTCCAGACCAGCCTGAGACACTGTCTCTATGAGAAAAAAAAAAATTAGCTGGGCTCACGTACCTGTGGTACTAGCTACTTCGGAGGCAAAGGCAGAGGTGCCAGAATCACTGGAGAACAGAGGCTCAAGGCTACAGGGCACTGTGATTGTGCCACTGCACTCCAGCCTGGGTGATAGAGCACGACCCTGACTCCAAATAATAATAATAATTACAAAAAGAAAGACTTAGAACACCAGGTTAGGGTTAAGTATTATAAAATTTAGCTGACTTACTCTGTTCTCTATAAAACAGGTTGCCACAGAAAATATATCATGCCCAGTTAATTTTAAATTTCAGATAAACAAATACTTTTTTCAGTGTAAGTATATCCCATGCAATATTTGGGACATGCTTATACTAAAATATTATTCTCTGTTATCTGAAATTGAAATTTAACTGGGTATTACATAATTATAGCAGCCTGACTATAAAAGATATGTAGGCTGAGCAAAATTCTACTTTAAACTTCAAGCTTTATAATAAATGCATTATTAATCAAGAATTATTGTTTACTGAGACCTGTGTAGATCCCCATATTTATCTTTCTAAATGTGGAACTAGGAAAGCTACATAAAGAACATTTATAGAAATAAATGACTGTTCTATAGAGCTGAAAAGAAAACTTTAGCTTTTATTTGTCTCCCAAAACTTAAGCTTTATTCTACATTTGAATAAACAATAAAATTACAGCTCAACTTTGGAAGCACAGATCATAATATAGAAATAAAGTAAAGATCCCAGAAACATTTAACAGGCAACAAATCTTTCATATCATCTTACTATAGCAACTAAACATATAATGACTTAGAAGGATCCATTAATTATAAGTAAAGAATAAATCTCTTACAAAGCATAACTATTCATATTATTGACCATCATAAGAGTAAATATTTTAAGTAAAACGCCATGAAAACTTTACAGAAAGGAGTGAGTTGCAGACTCAGTCATTCTTGGATTTCTTTCAACACCAGGCTTTCTTCCCTTTTGATCTGAACTGGGATTTGAATATTTCCTCTCTTTGCCCTCTGACTCTCTAGTCTCTGAAGCATCTTTTGTAGTAGAGGTGTGTGCAAAGACTTCCTGGAAATTTGATTTTGTAAATTGTCCTGTTGTATCTTCTAGGCACTGCAGTGATACAGATGTAGAGCTGTTGCTCTTGTTGTATAAGTGTAACATTTTGATTCAAAAAAGGAAGTAAAAAGAAGAGAGTTGATTACATTTGGCTACTGACATTAATAATAATAAATAATAATTGTACTTGTAATATAAACATATGAATGTTTCAGTTCTAAGAATGGCTGTCCACATAAGAAAAGTATGTAAAAATAATTAATGTCTATTATAATTACTTTAACCAAAGAAAAAGTATAATTTAAAGATGGCTGTTTAAGGATCAAATTGCAGCAACTGGTGAAAGTAGATATTAGTCATATTTATTAAGTGACACACAGTGATACTGAAGGCACTTATTTCTCAAGAAACATCATTTTTTCCCAACAAGAACATACTACATCCTAGACATGAAATGAAAATAAGCTTTAATTTTCACCACAGGAGGGCGACACTCAGAGAACTGAAGTGGTACAGATCCATTAGAGGACCATATCCATGAGTCTATCAGTCTCTACTCTAGGACAGAGCAAGAATTTTTAAAGAACCTCGGTGAAGTTTCCTTTTCAAAGAAATACAAAGATTAAAGCCTTTGAAACGTAAATTATTTTTCCAGTTATTACATTGAGGACAAAGTAACAGTTGCAAATTAAGATTTTTATAACTATCCCTAAAACTGATTCTCAGTGACTCCCTTGATCTACATATGTTAAGGAAAGGGCAAGATGAAGATGTGTTAAATATTTTCCAGTTTTTAAAAATCAGTTTTAAAAAAAGGTATACCCAAATAATGGTTAATTAAATGACCATGAAAGTATGTTATAGCAGATGCCCACTAATCAACATGCCTTGAAATTAAAGGTTTATAAGGTATATAAGGGCAAAGTTTTTGATGTTGCCATTACATTCACAAAAGTATCTGAGGCACGTACAGCATGAAGTTCATTAAGTGCTTCCAACATAACCAGCACAAAATTTTGTTGAATAAATAAATGAATACTTTTGTATAGCATCTGTTCAAAATCTCTGATGTAAAAATGAAAATAATTTGAAATTATGCAAAACTGAAATTTACCTTATACGGCTGCCAATTCGTACAAACAACAAGATGAATTTCAAAATGAAAACATGACAATAAATTCAAAGTTTCAAAATGGCTGGCCTTTTATTTGCAAAACCCATGTTCAAATAAAGGAATAAGACATCAAATGTTTTGAGAACCAAATTTTACTGCTGCTTTTCTAACACCCTGTTGTTAACCTGAGCCCCCATCCTCTTACTGTCAATAACAGATTTTCATTATAAAATACAAGAAACAGTCCAGGTGCCTGTCAATAACAGATTTTCATCATCAAATACAAGAAAGAGGCAGGGCACGGTGGCTCACAACTGTAATCCCAGCATTTTGGGAGGCTGAGGCAGGTGGATCACTTGAGGTCAGGAGTTTGAGACAAGCCTGGCCAACATGGTGAAACCTCATCTCTACTAAAAATACAAAAATTAGCTGGGTGTGGTAACAGGCGCCTGTAATTCCCGCTAATCCAGAGGCTGAGGCAGGAGAATCACTTGAACCAGGGAGGTGGAGGTTGCAGTGAACTGAGATCGAGCCACTGTACTCAAGGCTGGGCGACAGAGCAAGACTCTGCCTTAAAAAAAATAAATACACAACATAACAGAATCTCTGGGACACATTCAAAGCGGTGTGTATAGGGAAATTTATAGCACTAAATGCCTACAAGAAAAAGCAAGAAATATCCAAAATTGACAACCTAACATCACAATTAAAAGAACTAGAAAAGCAAGAGCAAACACATTCAAAAGCTAGCAGAAGGCAAAAAATAACTAAGATCAGAGCAGAACTGAAGGAAATAGAGACACAAAAAACCCTTCAAAAAATTAATGAATCCAGGAGCTGGTTTTTTGAAAGGATCAACAAAATTGATAGACCGCTAGCAAGACTAAAAAAGAAGAAAACAGAGAAGAATCAAATAGACGCAATAAAAAATGATAAAGGGGATATCACCACCGAACCCACAGAAATACAAACTACCAACAGAGAATAATACAAACAGCTCTATGCAAATAAACTAGAAAATCTAGAAAAAATGGATAAATTCCTCGACACATACCCTCGGCCAAGACTAAAAAAGGAAGAAGTTGTGTCTCTGAATAGACCAATAACAGGCTTTGGAATTGTGGCAATAATCAATTCCTTACCAACGAAAAGAGTACAGGACCAGATGGATTCAGAGCCGAATTCTACCAGAGGTACAAGGAGGAACTGGTACCCTTCCTTCTGAAATTATTCCAATCAATAGAAAAAGAGTGAATCCTCTCTAATTCATTTTACGAGGCCAGCATCATCCTGATACCAAAGCCGGACAGAGACACAACCAAAAAAGAACTTTAGACTAATATCTTTGATGAACAATGATGCAAAAATCCTCAATAAAATACTGGCAAACCAAATCCAGCAGCACATCAAAAAGCTTATCCACCATGATCAAGTACGCTTCATTCCTGGGATGCAAGGATGGTTCAATATACGCAAATCAATAAATGTAATATAGCATAAAAACAGAACCAAAGACAAAAACCACATGATTATTTCAACTGATGCAGAAAAGACCTTTGATAAAATTCAACAACGCTTCATGCTAAAATTCTCAATAAGTTAGGTATTGGTGGGACGTATCTCAAATTAATAAGAGCTATCTATGACAAACCCACAGCCAATATCAAACTGAATGGGCAAAAACTGGAAGCATTCCCTTTGAAAACTGGCACAAGACAGGGATGCCCTCTCTCACCACTCCTATTCAACTTAGTGTTGGAAATTCTGGCCAGGGCAATTAGGCAGGAGAAGGAAATAAAGGGTATTCAATTAGGAAAAGAGGAAGTCAAATTGTCCCTGTTTGCAGAGGACATGATTGTTTATCTGGAAAAACCACGGTCTCAGCCCAAAATCTCCTCAATCTGATAAGCAACTTCAGCAAGGTCTCAGGATACAAAATCAATGTAAAAAATCAAAAGCATTCTCATACACCAATAACAGACAAACAGAGAGCCAAATCATGAGTGAACTCCCATTCACAATTGCTTCAAAGAGAATAAAATACCTAGGAATCCAACTTACAAGGGATGTGAAGGACCTCTTCAAAAAGAACTACAAACTACTGTTCAATGAAATAAAAGAGGATACAAAGAAATGGAAGAACATTCCATGCTCGTGGGTAGGAAGAATCAATATCGTTAAAATGGCCATACTGCCCAAGGTAATTTAGACATTCAATGCCATCCCCATCAAGCTACCAATGACTTTCTTCTCAGAATTGGAAAAAACTACTTTAAAGTTCATATGGAACCAAAAAAGAGCCTGCATCACCAAGTCAATCCTAAGCCAAAAGAGCAAAGCTGGAGGCATCACGCTACCTGACTTCAAATTATACTACAATGCTACAGTAACCAAAACAGCATGGTACTGGTACCAAAACAGAGATATAGATCAAGGGAACAGAACAGAGCCCTCAGAAATAATGCCACATATCTACAACTATATGATCTTTGACAAACCTGAGAAAAACAAGCAATGGAGAAAGGATTCCCTATTCAATAAATGGTGCTGGGAACACCTACTAGCCATATGTAGAAAGCTGAAACTGGATCCCTTCCTTACACTTTATACAAAAATTAATTCAAGATGGATTAAAGACCTAAACTTTAGACCTAAAACCATAAAAACCCTAGAAGAAAACCTAGGCATTACCATTCAGGACATAGGCATGGGCAAGGACTTCATGTCTAAAACACCAAAAGCAATGGCAACAAAAGCCAAAATTGACAAATGGGATCTCATTAAACTAAAGAGCTTCTGCACAGCAAAAGAAGCTACCATCAGAGTGAACAGGCAACCTACAAAATGAGAGAAAATTTTCACAACCTACTCATCTGACAAAGGGCCAATATCAAGAATCTACAATGAACTCCAACAAATTTACAAGAACAAAACAAACAACCCCATCAAAAAGTGAGCAAAGGACATGAACAGACACTTCTCAAAAGAAGACATTTATGCAGCCAAAAAAAACATGTAAAAATGCTCATCATCACTGGCCATCAGAGAAATGCAAATGAAAACCACAATGATATACCGTCTCACACCAGTTAGAATGGCGATCATTAAAATGTCAGGAAACAACAGGTGCTGGAGAGGATGTGGAGAAATAGGAACACTTTTACACTGTTGGTAGGACTGTAAACTAGTTCAACCATTGTGAAAGTCAGTGTGGCGATTCCTCAGGGATCTAGAACTAGAAACACCATTTGACCCAGCTGTCCCGTTACTGGGTATATACCCAAAGGACTATAAATCATGCTGCTATAAAGACACATGCACACGTATGTTTATTGTGGTACTATCCACAATAGCAAAGACTTGGAACCAACCCAAATGTCCAACAATGATAGACTGGATTAAGAAAATGTGACACATATACACCATGGAATACTATGTGATGAGTTCATGTCCTTCGTAGGGACATGGATGAAGTTGGAAATCATCATTCTCAGTAAACTATCGCAAGAACAAAAAACCAAACACCGTATATTCTCACTTATAGGTGGGAATTGAACAACGAGAACACATGGACACAGGAAGGGGAACATCACACTCTGGGGCCTGCTGTGGGGTGGGGATAGTGGGGAGGGTTAGCTTTAGGAGATATACCTAATGCTAAATGGCACATGTATACATATGTAAATATCCTGCACAATGTGCACATGTACCCTAAAACTTAAAGTATAATAATAATAAAATTTAAAAAGACCTGTGTATGTTGATTATTTATCTGTGTGTATGTTACTATGCAAAATTATATTATTTTTAGTAACTTAGATTATGTAAATATGTATTATATTTTAGGCAGTAGCAAATATTAACACATTTTTTAATGTACAGCTTAGACAATAGTTGATGATTACAATTAATTAATATTAGCTACTTACAACACTTATGCAAACAGAAATTCTAAAACTAAATTTGTATTAACTTTGAAAATTTTAAACTATTTTCTACAAAGTTTTTAAATTACAAACAATAAAATAGAAAGTTTATAAAAAAAGAAATGCTATGAGAAATAGTTATATTTTGATTCTTTAATTTTTCTGAATATTAGTTCTTGGAGCTTCACCGTGAGTAATTCCAGTAGGCTACACAAATTTTCTCTTCAGTAAAATGGCCAAACAGAAGGCATTCAATTTTTAAATATATGATGCAATTTTATTACCTTTTTTTCTATATAAATGACACAAAATTTAGACCAATAAAAACAGAATTTCTTCCTTGAAATTTCAAGAGTTGAGCTGAGCTGAGAAGAGCTAAACTGCTTGATTTCACAGTTGGAAATTAAAGCAAGTGGCCCACATCAAAGTAATAGTTAAGCCTTTTTGTCTTCCTTTCTGTGATTGTGGTAAGCAACAGGCAAAATCAGATGAAGCACCGACTCCTCATTGTTCCATTTTTTCCTCATGGAAAAGCACCAGGAAAGAGTCAGATGGATCAGCACAAAGATGGCACTGTCTCACTGCCGAGGTGGCCCCCTCATTAAAAATAGGCCTGCAATTTTGTACAAAAGGGGGCAGGAGTGCGTAGAGGAGAATGTGTGATATGGGCAAGAGTAAAAAGCATGGAGTATTAATAAGAATGTATAAAATTCGTTATCAAAGCTCCATTTCTTCTCCAGAAACAGGGATCTGAACAAAAGTTTCTGAAGAAGGCCTCGACCAAAAGCCCTTCAGCAAGGAGCCCCTGAATCTAGATGCCTGGACTGGGAATGAAAAGCTACATGCGAGCCTCAGTGGCCAAGATGGCCGGTATTGTTTATTTCAACCCCTCAGAGACTGCAAAGCACTGACATTTATATAGTTCTCCTAAATGCACATGTCAGCAGGAGTGTGACAACCAATGATTTCAAAGATATAATGTGGGTATCAGAATTTCTGGCAAAAATTTAGATAATCTTATCTTTTCAAACTCAAATAACCGTATATGCAGAGAAACTTCAAAGGCAGGTACCTCCACAATTAATTTTTCAGGAAAGAATAAAGAAGCACAGCTGTAGAATAAAAATTAGACTAGAAGTTGATGCTACCTTTCAGAATTGCTAATAATGGAAGCACAGGTTGTTAGAATTGAACATGTCTGATTGGTGAATATAATGTCACAGCAGCATAGATGCAGGAGTATTTGGATCTGACTATGCTATCTAAAGGTAGAATCCTTACATTTTCAAAAGTTTAGAAAAAACAGGTTAGAGTAGTTAGTGGAGGTGGTATCTCTCCTCTTTGGTTGATTTGGGAATTAATACCAATCCTCATATTAGTTTCTGGTTCATATGTACACCCTGTGTTTTAATCAGGACAATTTAGATAAATACATTGACTTAATCATTTCAGGTGTCTGCAAAGGGAACATTGTTCACATTACAGATATCTTTTCACTGGAATAAAATACCGCGACCAAGAATCTTCAATGACCCCATCACTTGAGGTCAGTCATTTATAATAAAATGAAATCTACTATTCTTTTTAAAATATACCAAGTAAGAGTCATCAAGACCAAAGTTATTCAGAAACAAAATACTAATCCAAACACGGCTGTACAATTAGCTCTTAATTAATCCTCAAACTGCATATATAGTGCAGAAATAACATAAGTAGTTATAATGATTAAATATAGTAGAGGAAAAGTTTAAAAGTAAGAAAAAAATAAAGTAGATTATGAAAATAATTCGGTAAAAATGTCAGATGTAAAAAAAATTTTCAATGTAAAGGATAGAATAAATAGAAAAATTGCATAAATGAAAAAAGGAATTATGAATTAGAATGTAGGATGAAGTGAATATTTAGAAGTCCGAATAGGGTTAAAACAAATAAACAATATGAAAAATTGAAATACATAAAAATCTAGAATAAGTCATGTAGTTTAGGTCCCAGTTTAAATAAATAAAATGGAGTGAATGTCAAATAGAGAATAAAAATATATAATTATTAAAATAATTAATTATAATAGCTTAAAGGCCTAACTATTAAAAGAAATACAATAGTTAAAAGCATAATACCAAAATAGAGAAAATCACATAAAGCCATCTACGATAAAATTCAAATTAATTATAAAGCAATGAAAACAAACCTATTTCTCAACATGTGAATAAGATCAAGAATCCAGTTGATTATGGTCTTCAAAGTTCTGAGGGAAAGACATGTAAATTTAAAATTACATATATTTCAAAAGTTATTTTCAGGATTGAGGAAAAATGTGCCTTAATACAAAAAAGCAATGTAAACTGAGTATATTTACCTCAGTAAAATGCATTTAAAATTTGTTGAAACTTTAGATTATGAAGAAAAATACTCTTCCTGAGAACAAATATTGAGATAAAATAAATGTACAAACATCCAAATAGATCGAAACTATATTAACACTGTGTCAAACTGTACACAATGTGTGATATATCCATATGACGCACATTTATGGAAGAATAAAAGAATATATTATCCCAAGTGTTATATTAAATAAAAGAGTAAATTTGGTAATAAATGAGTAAATAAGAAAAATAATTCTTGCCCAGGTTACATTTGGTTTAGCTTTAGTGGGATAGAGCCAGTCACTACTAGTACAGAAGTTGAGAATCCATGAGAGGAAGACAACTCATAGTGTATAACTAAAATGAGTGAGTTTGAAATTCACCAACCAGTACGTTCTGGGATTAATGGCAATGGCTTGTAGTATGCTCAAAGAGCAGGTGGTGCATGGGAAGAAGCTGCTCATTGTCATGTTAAGATAGACAGTAGGCTTCTATTTGAGGCCACTCTAGAGAACATCTTGCCAATCTATGTCTGTAGAGAACAAGTTTGTCATGGTAGGAGCATCACTATGTAGATGAAGGTCTAGTTACGGATGCTCTGGTCACAGGATCTGGGCCTGCAACCCAAAAAGCAGGCAAAAATCCAGAAGACAGGAAGGAACATGACAGAGATTCCAATTCTATGGAATAAAAAGCACTTTTATGGCACTATTATTTGAAGATGTGTCCTTTATCAGAAAAGTAAATGCATATCTGGAAAAACAAACAGGACAACAAAGTCTCTTCTTAGAAAATCTCTGTGATTATGTCAACCAAGACCACCACTCTCCTCAGTGCCGACCATCATGGTTACCTCAATCAAAAAGTCCTGAGTCATCCCTAGCAATCCCATGTGAACCATCCTCCTAGCCTGCTCTTTCCTTCACTTCCCATAAACATCAAATATGCAATGATGTCACTGAAGCCCCCTCCTTTTGTGCTTTTATTATCTTCACATTTCCTGAACAGTTATAAGTGCCATGTTTCCTGGAATTTTTTAGTTTATTTTTATATCTTCTGTTAAATTACACAAGATCATGGACAATGACATATGAACATTTGTATCTGCACACTTGGTACAGTGTTAGGTTAAGTTTTATAAAAAGGTGAATGACTGGAGATAGGTAGAAAATCCATGGGTCATTTTTTTTTTCACTCTACGAATTAATATGAGGTGGAGAGAAGTTGTAATGTGTAATTCATCAAACTTTCTTCATCAAACTTTTTAATAAGAGCAGTAATCTATTTATGAGGATAGAGCACTCCTGACCTAAATACATCCCGAAAGACCACACCTCCCAATACTGCTGCTTTGGGGATTAATTTTCAACATAAAGTTTTAAGGGAAACAAAAACATGAAAACCATGCCTCATGTCCCCAATTCATTTTTAATTCCACACAAAATACAATCATTCCATCTACTAGACTCCATAATTCTAAACTCACTCCAGAATCAACTTTAAAATCTAACTTCAAAATCTTGCCCAAACCTCATATGGGTGAAAGTCAAGGTATAATTCATTCTAATGCAAGATTTTTATTTAGCTGTGGATCTATGAAATCTAACATGTTATGTGTTTTTGAAATACAAAAGTGGGAAAGGCAAAGGACAGACATTGCTGTTTCAAAAGGGAGAAATAGGCAAGAAGAAATAAATAACAGGTCCCAAGTGTGTTATTAAAAAAAAAAAAAAAGACATGACATGCACGGTATCTCATACCTGTAATCCCAGCAGTTTGGGAGGCCAAGGCAGGTGGATCACTTGAGGTCAAGAGTTCAAATCCACCTGGCAATATAGTGAAACCCCATCTCTACTAAAAAAAATACAAAAATACAAAAATTAGCCAAGCCTGGTAGCACTCACTTTTGGTCCCAGCTACTTGCGAGGCTGAGGCAAGAGAATCACTCTAGCCCGGGTGGCAGAGGTTGCAATGAGCTGAGAACACACCACTGAACTCTAGTCTGGGCAACAGACAGAGAATCCATCTCAAAATAAATAAATAAACAAAATTAACGGACAAAAACTGCTCAAATTTGAAAAAAGAAATGGACAAACACACTCAAGAACTTTAGTGGACTTTGACCAGCATAAATTTAAAGAAAACCAAAGTGAGACACAATATAAAACTGTTAAATATCTCATAGAAAAAACTTCAAAAATTTCAAGAGAAAAAAGATTAAACACATACAATTTAGGCCTGCTAATACTATCAACAGATGTATTTAAAGATATTTTGCAGTTCAGATTGTGGGATGACATATTCAAGTTCAAAAAAAAAGAGAAAAATTACCAACCAAGAACATTATATATGGGAAAACTCTCATTGAAACTTGAAAGTGAAATTAAGATTTTTTCAGATAAACTGAAGCCGAAGCAGTTTATGACCACTAGGATTGTTCTTCAAGAAATACCAGAAAGTCCTTTGAAATTAAAAAATGAGAGTACCAAAAAGCCATACAATAATATAAAACTCTACTGTAAAGCAAATATATAGAGAAATATGGCATCCTGTATTATTGTGATGTTGGTAAGTAATTTTAATTCCCTTATAGAATTTGACACAAAATACACAAAAATAGTTTATATGTATGTTAAAGAATACATCATATAAAAAGGCCTAATTTGTGACATCAAGAACAACGTGTGTGTTGGGAAAGACAGTCATGTGAAAGACTGGAGTTTTTATATGCTACTGGAGATAACATCAGATTAAACTAGATTGTTATAACTTTGAGACGTTTCATGTAATCTGTATAGTAATCACAAAGATAATACATGTAGAATGTATACAAAAGAAAAATAAATAAAAACATATTAGTACAAAAATTAATTAGACAAAAAGGAAGACAGCAAGAAATAAAATAAACTAATAAAAGAACTACAAAAGAAACACAATACAATTAACAAAATGGCGATAGTAACTCCTTAACTGCAAATAATAACCTTATAGGTAACAATGTTAAATTCTCCAATAACAGACACAAGGTCACTGAAAAAATAAAAATATAAAATCAAATAAATTCTGTTTATAAACTGTTTATAAAACTAAAGATATAAAATCAAATAAATTCTGTTTATTTAAGCATAAACATGGATTGAAAATGCAGGGATGGAAAATTATATTCTATATGGTAACCAAATCATCCAAAATAGCAACCAAAGTATAAAAAAGTTGATCACACTTACATTAGATGATTAGACTTTAAGCAAAAACTGTCATAAAGACAAACAAGGACATTATATAATAAAAATAAATCTCCAAAAAGACATCATAATTAAAATGTGCACATGTATCAGCAACTATTCCATACACATAACACAAATAATTACAGAATTAAAAGGAGAAATAGCCTGAGTACAGTGGATCACGCATGCTTGTAATCCCTGCCTCTTGGCGGGGGCTGAGGCAGGAGGATGGCTTGAACCCAGGAGTTGAGACTAACCTGGACAAGATAGCAACACTTCGTCTGTGTAAAAAACAAAATTATAAATAAAAATAAAGGGAGGAATAGAGACCACCAGCAAAATGATAGGAGATTTTAATAACGGAGAGGACAACCTGGCAGACCAAATGAAGACAGAGGATTGAGCTGGGAGTTATTCAACCAAATCCAGCAGAATTTTAGAAAGGGTCTTCTCAACAACAGAATGAACATGCTACTGCTGCGCACATGGAACATTCTTGAGACTATATCACAAATCGGACCACAAAGAAATCAATTCAAGAAAATTAAAATCACACAAATTATCATTTACAACTAAAATGGAATGGAACTAGAAGTGAATACCAGAAGAAAAATTTAAAAATTTGCAAATATATAAAAATCAAGTAACATGCTCCTAAACAACATTATGGGTTAAAGAAGAAATCACAGAGAAAATTTCAACATAACTGGAGACAAAGCATAACAAAATTATTGAATGCATCTAAAGCTTGTATTCAATTGTAGTAGTAAATGTGTACATTAAAAAAATCTATCTAAATCAACCAGTAAATGTAACCAAACATAAGTAAAGAATAAAAATTTCAGCAGTTATAAATAAATAACAATTAAAAGCCATAGAAAAATCAATTAAAGTTTGGTTTTATTGAAAAGATTAAAAAAACTGACAAACAGTTTGATTAAAAGAAAAAAGAAGTTATCTCAATAATTAAATTCAGAAATAAAAGAGGAGCTATTACTACTGATGCCACAAAAGTAGGAAAAGAAGAGATTATAAAAGTTTAATTCCAAGTATACGCTAAAAAATGTGATAAGCTAAGAGATATAGACAAATGTCTAGAAATATAGATTATACTAAAAATAAACCATAAAAAGATCTGAATAGGCATATAAGTAGTAACAACAACCTCCCCTCAAAAAGCCCAGGCACGGATCACTTCATTAAATTATTTTTTTCAAAATGTTAAAGCAGGGTTAACACCAACCCTTCTTAAACTACTTCAGAAAAATGAAAAAGAGAAAACAATTTCCAACTTATTGTATGAGCCCAGCATTAACACAACACCGAACCCCACAAAGACACTAAGGAAAAAAAAATACAACTACAAATCAATTTTCCTTTTGACTATTGATGTAAAAGTTCTCCTCAGAACATTAGAACACCAAATTCAATAACATATTGCAAGGATTATACACCGTGACGAAGAAGCAGTTATCTCTCCAATGTAAGTATTGTTCAACACATGTAAATCAACTAATTGTTTTTTATTTTTTTATTATACTTTAAGTTCTAGGGTACATGTGGACAACGTGCGTTTTTGTTACATAGGTTTACATGTGCCATGTTGTTTTGCTGCACCCATCAACTTATCATTTACATTAGATATTTCTCCTACTGCTATCTCTCCTCTAGCCCTTCCAGCCCCTGACAGGCCCCGTTGTGTGATGTTACCTGCCTTGTGTCCAAGTGTTCTCATTGGTAAATTCCCATCTATGAGTGAGAAAATGTGGTGTTTGGTTATCTGTCCTTGTGATAGTTTGCTGAAAATGATGGTTTCCGGCTTCATCCAAGTCCCCGCAAAGGACAAAAACTCATCCGTTTTTATGGCTGTGTACTATTCCATGGTAGATACTTGCTGAATTTTCTTAATCAGTTCTATCATTGATGGACATTTGGGTTGGTTCCAAGTCTTTGCTATTGTGAATAGTTCTGCAATAAACATACGTGTGCATGTCTTTATAGTGGCATGATTTATAATCCTTTGGGTATATACCAGTGATGAGATCGCTGGGTCAAATGGTATTTCTTGTTCTAGATCCTGGAGGAATGGCCACACTGTCTTCCACAATGGTGAAACTAATTTACAATCCCACCAACAGTGTAAAAGCCTTCCTATTTTTCCACATCCTCTCCAGCATCTGTTGCTTCCTGACTTTCAAATAATCGCCATTATAACTGGCATGAGATTGTATATCATTGTGGTTTTGATTTGCATTTCTCTGATGACCAATGATGATGAGCGTTTCCTCATGTGTCTGTTGGCTGCGTAGATGTCTTCTTTTGAGAATTGTCTGTCCATATCCTTTGCCCACTTTTTGATGGTTTATTTTCTTGTAAATTTGTTTAAGTTTTTTTGAAGATTCTGGATATTAGCCTTTTGTCAGATGGATAGATTGCCAACAATTTTCTCCCATTATGTAGGTTGTCTGTTCACGCTGTTTGTAGTTTCTCTTGCTGTGCAGAAGCGCTTTAGTTTAATTAGATCTGATTTGTCTATTCTGGCTTTTGTTGCCATTGCTTTTGGTGTTTTAGTCATGAAATCTTTGCCCATGCCTCTATCCTGAATGGTGTAACTTAGAATTTCTTCTAGGGTTTTTATGGTTTTAGGCCTAACATTTAAGTCTTTAATCCCTGTTGAATTAATTTATGTATAAGGTGTAAGGAAGGAATCCAGTTTCAGCTTTCTACATATGGATAGCCAGTTTTCTCAGCACCATTTATTAAATAGGGAATCCTTTCTCCATTGCTTGTTTTTGTCAGGTTTGTCAAAGATCAGATGGTTGTAGATGTGTGGTGTTATTTCTGAGGCCTCTGTTCTGTTCCATTGGTCTATAGATCTGTTTTGATATCAGTACCATGCTATTTGGTTACTGTAGCCTTGAAGTATAGATTGAAGTCAGGTAGTATGATGCCTCCGGCTTTGTTCTTTTTGCTTAGATTGTCTTGGCGATATGGGCTCTTTTTTGGTTCCATATGAACTTTAAAGTAGTATTTTCCAATTCTGTGAAGAAAGTCATTGGTAGCTTGATGGGGATGGCATTGAATCTGTAAATTACCTAGGGCAGTATGACCATTTTCACAATATTGATTCTTTCTATCCATGAGCATGGAATGTTCTTCCGTTTGTTTGTGTCCTCTTTTATTTCGTTGAGCAGTGATTTGTAGTTCTCCTTGAAGAGGTCCTTCACATCCCTTGTAAGATACATTCCAAGGTATTTTATTCTCATTGTAGCAATTGTGAATGGGAGTTGACTCATGATTTGCCTCTCTGTTTGTCTGTTATTGGTGTATAGAAATGCTCGTGATTTTTGCATATTGATTTCTTATCTTGACACTTTGCTAAAGTCGCTTATCAGCTTAAGGAGATTTTGGGCTGAGACAATGAAGTTTTCTAAATATACAATCATGTCATCTTCAAACGAGATAATTTGACTTCCTAATTGAATACCTCTGTTTCTTTCTCTTGCCTGATTGCCCTGGCCAGAATTTGCAACACTATTTTGAATAGGAGAGATGAGAGAAATCATTCTTGTCTTGTGTCATTTTTGAAAGAGAATGGTTCCAGTTTTACTGATTTAGTATGATATTGGCTGTGGGTTTGTCATAAATAGCTCTTATTATTTTGAGATACATTTCATCAATATGTAGTTTCTTGAGAGTTTTTAGCAGGAAAGACTGTTGAATTTTGTCCAAGGCCTTTTCTATATCTGTGGAGATAGTCACGTGGTTTTTGTCATTGATTCTGTTTTTGTGATGGATTAAATTTATTAATTTGTGTATGTTGCACCAGCTTTGCATTCCAGGGATGAAGACTACTTGATCATGGTGCATAAGCTTTTTGATGTGTTGCTGGATTCCATTTGCCAGTATGTTATTGAGGATTTTCACATTGATGTTCATCAAGGATATTGGTCTAAAATTCTCTTTTTTTTGTTTTGTCTCTGCCAGGGTTTGGTATCAGGATGATACTGGTCCTATAAAATGAATTAGGGAGGATTTCCTATTTTTCTAATGATTGGAATAGTTTCAGAAGGAATGGTATGGTTCCAGCTCCTTTTTATACCTCTGGTAGGATTCAGCTGTGAATCCATCTGGTCCTGGATATTTTTTTGTTGGTATGCTATTAATTATTGCCTCAATTTCAGAGCCTGTTATTGGTCTATTCAGAGATTCAACTTCTTCCTGGTTTAATCTTGGGAGGGTGTATGTGTCCAGGAATTTATCCATTTCTTCTAGATTTTCTAGTTTATTTGTGTAGAGGAGTTTATAGTATTCTCTGATGGTATTTTGTATTTCTGTGGGATCAGTGATGATATACCATTTATCTTTTTTTATTGTGTCTATTTGATTCTTGTCTTTTTTCCTCTTTATTAGTCTTGCTAGTGGTCTATCAATTTTGTTGATAGTTTCAAAAAATCAGCTCCTAAATTCACTGAAGTTTTTAAGGGTTTTTTGTGTCTCTATCTCCTTTAGTTCTGCTCTGATCTTTCTTGACTTTTGCTTACTTTTGAATGTGTTTGCTCTTGTTTCTCTAGTTCTTTTTATTGTGATGTGGGGCTGTTTATTTTAGATCTTTCCTCCTTTCTCTTGTGGGCATTTAGTACTATAAATTTCCCTCTACACACTGCTTTAGATGTGTCCCAGAGATTCTGGTGTTTTTCTCTTTGTTCTCACTGGTTTCAAGGAACATCTTTATTTTCGCCTTCATTTCCTTATTTCCCCAGTAGCCATTCAGGAGCAGGTTGTTCTGTTTCCATGTATTTGTGCCATTTTGAGTGAGTGTCTTAATTCTAAGGTCTAATTTGATTGCACTGTTATCTGAGAGACAATTTGTTGTGACATCTTTTACATTTGATGAGGAGTGCTTACTTCCAATTATGTGATCAATTTTAGAATAAGTGCGATGTGGTGCTGAGAAGAATGTTTATTCTGTTGATATGGGGTGGAGAGTTCTGTAGATTTCTCTTAGGTCAGCTTGTTGCAGAGCTGAGTTCAAGTCCTGGATATCCTTGTTATCCTTCTGTCTTATTGATCTATCTAATATTGACAGTGGAGTGTTAAAGTCTCCCATTATTATTGTGTGGGAGTCTAAGTCTGTGTGTAGGTGTCTGAGGACTTACTTTATGAATCTGGGTGCTCCTATACTGGGTGCATATATATTTAGGGTAGTTAGCTCTTCTTGCTGAATTGATCCTTTTACCATTATGTGATGGCCTTCTTTGTGTCTTTTGATCTTTGTTGGTTTAAATTCTGTTTTATCAGAGACTAGGATTGCAATCCCTGACTTTTTTAATTTTTAATTTGTTTTGCTTTCCATTTGCTTGGTCGATCTTCCTCCATCCCTTTATTTTGAGCCTATGTGTGTCTCTGCATGTGAGATTGGTCTCCTGAATACAGCACTCTGATGGGTCTTGACTCTTTATCCAATTTGACAGTCTATGTCTTTTTATTGAGGCATTTAGACCATTTACATTTCAGGTCAATAATGTTATGTGTGAATTTGATCCTGTCATTGTTATGTTAACACACTGTTTTTCCCGTTAATTGATGCAGCTTCTTCATAGTATCGATGGTCTTTACAATTTGGCATTTTTTTGGCAGTGGCTGGTACCAGTAGTTCCTTTCCATGCTTAGTGCTTCCTTCAGGAGCTCTTTTAAGGCAGGCCAGGTGATGTCAAAATCTCTCAGAACTTGCTTGTCTGTAAAGGATTTTATTTCTCCTTCACTTATGAAGCTTAGTTTAGCTGGATATGAAATTCTGGGCTGAAAATTCTTTTCCTTAAGAATGTTGAATATTGGTCCTCACTCTCTTCTGGCTTCTAGGGTTTCTGCTGAGAGATCTGCTGTTAGTCTGATGGGTTTCCACTTGTGGGTAACCCGACATTTCTCTCTGGCTGCCATTAACATTTTTTCCTTCATTTCAACCATGGTGAATTTAACAATTAATATCTTGGGGTTGCTCTTATCCAAGTATCTTTGTGGTGTTCTCTGTATTTCCTGAATTTGAAGGTTGGCCTGCCTTGCTACGTTGGGAAAATTCTCCTGAATAATATCCTAAGTAGGGCTTTCCAACTTGGTTCCGTTCTCTCTGTCACATTTAGGTACACCAAGCAAACTTAGATTTGGTGTTTTCACATAGTCCCATTTTTCCTGGAGACTTTGTTCGTTTCTTTTCACTCTTTTTACTCTAAACTTTTCCTCTCACTTTATTTTATTAATTTGATCTTCAATCACTGATATCCTTTCTTCCACTGGATTGAATCAGCTATTGAAGATTGTGCATGTGTCACACAATTCTTTTGCCATGGTTATCAGCTCCATAAGGTCATTTAAGGTATTCTTCACACTGCTTATTCTAGTTAGCCATTGTCTGACCTTTTTTTAAGGTTTTTAGCTTCCTTGCGATGTGTTCAAACATGCTCCTTTAGCTCGGAGAAGTTTGTTATTACCAGCCTTCTGAAGCCTCCTTCTGTCAACTCGTCAAAGTCATTCTCCCTCCAGCTTTGTTCCGTTGCTGGTGAGGAGCTGCAATCCTTTGGAGGAAAAGAAGTGCTCTGGTTTTTAGGATTTTCTGCTTTTCTGCTCTGGTTTCTTCCCATCTTTGTGGTTTTATCTACCTTTGGTCTTTGATGTTGGTAACCTACAGATGAGGTTTTGATGTAGAAGTCCTTTTTGTTTATGCTGCTGCTATTCCTTTCTGTTTGTTAGTTTTCCTTCTAACAGTCAGGTCCCTCAGCTGCAGGTCTGTTGGAGTTTGCTGGAGGTCCACTTCAGACCCTGTTTGCCTGGGTATCAACAGAGGAGACTGCAGAACAGCAAATACTGCTGCTTGATCCTTCCCTGGAAGCTTCAGTGAAGTGGGTCTCTCACCTGTATGAGGTGTCTGTTGGCCCTTACTAAGAGGTGTCTCCTAGTTAGGCTACATGGGGTTCAGGGACCCACTTGAGGAGGCAGTATGTCCATTCTCAGAGCTCAAACACCATGCCAGGAGAACCACTGCTCTCTTCAGAGCTGTCAGATGGGATGTTTAAGTCTGCAGATGATTCTGCTACCTTTTATTCAGCTATGCCCTGCCCACAGAGGTGGAGTTTATAAAGGCAGTATGCTTTACTGAGCTGTGAGTGGCTCTATGCTTTCAAGCTTCCTGGCCACTTTGTTTGCCTACTGAAGCCTCAAAAATTGCGGATTCAGCTCCACATACCTGCAGCATGAAGGTTAATCTCAGACTGCTGTGCTAGCAGTGAGCAAGGCTGTATGGGTGTGGGACCCAATGAACCAGGCACAGAAGAGGATCTCCTGGTCTGCCAGGTGCTAAGACTCTGTGAAAAGTGCAGTATTTGGGTGAGAGTGTCTTGTTTTTCCAGGTACTATCTGTCATGCCTTCCCTTGGCTAGGAAAGTAAAATCCCCCAAACCCCTTGCACTTACTGGGTGAGTTGATGCCCTCCCCTGCTTCAGTTCACCCTCCATGGGATGAACTCACTGTCCAACCTGTCCCAATGAGATGAATCAGGTGCCTCAGTTGGAAATGCAGAAATCACCCATCTTCCATTGATCACACTGGGAGCTGCAGACCAGAGCTCTTCCTATTTGGCCATATTGGAATAAGAGTTTAAATCAATCAATTTAATATATCATATTAACAGAGTAAAAGATATAAACCACACAATCATCTCAAATAATGCAAAAAAGTCAATTGACAATATTAATCATCTTTTCAAGATAAAAAACACTCAATAAACTAGAAATACAAGGAAACTAACATAACAAAGGTTATGTAAATAACTCATCACCAACTGGGTTCAACAGCTCATGCCTATAGTCTCAAAAGATTGGGTGGCTGAGGGGGGTAGATGATTTTAGGTCAGGAGTTCCAGACCAGCCTGACAAACATGGTGAATCTCTCTCTCTACAAAAAATGTTAACATTAGCTGGACGTTGTTGTGTATGCCTGCTGTCCCAGCTATCAGGGAGGCTGAGGCATGAGCACAGCTTGAACTCGGGAGGTGGAGGTTGCAGTGAGCCCAGATCATGCCACTGCACTCCAGCCTGGGTGACAGAGCAAGATAATATCTCAAAAAAACAAAAACAACAACAAAACCAAAAAAACAGAAACAATCATCACTAATATTATACTGAATTCTGAAGTGTGGAAAGTTTATCCTCTAAGATTAATAATAAGGCAAGATATTCACTGTTGCCACATCTATTCAAAAATAGCAGTGAAGGTCCTGGCAAAACAACTAGGCAACGAAAGAAAGAAAAGATCCACATTCTAAAGGAAGAAGTAAAATTACCTGTTACTTATGATATGATGTTAGATACAAAAAATCCTATATGCTGAAAACAATACCTGTTAGAGCTAATAGTTGCATTTAGCAAAATTGCAGAATACAAAATTAAGTGTTTCTCTTCATTACAATGTACAATCCAAGTTTTTAAAATTCCATTGAAAACAGCATTAAGAAGAATATACTTTGGAATAAACAAGCAAAGAGATGTAAGACTAGTATGCTAGAAGTTGTAAGAAGTTGCTGAAGAAAAGTCACAAACAATGGGGAAGATATTCTATGTTTATAGATTAGATAATTGAAAAGATATCCCATGTTCATAAATTAGAAAACAATTTTCTTTAGTCTATACTAATGAAATCAACAACAGATTAAATTCAATAGCTATATAAATCATAACAATATTTACTTGCAGAAATACAAAATTCTAAAACCTATGAAATCTCAAGACTGAAAATAGCCAATTAAACTTGTAAAAGAATGTCAAGTGGGGAGCCCTCACAATTTTTAAATCAAAAACTAATTGCAGCGCTGTTGAACTGTTTTCAAATGTTTTATTTTGAGGCCAGGTTCTATGACTTACACGTGTAACCTCAGCACTTTGTGAGGCTGAGGTAGGAGGATTCCTTGAACCCAGGAGTTCAAACCACACTGGGCATCATAGTGAGAACACCCATCGCTATTAAAATAAAAATTAAAATTAACCTGGCAATGTGACATGAACCTGTAGTCTCAGCTATTCCAGAGGCTGAGGTGAGAGAATTGCTTAAGCCTGGGAGAGCAAGGCTGCAGTGAGCCATGGTCGCACCAGTGCACCCCAGCATGGATGACAGAGAACCTGTCTCAAAAAGTAAAAAGGAGAAAATCTAAAAAGAAATGTATTAAATCAAGACATGCGGACATAGTAAATAATAGAGACACCTCTCTCCACAAAAGCCTTGTATATATGGTCAAAATGATCTTCAACAAGGGTGCAAAGGCCAACCTATGGAGAGGGCATAGCCCCCTTTAACAAAAAACTTTATGAAGACTTGCTATCAACAGGTAAAGTATGGAAGTCAGAATTGTAGTTTATTCTATATTTTTTTAAAAACTCAAAATGTGTAAGTCTGAAAGCCTTACACAAAAATATAAGGGAAAAATATCCAAAATTATGCCATGGAATTTGGCATTGGGTTCTTGGCTGCCAGCAGCCCCACATCCCTGGAGCATCCATCCGCTCACCGCTGCCTGGTGCTGGTTCCTTCCACACCTGTCACACTGCTTTGTGAGGGGCTCTGAGGGGCACGAGCCAGGACAGCACGCCGAGCACAGGGCACAGGCCGGGCCTTCTCGGGCTATTCGAGGGCAGGCTGTCCCCATGACCGCCTCAGGCGCCGGAGGGAGGACAGCTTGATCCGAGTCTGCGGAAGGAGGAAGAAGCTCGTTTCCTGAGACAGCAGGGACACAGAGGTGGATGCGGGACACAGGGACACAGGGGTGGATGCCATAAAAATATACGGCATATATTTTGAAGCATGGCCGCAATTTGAATAATTAGAATATCTAAAATCTCCAAAGATTGTTATGCTGAAACTGTACCAAAATTTATCATTCCAGTGTCTACAGGGAATTTTTAATGGTTGTTATTTTTATAATAAAATTAAACTTTAATGAAATAACTGACTTTCAAACTTCCGCAAGAGGACAAATATTCAGCCAGTGGTATCAGTTCCCGGTTTTTGCTCTGGGTCCTCTCTGGTCTCCCACAGCCCCTCCTGCATCACCCAGGTCTAAGGGGCCACGTGGCCTGGCCTGCGTCCCCTCGTCCCTCCCCTTCCCCACCCAGCTCCTGCAGCGCCCTCCTGAGGCAGAGGCGGCGAACCGTCCAGAGCTGGAGGCTCCCTCGCCCCGGGCATCACCGCTCCACCCCTCTCTGCACCTGCCCAGCCCCTGGCAAAGGAATCGCCTGGGCCTGGCTAGCTTCCCGCCCCCCAATGCCTACCCTGTGCCTGCAACGGCAAGGCTGCCAACAAGAGGTGCCAGAGGCTGCGGCGCAACCCGCCCAGAGCGCAGGGTCCCACTCACCTGGGAGCGGGGGCACGTCCCTCCCGGTAGGCGATGGAAATAAGATTGTTTCCTTATTTATTTTACTTAAAACTGGTAGAATGTTACTATTATATGAAGAACCCACGACTCTGTCAGTAAATTTGAGCAAACGTTTATTAGTTTTTGTCAGTTTAACTAGTTCTTTTGTTTCTATTATTAAGGTGAAATTTAACTTCTATCTGAAATCAGTAAGATACAGAGAGATTTTAATGACAAGTGAATATTTTTTTCTCAGGGGGAACTGAATTATGAATTGAATGGATGAATTTTGAATTAAGTGAATGAATTCATTACCAATGTAGAGAGGACACTAACCAATCGATAGTTTTAATCAATCTGTATTCCCTCCCTCCTCCCTCTTTGTTTTTTGTTTGTTTCTTTGTTTCTTTGTTGGTTTTTGAGACAGAGTTTTGCTCCGTCTCCCAAGCTGGAGTGATGTGGCGCGATCTTGGCTCACTACAACCTCCGCCCCCCGGATTCAAGCGACTCTCCGCCTCAGACACCCGAGTAGCTGGGATTACAGGCTCCAGCCACCATGCCCAGTTAATTTTTTTGTTTCCATTAGAGGCGGGGTTTCACCACATTGGCCAAGCTGGTCTCAAACTCCTGACCTCGGGTGATCCGCTCACCTTGGCCTCCCAAAGTGTTGGGATTACAGGCGTGAGCCACCAGTCCCGGCCCCTCCTGCCCCTCTGTATTATGACCATCTGTACCCAGCATTTAGCTCCCACTTATGAGAGAGAACATGCGGTATTTTGTTTTTGCTTTTGCATTAGCTTGCTGGAAACAATGCATCCATGTTGCTTCAAATGGCATAATTTTTTATGGCTCTATAGTATTTCATGAGTCTTTATCCAGATCACCACTGCTGGACGCCTGGGTTAAGTCTATGTCTTTGTGATTGTGAATAGTGCTGTGATAAAAATATGGCTACATGTGTCTTTTTGGTAGATATTTATTTTCTTTCGGATATATACCCAGTAATGGGGTTACTGGGTTGAATGGTAGTTCAACTCTCAGTTCTTTAAGAAATTCCAAACCTGCTTTCCACAGTGGCTGAACTAATTTACATTCCTTCAGAAAGGTATGAGTGTTCTCTATTCCCTAAATCGTCACTGATATGTGTTTTTCTTTTGACTTTTCAAAAAAAAGCCATTGTGACTGGTGTGAAATGGTATTTCATTTCGGTTTTGATTTGCATTTCTCTAATAAATAGTGATGATGAGCACTTTTACATATGTTTGTTGGGTGCTTGTGTGTATGTCTTCTTTTGAGAAGTGTCTGTTCATGTGCTGTTGCCCACTTTTTAATGGAGTTACTTGCTGCTTGCTTGTTGATTTGTTTAAGTTCCTTATAGGTTCTGAATAATAGACCTCTGTTAGATGTGTATTTTGTGAATATTTTCTTTCATTCTGTGGGTTATCTCTTTACTGCTTTTATAGTTTCTCTTGTTATGCAAAAGTTTTTCAGTTTAATTAAACCCCACTTGTCAATTTTTGTTTTAGTTGCAATTGCTTTTGAGGACTAAGCCATAAATTATTTGCCAAGGCCATTATCAAGAAAAGTATTTCCTAGGTATTTTTCTAGGCATTTTATAGCTTGAGATTTTCAATTTAACTCTTTAATCCATCTTAAGCTAATTTTTGTATTTGGTGAAATATGGGGGTCTAGTTTTATTCTACTGCATATGACTAGCCAGTTATCCCCGCATTATTTATTAAATAAAAAGTCTTTTTCCCATTGCTTACTTTTGTCAACTTCGTTAAAGATGTGATGGTTGCAGGCATGTGGACTTAGTTTCTAGTACTCTAGTCTGTTCCATTGTTCTATGTGTCTGTTTTACTAACAGTACCATCTTGTTTTGATTACTATAGTCTTGTATTATAGTTTGAAGTCATGTAATATGATGTCTCTAGCTTATGTCTTGCTTTAGTATTGCTTTGGCTTGGCTATTCAGACTCCTTTTAGGTTCCATAAAAATTTTAACTGTTTTCTATTTTCTGAAAAATGACATTAGTGGTTTGATAGGAAAAGCATTGAATCTGTAAATCGCTTTGAGCAGTATACTCACCTGCACATAGATGATACTCCACTGTATGTTCTGTGGTTGATGGGTGAAGTGTATTGTAATTCCAAATGGTCAAGCCGGACCCTACCCCCGCCCGGCTCCTCCTCTGTCAGAGCTCGAGACCTCTAGTCAGGGGCCCTCTGCAGCCACCAGAGATGGGACAGAGGGCCGCTTCCTGCCCTCGTGCAGCTGCTGCAGGGCAGACCGCCTGGCTTGGCCGCAGCCACAGTAACATCTGGTCCCGTTTCCGAGATGTGGGGAGTGTCAGCCGGCTCGGGAGTTACCTGGAGGCTGCTGCCTGCACACAGAAGGCGGCTGCAGCTTGGGTGCCCAGGCGGGAGGGAGGTGCATGGCCTGGTCGGCCTCGGGATCGCCAGCGTGCCCAGCCTGAGGGCCCCCAGGCCGTGCCTGCCAACCACTCCTCCACCTGAGGGAGATCGGGGCTGCTGCCATGGGCACTCGGCAGTCACCCCGTGTGGGGCTGATTGGCAGGTTCTCAGTTCTCGCTCCTGTGCAGCCGCCGCCGGGCAGAATGCCTGGCTTGACCACAGCCACTGGTACACCAGGCCCTGGTTCTGCGAGGCTGGGAGTGCGAGCGGGCTCGGGGTTTGCCAGGCAGCTGCTGCCTGCACACAGAGGGAGACTGCAGCTTGGGCGGCCAGGAGCATGGTATGGGTGGCCTCTGGAATGCGTGCGCGCCATGCCTGAGGGCCCCCCGGTGGTGTCAACTGCCCCGGTCTTCCTCTGCTGGAGCCTGGAGCAGCTGGAATGGCCACTCTGCAGTCACAAGGGATAGAGTTAAGTTTTCTTATCCCACGCATGCACACAAAAAGGTAACTATTCTGTGAGGTAATTAACATGTTCATTGACTTCATTTTAGTAATCATTTCAGAATGTGCATATACACGCATCACATGTACAATTTTTATTTCTCTATTACACCTCAGTAAAGCTGAAAGAATTAACAGTCACAGTTGGACACTTCAATATCTCATTTTAATTAATGGATAGAAAAACCAGACAGAAGCTTCATGAGAAATACAAGACTTAAACAACAGTATAAGCCACTGAGAGCTAATACACATATACAGGACAGTCCATCCAACAACAGCAGAATATACATTCTTTTCAAGTGTATATGGAACTTTCTCTAGGATAGGCCATATCTTCATCCACAAAATATGTCCTAATAATTTTTAAAAGTTTGAAATCATACAAAATATAATTTACAACCACAATGGAAGAAACAAAAGATAAATAAGTGAAAACTGGAAAATTCACAAAAATGTGGTAATTAAACAATAGAGTCTTCAACTACCAGTGAGTGAAAAAATAAATCACAAGCAACATTATAAAATATCTTGAGACAAATTAAAATAAAAACAAAACATACCGAAACTTATTGAATACAGTGAAAGTAGAAAATATATGGATATAAACAACTACATTTAAGAAAAAATCTCAAATCAATATCCTCACTCTATACCTAAAGGCAGTGGAAGAAAACAAAAAAAGACTGAATGCAAAGCTAGCAGAAGGAAAGAAATAATAAACAGCATAATTAGAGCATAAATCAATAAAATAGAAGGTTGGAGAGCAGTAGAATGAACACAGATTCTTTGAAAGATCAAGCCTTTCACTATATTGACTGAGCAAAACATGGAAGACTAATTTTTAAAACAATAAATGAAAGCAGAGCCATTCCTACCAACTTTACAGAAATGCAAAAGGATTACAGGAGTATACTGTGAACAACTGTCTAAAAAAAATTAGGTGCCCTGGATGAAATGGAAGAATCGCTAGAAAGACACAAACCACCAAAGTGGCTCAAGAAGAAAGAGAAAATCTGAATAGACCTATAACCTAGGAGATTGAATTAGTAATCGAAAGCGATTAACAAAGAAACATTTATGACCAAATAGCTGCATTAACTGTTGAGTCAACCTAACATTTAAAGAAGAATTAATACCATTTCTTCTCAAACTCTTCTGACAAAATATATGAAGAAGGAATACTTGCTAATTCATTTTTTGATAACAGCATTATCCTTACCCCAAAGCCAAAGAGAGCACAAAAAGGAGAGCTACAGCACAATATCCCTTATGAATATATAAGCAAAAATCTCAGCAAAATACTAGCAATACTAACAAAATACTAGCGGCAATACTGTATAATCAAAGGATTGTAAACTATCACCCTGTGAGATTTATCCCCAAAATGCAAGGGCGGCTCAACATATAAAAAATCAATCAGTGTAATAAACTGTAACAGGAAAATGAATAAGCAGGTGATTATTTTCATTGGTGCAGAAAAAACATTGATGAAATACAACACCCTTTTATAATAAAAATACTCAATAAACTACTCATGGAAGGGAACTTCTGCAACATGACAATGGGATGTATAAAAAACCAACAGTTAATATCATGATCAATGATGAAACACTGAAAGCTGTTTTCCTAACATCTGGAACAAGACAAGGATGGTGCATTTGCCACTTGTGTTCAATGTAGCACTGGCAGTTCTAGCCAGAGCAATTAGGCAAGACAAAGAAATAAAAGGCATCTAAATTAGAAATAAAAAATAGAAGTAAAATTATATCCACACATGATCTTATGGGTATAAAGCTCCAAACAAAACACAAAACCGATTATAACTAATAAAAGAGGCAGGATGCAAAACAAACATAGGCAAATGAGCTATATTTCCATACAGTTGTAAAGAACTATGAAAACATTTTTAAAATTCCATTTATAATAGCATCAAAGAATAAGTTATTCAGGCAGAAATCTAACCGTCATGGTACACACAAAACTTTGCTGAAAAAAAATAAAGAGTGTGGAAATAACTGGAAAGACATTCTGCATTCACAGGTTGTAAGACAATATTGTTAAAATGACAATACCATCTAAAGTAATCTACAGATTCAATGCAATACCATCAAAATTCCGAAGGCATTTTTGCAGAAACAAAGAAACTCGTTCTAAAATTCATAAAAAAATTCAAAGGATCTGACATTCAAAACAATCTTGAAAAAGAATATTGGAAAACTCACATTTTTCAGTTTCACAGCCTACTACAAATCTACAGTCATCAAGAGAATGTGGTACCGGCATAAGACCAATAGACTTTTAGACCAATAGAACAGAACAGATTTGAGATACTACAAATTAGTCCTCACATATATGGTCAATGACTGTTCAACAAGGTGGCCAAGTCTAGTCAAGGGAGGAAAGAACAGTCTCTTCAACAGCTGAATATAAGTGCACAAGAAAGAAATTGGACCCCTACCTTGCAGTATATACAAAAATTAATTATAAATTAATAAAAGACTTAAATGTAAGGACTAAAAATATGTAACTCTTAGAAGAAAACACAAGGTAAACCTTTATGACCTTTGAGTTTTAAGTGTATTTTGAAATATGACAGAAAAGCACAGATAACAAAAGAAAATACACGTAAATTAGATTTAATCAAAATAAAAACTCTTTATGCATCAAAGGATACTATCAAGGGAGTAAAAAGACTACCCATACTATGTGAGAAAATACGTATCTGATAAAATCAATATGTGTATCTGATAAAAGCTTAATATCCCACAATTCAACAATAGAATTTCTAACATCTCAATAAAAAAATAGGCAAAGGACTTGAGTAGACATTTCTCCAAAGAAGATACACAAATGTCTAAGAAGGACAAGAAAAGATGCTTAACACCGTTATTCATTAATAAAATGCAAGACAAAACCCAAATGAGATGCCACTTTGCATCCACTAGTAAGGCTTTCATAACAATGACACAGGAAATCAATGTTGCTAAGGAGGTGGAGAAATTGGAGCCCTCATGAACTGGCTGCTAGGAATAGAAAATGATGCACTCGCTGTGGAAAACAATTTGGTGGTTCCTCACAGAATGAGCATTGGGTGAAAAACAAAGTCAAGGTGGAAATGTAAAATGTAAAAAATTTCTTCGAACTGGATGACACAACCTATCAAGACCTCTGGGATACAGCAAAGGCAGTGCTAAGAGGAAAGTTTCTAGCCCTAAACACCTATGTCAGAAAGTCTGAAAAAGCACAAACAGACAATCTAAGTTCACATCTCAGGGAACTAGAGAAGCAGGTACAAGTCAAACCCAATCCCAGCAAAACAAAGGAAATAACCAAGATCAGAGCAGAACTAAATGAAATTGACACAACAACAACAACAAAAAAATACAAAACATAAATTAAACAAAAAGTTGGTTATTTGAAAAGATAAATAAAACTGATAGACCATTAGCAAGATTAACCAAGAAAAGGGGTGAGGAAATCCAAGTAACCTCACTAAGAAATGAAACAGGGGATATTACAAATGAAACCACTGAAATATTAAAGATTATTCAAGGGTACTATAAACACCTTTTGGCACATAAACTAGAAAACCTAGAAAAGTTGGATAATTTCCTGGAAAAATACAACCCTCCTAGCTTAAATCAGGAAGAATTAGATACCCCAAGCAGACCAATAAAGCAAGCAGCAAGATTGAAATGGTAATTTTAAAATTACCAACAAAAAAAGCCGAGGACCAGAGAGATTCACAGCAGAATTCTACCAGACATTCAAAGAATGTCTTCTTTCATTCAAAGAAGAAATGATACCAATCCTTTCACAGTATTCCACAAGATAGAGAAAAAAGAAACCCTCCCTGATTCATTCTATGAAGCCAGCATCACCCTAATACCAAAACCATGAAAGGACATAATCAAAAAAGAAAACTACAGACAAATATCCTTGATGAACGCAGATGCCAAAATCCTTAACAAAATACTATCTAACTGAATCCAACAACATATCAAAAAGATAATCCACCATGATCAAGTGGGTTTCATACAAGTGATACAGGAATGGTTTAACATATGCAAGCCAATAAATGTGATACACCAAATAAACAAAATTCAAAGAAAAACTACATGATTATATCAACAGATGCAGAAAAAGCATTCGACAAAATCTAGCATTGCTTTATGATTAAAGCTCTCAGCAAAATAGGCATACAAGGGACATAACTTAAGGTAATAAAAGCCATCTATGACAAACCCACAGCCAACATAATACTGAATGGGGAAAAGGTGAAAGCATTCCCTTTGAGAACTGGAACAAGACGAGGAGCCTACTCTCACGACTCCTCTTCAACATAGTACTGGAATTCCTAGCCAGAGCAATCAGACAAAAGAAGGAAATAGAGGAAATCCAAATCGGTAAAGAGGAAGTCAAACTGTCACTGGTTGCTGAAGATATGATCTTTCGCCTTGAAAACCCTACGGACTCCTCTAGAAAGCTCCTAGAACTGATAAAAGAATTCAGCAAAGTTTCCAGATACAAGATTAATGGACACAAATCAGTAGCTCTTCTATACATCAACAGCTACCAAGCAGAGAATCACATCAAGAACACAACCCCTTTTACAATAGCTGCAAAAAATCAAACAAACAAACAAACAAAAAAAAACGTAGGAATATACCTAGCAAAGGAATCAAAAGACCTCTACAATAAAAATTACAAAACACTGCTAAAAGAAATCATAGATGGAGTCAAGCACAGTGGCGCATGCCTATAATCCCAGCTACTTGGGAAGTTGAAGCAGGAGAATCACTTGAACCCGGAAGGCAGAAGTTGTAGTGAGTCAAGATCACACCATTGCACTCCCACCTCAGCGACAAGAGCGAAACTCCCTCTGGAAATAAAAAAAAAAAAAACAAACAAGAAAGAAAAGAAATCATAGATGACACAAACAAATGGAAACCCATCCCCATGCTCATGGATGGGTGCAACCAATATTGTGAAAACTACCATTCTGTTAAAGGCAATCAACAAATTCAATGCAATCCCCATCTGAATACCACCATCATTCTTCACAGAATTACAAAAACAATTCTAAAATTAATATGGAACCAAAAGAGAGCCATGTAGCCAAACCAAGGCTAAGCAATGAAAAACAAACCTGGAGGCATCACACTATTTGATTTCAAACTGTACAATAAAGCCATAGTTACCAAAACAACATGGTACTGGTTTAAAAATAGGCACATAGACCAATGGAACAGAAGAGAGAACCCAGAAATTAACCCAAATACTTACAGCCAACTGATCTTCGACAAAGTAAACAAAAACATAAAGTGGGGAAAGAACACCCTTTTCAACACATGATGTCGGGATAATTGGCGAGTCACATGTAGGGGAATAAAACTGCATTCTCATCTCTCACCTTATACAAAAATCCACTCAAGATGGATTAAGAACTTAAACCTAATTCCTGAACTATAAAAATTCTAGAAGATAACACTGGATAAACCCTTCTAGATATTGGCATAGACAAGGATTTCATAACCAAGAACCCAAATGCAAATGCAATAAAAACAAAGACAAATAGCTGGGACTTAATTAAACTAAAAAGCTTTTGCATGGCAAAGGGAACAGTCAGCAGAGTAAATAGACAACCCACAGTATGGGAACCCTGACCCTGACCCCTAACACCTGACGCTGACCCCTAACCCCTGACCCTAACCCTAACCCCTAACCCCTAACCCTTAACCCTAACCCCTAACCCTAACCCCTAACCACAACCCTCACCCTCACCCTAACCCAACCATAACCCCTAATGCCTAACCCCTAACCTCTCTTAACCCGTAACTCTAAACATTGACTCCTAACCCCTAACTCTGACCCCAACCCCTATCTCCAACCCCTAACCCTAAACTTAACCCCTAACCCTAACACCAACCTTAACCCTAGGTTCGTTACTACGTTTGTATTGACTATGTCAACGTTGATTGTTATGATCGCTGTCTTAGGACTGCAGGGCAGCGAGGGAATTGCGGATCTTATATTAATATTTTTGTATTGAGGCAGTGCATTAGCATTACAGGTGCTTGTTACATGAGCAATGGGGGTGTCATATTTTGGGTGTCATGTCTGCATTAAGAATGCTGCATTTGTCTTCCGAGGCAGCGGTGTGGATCTCGCACTGCGGCCGCCTCGCCTTGGCTTGGGGAGAACCTCAGTGGGCAGGATTCAGAGGGGCTTTTGGTTTCCCGTTTTCCACACTGAACCCTTCTAACTGGTCTCTGACCCTGATTATACTGGGCTGCAAACAGGAAGGATTTTATTCACCGTCGATGCGGCCCCGAGTTGTCCCAAAGCGAGGCAGTGCCCCCAAAGTCTGTGCTGAGGAGAAAGCTGCTCTGCCTTCGCGGTGTCCCTCGGGTTTGTGCTGAGCAGAACGCAGCTCCGCCCTCGCGGTGCCCCCGTCCACCCGGGTCTATGCTGAGGAGAACACTGATCTGCCTTCGCTGTATCTCCGAAGCCTGTGCAGAGGAGAGCTCAGCTCCGCCCTCGCAATGCTCTCCGGGTGTGTGCTGAGGAGAACGCAGCGCCGGCGCAGGCGCAGAGGGGCGCAGGCGCAGAGAGGCGCACCTGAACCCGAATCCTAACCCTAAGGCCGTCCTAACAGCCCTCGGGAGACCTCAGGGAAGAAGCATTAAACTGACACTCGATTCCGTAGCCAGCTCTGCCAAAAGACTTAGGGTTGGGGTGGTATGAGGGCAGGGGTCAGGGAAGAAAGCGTTCTAGTTTTAGACCCGCAGGAATATCTGTGAAGCGCTCTTGGGTAGAGCACATGTTGCCGGGTGTGCGCTTGAAAAGAGCCTAAGAAGAGGGGGCGTCTTGAAGGAACCACAGCGCCAAGGGAGGGTGTCCAGCCTTCCTGATTCAATACGTGGACGCATTCTGGAAAGTTTCCTAAGAAAGCCAGAAAAAAAAAAAAATTCAGAGGCCAGAGAGTGCTAATGGGGCTTTACTAGGACTATCTGGCTTAATCCCCAAACAACCCTGCCATAGCAGCCCATCAGTCCTCTGAGACAGGTGAGGAACCTGAGGTCGCAGGAGGACACCCAGAAGGTCCAGGCAGAGCCGCCTAGGCCCCCACACCTCCCCCCGTGGCAGCTCCAACCCCAGCTTTTTCACTAGTGAGGCACTCCGGCTGCTGGGCCACGCCCACTCCCCCAAGCTGGGAAGGAGCTTCGCGCTGCCGCCTGGCTGGGGACTGGGCACCGCCCTCCCGCAGCTCCGGAGCCGGCTGCCACCAGGGGGCGCGCCCGCGGAGTCTGGGAGCCTGGAGGCGCCTGTGCAGCGGCCAGTGCACCTGCTCCTGCGTTCGCCGCGGTCTCTGCCAGGACCCCGACGCCCAGCCGGACCCTGCCCTCCAGCAGGGCTGCGACACCACGGCCTGCGACAGCATTCCCACCTGGCGTTACGCGCGCTCCCATGGGCAGAGGTCGGGGTGTCCTCAGGCTGTGGCGCCGGCCTGCAACCCCCACGCCAGGCTCGGGCCCCGGTGAAGGAGGGCGATGCTCCCTGGGCAGGGCGACCGGTCACCTAGGCCGGGAGGGTGGCTTAGTGGCGGAAGCGGCGGTCCAGGGCTGCTGGCACCTGACCCGCTGCATGGGTCTCCAGGGAGCTCGCTGCCCACCCGGCGCTGCAGCCTCGGCTCCCTCTTACGCGCTCTGGCAGGTGCTAGGGACGACCCTATGGGCCAGCTTGCCACGCCCAGTCCCCAGGCCGCACCCACCCTGGCTCCCTGTCCTAGGGGACTGGCTTCTCCTGTGGGTCGTGGGGCTGGGAGGCAGGGACATTAGGGGAGAGGGAGGGACAGAGGGCAGCCCCTGCTGGGTGCACAGCGAGGTCGTGCACGGCCTCTGTTGCAGAGCGTGCAGCTTCAGGTGGGACTGGATTGCAGGTGGAGATGACTGTGTGTGCGCACACCTGGGGGTGAAAGGGAGGCAGCCTGTCTACCTGACCCATGAAATGCAGGAGACTGTACCCCAGAAGCTGCGGGTTCACTGCTCCATTGATTAAGCAAACCTGGGACACACATGTAGCTAAGCTGTGACTTCTGTGCCAGCAGTCCCAACACCCACGCCTTTAGGAAGACACAGGTGTGGGGGCTGGGTGCTTGTCAGGCCTGAGAGTGGAGAGCAGGGGCCAGAGACACTAGGTAGGGGGAACCCACCCTAGGGCTCTGAGGGACGACGATGTGGGGAGCTGGTGGCAGAGCCTGAGCTGGCCCAATGTTGCAGGCTGGAGAAAAATTCGAGGCATAGCGGGGACTGGTGACCACAGTTCCTACAATGTCCGAGCCTGGCCTCCCAGTCCAGCCAGCAAGTAGTGGGTGCTGCCCTGCAAAGACTCTGGGGGTGCCTCAGCCCTCCTCACCACACGTGACTGGTGACTTCTGTGTCCACCCTCACAAGAAGAGGGATCTTCTCTCACTTTCAGGGAAGCCCAGGAAAGTCAGGGGCCTATGTGAGCCAAAGAGGAGAGAAGGCGATGCCTCAGCCCAGTGTTTCTGCCTCACCTGGCTTGTGGCCTTGGGGACTTGATTTGCACCGCAGGAAAATGCGCAGTGAAAGCCCCTCCCTGACTGGCTTCTCAGTCCACTCTGACCAGCCCACTGCACAGCGCCCACCCTGCAGCTCCAGGTACGAAGGCTGGCCTGGCTCTGGGCTGACCTGAGGGCTTTCTGATGGCTCCAACCCCCGTGATGCCTCATGCTCACCCTTTGGCACCCACCTGACAGCTCAGAATGTATGCTGTAGGTCATCCTCAATGCTTGCTCTAGACAAGCCCAAGTGCCCCAGGAGTGGCAGAGGGAACTAAGCTGAAAACTAAGTCTCGGCTCACTGAGCCCCAAGTGGGCTGTCCAGCCTGGCCCTTCAGTTCTCAACCCCAGGCAAGTTCCCTCCAGGGATGTGATCCCAGGGGCCACAGCAGCACATTCTGGCCTAATCTATTCACTACTTAAACAGTTACTGAAAAGGCCAGGATGGGCATGGGCCCTGATATTAATCCCCTTTCCCTGGGAGGGGGCTGGGTTGGGTTTGCCATCCTGATGTCTTTGTGGAAAGAGCTGGCAGGTGGAGCAAGCCTCAGGGGCCAGCCATGGGACAGGGAACCTAGGATTCGCCTCTGCTGGAACCCTCTGAGGCCCCTGTGGACCTAGGTCACAGCTCCATAGGGAGCTCCACTCTATCTGCACTCTGTCTCATAAAAAAAAAGACCAAGTGGAGCAGAGATCCCAGTTGAGGGACCCAACTCACCCCAGGACCGGTTGGGGTTGGTGCCTGGAGATAGAAAGAGGAGTGACTAATGTTTACAGGGATTTTCTTAGGGGGTTGATGAAAATGTTGTAATATTATTGTGATTTAAAATGGACTGTGCACAATTATGAATATACTAAAGGCCATAAAATTCATCCCCTTAAACGGGTGAATCTTATCCAGGGCATCCACATGGAGACAGGGGCAGACACAGGGAAAGAGGATGAGTAAATGTCTGAAGTGGAGGCTGAAAGAGAGACAATGAGGCCTGTGAATGGAAGAAGCAGAGCGCAGGGAAAATGGTCATATGTATACATCAGAGATCTGAGAACGGGGGTTCACACCAATCGTGTCACTGCCAGGAAAGAAGGTCATGTGAGAGATGTCGCCAGTGGTGTCGCCCGCAGGGACACAGGCTGGGGGTTCGTGCTGGCATGGGCGCCAGCAGCCATGTCGGCAGGCAGGAGGGTCCCGCTGCACAGCTGAGGGGTGACTATAGCCCGGGTGGTGATGTTGGCCAGCAAGTATGTGACAGTAGCAAGTACAAAGACAGGTCTGTTTGAGAGACGAATGTGGGAGGGGCTCTTCTGTGTCTGGGTGTGCGGCCCTGAGCAGGAATGTGAAGCAATGGCCAGGTAACTGCATCAAGTTGGCTAGGAGGCTGGCGAGGACTTCGAGCTGAATGATGATAACCAGGAGTGACTGTGAGGCCCTGGGAGGGTCTGAGTGTAAAAGAAGATGGGTGTGGGACCCCCAGGGCATATGTGGGGCCTGCTGCCATGGAGATGGAGGTCACTGGGGAAGAATCTGGTGAGCTCTGTGAATTTCTAGGGGTCTCCTGGGTGCTGGGGTCTGACTCTTGCAGAAAACTGGGGATGGTTGGAGAGTAGCTGGGAGACACGGAAGAGACCCTAAGGAATGGCGGTCCAAAGGTCAGATAGGTGGAAGAGGAGCACAGTGAGGTCTGTGAGTTTCCAGGTGACTTCTCTGTGTTAGGGGCTGGCTCTAGGAGAAACCTGGTTATGGTTGGAGAGGATCAGGGAGACACTGGAGAATCTCGGAGGAATGGGGATGCATAGATGGGAGACATAGCCGAGGAGCACAGATTGAGGAGGGCACTGAGATCTGTGACTTTGTCTGTGACCCCCAGGTGTGAGGGGCTGAGTGTTGCAGAAACCTTGGGATGATAGGAGAGTAGCTGAAGGCCTGGAGTAAAGAGTTGGGAGACATGGAGACGGAGCCCTGCAAGGACCCTGAGTTTCCAGGGGTTTCCTGGGTGTGGGAGGCTGACTGGCAGAGAAATGTGGGGAGGTCTGGAGAGTAACTGGGAAACGTGGGATTGTCCCCGAGGGCTGGGAGTGAAGAGATGGGACACATAGGGGAGGAGTGCAGTGAGGACTCTGAATTTCTGTGTGTTGTCTGGCTGTGCGGGTTCGACTGTTGTAAAATCTGGGGCTGGTTGGAGAGGAGTATAATCTTGATAACAAAATTGTACCATAACAGAAAAACAACAACAACAACAAAAAGCAAAAAAAGCCAGAAAACTAAAGGAAAATGTCTAAATGAATAGAACTGCAAAATTTTATGAAAAGCTGCAAATAAAATCCATCAATAAAATTATTACAGTACAGCAGTAAGGTATGGAAATTCATCATTATTACATTTAGCAATATAATTCATCTTATTAAGAAATAGTACTTTCTAAAACATATCACCATGAAAATAAATGTCAATCAACAGGTTGAAAGTAAATTTCTTCTTAATACATATAACAAAAGAAAAAAGATCAAAACCTAGAAAAAATACACACAAAGAGTTCACAAATAAGATGAATACCAAAATGGAAAGAAACAACGAGTAAATAGCAAGGGGAATACAAAGGAATAAGCTTATAAGAGGATGAAGAGGCAGGGAGAGATGGCTCACACCTGTAATCCCAGCACTTTGGAAGGCCAAAGCAGGAGGATCACTTGAGCCCAGGAGTTTGAGACAAGCCTGGGCAACATAGGGAGACCTCAACTCCACAAAAAATTTAAAAGAAAATTATCAGGTGCAGTGGTGCACAGCTGTAGTTCCTGCTACTCAAGAGGCTGAGGATCACTTGAGGCTCTGATCCGACCATTGCACTAAAGCCTGGATGACAGGGTGAGATCCTCTCTCAAAAAAAAAAAAAAAAAAAAAGGGGTGGGCATGAACAATATGTCCTACCTGGAAAAATTCACATAATATAATGCCATAATTGTTCGCCTGATGGAAAAAAATTAAAAGGATTAATAAGAGCGAGGGTTTTTTGTTTGTTTGTTTTTGTTTTGAGATGGAGTCTTGCTCTTTCACCCAGGCTGGAATGCAGTGGCCTGTGATCTTGGCTCACTACAACCTCCGCCTCCCAGGTTCAGGTGATTCTGCTGACTCAGTCTCCCAACTAGTTGGGATTACAGGCGTTCGCCACCATGCTTCACTATTTTTGTATTTTTAGTAGAGACGGGGTTGTACGATGTTGGCCTGGATGGTCTCGATTTCTTGGCCTTGTGACCCACGTGCCTTGGCCTCCCAAAATGCCGAGATTACAGGTGTGAGCCATCGCGTCTGGCCCTCATATGTATTTTTATAAGCTTACCTGGAAGAGTCTTTGTATCAATTCCTAGATATGCAATCATTTCAAGGTCATGCACATTTTTAAATGTAGCCGATATTGCCGACTTTTCTGAAAAGATTTTACACCAATATTATGTATGTATATGTAACATATATTTGGTCTTCATCCTTGTTTCCTGGCATACAACTCCTAAAGTTTTAACAATATTCAAAGGATAAGTGTTTTTCGTTTGGATATATGCTAATGACTTTGCTGATGGCTGGTCCCCCCTACGTAGCTTCAGGATAGGGCTGTTCACCAGAAAGGCCAAGGCAGGATTAGAGAGCTGTGATTTTCAGCCTCAACCCCAATTTCCAGGAAGGGGAGAGAGGCTGCAGGTGGATTTGATCACCAATAGCCTATGGTTGAACCCATCATGCCTATATAATGAAGCCTCCATAAATCCTCCAAAGACTGGTTTTAGAAAGCTTCTGGATACAACTTCCTGGAAGGTAGTGCATCTCTTGGCATACCTTGCCCCATGAATCTTTTTTTCTGAAATTTCTGCAATATCCTTTATAATAAACTCGTAAATGTAAGTGTTTCCCAGAGTGCTTCAGCATTGTCTGAGATGAGCTCAGTGGGGTGCCTGACGGAAGCGGAAGTGAGTGACTCCAGACGGTCGGACATTTCCCAGAACCCTCCGCCAGGAGGTCTGAATTAGGGTCAACATAGGGCCATAAATGAGCGCCCCCTCGAGTGCCCCCCACTACTAAGAAAAGAGAGGTGGCCCTCCATGTTGTCCTGTGGTCGTATGTTCGGATTTCGGAACCACCACACCTTCCTTCCTTCCTTCCTTTCTTCCTTTCTTCTCTCTTTCTTTCTTTCTTCTTTTTTTTTTTTTTTTTTTTGACATGCAGTCTCGCTCTGTGGACCAGGCTAGAGTGCAGTGGCGAGATCTCGGCTTACTGCAACCTCCGCCTCCCGGGTTCAAGCGATTCTCCTGCCTTAGCCTCCCAAGTAGCTGGGATTACAGGCCCCCACCAATGCGCCCCGCTAATTTTTTTGTATTTTTAGAACGTCTTTACTCACTCCTGACATATTCGTGTTGAAGAAAACCTTACAATATTCTCAAAAAAATCCATATCCATCACCATTGCATATGCAGTATTACTGGTTGTTTTGATGTAAATTACATTTAAAGGTTTATTTTAAAAGGTGTGCATATTCAACATAAAGAAAGAAAAAAAATCTAATGAATTTAAAGTCTTACGTAATCCTAGCACACGTGAACACACTATTAATATCTTCGCTTACTTATTTTCTGATGTTCGTGAGTCTATATATATATATTTTAAATCCCCTCTAGCAAATGGCCCATAATAGCTTGTAACCATTTTTTTTTTCAATCACAGATCGTATATTGTAGATAGATTTTCACTACATCATGAAATCATTTGTAATGGTTGCCTAGGATAATTTAGTTTTTAGATCCCATACTATATTGTCCTCCAGTAAACTTATACTTCCAATTACAGTGTAGCTAAACTAGAAATAATCATTTTCTTAATTTTATCACGATTTGGTAGACTGATCATGCTGTCTTATTATTGACTGCATTTCGTTGATCATGGAAATGTTGAACAGACGTTGATATTATCAATGGGGGTGAATTTTCTGTTTATATCCTTTGCCCACTTTCTTCATTCATTTATTTTAAATTCTGTCTAAACTAATGGTATTGACTCTGTTATAAATGATTAATTATTCCCAAGTTTGAAATGTTATACGGTAAAGAAGTTTAAATTAAAAACACCTTGATTTGTCTAAATTTATCTGTCTTTTTATTCTGGATTGTGTATTTTCCTGTAGGATCATAAAGACTTTCCTTACCCTGACTCCCAATAAACACATGTCTATATTCACTTCTAATGCTTCTATTGTTTTTAATCCTTGTGTGTGGTATGAAAGGAAGATCTTATTTTCTGATTCTCCAAATGTTTGTCGAGTTATGTCAACATTATTTCCTGAAAAATTTATTCTTTCCGTATAGATTGAAATGCTATTTTGATCACTTACTACATTACTCTATATATTATATATTAGATATTTTCTGGGATACAATTCTGTTGCCAAGATAGACATATATTTTTCTGTGCCACAACAAGAGTTGTCAATTAGAGTGATAACACATTCCTTTATTACTCCATTCTCATTACCGTTCAAAAATTACATCCTAGAAGTTCCAGGACTCTCAGTTCCAAATAGACTATTTAATTATTTTGATACATTCTCAAAAACTGTCAAGGGATCCACGGCATCCAAAGCTTCAAGGCATTTGTTCACAAACCCACCCCTTTTTGCTTGAATATGAACTGTCCTAATTTCCAGCCCGGTCTTCCATTTCTACTAGTCTCTGACTTTGCTGCAATTGTTCTGTCTGTAAGGCTATCCTCCCCTTTGTTTTTCAACTTTTACTCAGAATTCATGACCCAACTTGAATATCACTTTCTCCATGGAATTCTTATGAGTTCCCCATCTTAATTCAATGACCAGATCAGTTTTTGATCCAGGAGAGCATTTCCTGTGAATGTGGTGGATGTTATATATCACTCACGGCATTTTCTCATTACCCTGGGAAATCAATGAATTGGAGTTTCTTAACCTGCAGAACTGAGGACCAATCGCTTTAAAATGTGTGCCCATGAATCTGTTACAACACCCAAGATGAACTTTCAGTCCTCATCCCCCCTCATATAAATGACAAAATATTATGTGGAATCCCTGTAACAACTGAATCTTAAAATGCTAGTATTATCACTTCTTTAACACTTTGCCATTTTTAAAGGTGTACAGCATTATTGAGTACAACGGAATAGATGAAACCCATAACCACGGACAAAGCCTGACTTATGATGGTTTGATTTATGATTTTTCAACACTACTATGGGTTTATTGGGATATTAGATGCGTTTTTGACTGACACTGGGTTTATCAGTATGTAACCCTATACTCCAGAAACAGCTATATAAAGAAAAACAGGTGTAACTAATTACAATATACTTAGTGACTTGGGAGAAACCAATAGATGTTTACAATTGATGGAGAAACATGAAAGAGAGATACCGGTAAATAAAAACAATAACACAATTTTCCTGCAACTGTCTAGGACTTCCCAAAACAACACAGAATGTAGGATGCACCCAAGGAATATAAAAGAGAGAAGGCAGAAAGAGTAGGAGAGAAATAGGAGGAAGGAAAGAAGGAAGGCAGGAGAAAACACCTGGTGTTACTAAAACAAACAAAAAAAATGGTTTCTCACTCTGGATAATGCTACAATGTGGATGAACATTGAAAATTTTGTGCTAAGTGCAAAGTCAGTCATGAAAGCTCACATATTGTAAAATTCTGTTTATAGGCAATGTCCAGATCATGCAAATCTATGGGGAAAGATTTGAGCGCTCTATGCGGTTGTTACCTAGGGCTGAGCATCGGAGAGACGGTTTGAGACAGAATGAGGAATGATTAATGCTTACAGGGTTTTTCTCTGGTAGGGGGAGATAAAATGTTCTAAAATGGATTGTGAATTAAAATTGAATGTGCACAACAACAACTATACGAAAAGCCACTCAATTCATTACTTTTAATGAGGGAATCTTATGTGATGCACTCTCATTAAGACCACGGGAGGCATAGTGAAAAAGAGAAAAAGGGTGAGTAAATATCTGAAATGGAGACACAAACAGAGAGAAAGAAAAGACCTGTAATTGGAAGAAAGAGAGAAAAGGGAAAATGGCCCTACTTAAAAATCACAGAACTGACACTGGGGGCGCACAACAACAATGTCACTGGCAGGTAGGAGGGTCATGCTAGCCATGTCACCGGTAGTGTCGCCCACAGGGATGCCGACATGGTGGAGGTTCGTGTCAGCATGGGCTCTGGCAGCCTTGTGGGCCAGCAGGAGGGTCCCGCAGCACAGCTGTGGGGTGAGGATAGACTGGGTGGTGATATCGGCCAAGACAGGGGCCTCTTCTGCTGGCAAGAGTGTGACAGTAGCAAGTAGATGGACAGGCCTGTGTGTGAGGACGGAATGCAGGAGAGGCTCTTCTGCGGCTGGGTGTGGGGCCTGCACCAGAAATGTGGAGAAATGGCCAGGTAACGGCGTCAGGTTGGCTACTAGATTGGCCAGGGCTTCGAACTGAAGGACAATAACGGGGAGTAGCTGTCAGGCCCTGGGAGTGTCTGAGTGTAAGTGGAGATGGGTTTCGGGTCACTGAGGGATAGGTGGGAGCCATCCCTGTATAGATACAGGTCATAGGGAGATAGTCTCGTGAGGCCTGTGAGTGTCTAGGGTTCTCCTGGGTGCCTGGGGCTGACTGCGGCAGAAATCTGGGGAAGGCTGGAGAGAAGCTGGGAGACACAGGAGAGTCCCTGAAGGCTGGGTGTGAAGAGGTGAAAGAAATGGGGGAGGGTTGCAGTAAGGTCCGTGAGTCTGCAGGTGATTCCTGGGTGTGGGAAGCTGACTTCAGGTGAAATCGGGAGATGGTTGGAGAGTAGCTGAGAGAGACAGAAGAGTCCCTGAGGGATGGGGTTGACAACATGAGCGAGATTGGGGAGTAAGTCAGTGAAATTGGTGAGTTTGGTGGTGTGTCCTGGGTGCCTGGAACCGACTCCAGCTGGAATCTAGAGAAGTTTTGAGAGTAGCTGAAAGAGACACAAGAGTCCCTGTGGGCTGAGGCCAAAGACCTGAGAGAGACCAGGGAGGATCTCAGTGAAGTCTGTGAGTCTGCAGGTGACTCCGGAGTGCAGGAGGCTGACTCCCGCTGGAATCTGGGCGTGGCAGCAGAGTAGCTGGGACAGACAGGGGAGTCCCAGGGGGCTGGGGGTGAAGACCTGAGAGAGACCGGGGAGTAACTCAGTGAAACTGGTGAGTTTGTAGGTGATCCCTGGGTGCCTGGAACTGACTCCCGCTGAAATCTGGGCGTGGTTGGAGAGTAGCAGGGACACACAGGAGAGTCCCTGAGGGCTGGGGGTGAAGACATGAGGGAGACCGGGGAGTAACTCAGTGAAACTGGTGAGTTTGGTGGTGTCTCCGGGGTGCCTGGAAGTGACTCCTGCTGACATCTGGGCGTGGTTGGAGAGTAGCTGGGACAGAGAGGAGAGTCCCTGAGGGCTGGTGAAGACATGAGAGAGACTGGAGAGTAATTGAGTGAAACTGGTGAGTCTGGTGGTGATTCCGGGGTGCCTGGAACTGACTCCCACTGAAATGTGGCCGTGGTTTGAGAGTAGTTGGGACCCACAGGAGAGTCCCTGAGGGCTGGTGAAGACATGAGGGAGACTGGGGAGTAATTGAGTGAAATTGGTGAGTTTGGTGGTGATTCCGGGGTTCCTGGAACTGACTCCCGCTGAAATGTGGGCATGGGATGAGAGTAGTTGGGACCCACAGGAGAGTCCCTGAGGGCTGGGGAAGACATGAGGGAGACTGGGGAGTAATTGAGTGAAATGGGTGAGCTTGGTGGTGATTCCGGGGTGCCTGGAAGTGACTCCCACTGAAATGTGGGCGTGGTTGCAGAGTAGCTCGGACAGGCAGGAGAGTCCCTGAGGGATGGTGAAGACATGAGAGAGACTGGGGAGTAACGCAGTGAAATTGGTGAGTTTGGTGGTGATTTCTGCGTGCCTGCAAGTGACTCCCGCAGAAATGTGGGTGTGGTTGGAGAGTAGCTGGGACAGACAGGAGAGTCCCTGAGGGTTGGGGATAAAGACGTGCTAGAGACTGGGGAGTAACTCAGTGAAAGTGGTGAGTTTGGTGGTGATCCCTGGGTTCCTGGAACTGACTCCCGCTGAAATGTGGGCGTGGTTGGATAGTAGTTGAGAGAGACAGGAGGGTCCGTAAGGGCTGGGGGTGAAGACGTGAGAGAGACTGGCGAGGATCTCACTGAAGTCTGTGAGTTTGTAGGTGCTTCTGGGGTGTGGGAGACCGACTCCCGCTGAAATCTGGGCGTAGTTGGAGAGTAGCTGGGACAGACAGGAGAGTCATTGACTGCTGGGGGTGAGCTGCTGGATGATGGCAGTAGGAACATATGGTATATTATTGACGAATGAGGTGACTGTGAAGAATCTCCGGAGGAGGACACGGGAGAGCACAATGACATGTGTGATTGTCCTGCTTGCTTAGGAAAGGGAAATGTAACGTTGTGAAACTCTGTTGATGATGGATGTGAGAGTGGTGAAGCCTTGCGGGATGATGTAGAGTACCTCCACATCCCTGGTGAGGAGCTGCCCCTTGGGTCTGAGTTTCTGGGAGGGGAGAGGGAGAAGCTGGGTGAGGCGGGCATGAATCCTGAGGCGTCAGGGATGGGGGACCGCTCACAATCTCCCGAAACCTGTGAGTCTCTGGGGGACCCCTGGGTACATGGGGCTGACTCCCGCAGAAACCTGGGGATGGCTGGAGAGTAAGTGGGAGACACGGGAGAGTCCCTGAAGCCTGGGGTTGAAGAGATGAAAGACATAGGGGAGGAGCACCGTGAGACCTGTGAGTTTGTAGGTGATTCCTGGGTGTGGGGGGCTGACTCCAGCTGAAATCTGGGGTTGTTTGGAGAGTAGCTGGGAGACACAGGATTCTCCCCGAGAGCTGGTTGTGAGCTGCTGGGTGATGGCAGTAAGAACACGTGGTATATTATTGATGAACGTGGTGACTCTAAAGAATCCCCAGAGGAGGACAAGGGAGAGCCCAAAGGCTTCATTGATTGCCCATCACGGTGAGGAGAGGGAAATGGGAGCTTGTGGGATTCTGGCGATGGCAGAGGTGAGTGTGGTGAAGCCCCAGTGGACGGTGAATGGTAGCTCCGGATCCCAGGTGAGGACCTTCCTCTTAAGTCTGAGTTTCTGAGAGGGGAGAGGGAGAAGCTGGGTGAGGCTAGCATGGATCTTGGGGAGTCCGGGCTGGGCGACCGTTCATAAGAAGAGCCAGACAAGACCCTACTGTTCTTAAGTGCAGACATGACTAGGAAACCTGTAGCTCCCAGGGACGCCTACCAATTTTCTAACCCGCAGAATGAACGAGTGTGTGTGTGTGTGTGCGTGTGTGTGTGTGTGTGTGTGTGTGTGTTGTGAGGTATGCGCTCCTCAAGAAAATGGAAAGAAACCAACCAATGAGGCAGACAGACAGACGGACAGACAGACAGACAGACAGAGATACACGTACCCAAGAGTTCTGTCCTGTCCTCTGAATCCGCTTCCAAGTCGCAAGACGCTGTAAGCTCCAAGTCCACGCAGAGCCCGCAAAACGCTCCGGCCGCTGCTCCGCTCTGCGAAGATCTGAGTACAGGCCCGTCAGGGTGGGGTTAAATAGCCTCGGGCTCAGACTAGCATCGGAAAGGGCGGAGCTCCGCTCCTCCTTTCCATCAGTCACCCCCAATTTTCCCAGGCTACACCTCCTAGGAAACTCTTCTCCTGATTTGATTTCATGCGCCACATTTGGGACCATCTAAGAACTTACAAGTTTTCTTGGCCAAATATATTATGAATTAAATGCACTGAAACACTGAAAACCAACTAGTGGTTCTGTGGTTCTCACATTGTGGTTTTGACACCAGCAGCGTACTTGCAACCCTCAAACCCGGGAGATCCACAGATCTGTATTGTAACAAGCCCTCCCCCTGACCCTGATGCATGGCAGTTTAAGAATTACCCGTGGAAGCCAAAAGACTTTGAAGAAAACGTGGAGATATGCCCTGTATAAACATTCCTTTGATCTGGAACCACGTAGAGACTTGGGAGCCAGTTGGGTGGAGCATTCGTTGGATGAGGGTGCTCGGGTTAGGAACATCAAGGTGTGGCTCCGGATAATTCAATCACCTAATGAAGTTTCCAGCTATGCTAATCTCTTTTAAAATTCCGTTCATGTAAATTCCTTTCTCAGACTGAGAATGGCAAAGCCTCAACCCCAACTCCCAGGGAGGGTTGAGAGCCTCATGTTGAGTTGCTCACCAATAGCCTATGGTTTAACCCATCATGCCTATAGAATGAGGTCTCCATAAAAACTCGAAAGGACTGGGTTTAGAGGGCTTCTGGATAACACTTCCAGGAAGGTAGTGCGCCCCTCCCCACATGCCGGGCCCAAAGTCTTTTTTCTGAATTTTTGGCAACATCCGCTATAATAAAATGGTAAATGTAAGTGTTTCCCTGCGTGCTGTGAACTCTTCCAGCAAATTAATGCAACTAAAACTGCGAGTGGTGGAAACCCGATTTATAGCCAGTTGCTAAGAAGCAGAGGTAAAACAACGCTGGGCTTCCCACTGTTATTAGAGTGGGAGGGCAGTATTGCGGGACTGAGCCCTTTGGAATCTAATGCTGTGTCCCGGTAGAGAGCGTCATCATTGAGTTAGAAGACACAGATATGTCGAGAATAACTTTTCTAGTCATTTGCTGTATGTCTTATTTACAATATGTAATCAAATTCTTTATCCTGATCTTATGGCACCTGGGTTGAGAACCATGATTTGATCCAAAGTGGGTCCGTCACATTCCGAGTTTGAAACTTTAGTTTGCCGCTAGCCTTTTGCTATTGCTTTTTCGTTTCGTTTCGTTTCTAAGTTCTGGGGAATATGTGCAGGATGTGCAGATTTGTTACAAAGGTAAACGTGTGCCATGGTGGTTTGCTGCACCTGTCAACCCATCACCTAGGTATTAAGCCCGGCATGCATTAGCTGTCTTTCTTAATGCTCTGCCTCCCCACAGGCCCCAGTGTGTGTTGTTCCCCTTCCTGTGTCCATGTGATCTCATTTTTCAGCTCTCATGATAAGTGAGAATATGGTGTGTGGTTTTCTTTTCCGGATTACTTTGCTGAGGATAATGACTTCACATCACAAGGATTTTTTTATTTTAAAAAATAGTATTTTATTGAATAAGATTTATTCACAGAAAAATAAGCTTTAATCTACAATGAATGCCAGACTCTACAGCAGAAAACAATTTTCTCAGCTTTCCGCACACAAAGGTTCCTACTAAGTGAAAAAAGCCATAAAATTTCATTCACAAACGTATTACTCTGTCTCAAAACATTTCACGTAATCATTCACCGTGCTAATACAATTAGATCAGATATTCAGTCAGGTTAAAGTATCCCTCTAATAACTGTTTTTTAAAATGCTATCAATATCCACTCCCCATCAGTCTGCCACTGTTAAGGGTGTACAGCATTATTGAATACAATGGAATTGATGAAGCCCATATCCACGGACAAACCGTGACTTATGATGGTTTGTTTTATCATTTTTCAACTTTGTGATGGGTATATTGGGATATTAGATGCGTTTTTGAGTTACACAGTGTTTTGGAGTATGTGACCCTATACTCCAGAAATGGCTGTATAAAGAAAAACAGGTTTGCCTAATTAAAATATACTTAGTGACTTGGGAAAAACCAATAGAGGTTTACAACTGATGGAGAATCATGAATGAGAGACAGCGGTAAATAGTAACAATTACACAATTTTCCGGAAACTGCCGAGGATTTCCCCAAAAAAACGCAGAATGTAGGATGCAGCTAAGGCATATGAAGCATAGAGGGCAGAAGGTGTAAGAGAGAAGTAGGAGGAAGGAAGGAAAGAAGGAAGGAAGGAAGGAAGGAAGGAAGGACAGAAGGAAGGAAGGAGAAAACACCCGGTGTTACTAAAACCAAAAAGAAAAAAAATGGTTTCCCACTGTGGGTATGGCTACAATGTGGATGAATCTTGAAAATATTGTGCTAAGTGTAAAGTCAGTCACAAAAGCTCACATATTGTGCAAGTGTGTTTATATGAAAGGCCCACAGTACGGAAATCTATGGATATGGCGTTGATCGCTCTATGTAGTTGTTATCTAGAGCTGAGGGTCAGGGAGAGGGTTTGAGAGAGAATGAGGAGTGACCAGTGTTTACAGGGTTTTTCTCTGGTCGGGGGTGATAAAATGTTCTAAAATGGATTGCGAATTAAAATGGAATGTGCACAACCAGAAATACAGTAAAAGCCACTCAATTCATGACTTTTAATGGGGGAATCTTATGTGGCACACTCTCATCGAGACCACGGCAGACATAGTGAAAGAGAAAAAGGTGAGTAAATATCTGAAACGGAGGCAGAAACAGAGAGAATGAAAAGCCCGGTGAACGGAAGAGAGAGAGAAAAGGGGAAACGGTCTTATCTACAAATGACAGATCTGCAAGTGGGGCTCACATCAACAGTGTCACTGCCAGGGAGGAGGGTCATGCTAGCCATGTCACCGGTAGTGTCGCCCGCAGGGACGCCGACATGCTGGAGGTTGGTGTCTGCATGGGCTTTGGCAGCCACGTGGGCCAGCAGGAGGGTAACGCTGCACAGCTGTGGGGTGAGGATAGACTGGGTGGTGATATCGGCCAATACAGGGGCCTCTTCTGCTGGCAAGAGTGTGACAGTAGCAAGTAGATGGACAGGCCTGTGTGTGAGGACGGAATGCAGGAGAGGCTCTTCTGCGGCTGGGTGTGGGGCCCGCACCAGAAATGTGGAGAAATGGCCAGGTAACTGCGTCATGTTGGCTAGTAGATTGGCCAGGGCTTCGAACTGAAGGACAATAACGGGGAGTAGCTGTCAGGCCCTGGGAGTGTCTGAGTGTAAGTGGAGACGGGTTTGGGGTCACTGAGGGATAGGTGGGAGCCATCCCCGTATAGATACAGGTCATAGGGAGATAGTCTCGTGAGGCCTGTGAGTGTCTAGGGTTCTCCTGGGTGCCTGGGGCTGACTGCGTCAGAAATCTGGAGAAGGCTGGAGACAAGCTGGGAGACGAAGGAGAGTCCCTGAAGGCTGGGAGTGAAGAGGTGAAGGAAATGGGGGAGGGATGCAGTAAGGTCCTTGAGTCTGCAGGTGATTCCTGGGTGTGGGAAGCTGACTCCAGGTGAAATCGGGAGATGGTTGGAGAGTAGCTGAGAGAGACAGAAGAGTCCCTGAGGGCTGGAGGTGACAACATGAGCGAGAATGGGGAGTAAGTCAGTGAAATTGGTGAGTTTGGTGTTGTGTCCTGGGTGCCTGGAACCGACTCCAGCTGGAATCTAGAGAACTTCTGAGAGTAGCTGCAAGAGACACAGGAGTCCCTGTGGGCTGAGGGCAAAGACCTGAGAGAGACCAGGGAGGATCTCAGTGAGGTCTGTGAGTCTGTAGGTGACTCCGGAATGCAGGAGGCTGACTCCCGCTGGAATCTGGGCGTGGCAGGAGAGTAGCTGGCACAGACAGGGGAGTCCCAGGGGGCTGCGGGTGAAGACATGAGAGAGACCGGGGAGTAACTCAGTGAAACTGGTGAGTTTGTAGGTGATCCCTGGGTGCCTGCAACTGACTCCCGCTGAAATCTGGGCGTGGTTGGAGAGTAGCGGGGACACACAGGAGAGTCCCTGAGGGCTGGGGGTGAAGACATGAGGGAGACCGGGGAGTAACTCAGTGAAACTGGTGAGTTTGGTGGTGACTCCGGGGTGCCTGGAACTGACTCCAGCTGACATCTGGGCGTGGCTGGAGAGTAGCTGGGACAGGCAGGAGAGTCCCTGAGGGCTGGTGAAGACATGAGAGAGACTGGAGAGTAACTGAGTGAAACTGGTGAGTTTGGTGGTGATTCCGGGGTGCCTGGAACTGACTCCCGCTGAAATGTGGGCGTGGTTTGAGAGTAGTTGGGACCCACAGGAGAGTCCCTGAGGGCTGGTGAAGACATGAGGGAGACTGGGGAGTAATTGAGTGAAATTGGTGAGTTTGGTGGTGATTCCGGGGTGCCTGGAAGTGACTCCCGCTGAAATGTGGGCGTGGTTGGAGAGTAGCTGGGACAGGCAGGAGAGTCCCTGAGGGATGGTGAAGACGTGAGAGAGACTGGGGAGTAACGCAGTGAAATTGGTGAGTTTGGTGGTGATTTCTGGGTGCCTGCAACTGACTCCCGCTGAAACGTGGGCGTGGTTGGAGAGTAGCGGGGACACACAGGAGTGTCCCTGAGGGCTGGGGGTGAAGACATGAGGGAGACCGGGGAGTAACTCAGTGAAACTGGTGAGTTTGGTGGTGACTCCGGGGTGCCTGGAACTGACTCCAGCTGACATCTGGGAGTGGCTGGAGAGTAGCTGGGACAGGCAGGAGAGTCCCTGAGGGCTGGTGAAGACATGAGAGAGACTGGAGAGTAACTGAGTGAAACTGGTGAGTTTGGTGGTGATTCCGGGGTGCCTGGAACTGACTCCCGCTGAAATGTGGGCGTGGTTTGAGAGTAGTTGGGACCCACAGGAGAGTCCCTGAGGGCTGGTGAAGACATGAGGGAGACTGGGGAGAAATTGAGTGAAATTGGTGAGTTTGGTGGTGATTCCGGGGTGCCTGGAAGTGACTCCTGCTGAAATGTGGGCGTGGTTGGAGAGTAGCTGGGACAGGCAGGAGAGTCCCTGAGGGATGGTGAAGACGTGAGAGAGACTGGGGAGTAACGCAGTGAAATTGGTGAGTTTGGTGGTGATTTCTGGGTGCCTGCAACTGACTCCCGCTGAAATGTGGGCGTGGTTGGAGAGTAGCTGGGACAGACAGGAGAGTCCCTGAGGGTTGGGGATAAAGACGTGCTAGAGACTGGGGAGTAACTCAGTGAAAGTGGTGAGCTTGGTGGTGATCCCAGGGTTCCTGGAACTGACTCCCGCCGAAATGTGGGCGTGGTTGGATAGTAGTTGAGAGAGACAGGAGGGTCCGTAAGGGCTGGGGGTGAAGACGTGAGAGAGACTGGCGAGGATCTCACTGAAGTCTGTGAGTTTGTAGGTGCTTCTGGGGTGTGGGAGACCGACTCCCGCTGAAATCTGGGCGTAGTTGGAGAGTAGCTGGGACAGACAGGAGAGCCATTGACGGCTGGGGGTGAGCTGCTGGATGATGGCAGTAGGAACATATGGTATATTATTGATGAATGAGGTGACTGTGAAGAATCTCCGGAGGAGGACACGAGAGAGCACAATGACATGAGTGATTCTCCTGCTTGGTTAGGAAAGGGAAATGTAACGTTGTGAAAGTCTGTTGATGATGGATGTGAGAGTGGTGAAGCCCTGCGGGATGATGTAGAGTACTTCCACATCCCTGGTGAGGAGCTGCCCCTTGGTTCTGAGTTTCTGGGAGGGGAGAGGGAGAAGCTGGGTGAGGCGGGCATGAATCCTGAGGCGTCAGGGATGGGGGAAAGCTCACAATCTCCCGAAACCTGTGAGTCTCTGGGGGACTCCTGGGTGCATGGGGCTGACTCCCGCAGAAACCTGGGGATGGCTGGAGAGTAAGTGGGAGACACGGGAGAGTCCCTGAGGCCTGGGGTTGAAGAGATGAAAGACATAGGGGAGGAGCACCGTGAGGCCCGTGAGTTTCTAGGTGATTCCTGGGTGTGGGGGGCTGACTCCAGCTGAAATCTGGGGTTGTTTGGAGAGTAGCTGGGAGACACAGGAGTCTCCCCGAGAGCTGGTTGTGAGCTGCTGGGTGATGGCAGTAAGAACATGTGGTATATTATTGATGAACCTGGTGACTCTAAAGAATCCCCAGAGGAGGACACGGGAGAGCCCAAAGGCTTCATTGATTGCCCATCACGGTGAGGAAAGGGAAATGGGAGCTTGTGGGATTCTGGCGATGACAGAGGTGAGTGTGGTGAAGCCCTAGGGGATGGTGAATGGTAGCTCCGGATCCCTGGTGAGGAGCTTCCTCTTAAGTCTGAGTTTCTGAGAGGGGAGAGGGAGAAGCTGGGTGAGGCTAGCATGGATCTTGGGGAGTCCGGGCTGGGGGACCGTTCATAAGAAGAGCCAGACAAGACCCTACTGTTCTTAGGTGCAGACATGACTAGGAAACCTGTAGCTCCCAGGGACCCCTACCAATTTTCTAACCCGCAGAATGAACGAGTATGTGTGTGTGTGTGTGTGTGTGTGTGTGTGCGTGTGTGTGTGTGTGTGTGTGTGTGTGTGTTGTGAGGTATGTGCTCCTCAAGAAAATGGAAATAAACCAACCAACGAGACAGACAGACAGACAGCCAGCCAGACAGAGATACACTTACCCAAGTGTTCTGTCCTGTCCTCTGAATCCGCTTCCAAGTCGCAAGACGCTGTAAGCTCCAAGTCCACGCAGAGCCCGCAAAACGCTCCGGCCGCTGCTCCGCTCTGCGAAGATCTGAGTACAGGCCCGCCAGGGTGGGTTTAAATAGCCTCGGGCGCAGCCTAGCAGCGGAAAGGGCGGAGCTTCGCTCCTCCTTTCCATCAGTCACCCCCAACTTTCCCAGGCTACACCTCCTAGGAAAGTCTTCTCCTGATTTGATTTAATGCGCCACATTCGGGACAACCTAAGAACTTACAAGTTTTCTTGGCCAAATATATTATGAATTAAATGCACTGAAACCCTGAAAACCAACTAGTGGTTCGGTGGTTCTCACATTGTGGTTTTGACACCAGCAGCGTCCTTGCAACCCTCAAACCCGGGAGATCCACAGATCTGTGTTGTAACAAGCCCTCCCCCTGACCCTGATGCATGGCAGTTTAAGAATTACCCGTGGAAGCGAAAAGACTTTGAAGAAAACGTGGAGATATCCCTTGTATAAACATTCCTTTGCTCTGGAACCACGTAGAGACTTGGGAGCCAGTTGGGTGGAGCATTCGTTGGATGAGGGTGCTCGGGTTAGGAACATCAAGGTGTGGCTCCGGATAATTCAATCACCTAATTAAGTTTCCAGCTATGCTAATCTCTTTTAAAATTCCGTTCATGTAAATTCCTTTACTCAGACTGAGAATGGCAAAGCCTCAACCCCAATTTCCAGGGAGGGTTGAGAGCCTCAGGTTGAGTTGCTCACCAATAGCCTATGGTTTAACCCATCATGCCTATAGAATGAGGTCTCCATAAAAACCCGAAAGGACTGGGTTTAGAGGGCTTCTGGATAACACTTCCAGGAAGGTAGTGCGCCCCTCCCCACATGCCGGGCCCAAAGTCTTTTTTCTGAATTTTTGGCAACATCCGCTATAATAAAATGGTAAATGTAAGTGTTTCCCTGCGTGCTGTGAACTCTTCCAGCAAATTAATGCAACTAAAACTGCGAGTGGTGGAAACCCGATTTATAGCCAGTTGCTAAGAAGCAGAGGTAAAACAACGCTGGGCTTCCCATTGTTATTAGAGTGGGAGGCCAGTCTTGCGGGACTGAGCCCTTTGGAATCTAATGCTGTGTCCCGGTAGATAGCGTCATCCTTGAATTACAAGACACACATAGGTTGAGAATAACTTTTCTAGTCATTTGCTGTATGTCTTATTTACAATATGTAACCAAATTCTTTATCCTGACCTTATGGCACCTGGGTTGAGAACCATGATTTGAACCAAAGTGGGTCCGTCACATTCTGAGTTTGAAACTTTAGTTTGCCACTAGCCTTTTGTTATTGTTTTTCCGTTTCGTTTCGTTTCAAAGTTCTGGGGTATATGTGCAGGATGTGCAGATTTGTTACAAAGGTAAACGTGTGCCATGGTGGTTTGCTGCACCTGTCAACCCATCACCTAGTTATTAAGCCCGGCATGCATTAGCTGTTTTTCCTAATGCTCTGCCTCCCGACAGGCCCCAGTGTGTGTTGTTCCCCTTCCTGTGTCCATGTGATCTCGTTTTTCAGCTCCCATGATAAGTGAGAATATGGTGTGTGGTTTTCTTTTCCGGATTACTTTGCTGAGGATAATGACTTCACAGCACAAGTGCTTTTTTTTAATTTTAGAAAATAGTATTTTATTGAATAAGATTTATTCGCAGAAAAATAAGCTTTAATCTACAACGAATGCCAGGCTCTACAGCAGAAAGTAATTTTCTCAGCTTTCCGCACACAAAGGTTCCTACTAAGTGAAAAAAGCCATAAAATTTCATTCACAAATGTACTACTCTGTCTCAAAACATTTCACATAATCATTCACCGTGCTAATACAATTAGATCACATATTCAGTCAGGTTAAAGTATCCCTCTAATAACTGTTTTTTAAAATGCTATCAAAATCCACTCCCCAACAGTCTGCCACTGTTAATGGTGTACAGCATTATTGAATACAATGGAATTGATGAAGCCCATATCCAAGGACAAACCGTGACTTATCATGGTTTGATTTATGATTTTTCAACTTTGTGATGGGTATATTGGGATATTAGATGAGTTTTTGAGTTACACAGTGTTTTTGAGTATTTGACCATGTACTCCAGAAATGGCTGCCTAAAGAAAAACAGGCGTACCTAATTAAAATATACTTAGTGGATGGGAAAAACCAATAGAGGTTTACAATTGATGGAGAATCATGAATGAGAGATAGCGGTAAATAGTAACAATAACACAATTTTCCGGAAACTGCCGAGGATTTCCCAAAAAAAAACGCAGAATGTAGGATGCAGCTAAGGCCTATGAAGCAGAGAGGGCAGAAGGTGTAAGAGAGAAATAGGAGGAAGGAAGGAAGGAAGGAAGGAAGGAAGGAAGGAAGGAAGGAAGGAAGGAAGGAAGGAGAGAAGGAAGGAAGGAGAAAACACCCGGTGTTACTAAAACCAAAAAGAAAGAAAATGGTTTCCCACTGTGGGTATGGCTACAATGTGGATGAATGTTGAAAATATTGTGCTAAGTGTAAAGTCAGTCACAAAAGCTCACATATTGTGCAATTGTGTTTATATGAAATGCCCACAGTATGGAAATCTATGGATATGGGGTTGATCGCTCCATGTAGTTGTTACCTAGGGCTGAGGGTCAGGGAGAGGGTTTGAGAGAGAATGAGGAGTGACCAATGTTTACAGGGTTTTTCTCTGGCCGGTGGTGATAAAATGTTCTAAAATGGATTGCGAATTAAAATGGAATGTGCACAACCAGAAATACAGTAAAAGCCACTCAATTCATGACTTTTAATGGGGGAATCTTATGTGACACACTCTCATCGAGACCACGGCAGACAGAGTGAAAGAGGAAAAAGGTGAGTAAATATCTGAAACGGAGGCAGAAACAGAGAGAACGAATAGCCCTGTGAACGGAAGAGAGAGAGAAAAGGGGAAATGGCCTTATGTACAAATGACAGATCTGCAAGTGGGGCTCACATCAACAGTGTCACTGCCAGGGAGGAGGGTCGTGCTAGCCATGTCACCGGTAGTGTCGCCCGCAGGGACGCCGACATGCTGGAGGTTCGTGTCCGCATGATCTCTGGCAGCCACGTGGGCCAGCAGGAGGGTCCCGCTGCACAGCTGTGGGGTGAGGATAGCGTGGGTGGTGATATCGGCCAATACAGGGGCCTCTTCTGCTGGCAAGAGTGTGACAGTAGCAAGTAGATGGACAGGCCTGTGTGTGAGGGCGGAATGCAGGAGAGGCTCTTCTGCGGCTGGGTGTGGGGCCCGCACCAGAAATGTGGAGAAATGGCCAGGTAACTGCGTCATGTTGGCTAGTAGATTGGCCAGGGCTTCGAACTGAAGGACAATAACGGGGAGTAGCTCTCAGGCCCTGGGAGTGTCTGAGTGTAAGTGGAGATGGGTTTGGGGTCACTGAGGGATAGGTGGGAGCCATCCCTGTATAGATACAGGTCATAGGGAGATCGTCTCGTGAGGCCTGTGAGTGTCTAGGGTTCTCCTGGGTGCCTGGAGCTGACTGTGGCAGAAATCTGGGGAAGCCTGGAGAGAAGCTGGGAGACGCAGGAGAGTCCCTGAAGGCTGGGAGTGAAGAGGTGAAGGAAATGGGGGAGGGATGCAGTAAGGTCCGTGAGTCTGCAGGTGATTCCTGGGTGTGGGAAGCTGACTCCAGGTGAAATCGGGAGATGGTTGGAGAGTAGCTGAGAGAGACAGAAGAGTCCCTGAGGGCTGGAGGTGACAACATGAGCGAGAATGGGGAGTAAGTCAGTGAAATTGGTGAGTTTGGTGTTGTGTCCTGGGTGCCTGGAACCGACTCCAGCTGGAATCTAGAGAACTTTTGAGAGTAGCTGAAAGAGACACAAGAGTCCCTGTGGGCTGAGGGCAAAGACCTGAGAGAGACCAGGGAGGATCTCAGTGAGGTCTGTGAGTCTGTAGGTGACTCCGGAATGCAGGAGGCTGACTCCCGCTGGAATCTGGGCGTGGCAGGAGAGTAGCTGGGACAGACAGGGGAGTCCCAGGGGGCTGGGGGTGAAGACATGAGAGAGACCGGGGAGTAACTCAGTGAAACTGGGGAGTTTGTAGGTGATCCCTGGGTGCCTGGAACTGACTCCCGCTGAAATCTGGGCGTGGTTGGAGAGTAGCGGGGACACACAGGAGAGTCCCTGAGGGCTGGGGGTGAAGACATGAGAGAGACCGGGGAGTAACTCAGTGAAACTGGTGAGTTTGGTGGTGACTCCGGGGTGCCTGCAACTGACTCCAGCTGACATCTGGGCGTGGCTGGAGAGTAGCTGGGACAGGCAGGAGAGTCCCTGAGGGCTGGTGAAGACATGAGAGAGACTGGAGAGTAATTGAGTGAAACTGGTGAGTTTGGTGGTGATTCCGGGTTGCCTGGAACTGACTCCCGCTGAAATGTGGGCGTGGTTTGAGAGTAGTTGGGACCCACAGGAGAGTCCCTGAGGGCTGGTGAAGACATGAGGGAGACTGGGGAGTAATTGAGTGAAATTGGTGAGTTTGGTGGTGATTCCGGGGTGCCTGGAAGTGACTCCCGCTGAAATGTGGGCGTGGTTGGAGAGTAGCTGGGACAGGCAGGAGAGTCCCTGAGGGATGGTGAAGACATGAGAGAGACTGGGGAGTAACGCAGTGAAATTGGTGAGTTTGGTGGTGATTTCTGGGTGCCTGCAACTGACTCTCGCTGAAATGTGGGCGTGGTTGGAGAGTAGCTGGGACAGACAGGAGAGTCCCTGAGGGTTGGGGATAAAGACGTGCTAGAGACTGGGGAGTAACTCAGTGAAAGTGGTGAGCTTGCTGGTGATCCCTGGGTTGCTGGAACTGACTCCCGCCGAAATGTGGGCGTGGCTGGATAGTAGTTGAGAGAGACAGGAGGGTCCGTAAGGGCTGGGGGTGAAGACGTGAGAGAGACTGGCGAGGATCTCACTGAAGTCTGTGAGTTTGTAGGTGCTTCTGGGGTGTGGGAGACCGACTCCCGCTGAAATCTGGGCGTAGTTGGAGAGTAGCTGGGACAGACAGGAGAGTCATTGACGGCTGGGGGTGAGCTGCTGGATGATGGCAGTAGGAACATATGGTATATTATTGATGAATGAAGTGACTGTGAAGAATCTCCGGAGGAGGACACGGGAGAGCACAATGACGTGAGTGATTGTCCTGCTTGGTTAGGAAAGGGAAATGTAACGTTGTGAAATTCTGTTGATGACGGATGTGAGAGTGGTGAAGCCCTGCGGGATGATGTAGAGTACTTCCACATCCCTGGTGGGGAGCTGCCCCTTGGGTCTGAGTTTCTGGGAGGGGAGAGGGAGAAGCTGGGTGAGGCGGGCATGAATCCTGAGGCGTCAGGGATGGGGGACCGCTCACAATCTCCCGAAACCTGTGAGTCTCTGGGGGACTCCTGGGTGCATGGGGCTGACTCCCGCAGAAACCTGGGGATGGCTGGAGAGTAAGTGGGAGACACGGGAGAGTCCCTGAGGCCTGGGGTTGAAGAGATGAAAGACATAGGGGAGGAGCACCGTGAGGCCCGTGAGTTTGTAGGTGATTCCTGGGTGTGGGGGGCTGACTCCAGCTGAAATCTGGGGTTGTTTGGAGAGTAGCTGGGAGACACAAGAGTCTCCCCGAGAGCTGGTTGTGAGCTGCTGGGTGATGGCAGTAAGAACATGTGGTATATTATTGATGAACCTGGTGACTCTAAAGAATCCCCAGAGGAGGACACGGGAGAGCCCAAAGGCTTCATTGATTGCCCATCACGGTGAGGAAAGGGAAATGGGAGCTTGTGGGATTCTGGTGATGACAGAGGTGAGTGTGGTGAAGCCCTAGGGGATGGTGAATGGTAGCTCCGGATCCCTGGTGAGGAGCTTCCTCTTAAGTCTGAGTTTCTGAGAGGGGAGAGGGAGAAGCTGGGTGAGGCTAGCATGGATCTTGGGGAGTCCGGGCTGGGGGACCGTTCATAAGAAGAGCCAGACAAGACCCTACTGTTCTTAGGTGCAGACATGACTAGGAAACCTGTAGCTCCCAGGGACCCCTACCAATTTTCTAACCCGCAGAATGAACGAGTGTGTGTGTGTGTGTGTGTGTGTGTGTGTGTGTGTGTGTGTGTGTTTGTGTGTGTGTTGTGAGGTATGTGCTCCTCAAGAAAATGGAAATAAACCAACCAATGAGACACACAGACAGACAGACAGATAGACAGAGATACACTTACCCAAGTGTTCTGTCCTGTCCTCGGAATCCGCTTCCAAGTCGCAAGACGCTGTAAGCTCCAAGTCCACGCAGAGCCCGCAAAACGCTCCGGCCGCTGCTCCGCTCTGCGAAGATCTGAGTACAGGCCCGCCAGGGTGGGTTTAAATAGCCTCGGGCGCAGCCTAGCAGCGGAAAGGGCGGAGCTTCGCTCCTCCTTTCCATCAGTCACCCCCAACTTTCCCAGGCTACACCTCCTAGGAAACTCTTCTCCTGATTTGATTTCATGCGCCACATTTGGGACAATCTAAGAACTTACAAGTTTTCTTGGCCAAATATATTATGAATTAAATGCACTGAAACACTGAAAACCAACTAGTGGTTCTGTGGTTCTCACCTTGTGGTTTTGACACCAGCAGCGTCCTTGCAACCCTCAAACCCCGGAGATCCACAGGTCTGTGTTGTAACAAGCCCTCCCCCTGACCCTGGTGCATGGCAGTTTAAGAATTACCCGTGGAAGCGAAAAGACTTTGAAGAAAACGTGGAGATATGCCTTGTATAAACATTCCTTTGCTCTGGAACCACGTAGAGACTTGGGAGCCAGTTGGGTGGAGCATTCGTTGGATGAGGGTGCTCGGGTTAGGAACATCAAGGTGTGGCTCCGGATAATTCAATCACCTAATTAAGTTTCCAGCTATGCTAATCTCTTTTAAAATTCCGTTCATGTAAATTCCTTTACTCAGACTGAGAATGGCAAAGCCTCAACCCCAATTTCCAGGGAGGGTTGAGAGCCTCAGGTTGAGTTGCTCACCAATAGCCTATGGTTTAACCCATCATGCCTATAGAATGAGGTCTCCATAAAAACCCGAAAGGACTGGGTTTAGAGGGCTTCTGGATAACACTTCCAGGAAGGTAGTGCGCCCCTCCCCACATGCCGGGCCCAAAGTCTTTTTTCTGAATTTTTGGCAACATCCGCTATAATAAAATGGTAAATGTAAGTGTTTCCCTGCGTGCTGTGAACTCTTCCAGCAAATTAATGCAACTAAAACTGCGAGTGGTGGAAACCCGATTTATAGCCAGTTGCTAAGAAGCAGAGGTAAAACAACGCTGGGCTTCCCATTGTTATTAGAGTGGGAGGCCAGTCTTGCGGGACTGAGCCCTTTGGAATCTAATGCTGTGTCCCGGTAGATAGCGTCATCCTTGAATTACAAGACACACATAGGTTGAGAATAACTTTTCTAGTCATTTGCTGTATGTCTTATTTACAATATGTAACCAAATTCTTTATCCTGACCTTATGGCACCTGGGTTGAGAACCATGATTTGAACCAAAGTGGGTCCGTCACATTCTGAGTTTGAAACTTTAGTTTGCCACTAGCCTTTTGTTATTGTTTTTCCGTTTCGTTTCGTTTCAAAGTTCTGGGGTATATGTGCAGGATGTGCAGATTTGTTACAAAGGTAAACGTGTGCCATGGTGGTTTGCTGCACCTGTCAACCCATCACCTAGTTATTAAGCCCGGCATGCATTAGCTGTTTTTCCTAATGCTCTGCCTCCCGACAGGCCCCAGTGTGTGTTGTTCCCCTTCCTGTGTCCATGTGATCTCGTTTTTCAGCTCCCATGATAAGTGAGAATATGGTGTGTGGTTTTCTTTTCCGGATTACTTTGCTGAGGATAATGACTTCACAGCACAAGTGCTTTTTTTTAATTTTAGAAAATAGTATTTTATTGAATAAGATTTATTCGCAGAAAAATAAGCTTTAATCTACAACGAATGCCAGGCTCTACAGCAGAAAGTAATTTTCTCAGCTTTCCGCACACAAAGGTTCCTACTAAGTGAAAAAAGCCATAAAATTTCATTCACAAATGTACTACTCTGTCTCAAAACATTTCACATAATCATTCACCGTGCTAATACAATTAGATCACATATTCAGTCAGGTTAAAGTATCCCTCTAATAACTGTTTTTTAAAATGCTATCAAAATCCACTCCCCAACAGTCTGCCACTGTTAATGGTGTACAGCATTATTGAATACAATGGAATTGATGAAGCCCATATCCAAGGACAAACCGTGACTTATCATGGTTTGATTTATGATTTTTCAACTTTGTGATGGGTATATTGGGATATTAGATGAGTTTTTGAGTTACACAGTGTTTTTGAGTATTTGACCATGTACTCCAGAAATGGCTGCCTAAAGAAAAACAGGCGTACCTAATTAAAATATACTTAGTGGATGGGAAAAACCAATAGAGGTTTACAATTGATGGAGAATCATGAATGAGAGATAGCGGTAAATAGTAACAATAACACAATTTTCCGGAAACTGCCGAGGATTTCCCAAAAAAAAACGCAGAATGTAGGATGCAGCTAAGGCCTATGAAGCAGAGAGGGCAGAAGGTGTAAGAGAGAAATAGGAGGAAGGAAGGAAGGAAGGAAGGAAGGAAGGAAGGAAGGAAGGAAGGAAGGAAGGAGAGAAGGAAGGAAGGAGAAAACACCCGGTGTTACTAAAACCAAAAAGAAAGAAAATGGTTTCCCACTGTGGGTATGGCTACAATGTGGATGAATGTTGAAAATATTGTGCTAAGTGTAAAGTCAGTCACAAAAGCTCACATATTGTGCAATTGTGTTTATATGAAATGCCCACAGTATGGAAATCTATGGATATGGGGTTGATCGCTCCATGTAGTTGTTACCTAGGGCTGAGGGTCAGGGAGAGGGTTTGAGAGAGAATGAGGAGTGACCAATGTTTACAGGGTTTTTCTCTGGCCGGTGGTGATAAAATGTTCTAAAATGGATTGCGAATTAAAATGGAATGTGCACAACCAGAAATACAGTAAAAGCCACTCAATTCATGACTTTTAATGGGGGAATCTTATGTGACACACTCTCATCGAGACCACGGCAGACAGAGTGAAAGAGGAAAAAGGTGAGTAAATATCTGAAACGGAGGCAGAAACAGAGAGAACGAATAGCCCTGTGAACGGAAGAGAGAGAGAAAAGGGGAAATGGCCTTATGTACAAATGACAGATCTGCAAGTGGGGCTCACATCAACAGTGTCACTGCCAGGGAGGAGGGTCGTGCTAGCCATGTCACCGGTAGTGTCGCCCGCAGGGACGCCGACATGCTGGAGGTTCGTGTCCGCATGATCTCTGGCAGCCACGTGGGCCAGCAGGAGGGTCCCGCTGCACAGCTGTGGGGTGAGGATAGCCTGGGTGGTGATATCGGCCAATACAGGGGCCTCTTCTGCTGGCAAGAGTGTGACAGTAGCAAGTAGATGGACAGGCCTGTGTGTGAGGGCGGAATGCAGGAGAGGCTCTTCTGCGGCTGGGTGTGGGGCCCGCACCAGAAATGTGGAGAAATGGCCAGGTAACTGCGTCATGTTGGCTAGTAGATTGGCCAGGGCTTCGAACTGAAGGACAATAACGGGGAGTAGCTGTCAGGCCCTGGGAGTGTCTGAGTGTAAGTGGAGATGGGTTTGGGGTCACTGAGGGATAGGTGGGAGCCATCCCTGTATAGATACAGGTCATAGGGAGATCGTCTCGTGAGGCCTGTGAGTGTCTAGGGTTCTCCTGGGTGCCTGGAGCTGACTGTGGCAGAAATCTGGGGAAGCCTGGAGAGAAGCTGGGAGACGCAGGAGAGTCCCTGAAGGCTGGGAGTGAAGAGGTGAAGGAAATGGGGGAGGGATGCAGTAAGGTCCGTGAGTCTGCAGGTGATTCCTGGGTGTGGGAAGCTGACTCCAGGTGAAATCGGGAGATGGTTGGAGAGTAGCTGAGAGAGACAGAAGAGTCCCTGAGGGCTGGAGGTGACAACATGAGCGAGAATGGGGAGTAAGTCAGTGAAATTGGTGAGTTTGGTGTTGTGTCCTGGGTGCCTGGAACCGACTCCAGCTGGAATCTAGAGAACTTTTGAGAGTAGCTGAAAGAGACACAAGAGTCCCTGTGGGCTGAGGGCAAAGACCTGAGAGAGACCAGGGAGGATCTCAGTGAGGTCTGTGAGTCTGTAGGTGACTCCGGAATGCAGGAGGCTGACTCCCGCTGGAATCTGGGCGTGGCAGGAGAGTAGCTGGGACAGACAGGGGAGTCCCAGGGGGCTGGGGGTGAAGACATGAGAGAGACAGGGGAGTAACTCAGTGAAACTGGGGAGTTTGTAGGTGATCCCTGGGTGCCTGGAACTGACTCCCGCTGAAATCTGGGCGTGGTTGGAGAGTAGCGGGGACACACAGGAGAGTCCCTGAGGGCTGGGGGTGAAGACATGAGAGAGACCGGGGAGTAACTCAGTGAAACTGGTGAGTTTGGTGGTGACTCCGGGGTGCCTGCAACTGACTCCAGCTGACATCTGGGCGTGGCTGGAGAGTAGCTGGGACAGGCAGGAGAGTCCCTGAGGGCTGGTGAAGACATGAGAGAGACTGGAGAGTAATTGAGTGAAACTGGTGAGTTTGGTGGTGATTCCGGGGTGCCTGGAACTGACTCCCGCTGAAATGTGGGCGTGGTTTGAGAGTAGTTGGGACCCACAGGAGAGTCCCTGAGGGCTGGTGAAGACATGAGGGAGACTGGGGAGTAATTGAGTGAAATTGGTGAGTTTGGTGGTGATTCCGGGGTGCCTGGAAGTGACTCCCGCTGAAATGTGGGCGTGGTTGGAGAGTAGCTGGGACAGGCAGGAGAGTCCCTGAGGGATGGTGAAGACATGAGAGAGACTGGGGAGTAACGCAGTGAAATTGGTGAGTTTGGTGGTGATTTCTGGGTGCCTGCAACTGACTCTCGCTGAAATGTGGGCGTGGTTGGAGAGTAGCTGGGACAGACAGGAGAGTCCCTGAGGGTTGGGGATAAAGACGTGCTAGAGACTGGGGAGTAACTCAGTGAAAGTGGTGAGCTTGCTGGTGATCCCTGGGTTGCTGGAACTGACTCCCGCCGAAATGTGGGCGTGGCTGGATAGTAGTTGAGAGAGACAGGAGGGTCCGTAAGGGCTGGGGGTGAAGACGTGAGAGAGACTGGCGAGGATCTCACTGAAGTCTGTGAGTTTGTAGGTGCTTCTGGGGTGTGGGAGACCGACTCCCGCTGAAATCTGGGCGTAGTTGGAGAGTAGCTGGGACAGACAGGAGAGTCATTGACGGCTGGGGGTGAGCTGCTGGATGATGGCAGTAGGAACATATGGTATATTATTGATGAATGAAGTGACTGTGAAGAATCTCCGGAGGAGGACACGGGAGAGCACAATGACGTGAGTGATTGTCCTGCTTGGTTAGGAAAGGGAAATGTAACGTTGTGAAATTCTGTTGATGACGGATGTGAGAGTGGTGAAGCCCTGCGGGATGATGTAGAGTACTTCCACATCCCTGGTGGGGAGCTGCCCCTTGGGTCTGAGTTTCTGGGAGGGGAGAGGGAGAAGCTGGGTGAGGCGGGCATGAATCCTGAGGCGTCAGGGATGGGGGACCGCTCACAATCTCCCGAAACCTGTGAGTCTCTGGGGGACTCCTGGGTGCATGGGGCTGACTCCCGCAGAAACCTGGGGATGGCTGGAGAGTAAGTGGGAGACACGGGAGAGTCCCTGAGGCCTGGGGTTGAAGAGATGAAAGACATAGGGGAGGAGCACCGTGAGGCCCGTGAGTTTGTAGGTGATTCCTGGGTGTGGGGGGCTGACTCCAGCTGAAATCTGGGGTTGTTTGGAGAGTAGCTGGGAGACACAAGAGTCTCCCCGAGAGCTGGTTGTGAGCTGCTGGGTGATGGCAGTAAGAACATGTGGTATATTATTGATGAACCTGGTGACTCTAAAGAATCCCCAGAGGAGGACACGGGAGAGCCCAAAGGCTTCATTGATTGCCCATCACGGTGAGGAAAGGGAAATGGGAGCTTGTGGGATTCTGGTGATGACAGAGGTGAGTGTGGTGAAGCCCTAGGGGATGGTGAATGGTAGCTCCGGATCCCTGGTGAGGAGCTTCCTCTTAAGTCTGAGTTTCTGAGAGGGGAGAGGGAGAAGCTGGGTGAGGCTAGCATGGATCTTGGGGAGTCCGGGCTGGGGGACCGTTCATAAGAAGAGCCAGACAAGACCCTACTGTTCTTAGGTGCAGACATGACTAGGAAACCTGTAGCTCCCAGGGACCCCTACCAATTTTCTAACCCGCAGAATGAACGAGTGTGTGTGTGTGTGTGTGTGTGTGTGTGTGTGTGTGTGTGTGTGTGTTTGTGTGTGTGTTGTGAGGTATGTGCTCCTCAAGAAAATGGAAATAAACCAACCAATGAGACACACAGACAGACAGACAGATAGACAGAGATACACTTACCCAAGTGTTCTGTCCTGTCCTCGGAATCCGCTTCCAAGTCGCAAGACGCTGTAAGCTCCAAGTCCACGCAGAGCCCGCAAAACGCTCCGGCCGCTGCTCCGCTCTGCGAAGATCTGAGTACAGGCCCGCCAGGGTGGGTTTAAATAGCCTCGGGCGCAGCCTAGCAGCGGAAAGGGCGGAGCTTCGCTCCTCCTTTCCATCAGTCACCCCCAACTTTCCCAGGCTACACCTCCTAGGAAACTCTTCTCCTGATTTGATTTCATGCGCCACATTTGGGACAATCTAAGAACTTACAAGTTTTCTTGGCCAAATATATTATGAATTAAATGCACTGAAACACTGAAAACCAACTAGTGGTTCTGTGGTTCTCACCTTGTGGTTTTGACACCAGCAGCGTCCTTGCAACCCTCAAACCCCGGAGATCCACAGGTCTGTGTTGTAACAAGCCCTCCCCCTGACCCTGGTGCATGGCAGTTTAAGAATTACCCGTGGAAGCGAAAAGACTTTGAAGAAAACGTGGAGATATGCCTTGTATAAACATTCCTTTGCTCTGGAACCACGTAGAGACTTGGGAGCCAGTTGGGTGGAGCATTCGTTGGATGAGGGTGCTCGGGTTAGGAACATCAAGGTGTGGCTCCGGATAATTCAATCACCTAATTAAGTTTCCAGCTATGCTAATCTCTTTTAAAATTCCGTTCATGTAAATTCCTTTACTCAGACTGAGAATGGCAAAGCCTCAACCCCAATTTCCAGGGAGGGTTGAGAGCCTCAGGTTGAGTTGCTCACCAATAGCCTATGGTTTAACCCATCATGCCTATAGAATGAGGTCTCCATAAAAACCCGAAAGGACTGGGTTTAGAGGGCTTCTGGATAACACTTCCAGGAAGGTAGTGCGCCCCTCCCCACATGCCGGGCCCAAAGTCTTTTTTCTGAATTTTTGGCAACATCCGCTATAATAAAATGGTAAATGTAAGTGTTTCCCTGCGTGCTGTGAACTCTTCCAGCAAATTAATGCAACTAAAACTGCGAGTGGTGGAAACCCGATTTATAGCCAGTTGCTAAGAAGCAGAGGTAAAACAACGCTGGGCTTCCCATTGTTATTAGAGTGGGAGGCCAGTCTTGCGGGACTGAGCCCTTTGGAATCTAATGCTGTGTCCCGGTAGATAGCGTCATCCTTGAATTACAAGACACACATAGGTTGAGAATAACTTTTCTAGTCATTTGCTGTATGTCTTATTTACAATATGTAACCAAATTCTTTATCCTGACCTTATGGCACCTGGGTTGAGAACCATGATTTGAACCAAAGTGGGTCCGTCACATTCTGAGTTTGAAACTTTAGTTTGCCACTAGCCTTTTGTTATTGTTTTTCCGTTTCGTTTCGTTTCAAAGTTCTGGGGTATATGTGCAGGATGTGCAGATTTGTTACAAAGGTAAACGTGTGCCATGGTGGTTTGCTGCACCTGTCAACCCATCACCTAGTTATTAAGCCCGGCATGCATTAGCTGTTTTTCCTAATGCTCTGCCTCCCGACAGGCCCCAGTGTGTGTTGTTCCCCTTCCTGTGTCCATGTGATCTCGTTTTTCAGCTCCCATGATAAGTGAGAATATGGTGTGTGGTTTTCTTTTCCGGATTACTTTGCTGAGGATAATGACTTCACAGCACAAGTGCTTTTTTTTAATTTTAGAAAATAGTATTTTATTGAATAAGATTTATTCGCAGAAAAATAAGCTTTAATCTACAACGAATGCCAGGCTCTACAGCAGAAAGTAATTTTCTCAGCTTTCCGCACACAAAGGTTCCTACTAAGTGAAAAAAGCCATAAAATTTCATTCACAAATGTACTACTCTGTCTCAAAACATTTCACATAATCATTCACCGTGCTAATACAATTAGATCACATATTCAGTCAGGTTAAAGTATCCCTCTAATAACTGTTTTTTAAAATGCTATCAAAATCCACTCCCCAACAGTCTGCCACTGTTAATGGTGTACAGCATTATTGAATACAATGGAATTGATGAAGCCCATATCCAAGGACAAACCGTGACTTATCATGGTTTGATTTATGATTTTTCAACTTTGTGATGGGTATATGGGATATTAGATGAGTTTTTGAGTTACACAGTGTTTTTGAGTATTTGACCATGTACTCCAGAAATGGCTGCCTAAAGAAAAACAGGCGTACCTAATTAAAATATACTTAGTGGATGGGAAAAACCAATAGAGGTTTACAATTGATGGAGAATCATGAATGAGAGACAGCGGTAAATAGTAACAATAACACAATTTTCCGGAAACTGCCGAGGATTTCCCAAAAAAAAAACGCAGAATGTAGGATGCAGCTAAGGCCTATGAAGCAGAGAGGGCAGAAGGTGTAAGAGAGAAATAGGAGGAAGGAAGGAAGGAAGGAAGGAAGGAAGGAAGGAAGGAAGGAAGGAAGGAAGGAGAGAAGGAAGGAAGGAGAAAACACCCGGTGTTACTAAAACCAAAAAGAAAGAAAATGGTTTCCCACTGTGGGTATGGCTACAATGTGGATGAATGTTGAAAATATTGTGCTAAGTGTAAAGTCAGTCACAAAAGCTCACATATTGTGCAATTGTGTTTATATGAAATGCCCACAGTATGGAAATCTATGGATATGGGGTTGATCGCTCCATGTAGTTGTTACCTAGGGCTGAGGGTCAGGGAGAGGGTTTGAGAGAGAATGAGGAGTGACCAATGTTTACAGGGTTTTTCTCTGGCCGGTGGTGATAAAATGTTCTAAAATGGATTGCGAATTAAAATGGAATGTGCACAACCAGAAATACAGTAAAAGCCACTCAATTCATGACTTTTAATGGGGGAATCTTATGTGACACACTCTCATCGAGACCACGGCAGACAGAGTGAAAGAGGAAAAAGGTGAGTAAATATCTGAAACGGAGGCAGAAACAGAGAGAACGAATAGCCCTGTGAACGGAAGAGAGAGAGAAAAGGGGAAATGGCCTTATGTACAAATGACAGATCTGCAAGTGGGGCTCACATCAACAGTGTCACTGCCAGGGAGGAGGGTCGTGCTAGCCATGTCACCGGTAGTGTCGCCCGCAGGGACGCCGACATGCTGGAGGTTCGTGTCCGCATGATCTCTGGCAGCCACGTGGGCCAGCAGGAGGGTCCCGCTGCACAGCTGTGGGGTGAGGATAGCCTGGGTGGTGATATCGGCCAATACAGGGGCCTCTTCTGCTGGCAAGAGTGTGACAGTAGCAAGTAGATGGACAGGCCTGTGTGTGAGGGCGGAATGCAGGAGAGGCTCTTCTGCGGCTGGGTGTGGGGCCCGCACCAGAAATGTGGAGAAATGGCCAGGTAACTGCGTCATGTTGGCTAGTAGATTGGCCAGGGCTTCGAACTGAAGGACAATAACGGGGAGTAGCTGTCAGGCCCTGGGAGTGTCTGAGTGTAAGTGGAGATGGGTTTGGGGTCACTGAGGGATAGGTGGGAGCCATCCCTGTATAGATACAGGTCATAGGGAGATCGTCTCGTGAGGCCTGTGAGTGTCTAGGGTTCTCCTGGGTGCCTGGAGCTGACTGTGGCAGAAATCTGGGGAAGCCTGGAGAGAAGCTGGGAGACGCAGGAGAGTCCCTGAAGGCTGGGAGTGAAGAGGTGAAGGAAATGGGGGAGGGATGCAGTAAGGTCCGTGAGTCTGCAGGTGATTCCTGGGTGTGGGAAGCTGACTCCAGGTGAAATCGGGAGATGGTTGGAGAGTAGCTGAGAGAGACAGAAGAGTCCCTGAGGGCTGGAGGTGACAACATGAGCGAGAATGGGGAGTAAGTCAGTGAAATTGGTGAGTTTGGTGTTGTGTCCTGGGTGCCTGGAACCGACTCCAGCTGGAATCTAGAGAACTTTTGAGAGTAGCTGAAAGAGACACAAGAGTCCCTGTGGGCTGAGGGCAAAGACCTGAGAGAGACCAGGGAGGATCTCAGTGAGGTCTGTGAGTCTGTAGGTGACTCCGGAATGCAGGAGGCTGACTCCCGCTGGAATCTGGGCGTGGCAGGAGAGTAGCTGGGACAGACAGGGGAGTCCCAGGGGGCTGGGGGTGAAGACATGAGAGAGACAGGGGAGTAACTCAGTGAAACTGGGGAGTTTGTAGGTGATCCCTGGGTGCCTGGAACTGACTCCCGCTGAAATCTGGGCGTGGTTGGAGAGTAGCGGGGACACACAGGAGAGTCCCTGAGGGCTGGGGGTGAAGACATGAGAGAGACCGGGGAGTAACTCAGTGAAACTGGTGAGTTTGGTGGTGACTCCGGGGTGCCTGCAACTGACTCCAGCTGACATCTGGGCGTGGCTGGAGAGTAGCTGGGACAGGCAGGAGAGTCCCTGAGGGCTGGTGAAGACATGAGAGAGACTGGAGAGTAATTGAGTGAAACTGGTGAGTTTGGTGGTGATTCCGGGGTGCCTGGAACTGACTCCCGCTGAAATGTGGGCGTGGTTTGAGAGTAGTTGGGACCCACAGGAGAGTCCCTGAGGGCTGGTGAAGACATGAGGGAGACTGGGGAGTAATTGAGTGAAATTGGTGAGTTTGGTGGTGATTCCGGGGTGCCTGGAAGTGACTCCCGCTGAAATGTGGGCGTGGTTGGAGAGTAGCTGGGACAGGCAGGAGAGTCCCTGAGGGATGGTGAAGACATGAGAGAGACTGGGGAGTAACGCAGTGAAATTGGTGAGTTTGGTGGTGATTTCTGGGTGCCTGCAACTGACTCTCGCTGAAATGTGGGCGTGGTTGGAGAGTAGCTGGGACAGACAGGAGAGTCCCTGAGGGTTGGGGATAAAGACGTGCTAGAGACTGGGGAGTAACTCAGTGAAAGTGGTGAGCTTGCTGGTGATCCCTGGGTTGCTGGAACTGACTCCCGCTGAAATGTGGGCGTGGCTGGATAGTAGTTGAGAGAGACAGGAGGGTCCGTAAGGGCTGGGGGTGAAGACGTGAGAGAGACTGGCGAGGATCTCACTGAAGTCTGTGAGTTTGTAGGTGCTTCTGGGGTGTGGGAGACCGACTCCCGCTGAAATCTGGGCGTAGTTGGAGAGTAGCTGGGACAGACAGGAGAGTCATTGACGGCTGGGGGTGAGCTGCTGGATGATGGCAGTAGGAACATATGGTATATTATTGATGAATGAGGTGACTGTGAAGAATCTCCGGAGGAGGACACGGGAGAGCACAATGACGTGAGTGATTGTCCTGCTTGGTTAGGAAAGGGAAATGTAACGTTGTGAAATTCTGTGGATGACGGATGTGAGAGTGGTGAAGCCCTGCGGGATGATGTAGAGTACTTCCACATCCCTGGTGGGGAGCTGCCCCTTGGGTCTGAGTTTCTGGGAGGGGAGAGGGAGAAGCTGGGTGAGGCGGGCATGAATCCTGAGGCGTCAGGGATGGGGGACCGCTCACAATCTCCCGAAACCTGTGAGTCTCTGGGGGACTCCTGGGTGCATGGGGCTGACTCCCGCAGAAACCTGGGGATGGCTGGAGAGTAAGTGGGAGACACGGGAGAGTCCCTGAGGCCTGGGGTTGAAGAGATGAAAGACATAGGGGAGGAGCACCGTGAGGCCCGTGAGTTTGTAGGTGATTCCTGGGTGTGGGGGGCTGACTCCAGCTGAAATCTGGGGTTGTTTGGAGAGTAGCTGGGAGACACAAGAGTCTCCCCGAGAGCTGGTTGTGAGCTGCTGGGTGATGGCAGTAAGAACATGTGGTATATTATTGATGAACCTGGTGACTCTAAAGAATCCCCAGAGGAGGACACGGGAGAGCCCAAAGGCTTCATTGATTGCCCATCACGGTGCGGAAAGGGAAATGGGAGCTTGTGGGATTCTGGTGATGACAGAGGTGAGTGTGGTGAAGCCCTAGGGGATGGTGAATGGTAGCTCCGGATCCCTGGTGAGGAGCTTCCTCTTAAGTCTGAGTTTCTGAGAGGGGAGAGGGAGAAGCTGGGTGAGGCTAGCATGGATCTTGGGGAGTCCGGGCTGGGGGACCGTTCATAAGAAGAGCCAGACAAGACCCTACTGTTCTTAGGTGCAGACATGACTAGGAAACCTGTAGCTCCCAGGGACCCCTACCAATTTTCTAACCCGCAGAATGAACGAGTGTGTGTGTGTGTGTGTGTGTGTGTGTGTGTGTGTGTGTGTGTGTGTGTGTTTGTGTGTGTGTTGTGAGGTATGTGCTCCTCAAGAAAATGGAAATAAACCAACCAATGAGACACACAGACAGACAGACAGATAGACAGAGATACACTTACCCAAGTGTTCTGTCCTGTCCTCTGAATCCGCTTCCAAGTCGCAAGACGCTGTAAGCTCCAAGTCCACGCAGAGCCCGCAAAACGCTCCGGCCGCTGCTCCGCTCTGCGAAGATCTGAGTACAGGCCCGCCAGGGTGGGTTTAAATAGCCTCGGGCGCAGCCTAGCAGCGGAAAGGGCGGAGCTTCGCTCCTCCTTTCCATCAGTCACCCCCAACTTTCCCAGGCTACACCTCCTAGGAAACTCTTCTCCTGATTTGATTTCATGCGCCACATTTGGGACAATCTAAGAACTTACAAGTTTTCTTGGCCAAATATATTATGAATTAAATGCACTGAAACACTGAAAACCAACTAGTGGTTCTGTGGTTCTCACCTTGTGGTTTTGACACCAGCAGCGTCCTTGCAACCCTCAAACCCCGGAGATCCACAGGTCTGTGTTGTAACAAGCCCTCCCCCTGACCCTGGTGCATGGCAGTTTAAGAATTACCCGTGGAAGCGAAAAGACTTTGAAGAAAACGTGGAGATATGCCTTGTATAAACATTCCTTTGCTCTGGAACCACGTAGAGACTTGGGAGCCAGTTGGGTGGAGCATTCGTTGGATGAGGGTGCTCGGGTTAGGAACATCAAGGTGTGGCTCCGGATAATTCAATCACCTAATTAAGTTTCCAGCTATGCTAATCTCTTTTAAAATTCCGTTCATGTAAATTCCTTTACTCAGACTGAGAATGGCAAAGCCTCAACCCCAATTTCCAGGGAGGGTTGAGAGCCTCAGGTTGAGTTGCTCACCAATAGCCTATGGTTTAACCCATCATGCCTATAGAATGAGGTCTCCATAAAAACCCGAAAGGACTGGGTTTAGAGGGCTTCTGGATAACACTTCCAGGAAGGTAGTGCGCCCCTCCCCACATGCCGGGCCCAAAGTCTTTTTTCTGAATTTTTGGCAACATCCGCTATAATAAAATGGTAAATGTAAGTGTTTCCCTGCGTGCTGTGAACTCTTCCAGCAAATTAATGCAACTAAAACTGCGAGTGGTGGAAACCCGATTTATAGCCAGTTGCTAAGAAGCAGAGGTAAAACAACGCTGGGCTTCCCATTGTTATTAGAGTGGGAGGCCAGTCTTGCGGGACTGAGCCCTTTGGAATCTAATGCTGTGTCCCGGTAGATAGCGTCATCCTTGAATTACAAGACACACATAGGTTGAGAATAACTTTTCTAGTCATTTGCTGTATGTCTTATTTACAATATGTAACCAAATTCTTTATCCTGACCTTATGGCACCTGGGTTGAGAACCATGATTTGAACCAAAGTGGGTCCGTCACATTCTGAGTTTGAAACTTTAGTTTGCCACTAGCCTTTTGTTATTGTTTTTCCGTTTCGTTTCGTTTCAAAGTTCTGGGGTATATGTGCAGGATGTGCAGATTTGTTACAAAGGTAAACGTGTGCCATGGTGGTTTGCTGCACCTGTCAACCCATCACCTAGTTATTAAGCCCGGCATGCATTAGCTGTTTTTCCTAATGCTCTGCCTCCCGACAGGCCCCAGTGTGTGTTGTTCCCCTTCCTGTGTCCATGTGATCTCGTTTTTCAGCTCCCATGATAAGTGAGAATATGGTGTGTGGTTTTCTTTTCCGGATTACTTTGCTGAGGATAATGACTTCACAGCACAAGTGCTTTTTTTTAATTTTAGAAAATAGTATTTTATTGAATAAGATTTATTCGCAGAAAAATAAGCTTTAATCTACAACGAATGCCAGGCTCTACAGCAGAAAGTAATTTTCTCAGCTTTCCGCACACAAAGGTTCCTACTAAGTGAAAAAAGCCATAAAATTTCATTCACAAATGTACTACTCTGTCTCAAAACATTTCACATAATCATTCACCGTGCTAATACAATTAGATCACATATTCAGTCAGGTTAAAGTATCCCTCTAATAACTGTTTTTTAAAATGCTATCAAAATCCACTCCCCAACAGTCTGCCACTGTTAATGGTGTACAGCATTATTGAATACAATGGAATTGATGAAGCCCATATCCAAGGACAAACCGTGACTTATCATGGTTTGATTTATGATTTTTCAACTTTGTGATGGGTATATGGGATATTAGATGAGTTTTTGAGTTACACAGTGTTTTTGAGTATTTGACCATGTACTCCAGAAATGGCTGCCTAAAGAAAAACAGGCGTACCTAATTAAAATATACTTAGTGGATGGGAAAAACCAATAGAGGTTTACAATTGATGGAGAATCATGAATGAGAGACAGCGGTAAATAGTAACAATAACACAATTTTCCGGAAACTGCCGAGGATTTCCCAAAAAAAAACGCAGAATGTAGGATGCAGCTAAGGCCTATGAAGCAGAGAGGGCAGAAGGTGTAAGAGAGAAATAGGAGGAAGGAAGGAAGGAAGGAAGGAAGGAAGGAAGGAAGGAAGGAAGGAGAGAAGGAAGGAAGGAGAAAACACCCGGTGTTACTAAAACCAAAAAGAAAGAAAATGGTTTCCCACTGTGGGTATGGCTACAATGTGGATGAATGTTGAAAATATTGTGCTAAGTGTAAAGTCAGTCACAAAAGCTCACATATTGTGCAATTGTGTTTATATGAAATGCCCACAGTATGGAAATCTATGGATATGGGGTTGATCGCTCCATGTAGTTGTTACCTAGGGCTGAGGGTCAGGGAGAGGGTTTGAGAGAGAATGAGGAGTGACCAATGTTTACAGGGTTTTTCTCTGGCCGGTGGTGATAAAATGTTCTAAAATGGATTGCGAATTAAAATGGAATGTGCACAACCAGAAATACAGTAAAAGCCACTCAATTCATGACTTTTAATGGGGGAATCTTATGTGACACACTCTCATCGAGACCACGGCAGACAGAGTGAAAGAGGAAAAAGGTGAGTAAATATCTGAAACGGAGGCAGAAACAGAGAGAACGAATAGCCCTGTGAACGGAAGAGAGAGAGAAAAGGGGAAATGGCCTTATGTACAAATGACAGATCTGCAAGTGGGGCTCACATCAACAGTGTCACTGCCAGGGAGGAGGGTCGTGCTAGCCATGTCACCGGTAGTGTCGCCCGCAGGGACGCCGACATGCTGGAGGTTCGTGTCCGCATGATCTCTGGCAGCCACGTGGGCCAGCAGGAGGGTCCCGCTGCACAGCTGTGGGGTGAGGATAGCCTGGGTGGTGATATCGGCCAATACAGGGGCCTCTTCTGCTGGCAAGAGTGTGACAGTAGCAAGTAGATGGACAGGCCTGTGTGTGAGGGCGGAATGCAGGAGAGGCTCTTCTGCGGCTGGGTGTGGGGCCCGCACCAGAAATGTGGAGAAATGGCCAGGTAACTGCGTCATGTTGGCTAGTAGATTGGCCAGGGCTTCGAACTGAAGGACAATAACGGGGAGTAGCTGTCAGGCCCTGGGAGTGTCTGAGTGTAAGTGGAGATGGGTTTGGGGTCACTGAGGGATAGGTGGGAGCCATCCCTGTATAGATACAGGTCATAGGGAGATCGTCTCGTGAGGCCTGTGAGTGTCTAGGGTTCTCCTGGGTGCCTGGAGCTGACTGTGGCAGAAATCTGGGGAAGCCTGGAGAGAAGCTGGGAGACGCAGGAGAGTCCCTGAAGGCTGGGAGTGAAGAGGTGAAGGAAATGGGGGAGGGATGCAGTAAGGTCCGTGAGTCTGCAGGTGATTCCTGGGTGTGGGAAGCTGACTCCAGGTGAAATCGGGAGATGGTTGGAGAGTAGCTGAGAGAGACAGAAGAGTCCCTGAGGGCTGGAGGTGACAACATGAGCGAGAATGGGGAGTAAGTCAGTGAAATTGGTGAGTTTGGTGTTGTGTCCTGGGTGCCTGGAACCGACTCCAGCTGGAATCTAGAGAACTTTTGAGAGTAGCTGAAAGAGACACAAGAGTCCCTGTGGGCTGAGGGCAAAGACCTGAGAGAGACCAGGGAGGATCTCAGTGAGGTCTGTGAGTCTGTAGGTGACTCCGGAATGCAGGAGGCTGACTCCCGCTGGAATCTGGGCGTGGCAGGAGAGTAGCTGGGACAGACAGGGGAGTCCCAGGGGGCTGGGGGTGAAGACATGAGAGAGACCGGGGAGTAACTCAGTGAAACTGGGGAGTTTGTAGGTGATCCCTGGGTGCCTGGAACTGACTCCCGCTGAAATCTGGGCGTGGTTGGAGAGTAGCGGGGACACACAGGAGAGTCCCTGAGGGCTGGGGGTGAAGACATGAGAGAGACCGGGGAGTAACTCAGTGAAACTGGTGAGTTTGGTGGTGACTCCGGGGTGCCTGCAACTGACTCCAGCTGACATCTGGGCGTGGCTGGAGAGTAGCTGGGACAGGCAGGAGAGTCCCTGAGGGCTGGTGAAGACATGAGAGAGACTGGAGAGTAATTGAGTGAAACTGGTGAGTTTGGTGGTGATTCCGGGGTGCCTGGAACTGACTCCCGCTGAAATGTGGGCGTGGTTTGAGAGTAGTTGGGACCCACAGGAGAGTCCCTGAGGGCTGGTGAAGACATGAGGGAGACTGGGGAGTAATTGAGTGAAATTGGTGAGTTTGGTGGTGATTCCGGGGTGCCTGGAAGTGACTCCCGCTGAAATGTGGGCGTGGTTGGAGAGTAGCTGGGACAGGCAGGAGAGTCCCTGAGGGATGGTGAAGACATGAGAGAGACTGGGGAGTAACGCAGTGAAATTGGTGAGTTTGGTGGTGATTTCTGGGTGCCTGCAACTGACTCTCGCTGAAATGTGGGCGTGGTTGGAGAGTAGCTGGGACAGACAGGAGAGTCCCTGAGGGTTGGGGATAAAGACGTGCTAGAGACTGGGGAGTAACTCAGTGAAAGTGGTGAGCTTGCTGGTGATCCCTGGGTTGCTGGAACTGACTCCCGCTGAAATGTGGGCGTGGCTGGATAGTAGTTGAGAGAGACAGGAGGGTCCGTAAGGGCTGGGGGTGAAGACGTGAGAGAGACTGGCGAGGATCTCACTGAAGTCTGTGAGTTTGTAGGTGCTTCTGGGGTGTGGGAGACCGACTCCCGCTGAAATCTGGGCGTAGTTGGAGAGTAGCTGGGACAGACAGGAGAGTCATTGACGGCTGGGGGTGAGCTGCTGGATGATGGCAGTAGGAACATATGGTATATTATTGATGAATGAGGTGACTGTGAAGAATCTCCGGAGGAGGACACGGGAGAGCACAATGACGTGAGTGATTGTCCTGCTTGGTTAGGAAAGGGAAATGTAACGTTGTGAAATTCTGTGGATGACGGATGTGAGAGTGGTGAAGCCCTGCGGGATGATGTAGAGTACTTCCACATCCCTGGTGGGGAGCTGCCCCTTGGGTCTGAGTTTCTGGGAGGGGAGAGGGAGAAGCTGGGTGAGGCGGGCATGAATCCTGAGGCGTCAGGGATGGGGGACCGCTCACAATCTCCCGAAACCTGTGAGTCTCTGGGGGACTCCTGGGTGCATGGGGCTGACTCCCGCAGAAACCTGGGGATGGCTGGAGAGTAAGTGGGAGACACGGGAGAGTCCCTGAGGCCTGGGGTTGAAGAGATGAAAGACATAGGGGAGGAGCACCGTGAGGCCCGTGAGTTTGTAGGTGATTCCTGGGTGTGGGGGGCTGACTCCAGCTGAAATCTGGGGTTGTTTGGAGAGTAGCTGGGAGACACAAGAGTCTCCCCGAGAGCTGGTTGTGAGCTGCTGGGTGATGGCAGTAAGAACATGTGGTATATTATTGATGAACCTGGTGACTCTAAAGAATCCCCAGAGGAGGACACGGGAGAGCCCAAAGGCTTCATTGATTGCCCATCACGGTGAGGAAAGGGAAATGGGAGCTTGTGGGATTCTGGTGATGACAGAGGTGAGTGTGGTGAAGCCCTAGGGGATGGTGAATGGTAGCTCCGGATCCCTGGTGAGGAGCTTCCTCTTAAGTCTGAGTTTCTGAGAGGGGAGAGGGAGAAGCTGGGTGAGGCTAGCATGGATCTTGGGGAGTCCGGGCTGGGGGACCGTTCATAAGAAGAGCCAGACAAGACCCTACTGTTCTTAGGTGCAGACATGACTAGGAAACCTGTAGCTCCCAGGGACCCCTACCAATTTTCTAACCCGCAGAATGAACGAGTGTGTGTGTGTGTGTGTGTGTGTGTGTGTGTGTGTGTGTGTGTGTGTTTGTGTGTGTGTTGTGAGGTATGTGCTCCTCAAGAAAATGGAAATAAACCAACCAATGAGACACACAGACAGACAGACAGATAGACAGAGATACACTTACCCAAGTGTTCTGTCCTGTCCTCTGAATCCGCTTCCAAGTCGCAAGACGCTGTAAGCTCCAAGTCCACGCAGAGCCCGCAAAACGCTCCGGCCGCTGCTCCGCTCTGCGAAGATCTGAGTACAGGCCCGCCAGGGTGGGTTTAAATAGCCTCGGGCGCAGCCTAGCAGCGGAAAGGGCGGAGCTTCGCTCCTCCTTTCCATCAGTCACCCCCAACTTTCCCAGGCTACACCTCCTAGGAAACTCTTCTCCTGATTTGATTTCATGCGCCACATTTGGGACAATCTAAGAACTTACAAGTTTTCTTGGCCAAATATATTATGAATTAAATGCACTGAAACACTGAAAACCAACTAGTGGTTCTGTGGTTCTCACCTTGTGGTTTTGACACCAGCAGCGTCCTTGCAACCCTCAAACCCCGGAGATCCACAGGTCTGTGTTGTAACAAGCCCTCCCCCTGACCCTGGTGCATGGCAGTTTAAGAATTACCCGTGGAAGCGAAAAGACTTTGAAGAAAACGTGGAGATATGCCTTGTATAAACATTCCTTTGCTCTGGAACCACGTAGAGACTTGGGAGCCAGTTGGGTGGAGCATTCGTTGGATGAGGGTGCTCGGGTTAGGAACATCAAGGTGTGGCTCCGGATAATTCAATCACCTAATTAAGTTTCCAGCTATGCTAATCTCTTTTAAAATTCCGTTCATGTAAATTCCTTTACTCAGACTGAGAATGGCAAAGCCTCAACCCCAATTTCCAGGGAGGGTTGAGAGCCTCAGGTTGAGTTGCTCACCAATAGCCTATGGTTTAACCCATCATGCCTATAGAATGAGGTCTCCATAAAAACCCGAAAGGACTGGGTTTAGAGGGCTTCTGGATAACACTTCCAGGAAGGTAGTGCGCCCCTCCCCACATGCCGGGCCCAAAGTCTTTTTTCTGAATTTTTGGCAACATCCGCTATAATAAAATGGTAAATGTAAGTGTTTCCCTGCGTGCTGTGAACTCTTCCAGCAAATTAATGCAACTAAAACTGCGAGTGGTGGAAACCCGATTTATAGCCAGTTGCTAAGAAGCAGAGGTAAAACAACGCTGGGCTTCCCATTGTTATTAGAGTGGGAGGCCAGTCTTGCGGGACTGAGCCCTTTGGAATCTAATGCTGTGTCCCGGTAGATAGCGTCATCCTTGAATTACAAGACACACATAGGTTGAGAATAACTTTTCTAGTCATTTGCTGTATGTCTTATTTACAATATGTAACCAAATTCTTTATCCTGACCTTATGGCACCTGGGTTGAGAACCATGATTTGAACCAAAGTGGGTCCGTCACATTCTGAGTTTGAAACTTTAGTTTGCCACTAGCCTTTTGTTATTGTTTTTCCGTTTCGTTTCGTTTCGTTTCGTTTCAAAGTTCTGGGGTATATGTGCAGGATGTGCAGATTTGTTACAAAGGTAAACGTGTGCCATGGTGGTTTGCTGCACCTGTCAACCCATCACCTAGTTATTAAGCCCGGCATGCATTAGCTGTTTTTCCTAATGCTCTGCCTCCCGACAGGCCCCAGTGTGTGTTGTTCCCCTTCCTGTGTCCATGTGATCTCGTTTTTCAGCTCCCATGATAAGTGAGAATATGGTGTGTGGTTTTCTTTTCCGGATTACTTTGCTGAGGATAATGACTTCACAGCACAAGTGCTTTTTTTTAATTTTAGAAAATAGTATTTTATTGAATAAGATTTATTCGCAGAAAAATAAGGTTTAATCTACAACGAATGCCAGGCTCTACAGCAGAAAGTAATTTTCTCAGCTTTCCGCACACAAAGGTTCCTACTAAGTGAAAAAAGCCATAAAATTTCATTCACAAATGTACTACTCTGTCTCAAAACATTTCACATAATCATTCACCGTGCTAATACAATTAGATCACATATTCAGTCAGGTTAAAGTATCCCTCTAATAACTGTTTTTTAAAATGCTATCAAAATCCACTCCCCAACAGTCTGCCACTGTTAATGGTGTACAGCATTATTGAATACAATGGAATTGATGAAGCCCATATCCAAGGACAAACCGTGACTTATCATGGTTTGATTTATGATTTTTCAACTTTGTGATGGGTATATTGGGATATTAGATGAGTTTTTGAGTTACACAGTGTTTTTGAGTATTTGACCATGTACTCCAGAAATGGCTGCCTAAAGAAAAACAGGCGTACCTAATTAAAATATACTTAGTGGATGGGAAAAACCAATAGAGGTTTACAATTGATGGAGAATCATGAATGAGAGACAGCGGTAAATAGTAACAATAACACAATTTTCCGGAAACTGCCGAGGATTTCCCAAAAAAAAACGCAGAATGTAGGATGCAGCTAAGGCCTATGAAGCAGAGAGGGCAGAAGGTGTAAGAGAGAAATAGGAGGAAGGAAGGAAGGAAGGAAGGAAGGAAGGAAGGAAGGAGAGAAGGAAGGAAGGAGAAAACACCCGGTGTTACTAAAACCAAAAAGAAAGAAAATGGTTTCCCACTGTGGGTATGGCTACAATGTGGATGAATGTTGAAAATATTGTGCTAAGTGTAAAGTCAGTCACAAAAGCTCACATATTGTGCAATTGTGTTTATATGAAATGCCCACAGTATGGAAATCTATGGATATGGGGTTGATCGCTCCATGTAGTTGTTACCTAGGGCTGAGGGTCAGGGAGAGGGTTTGAGAGAGAATGAGGAGTGACCAATGTTTACAGGGTTTTTCTCTGGCCGGTGGTGATAAAATGTTCTAAAATGGATTGCGAATTAAAATGGAATGTGCACAACCAGAAATACAGTAAAAGCCACTCAATTCATGACTTTTAATGGGGGAATCTTATGTGACACACTCTCATCGAGACCACGGCAGACAGAGTGAAAGAGGAAAAAGGTGAGTAAATATCTGAAACGGAGGCAGAAACAGAGAGAACGAATAGCCCTGTGAACGGAAGAGAGAGAGAAAAGGGGAAATGGCCTTATGTACAAATGACAGATCTGCAAGTGGGGCTCACATCAGCAGTGTCACTGCCAGGGAGGAGGGTCGTGCTAGCCATGTCACCGGTAGTGTCGCCCGCAGGGACGCCGACATGCTGGAGGTTCGTGTCCGCATGATCTCTGGCAGCCACGTGGGCCAGCAGGAGGGTCCCGCTGCACAGCTGTGGGGTGAGGATAGCCTGGGTGGTGATATCGGCCAATACAGGGGCCTCTTCTGCTGGCAAGAGTGTGACAGTAGCAAGTAGATGGACAGGCCTGTGTGTGAGGGCGGAATGCAGGAGAGGCTCTTCTGCGGCTGGGTGTGGGGCCCGCACCAGAAATGTGGAGAAATGGCCAGGTAACTGCGTCATGTTGGCTAGTAGATTGGCCAGGGCTTCGAACTGAAGGACAATAACGGGGAGTAGCTGTCAGGCCCTGGGAGTGTCTGAGTGTAAGTGGAGATGGGTTTGGGGTCACTGAGGGATAGGTGGGAGCCATCCCTGTATAGATACAGGTCATAGGGAGATCGTCTCGTGAGGCCTGTGAGTGTCTAGGGTTCTCCTGGGTGCCTGGAGCTGACTGTGGCAGAAATCTGGGGAAGCCTGGAGAGAAGCTGGGAGACGCAGGAGAGTCCCTGAAGGCTGGGAGTGAAGAGGTGAAGGAAATGGGGGAGGGATGCAGTAAGGTCCGTGAGTCTGCAGGTGATTCCTGGGTGTGGGAAGCTGACTCCAGGTGAAATCGGGAGATGGTTGGAGAGTAGCTGAGAGAGACAGAAGAGTCCCTGAGGGCTGGAGGTGACAACATGAGCGAGAATGGGGAGTAAGTCAGTGAAATTGGTGAGTTTGGTGTTGTGTCCTGGGTGCCTGGAACCGACTCCAGCTGGAATCTAGAGAACTTTTGAGAGTAGCTGAAAGAGACACAAGAGTCCCTGTGGGCTGAGGGCAAAGACCTGAGAGAGACCAGGGAGGATCTCAGTGAGGTCTGTGAGTCTGTAGGTGACTCCGGAATGCAGGAGGCTGACTCCCGCTGGAATCTGGGCGTGGCAGGAGAGTAGCTGGGACAGACAGGGGAGTCCCAGGGGGCTGGGGGTGAAGACATGAGAGAGACCGGGGAGTAACTCAGTGAAACTGGGGAGTTTGTAGGTGATCCCTGGGTGCCTGGAACTGACTCCCGCTGAAATCTGGGCGTGGTTGGAGAGTAGCGGGGACACACAGGAGAGTCCCTGAGGGCTGGGGGTGAAGACATGAGAGAGACCGGGGAGTAACTCAGTGAAACTGGTGAGTTTGGTGGTGACTCCGGGGTGCCTGCAACTGACTCCAGCTGACATCTGGGCGTGGCTGGAGAGTAGCTGGGACAGGCAGGAGAGTCCCTGAGGGCTGGTGAAGACATGAGAGAGACTGGAGAGTAATTGAGTGAAAGTGGTGAGTTTGGTGGTGATTCCGGGGTGCCTGGAACTGACTCCCGCTGAAATGTGGGCGTGGTTTGAGAGTAGTTGGGACCCACAGGAGAGTCCCTGAGGGCTGGTGAAGACATGAGGGAGACTGGGGAGTAATTGAGTGAAATTGGTGAGTTTGGTGGTGATTCCGGGGTGCCTGGAAGTGACTCCCGCTGAAATGTGGGCGTGGTTGGAGAGTAGCTGGGACAGGCAGGAGAGTCCCTGAGGGATGGTGAAGACATGAGAGAGACTGGGGAGTAACGCAGTGAAATTGGTGAGTTTGGTGGTGATTTCTGGGTGCCTGCAACTGACTCTCGCTGAAATGTGGGCGTGGTTGGAGAGTAGCTGGGACAGACAGGAGAGTCCCTGAGGGTTGGGGATAAAGACGTGCTAGAGACTGGGGAGTAACTCAGTGAAAGTGGTGAGCTTGCTGGTGATCCCTGGGTTGCTGGAACTGACTCCCGCTGAAATGTGGGCGTGGCTGGATAGTAGTTGAGAGAGACAGGAGGGTCCGTAAGGGCTGGGGGTGAAGACGTGAGAGAGACTGGCGAGGATCTCACTGAAGTCTGTGAGTTTGTAGGTGCTTCTGGGGTGTGGGAGACCGACTCCCGCTGAAATCTGGGCGTAGTTGGAGAGTAGCTGGGACAGACAGGAGAGTCATTGACGGCTGGGGGTGAGCTGCTGGATGATGGCAGTAGGAACATATGGTATATTATTGATGAATGAGGTGACTGTGAAGAATCTCCGGAGGAGGACACGGGAGAGCACAATGACGTGAGTGATTGTCCTGCTTGGTTAGGAAAGGGAAATGTAACGTTGTGAAATTCTGTTGATGACGGATGTGAGAGTGGTGAAGCCCTGCGGGATGATGTAGAGTACTTCCACATCCCTGGTGGGGAGCTGCCCCTTGGGTCTGAGTTTCTGGGAGGGGAGAGGGAGAAGCTGGGTGAGGCGGGCATGAATCTTGAGGAGTCTGCCCTGGGGGACCCCTCATAATCTCCCAAGACCTGTGAGTCTCTGGGGGACTCCTGAGTGCATGGGGCTGACTCTCGCAGAAATCTGGGGATGGCTGCAAAGTAATTGGGAGACACGGCAGAGTCCTTGAGGCCTGGGGGTGAAGAGATGAAAGACATAGGGGAGGAGCACCGTGAGGCTCGTGAGTTTGTAGGTCATTCCTTGGTGTGGGGTCTGACTCCTGCTGAAATCCTGGGTTGTTTGGAGAGTAGCTGGGAGACACCGGAGACTCCCCGAGAGCTGGGGTTGTGCTGCTAGATGATGGCAGTAAGAACATATGGTATATTATTGATGAACGTGGTGACTCTAAAGAATCCACAGAGGAGGACACGGGAGAGCCCAAAGGCTTCATTGATTGCCCATCACGGTGAGGAAAGGGAAATGGGAGCTTGTGGGATTCTGGTGATGACAGAGGTGAGTGTGGTGAAGCCCTAGGGGATGGTGAATTGTAGCTCCTGATCCCTGGTGAGGAGCTTCCTCTTAAGTCTGAGTTTCTGAGAGGGGAGAGGGAGAAGCTGGGTGAGGCTAGCATGGATCTTGGGGAATCCGGCCTGGGGTACCGTTCATAAGAAGAGCCAGACAAGACCCTACTGTTCTGATTTGCAGACATGATTAGGAAACCTGTAGCTCCCAGGGACCCCTACCAATTTTCTAACCCACAGAATGAAGGAGTGCGTGTGTGTTTGTGTGTGTGTGTGTATGTGTGTATTGTGAGGTATGTGCTCCTGAAGAAAATGGAAATAAACCAACCTATGAGACAGATAGACAGACAGAGATGCAATTACCCAAGTATTCTGTTCTGTCCTCTGAATCCGCTTCCAAGTCGCAAGACGCTGTAAGCTCGAAGTCCTCGCAGAGCCAGCATAACGCTCCGGCACCTGCTCCGCTCTTGGAAGATCTGAGTACAGGCCCGCCAGGGTGGGTTTAAATAGCCTTGGGCTCAGCCTGATGTCGGAAAGGGCGGACCTTCTCTACTCCTTTCCATGAGTCATCCCCACTTTCCCAGGCTACACCTCTTTGGAAACTGCTCTCCTGATTTGATGTCTTGTGACACATTTGGGATAATCTAAGAACTTACAAGCTTTTTTCGTCAACTACATTATGAATTAAATGCACTGAAACACTGAAAACCAACTAGTGGTTCTGTGGTTCCCTCATTGTGGTTTTGAGACCAGCAACGTCCTTGCAACCCACAAACCCCGGAGATCTCAGATCTGTGTTGTAACAAGCCCTCCCGCAACCCTGATGCATGGCAGCTTAAGAATTACCCTTGTAATTGAAAAGGCTTTGAAGAAAAATTGGAGATATATTTTGTATAAACATTCTTCTACTCTGAAACCCCGTAGAGACTCCGGTGCCAGTTGGTTGGAGCATTCATTGGATGAGTTTGCTTGCGTTAGGAATATCAAGGTGTGGCTCCAGATAATTCAATCATCTAATTAAGTTTTCAGTTATTGTAATTTGTTTTAAATTTCAGTTTGTGTAAATTCTTTTACTCTGAGAATGGCAATGCCTCACCCCCAATTTCCAGGGAGGCTTGAAAGCCTCAGCGTGAGTTGTTCACCAATAGCCTATGGTTTAACTCATGATGCCTGTATAATGAAGTCTCCATAATAACTGAAAAGGACTGGCTTTAGAGAGCTTCTAGGTAAAACTTCCTGGAATGTAGTGCGCCCCTCCCCCCATGCCGAGCCCCATTAATCTTTTTTCTGAATTTTTTGCCATATTGGCTATAATAAAATGGTAAATGTAAGTGTTTTCCTGCTTGCTGTCAGGTGTTCGAGGAAATTAATGCAGCTAAATCAGGAGTCGTGGAAACCTGATTTATAGCCTCTTGGTCGGAAGCACAGGTAAAACAACCTAGGACTTGCCATTTGTATTAGAGTGGGAGGCCAGTCTTGTGGAACGAAACCCTGTGGAATCTAACGCTATGTCCAGGTAGATAGCCTCATAATTGAATTAGAAGACACCCAACTGATGTCGAGAGCAGAATGCACTGTGTGCTTGACTGACCGAGAGAAATCCCCGGACCTGTTGACACAGAAATCTTCTTTGTTAATTGTTGTGATATGAGAGTGGAGGAAATACAGTTTTTGTTTTTTTCACTCAGCCTAAAATGTAAACGGGTCTATTTTCTCACACTATTGAGTTTCACTTGATTTACAATAAAAATGTTTAATCTTTGATATATAAAAAGGATGTTGGTTTTCATTTTATTGCTAAGAATCAAGGTGGTCATAGTTGATGTCTTTTACTAATTTTTCTTTTCACTGCCTTGTCGTGTCTTTCACCCACTTTTTAGTTATTTAATTTTTAATTTAAAAAAATCTTTTATGCCGGGAGCACTGGCTCGCACCTGCAATCCCAGCACTTTGGGAGGCCTAGACAGGCGGATCACGAGGTCAAGATATCGAGACCATCCTGGCCAACACTGCGAAACCCCGTCTCTACTAAAAATTCAAAAATTACCTGCGTGGTAGCTGGCGCCTGTTGTCCCAGGTACTCAAGTGGCTGAGGCAGAAGAATCGCTTGAACCTGGTAGGCAGAGGTTGGAGGGAGCCGAGATGGCGGTATTGCACTCCAGCCTGGCTACAAAGCTAGACTCCGTCTCAAAAATTAAAAAAAAAATAGAGACAACTTCTTGCTGTGTCATCCACGCTGAACTGTAGTGGTCCAATCACAGCTTACTACAGCCTCCAATCCCTGGGCTCAAACAGTTCCCCTGCAACAGCCTCTTGAGTAGCTGGGACCACAGGCAAACACCACCAGGCCTAGCTTTTCATCCATTTTCAAGTGTTCGTTATCCCCCCTTCATTGTTTTGTGACCATTTCCTCTTAAGGAAATTAGCTACTAACCGTCTTATGTGTTGAGAATAATTTTTCTAGTCATTTGCTGTATGTCTTAATTGCAATTTGTAATCAAATTCTTTGTCTTTACTTTATGACACCTGGGTTGAAAACCATTATTTGAACCAAAAATTTGTCTGTCACTTTTTCATTTTGAGACTTTATTTTACCGCTAGCGTTTTGTTTTATTTTTGAGTTCTGGGGTATATTGGCAGGATGTGAAGATTTGTTACATAGGTAAACGTGTGCCATGGTGGTTTGCTGCACCTGTCAACCCATCACTTAGGTATTAAGCCCAGCATGCATGAGCTATTTTTCTTAATGCTCTCCCTCTCCCAACCCCACCCCATGACAGGCCCCAATGTGTGTTGTTCCCCTTCCTGTGTCCATGTGTTCTCATTTTTAAGCTCCCACTATAAGTGAGAATGTGGTGTTTGGTTTTCTGTTCCTGGATTAGTTTGCCGAGGATAATGACTTCACATCACTAGTGTTTTCTTAAATGTCGGCATATTTCTGGGACTTCATTTCTCTTTTAGCTAATGCAAATTACATGCATGTTTAAGATAATATTTGCTTATGTTTTAATTTTTTAAGTTAAAATGAATGTCCTCATTGCTATATCAACCTCTTCTATCTTGTTACTTTCATTTTCCTCCCAAAATCACCGTTATTAATAATTTCACCTTAGTTGTTTCCGATCGGTTTCTATATATTTACACACATATTTGTGTATAGTTAGGAATAGAGTTTGGGGTTTGTGTGTTTGTTTTTGCTTAAGTGGTGGACGCCTGTCATCGCAGCTACTTGGGAGACTGGGGCACTAGAATTGCCTCAACCTGGGAGGTTGAAGTTGCAGTGAGCCAAGATCACATGCCACTGCACTCCAGCCTGGGTGACAGAGCAAGACTCCATCTCAAAACAAAAACAAACAAACAAAAAAACCTGGCTTGTATTAATCCTTTTAGTCTTTTTCCATCAGGCGAACAATTATGGCATTACATTATGTTAATTTTTCCATGTAGGAGATATTGGCCATCCTCTTATTTTTTGAGACAGTATCTCACCCTGTCTCCCAGGCTTGACTGCAATGATACAATTACAGCCTCAGGCGATCCTCAGTCTCTTGAGTAACTAGAACTACAGGTGTGCACCACTGCACCTGATTACTTTCTTTTAAATTTTTTGTAGAGTCGAGGTCTCACTATGTTGCCCAGGCTTGTCTCAAACTCCTGGGCTCGAGCTCTCCTCCTGCCTTGGCCTTTCAAAGTGCTGGGATTACAGGTGTGAGCCATCTCTCCCTGCCTCTTCATCCTCCTGTAAGCTTATTCCTTTGTATTCCCCTTGCTATTTACTCCTTGTTTCTTTCTGTTTAGGTATTCATCTTATTTATGAACTCTTTGTGTGTATTTTTTTCTAGGTTTTGATCTTTTTTCTTCTGTTATATGTATTAACAAGAAATTTACTTTTAACCTGTTGATTGACATTTGTTTTCATGGTGATATGTTTTAGAAAGTAATATTTCTTAAAAAGATGAATTATATTGCTAAATGAAGTAATGATGAATTTCCATGCATTACTGTTGTGCTGTAATAATTTTAATATGTTGACGGATTTTGTTTACTGCTTTTCATAAAATTTTTCAGTTCTATTCATTGAGACATTTTCCTTTAGTTTTCTGGCTTTTTTGTTTTTTTTTTTGTTGTTGTTGTTATTGTTGTTTTGTTGTTGCTCTGTTAGGGTATAATTTGGTTATCAAGATTATACTAGGATTTGTGGAAGTAATATAATAAGTTAAGAAGCTCCTAACACGTTCTGCTCTCTGGAAAAGTTTATTCTAATAATCATCTCGTTGTAGGTTTGTGTATTTATCTCTTAGAGCCTTCAGAATGGATTTCCTATTTGTGGATGAACCTTAGGTTTCTTCTGAGGTTGTTGTTTTATTTAGCATTTATACTGCTTGTTAAATATATTTGTGTTCTCTATATATTCCCTGAGTATTACATTCTTCATTTCACCTCTGTTTCTTCTGTATTATCTGCTTTCCACTTTCTCTAGTTTTGTTTTGCTGCTGCATATCTGAGACATAGATAGTTCAGTGTTAAGGGCATGGGGCCAGGCACAGTGGTTCATGCCTCTAATCCCAGCACTTTGGGAGGCCGAGGCGGGTGGATCGCGTGAGGTCAGGAGTTCAAGACCAGCCTGACGACCTTTGTGAAGCCCCATCTCTACTAAAATCAAAAAATTAGCGGGGCGTGGTGGCTCAGGCCTATAATCACAGCTAATTGGGAGTCTGAGGAAGGAGAATCGCTTGAACCCGGGAGGCAAAGGTTGCAGTGAGCTGAGATAGTGCCATTGCACTCCAGCCTGGGGAAAAAGATCAAAACTCTGTCAAAAAAAAAAAAAAGCTTGAGTTCTGGAAACTACCTCTCAGTTTGTTGTACTAGATTGTTTAGTAATTGGTCTGCCTTTTACTAGACATGCTGTTCTCTGTACCTCAGTGTCCTCATCCATAACATAGCCATATAAAAGTGCCCATTTTATAGCGTGACAGGAGAATTAAATGAAGTAATACACATGAAAGACTTAGAACACACAAACCCTCAATGCATATCAGCTACCACTGTTATTACCACTTTCTCGAAATGGAAGTTAAGTTAATTTATTTTCACTCTTGTGTTTCATAAATTTAACCAATGTTACAAGTTTTCCTCCGAGTATGATTTTAAGCTATTTTCCACTGTTTTGGATATGTACTTCTTTTGTTTTTATTTATTTTCAAATAGTATGTGACTATTATTTTGATTTCCTCTTTAATCCAAGCCTGCATTTAAAGAGTGTCCTCAGGTTCCTTTCAATCTTGAGGTGAATAAATAACTTACAGACCACTCTTTATGTCCTTTTGTGAATTTAATTGCATTATGATCAATGAATGTGACCTACATGGTTTCTGTTCTGGGACAAATGTTATCTATTGCACTCAAAAACTGCCATTTGAGCCAGGCGAGTTGGCTCAGGCCTTTAATCCTAGCAGTTTGGGAAGCTTAGGCAGTGGAGTCCGAGACCGGTCTGGGAAACATGGCAAAACCCTGTCTCTACAAAAAATACAAAAATTAGCTGCATATGGTGGCATGCACCTGTAATCCCAGCCACTTAGTAGGCTGAGACAGGAGATTCCTTATCTCAAAAACAAACAAACAAACAAAACAAAACAAAACCTACTATGTGTTTAACTCATGATTCTATAAATCAGTAGTTTGAGTGTGCCTCAACCAGGCTCACCCATGCATCTGAGTCAACTTCTAAGTTAACACTGCATATAATAGAATTCACTTATCATTGTCAACTGCACCAGCTGGGCCCTGGGGTGGGGTGGGGCCCTCAACTGGGATCTCTGACCCACTTGGTCTTATTCTCCAGCAGGTCACATGCTCATGAAGTCATAGCAGTCACAATGGCCCAAGAGACTGAACAGAGGTGTGCATTCTGTCAGATAAAACAAGTCACAATGCCAGCTTTCAAGGGATGGGGGAATAGACTTCAGCTCTTGAAGAAATAAGGAGCTACAATGTCACATTGTCAAGAGTGAAGGATTTGGTCACTTCTGCAATCTCCCACAGAAAATAATTCTTGAGCTGTCATATGTAGTCTATATTTTGTTCTTCATCTTAGTTTCTCAGTGCTTTTTAATGCATGTTTGATAACTATATTAGTTTCCTCAGGCTGCTGTAACAAAGTACCAGAAACTGGGTGGCTTCAAACAACAGAGATTAATTCTCTCACAGTTCTGGAGAATAGAAATCTGAAATCAAGGTGTCAGCAGGGCCATGCTCTCCCTAAAATCTCTAGAGAAGAATTCTTCCCTGTCTCTTCCTAGCCTCAGTTTCCAGCAATCTTTGGCATCCCCTGGCTTGTATCACTCCAGTTTTTGCCTCCATCTTAACATGGCAGTTTTCCCTCTGGGTGTGTCTGTGTCCAAAGTTTCTTCTGTTTTTTAGGACAGAAATCATTACATTAAGGTCCACCCTAAGCTAATGTGGTCTCATCTTAACTTGATTATATCTGCAAAGATCCTGTTGGTCAATAAAGTCATGTTCATAGGTACTGGGTGTCAGGACTTGAACATATTTTTGGGATGGGCGGGCACACGATTCAACCCACAGCAAAAGCCATGCATTTTTTTCTGGTCTTTGTGATATAAAAATTACATATACGTGAATATTTACTGCATTTTGTATTTCAAAACCTTTGTATCTTTTCATTTTATGTCAATGTCTCTGTCACTTTTGGAAAGCAAATGATGTTCTTCATCCTATCACATACATCCTCCTCCACGGCCATTCACTAGTCCTTATTTAAAAAAAAATCAAAACCTCAGTTTCGATGATCAATCTGCAACCCCATCCCTGAAGTTTATGCATCCTTCCCTCTGGTATCCCAACTCCAGCAATACCATTTCCTGAGGGAAACTTCAATTCATAAACTCATGAATTTCTATGACTTTATCACACACCTCATGTTCACATTTTTTTCTCCATACCCAATCCATAGTGCATTATAACCACAACCTTTTATATATCCTGAGTTCTCATTCCATGATCTCCGTTTCTTTTGTGGCAAAACTCTTATCCTTATGAAATGCAAATTTTTATCACAAACTTGTTGGTCATGGTGGCTCATGCCTGTAATCCCAGCAATTCTGGAGGCTGAGGTGGGTGGATCTCCTGAGATCAGGAGTTCGAGAACAGCCTGGCCAACATGGTGAAATCCCATCTCTAGTAAAAATACAAAAAATAGCGGGGCATGGTGATGGGTACTTGTAACCCCAGCTCCTCAGGAGGCTGAGACAGGAGAATCACTTGAACCCAGGAGGCAGAGTTGCAGTGAGCTGAGATAGCATCATTGCACTCCAGCGTGGGCAACAAGAGCAAAAATCTGTCTCAAAAAATCTAAATAAACAACAACAGCAAGAAAATGTATCACAAACTTACCTGAGCAGAGGCTGGAGAAAAAAACACACAATTGTGCTACCTGGTCTTCCTCTAAATTTCAGGCCACAGACAATGAGCTAATGCTCACTGCTTCCAGGCAATCTCCCTTCTAGCTCATGATCTTGCCTCTCCTTTCACTGAGAAAATAAAATCAATCAGGAAAAATATTCCACCTTCTACCATGAAATCTAGCAAATTTCTTGCACTGAATCCCCATTTGCCTTCATGTCACCATGGCTGGGCTGTGCCTTTTTCTAACTGTAATCCCCTCAGCTTGTGCCCAAGATCCCATCTGTTCTTGCCTAGTCAAGTACTCTGTTCCTGCTGCTGCCCCTTCAATTCTCCAGCATTACCAGCATCACTCTCTTTCAGTGCATTTCCATCAACTTAGGAACTTGGTTAACATCTCCAGTCTTGGTAGGCATTGAATGGTATTTGATTCCATCAGCCTTCCTAGCTACCCTCCCTCCTTTCACTTCTGTTCTTGACCACAAGTTGTCAAGAGACACTGCCTCAGTTTCTCTCCTCCAATTCTTTTAAAACTCACTCCATTCATGCTTCCCACAACCTCCACATCATCTTGTCTGGCACACACATTTCGCCATAGCTGCTCTAGTTAAGATTACGTAGCCAAATCCAGCAGTCAGTTTTCAGCGTCTCTCATCATACTTGACCTACCAATAGCATATGACACCACTTGTATCATTAGTGTGGATGATTGTCTTCATTAGTTTAATGCAACATTGTCTCAATTAGTATAATTATATTAATATGCATTAATATAAATTCTCTTAATTTTATTCACTATAAAGCCATGTGGGAGGTTATGATTCTACTGCCACTCATACAGTTTCTGTTTTCCTGGTGTTTCTAAATGCTTTTTGGTACATTATATATAGTTATTATTTCTCCAAGTTTTCAGTGTTTCAAATATGCTCTATAATGTATGGAGTCTACTTTTTCCAGATTCCACCTTCCTGGATCCCCCCATCTTTATCCTTCCTTGAGGAATGATGATCATCTTGGCCTGATTACAGTCTGGTTCAGTCTCCCAGGACTTCCTTTCGCTGTGATCCAGCAAAAAATCCAGGGTCGAATTTCCCACCCCCTAGAGGCTAAGTCTTCCTCTTTCTTAAATTATTACCTCATTTGCTGCATCGCATAATCAAGTAACAGCATGAGGGTTACTTCTCCTAAGAGTACATAAACAGTACATAGGAAGTACATTTTCTGAATCCCAGTATTTTTCCATTTAGGCAATTTAAAGTTTGCATAACTGTTTCTGGGTCTAAGTTGACAATCATTTTATTTCAGAATTTTAAACAAAAATATGAATTGATGGGCAGAATAATGGGTCCATATTGCTGAAGGTGCAAATTAGTGAGCTGAAAGATTAGGCAAGGGATTATTCCAGAGAGTAATGCAAGAAGATGGCACATTAGGATATATGATGGGTATATGATGGATATAAGGAGACATGAAAGAAGGAACCAACATATGGATAATAAGAGTATCACAAAGGTAGGCAATATACAATAATGGGGAGGAAAACCTCAAAAGAAAAAATAAAATAAAATATCCCAGAGCTGGAGGAGAGATTTGAGATTCTTATTGAAATTTCCTGCTGAGTGCTTAACAGGAAGAAGCAAAAACCTCATCAAATTAAATTATGGTAAAATTTCAGCTGATAAAGAAAAAAATCCTAAATACCTCAAGAAAAAAAGTAAAACCCAAATATTACCTATTAGAGATTGAAGAATTAATTTGGTATCAGAGTATTCATCAGTAATAAAAACTAAAAGAGAGAGAGATAATGTTTCAAAGTTATGAAGAACTGTAACTTGTGTCTAAGTATTATATGCCCAGGCAAGCCAACATTTGCTGTGAGGGAAGAATGAAGACATAAGACAAAAGGACGCAAGGAACTTACCAACTTCAGACTGTCTGAAAAAACTTCTTAAGAATACTGTCCAGAAAAACAAATAAATTCAAGTTAGAGGAAGATGTACAGTATGTACAACAAGCAAGAATACACAGTAAATCTTAAGGTTAAATCTAAATAATTGTTATATGTGAGGAAAAAAGAAAATTTAGTGTTAAGATTCTAGAAGACATAAATATTGGAGATGAGAGGGGAAGAAAGGAAGAAAGCTTATTAAAAACATTTTTCTGGGCCAGGCCTGGTGGCTCACGCCTGTAATCGCGGCACTTTCTGAGGAGAAGGTGGGCTGATCACGGGGTCGGGAAATTGAGACCATCCTGGCTAATACGGTGAAAACCCATCTCTACTAAAAATACAAAAAATTAGCCGGGCGTGGTGGCAGGCACCTGTAGTCCCAGCTACTCGTGAGGCTGAGACAAGAGAATGGCGTGATCCTGGGAGTCACAGCTTGCAGTGAGCCAAAATCCAGCCTGGGCAAATGAGCAAGAGACTCTGTCTCAAAAAAAAAAAAAAAAAGAAAGAAAAAAATAAGGAAAAAACATTTCTGGCCAGACATGATGGCTTTTGCCTGTAATGTCAACATTTTTTCAGTCCAGGGTGGGAAGATTGTTTGAACACAGATGTTTCAGACCAGCCTAGGGAACACAGTGAGACTCTATAAGAAAATATTTAAAAATCAATTAGGCATGGTGGTGCACACCTGTAGTTCCAGTTACTTGGGTCACTGAGGTGAGAGGATTACTCATGCCCAGGAAGCTGAGGCTGCAGTAAGCAAAAGAGCAAGACCATGCATCAAAACAAACAAACAAAAACCAAAACAATGAACAGAAAACATTTTTTTTTAATTTGGAAAGATGATGTCAACACTGATGAACTCTAACTTTTAATTGAGGAATTTTATCACTTATATTTATAAAACATCATATTATGTTGCTATAAACGTGTGTGCGCTATCTTTTTCATATAATGACTTCTTTTCCTCTGGATAGATACCCAGTAGTGGGATTGTTGAATCAAATGGTAGTTCTACTTTTAGTTCGTTAAGGAATTACCACACTGTTTTCCATAGTGGTTGCAGTAGTTTACATTCCCAGCAGGAATGTAAAAGTGTTCCCTTTTCAGCACAGCCCCACTAACATCTATTATTTTTTAAATTTTTTATTATGGCCATTCTTGCAGCTGTAAGGTGGTATTGCATTGTGTTTCTCATTTGCATTTCCCTGATCATTCGTGATGTTGAGCATTTTTTCATGTTTGTAGGCTATTTGTATATTTTCTTTGTAGAATTTTCTATTCATGTCCTTAGCCCATTTTTTGATGGGATTCTTCATATTTTTCTTGCTAATTTGTTTGAGTTCTTTGTAGATTCTGGATATTCATCCTTTTCAGAGGTATGGATTGTGAAGATTTTCTCCCCCTTTGTGGGTTGTCAGTTTAATCTGCTCAGTGTTTCTTTTGCTGTGCAGAAACTTTTTACTTAAATTAAGTCTCACCTATTTTTCATTTTTCTATTGAATTTGCTTTTAGGTTATTGGTCATCAAGTCTTTGCCTAAGCTAATGTTTTGAAGGGTTTTTCTGATGTTATCTTCTAGAATTTTTATGGTTTCAAGTTTTAAGTTTTTGTTCCATCTTGAGTTGATTTTTGTATAAGCTGAGAGATGAGAATCCATTCACATTCTTCTACATGTGGCTTGCCAATTACACCAGCAACATTTGTTTGAATAGGGGGCCTTTTTTTTTTTTTTGAGACGGAGTCTCGCTCTGTCACCCAGGCTGGAGTGCAGTGGTGGGATCTCGGCTTACTGCAGGCTCCACCTCCTTGGTTCAATCCATTCTCCTGCCTCAGCCTCCCGAGTAGCTGGGACTACAGTCCCACGCCACCACGCCAGTCTAACTTTTTGTATTTTTAGTAGAGACGGGGTTTCACCGTGTTCGCCAGGATGGTCTCCATCTCCTGACCTTGTGATCCACCTGCCTCGGCCTTCCAAATTGCTGAGATTACAGGGGTGATCTACTGCACCCGGCCTGAATAGGGGGTCTTTTCCTTACTTTATGTTTTTGTTTGTTTTGTCAAATATCAGTTGGCTGTAAGTATTTGAATTTATTTCTTGGTTCCGTATTCTGTTCCATTGGTCTTTGGTCTGTTTTTATGCCAGTACCACGCTGTTCACGTGACTATAGCCTTATGGTATAGTTTGAAGTCAGGTAATGTGATGTCTCCAGATTTGTTCTTTTTGCTTATTCTTGCTTTGGCTCTGTGGGCTTTTCTTTGGTTCCATACGAATTTTAGAATTGTCTTTTCTAGTTCTGGGAACAATGATGGTGTTATTTTGATGGAACTTGCATTGAATTTGTAAACAGCTTTTGGCAGTATGGTCATTTTTACAATGTTGATTTACCCATTCATGAACATGGGATGTGTTTCCATTTGTTTGTGTCATCTATGATTTCTTTCAACAGTGTTTTATGGTTTTCCTTGTAGAGGCCTTTCACCTCCTTGGTTAGAAATATTCCTAAGTATTTTTTTTTTTTTTTTGCAGCTATTGTAAACGGCATTGAGTTCTTGATTTCATTCTTAGCTTGGTTGCTGTTGGTGTACAGCAGAGGTATGATTTGTGTACATTAATTTTGTATCCTGAAACTTTGCCGAATTCATTTATGAGTTCTAGAAGCTTTTTGAAGGAGTCTTTAGGGTTTTCTAGGTATATGATCATATCATCAGCAAACAGCAGCAGTTTGACTTTCTCTTTACTGATTCGATCGTTTCTTTCCCTCCTTTTATTTGATTGAGGTTGTTGTTTTTCATTTTCTTTCCTTTAGAGCAATGATTTTCAAGAGGTTACTGTTGGGTGTTCTGAGTGGATGACTTCTTTGTTGAGAGAATTAATTTACAGATGCAATATGTTTAGCATTCCTTACCTCTGCATACTAAACTCATATCCCAGTCACTGGAGCAAGCAAAGATCACTCACACAATTCAAAGGAGTCTTAGGGAGGCTATTTCCTTCCTCCTTGAGGGTCACTGTCCTACTTTTTCATTTTCTTTTTCTTTTTTTAGGCATAAAATCTCATGCTGTCACCCAACCTGGAGAACAGTGGCACCATCATAGCCCACTGCACCCTGAACCTTCCAGGCTCAAGCCATCCTCCCAACTCAGCTGCTTGATCAACTAGGATTACAGGCCAGAGCCACTGTTCCATAGTTGGGAAATAGGAGAAGCTCCTAAATCAATTATACAAGCACTTTCTCCTTTGTTCCTAACACACCAATTTAAGTGTGTATTTTCAGACTAAAGACAAGCTCTTAGATTAGGTAAAAGTAACATTTAAAAATAACTATAATAATAAAGAGTACATAAATAACAAGGTAAAAAATGCTAATTTTAGGACAAAGTGAAAAATAAATACTAGATGAAATCTAATGAAAAGAAAGCACGTCGGCAATGAAAAGTAAACTCAAGGTGAAAATAAAAAGTACTTAAAATTTTAATAAAATTTTTGGTCCATCAAGAACATATGACCATTATGAAACTTACACAGGGTCAGCATCACTAAATTTAAAAATCCAAAATATTCCACAATCTGAAACTTTTGAAATGTGAACATGACACCAAAAGAGGAAATTTCCACACCTGAAATATTTGCTTTCTTCCTCTTCTTTTCATTAATTGATTTTTCTTTGATCATACGATGAAGGCAATCTTTGCTTCTGATGGTTCAATGCACACAAAGATTGTATACAAACCTTGTGAACAAAATTAATCAAATAATTCTATAAAATTAATTTCAGGGAAAGTGTATAAGGTGTATAGGAAACACAAATGAATTTTGCTTTAGACTTGGGTCTCATCCTCAAGATATCTCATTGTGCATATGCAAATATTGCAAAATCTGAAAAAAATAAAAAATCTGAAACTCTTCTTGTCCCAAGTGTTGCAGATAAGGAACAGGCCACTTCCATACCTAATAACACGACTTTTGAAAAGTAAAGCCGCTTGTATACGTAATAACACGACTTTTGAAGAATGAAGTAGGCTGGGTGCGGTGGCTCACGCCTGTAATCCCAGCACTTTGGGAGGCAGAGGCGGGCAGATCACAAGGAGATGGAGACCATCCTGGCTAACACGGTGAAACCCTGCCTCTACTAAAAATACAAAAAAATTAGCCGGGCATGGTGGCGGGCGCCTGTAGTCCCAGCTACTCGGGAGGCTGAGGCAGGAGAATGGCGTGAACCTGGGAGGTGGAGCTTGCAATGAGTTGAGATGGCGCCACTGCAATCCAGCCTGGGTAACAGAGCGAGACTCAGTCTCAAAAAATAAATTAAACAAATAAATAAAGCAAATTCTATGGAGAGAAAAATGACAAATTTACCATTACAGAATTTTTTTCTTTTTCTTTTTCTTTATTCCTTTTTTTTTTTTTTTTTTGAGTCAGAGTCTCGCTCTGTTGCCGAGGCTGGAGTGCAGTTGCATGATCTTGGCTCACTGAAACCTCCGCCTCCTGGGTTCACGTGATTCTCTTGTCTCAGCCTCCCAAGTAGCTGAGACTACATGTGCTTGCCACCATGCCTGGCTAATTTTTGTACTTTGAGTAGAGACGGGGTTTCACCATCCTGGCCAGGGTTGTCTTGAACTCCTCACCGCATGGTCTACCCACTTCGGCCTCCCAAAGTACTGGGATTACAGGCTTGAGCCACCATGCCCAGCCTGGGTGCCTTTTGACATGAACTTCTCAATCATTGACAGATGCATAATGAAAAAATCTAAGTAAGCACGAATAAGCATGTAGGAAATTTAAATAGAAACAATTAACAAGTCTGGTGAAAATATAAATGTATGCATATCCCTCTGATAGAGAACACACATTGTTTTCCAATAGACACAGATGTCACAAAAATTTACCTTGTATTAGGTCAAAAATAAAAATGTTCCTGAACTCGGTTTTTAAAATTCAAGTATGTCAAATTAAATCAAGTAATCCTTCAACTTAGAGCAATATATAAGAACATCAAACATGTAAACATCAAAAGACAGAGATAAGCCAAAAGAATTGCACTGTCCCTTTATGTGCCCTAAGTTGCAATGTCAAGCTATAGTTGGATATTATTCAACCATTTCCTACCCATTGCCTAGAGGTGGGGGTCTTCACTTCCCTGTCTATTCTAGGACTGGAACTGCCTCACGACCTCTACAGCTTGAGGATGAGTGGAAAACGGAATGCTAGCCAGATATTCCAAGCAGAGCCTCTGCCAGGAGGACCAGGCGACCATTCCTAGGACAGAGATTGTTCTCACCCATTATCAAAGCTTTCCTCCAGGCTAAAACTGTGGGTCTCTAATGGAATTCTTATTCAATTTTCTTACCCCATTAGGGTACCCAAAATTTTCTTTAATAGAAATCTTAAATTTTTAAAATTTTATTATTATTATACTTTAAGTTGTAGGGTACATGTGCGCAACGTGCAGGTTTGTTACATATGTATACATGTGCCATGTTGGTGTGCTGCACGCATTTAGCATTAAGTATATCTCCTAATGCTATCCCTCCCCCTTCCCCCACCCCACAATAGACCCCACTGTGTTATGTTCCCCTTCCTGTGTCCATGTGTTCTCATTGTTCAATTCCCACCTATGAGTGAGAACATGTGGTGTTTGGTTTTTTGTCCTTGCTATAGTTTGCTGAGAATGATGGTTTACAGCTTCATTCATGCCCCTAAAAAGGGACATGAACTCATCATTTATTATGGCTGCATAGTATTCCATGGTGCATATGTGCCACATTTTCTTAATCCTGTCTATTTTTGTTGGACGTTTGGGTTGGTTCCAAGTCTTTGCCATTGTGAATACTGCCGCAATGAACATACGTGTGCATGTGTCTTTATAGCAGCATGATTTATAATCCTTTAGGTATATACCCAGTAATGGAATTGCTGGGTCAAATGGTATTTCTAGTTCTAGATCCCTGAGGAATTGCCACACTGACTTCCACAATGGTTGAACTAGTTTACAGTCCCACCAACAGTGTAAAAGTGTTCCTAATTCTCCATATCCTCTCCAGCACCTGTTGTTTCCTGACTTTTTAATGATCTTAAATCTTAAATGCAATAACATAAAGTAAAATAAAGCCTAAGTCCCAACAAGGGGAAATTTTCAGAAAGAATCTGAAAACTTCCCGCGTTTTCTTGTTATGTTGTAACGAGTACTCCTGTAATTCCCCTATTAAGGATTCAGACAATGGTAGTTAATTCATTCTGCTTCTTCTGAGACTAGGAAACAAATTACAGGGTATGTTATATTGCAAGTGTAGATTATGCAGTCTTCATCAACAGAAACAAAACATGATGGGGGGCGGGGATGGAAATATTTAAGTGAATTTTAATTGAAAAGTCTCGTGGTTTTAACATTAAAAGACATGCCTATAAAATAAGCACCTACAAAAGTCTTCACTAAAATGGTAAAGTGCTCATTTCCAAGTAGTAAAATATTGAAACTTTTTCTTTTCATCGTTGATAGTGATTTATTTAACATTTCAATACTTTATCGTTATTATGATTGTCATTATTTTAGACGAATGCACGGAAGTCAAAGGACTTCCAAATGCACGGAAGTCAAAGGCTACCTTCACCCTGGTAGCCTTGCGAATGTCCACTGCTGCGCGCGGGGCTTTCTGGGGATTGTAGTCCATAGGCCTCCTTGCGCATGCGCCATGGTACCAGACGCTAGCTGCGGGCGACATTTTTTGGGATGCTGGGGTGAGTCCCGCGTGGACCGCGCCCCTCTCGGAAGCGTAGCCAGGAATAGGGCTGCAGGATGTGCAGCTGTGACCCGTCCCTGTGGACTGAAGTAGGAGGAGTGGAAGAGGGGACTGGTGACCAATGATAAGGCCTCGTGGGTGGGGTAGGCTGAGGAAGTTCAGCGGCCCCTACCTACCCGGGTTGGGATGGGAAGCGCGTGGGCTCGGTTTGGGGAGCAGCCCTGGGTTTGACAAAACGTGCATCTTCACGTTTCGTGACAGCGACTTGCGCTGTGCCACCTTGGGTCGAGGCTTAGGGTCCAGTCTTGGAATGTGCATCTCTGGATGAGGGCAGAGGGGCGCTGGCTCAGAGTTTGGGAGTAATGGCTGGGGCTGTGCCTCCCTGAATGGGATGAGGGATTTGCTTAAGCAGCTTTTCTCTGGAGATAGAGGATGGCTTGGGCTATTCTCGCTCAGTTTGGCGAGGGCGATTCTGGCTCAGCACCCCTAGGTTCTTGGATGGGGAGTTGTCTTGGGTCTGAACTCTGGATTTTAGCAGCTCTGACTCCATTGGGGCATTTCTGACTTCAGGGAAGAGGTTCCGGCTTCTGGCAATAAGGAAACAACTCAGACTGTAATAACTCAGGAGTTTAATATCACCGCATACATTTTGAAAAGAACGGTCCCAGGCCTGGCGCGGTGCCTCCCTCCTGTAATCCCAGCACTTTGGGTGGATCACGAGGTCAGGAGATCGAGACCATCCTGGCTAACACGGTGAAACCCTGTCTCTACTAAAAAAAAAAAAAAAAAAAAAATTACAAAAAATTTGCCGGGCATGGTGGCGGGCGCCTGTAGTCCCAGCTACTCCGGAGGCTGAGGTTGGAGAATGGTGTGAACCCGGGAGGCGGAGCTTGCAGTGAGCTGAGATCGCGCCACTGCACTCCAGCCTGGGCAACAGAGCGAGACTCTGTCTCAAAAAAAAAAAAAAAAAAAGAAAAGAAAAGAAAAGAACTTCCCCAAATTATTAACTCCATTCTCACCTCACATGCTGTGAGCCAGGGAGTACGGAATTTGAGTATTATAAAGCACATGAGCAAAAGTAAGTGTTAAATTACACTCAACAAATTTGAAATTTCAATGTTCTCTGTATATTTGATAAAGTTAGAGATTTAGTGTTAATTATTTTAGGTGTAATGGCAGCTTTTATTACATTTCTGATCGTGTTTCTGAACAATTGCAGTTCCAGATTCAGCTGCACTTTTCCTCTAGGTCTTCATTCGCTGAAGAGGTTGATATGGGCATCTGGTCTCATTCGTGATGTATTCCTCAGATCAGAGTAGTTGTCAGGTTGAGGGATGAGAAAGGCATTTGTGTGAGAGAGCTGTGTGGACTTTGGCAGATAGGGAAAAAACAAGAGTCCTGAGGTGCCACGTGTCCCATGCCTTTGGCTCCCCACCTTTTCCACCCTGCTGTCTGCCCTGAAAGGCCGCCATTGCCTTCTGGCATTGCTTGTCTTTGGCCAATGGGAAGTCTCAACAGGAAGGTTTGGAGAGAGGAAGAAGTGTGAGTTGGAGGATCTTGTCCCCGAGTTCTCTCTCTGCAGGATTGTCACAGATTAGCTGCCCTTCTAAACAACAGGTCATGGTTTTGGTGGTCCCGGCCACACAGTCCTCTCAGTTCCAGGCTCCAGGGACTGCTCCCTCCCCTTACCTCTTAAGGCCCAGGTAGTATAATGGCACCTCCCTGTCACTTCCCAGGATAGAGCCTTATCCACTCTGATTTCCTTACCCCCAGCCAACACCATTGTAAGCCGTCTGTTTATTAAACTCACCTCAAATTTGAATGTGCCATCTGGTTACTGCCATGGCCCATAGTTGACACAGGCAGAGAGTGTCTGAAGCCAGAAATTCAGGAAACCAAACCCTCAACCATATATGTGTGACTGCATGTGTGGAGATGTGTGCTTGAAAATAAACCTGTCCCATTATTGGCTCTGAAGTGAGAACAGGTACTGGAAGTAGAGGGTGAGTTTATGTCTTTGCACGTGCATGTAATGTATAATATCCAAGCCAATTCTATTTGTGCATTTGTTAATATTAAGAAACACTGATTGAGTGCTTGTTAAATGATAAGATCCTTAGCAAGTACAGTGGATAAAAGACTACGGCTTGTTTTTGTTTGTTTGTTTGTTTGTTTGTTTTTAGGATTTGTAGTTTTTTGACAGGGGAAAGGAAGAGTGTTTCCTTGGTAGGTTTTAACTATTTTCAAATGAGGTAATTCATGCTGTATTAATGACTTGAACATTCCTTATTTTGGCCTTTGTTGGAGCCCAAAATAAGAAGTGATTAATGATGTCTCTTAAAGGTAGTAAAAGAGAGAAAGAGTCAAAGGATTTACCCTAAAGACATTTCATATTCTATTAACCTGATTCTATAACCCTGTGAGCTGCAATTCAAAGGGTAGCCAACAGACCAGTGCCAATAAATGATATTGGTCTGTGACCAGATAATTTGAGAACTTAAGTGTAGATGTTTAAAATTTTGTCTTATTGATTAACATAATAATAACAATTGGGCTTTAATTTGCATACCTTCTTAATTTCCTTTTTCCAGTAATTTCTTTTTACTGTATCTTACCAAAATATCAGTCTGTGACAGACTGAAAGTAACAGCAATAATAATAATAAAAACTAGTCTTTTATGACAGATAGTGTGAGAAGCACTATCTTAGAAGGCAGAAACCTGGTTTTTGGCTTTTATTTTTTAATCTTTGGAGTTTCCACAGTGCTTAAAGTGGCAATTTTATTCAGTAAGTTTCTCCACAAAGGCGAGAGGCAATTGTGTTTACAGGGTTTATCTGATGGAATCCCAATAAAAAATAGACAGAACACTCAAATGGGGTAATTTGAGAAGAGCTTAATAAAGGGACAATCTATAAAGTGGTAGGCAGGCTGTGGTAATCAACAAAGGGTATGGCAATATTTAAGAGCTAGTGATAGCAGGGTAACTTACTGCCTTTAGGACTGAAGGGCTAAGGGAGGAGGCAGTCGCTAAAACCTGAAGAAAGATTCATTGGATGACAGCTGCCTGATGGTGGCCATGAACTTTGGTCAATGGATATGGAACTTAGCCATTCCACAGCAACCTTTAGGGAAAAACCTGGGGGAATAAATATTCTGACTTCACTCTTGTCCCTTCCCTGGATCTCTTGCTGACTTTCCCCATTGGCTGAACCCAACTGGAATCTAATTGGCAAGGGAATTCACTGATATAAGCAGTACAGGAAGGGGCTTTAGTGTATATGAAGTGGCGAGCTTAGAAGGTCTGTCTATCTACTTTGCTACTTGCTGTCTGAGAGCATGTATAGTTCAGTATACCATGAGCATTTCCAGAGCAGAGGATGTGTCTTATATGTCATAGGTGTGTCATCAATATTTGCAAAAGCAGTGGATAGAATGGCTGCTGGAGAGATAGTTTAGGAAGCCAAGAGTCAAGGTGTAGATGTTTAAAAATTTGCATTATTGATTAACATAATAATAAAAATTGGGATTTAATTTGTATATCTTGGCTAATTGCAAGTTCTTTAGACCACAGGCCTGGCCATACAAGGTCAAGTCTTGCATGTAAAAGTGGATATAGCAGAAGGCCCCTGTCATCCTGAGATTTCTCTCTTTTTTTTTTCTTTTTTTTTTTTGAGACAAAGTCTGTCTCTGTTGCACAGGCTGGAGTGCAGTGGTGCAAGCACAGCTCACTGCAGCCTCTGCCTCCCAGGTTCAAGTGATTGTCCTGCCTCAGCCTCCTGAGTAGCTGGGACTACAGATGCCTGCCACCAATCCCAGCTAATTTTGTATTTTTAGTAGAGACAGGATTTCACCATGTTGGTCAGGCTGGTCTCAAACTCCTGGCCTCAAGTGATCTACCTGTCTCAGGTTCCCAAATTGCTGGGGATTACAGGCGTGAGCCACTGTGCCCAGCCCTGAGATTGCTGCTTTATTCAGCAATTCTGGAGCCTTTTTTCCAGCATAATACAGATGTAGATTATGTCAGTTCATTCACAAATCTGAGAAAAGGAAAAGAATGTGCAGGTTTTGACCCAAAAGCTTGAGGAGAGAGATAGGAGTTACACAGTGGTCTGAGATTGAGGGACTGGGGACAAATCTAGGGAAGTCTTGAGGAGGTGGGAGTTCAGTCTGTTCAGAACGAGAAGAGACGATATCTAGGGAGAGAAGGAACTGAGAGAAATTTGTACAGATAAGGAAGGAACCAATGTTGATTTATAACTTGTTGAATCCATGATCTCATGGATTCTTTCTTCCTTGCAGTTCTGCTTTTCCAGAATCCTGCCGTTTCCAAAAGGAAGATGGTATGATTAAGTTCCAGGTAAGTTAAGGGGTTCTTTCTCTTTAAATATACTGTTCATTCTGAGGAACCAGACACTTCTGCTTTCTGAAAGGAGGTCAGCATTTTTTTAATGACTACTATGTATTAGGTACTTCATCTTGCTCATAATGACTTTGTGAGGCAGATGGTTTGACTCCCTTTATAGAAGTGAAGAAACAAACTCACAGATTTCAAGATGTCTACTTTGGTGCTACTCTAAGTGTGGTTCATGTAGCAGTACCAGTCCATGAACTGCTTATCACTGCCCCATGAGGGAAAAAGAATCAAGAGTAAGTTCAGAAACTTTTATAGCAATTTGGTGTTGCCGCAGCATCTGAGTGCATGGGCAGCATATACATGACTATACTCTAAATGTCACTGGTCTCGTTCGATAAGTAACAAGATTTGAATGGGTATCTATTGGTCAGAGTTCAACCAGCAAGGCAGAACCAGTAAGAGATATATATTAAGAGATTTATCTTAAGGAATTGACTTATATGATTATGGAGGCTAACTAGGCAAGTCCAAAATCCACATGGCAGTCCCTCAGGAAGGATGGCCAGAACTCTTAGACACAGACTGAAGCCGCTGTCTATGGGTGGAATTTCTCCACCTCTCAGGGAAGCCTCAGCTCTGCTCATAAGACCTTTTAGTTTTTTGAATCAGACATACTCAGATTAGTTAGAATAATCTCCCTTAAAGTAAACTGATTATGGACTTTAATCACATCTACAAATTATCTTCATAGCAATACCTAGATTTGTGTTTGATTCAATAACTGAGGACTGTAGCTTAGCCAAGTTGTCACATTAAAAAGACCATCACAGTGTGGAGGAAGGATTTTCTTTTAATCATGAACAAAATTAATTATGAAAGTACACAGAAAGAACAAATGGTATTATGAGCCTCCATTTGCAATACCCATCATGCAATTTCAGTGATTAACTTTTTGCCAAAGAGATTTGCTTAATCTCTTTTTCATTTTTTTCTTTCCCAGAGTATTTTAAAGAGGCATGTTATTTTACACTGTATTGGTTTTTCTCTGAGCACATCACTTTTGTATAGTACTTTATTATATATGCAACTAAAATGAATGAGCTCACACTTTTATCCTTCTGCCTGGAAACCATCTTGCCCAAGTCCAAGATTCATTAGGTAAATTTTCTATCTTCTAAATTACAGCAACAGTTTACCAAATGTTCACCACTACATCCAGGTCACCATTTTTCCAACCTCCTATAACAGTGTCCTCAATGGTTACGGCCTGGACCTAAAGCAGATGCCATGAATATTTGGTAGCACTCTGCTGGTTTTGGTTAGCTTGGGTGTGCCCTCATAGTGAAGAGAGAGGGACAAGAGAGCAAGTGAACGCGTGAGATCTGTCAAGGCCCAGGTTAGAACTGGCACATTTTCACTTCTGCTTCATTTTGATAGCCAGAGTAAGTTACATTGCCAAGTCAAAACTAAAGGGGTAAGAAAACACACTCTGGTCCTTTAGTGGGATTAGTGAGTATGGAAGAGGATATTTCTAAACAGCAATCTAATTTACCACATTCTCTATGTATTTCAGTATATATTTCCTAAAATATTGACTAATGAGATAATCAATAATTATTTGGTATTATCTAATACCCAGGCAATAACCAAATTTCCCTGATTATCTCAGAAAATTTTTTAACCGTTGGTTTGTTCAAATGGGATCTTACCAAGGTCTATACTATCATATAGTTGGCTGTTGTGTCTCATAATCTCTTTTAATCTAGAGAAATTTGCCCCTATACTTTATTCTCTCCTGCTATTGACTTGTTGTAGAAACCAAGTTTGGTGTCCTGTGTTCTTTCCTATGTTTGGAATGTATTTGTTTGCTTCCTTTTCTTATCTTTCAATGTGTTATCTATCCACAGTATTTCTTGTAAGTGGAAGCACCAGATGCTTGAATAGATTCAGGTTAAAGGTTTTACAAGAATACTTCATAGATGGTTATACAAGAATACTTAAGACAGGAAAAGATTTATAGATTTTTGCAAGTGTTTATTTGTTGATAAATTTGGTTTCTTAATATTTTGGGGCTCTCCTTGTATCTGCATCCTATGACAATCGCTGCTTAGGCTTCCTACAAGGCATCCATCCAGCTACAACGGTGGTGGAGAAATGAGTGTTTTGTTTTCCCAGGCTCTATAGTTGAGGCAGAGAAGGGAGAATGGGGCGTAGGCTGGGTGAACCTCTATCCCTAACCCCTTCTCCCTACATTTGAACACCCCAAGTAGACTTCAGGGTATCTGTATTTCCTCAATGATTAACTCAAATTCGATTTTATTGCCTCCCACAGAAGAAGGTATACAGTAGTGTTACTGAGAGAGTGATGCTATTAGGACAGCCGTGCTGACTCCCCTAGATTTTGATTTTAATCATTGTCAGATTTGGGTAATTGGACAATTGTTAGGAACATATTCTTTGTGACGTCCTTTGTAACCGCTTACAACTTTCCTTTGAAAGCTCTGCATTATTTAGAGATGCGGAGTCTATTGAGAGAACATATCTGTAAATACTTAACTCTGAGCAGTGTGATATATGCAGCGATAGAAATATTTTATGTAAAAATTGGTTTCTTGATTAGGAGATGGTTATTAATATCAGATTATTCCCCACATCCTTTTGTTTTGAGAAATTTCAAATTATGAGGAAAATGAAAGAATAGCATAATGTGTAATATTCACCTAGATTCACCAATTGTTGACAATCACCCACAAACATATGCATAATATACGTATATACACACATATCTATATTGTATTTTGATGACCCAGTTAGGGATAAATTGCAGGCATTATTATAATTCATCCCTAAATATTTCAGCTTGTATCTCCTAAGAGTAAGAGCATTTTCCTACATTTCCACATTACTGCTAACATACTCAAGAAATTTCACATTGATACCACTATTTTTTAATACCAAGTTGATATCCAAGTGTTCTTAATTATCCTAATAATCTCCCTTTTCTCTATTGTGTTTTTTGAATCTAGGAGCCAGGCTTTTAGTTACCCTGTCTTCTTAGTTCCTTTTAACCTGATAAAAATACATTAATCTGCCATGAAAAAGTGAAAATACCAAATCTTGGTGTGTGATGAGAAATGAACTCATGGAACAGTACTAGACTTGTGTATCAGCACAACACCTTAGTATAGATTTATATGTGACTATTTCCTGGGCTGTATTTTATAATTTGATTAATATTGTCCTTTGGGAATCCCTGATCCAATAGGATTAATATCCTTGTGAGAGATCCTCAACAGAGCTTGCTCTCATTCTCCCTCTGCCATGTAAGGACACAGTGAGAGGACAGCTGTCTACAAGCCAAGAGAAGAAACCTGAATGAAACCTATCTTGGTGGTACTTGATCTTAGACTTTCCAAACTCCAGAACAGTAAGAAGTTAGTTTATTGTTTAACCTAATCAGACTGTGGTATTTTATTAAGGCAGCCCAAACAGACTAAGACCAGTCATTTGCGTGGATGATTGACGTGGCATGTGGTTGATGTTTTAGGAAAGGGTGACATTCAAGGACATGGCTGTTGTCTTCACCACGGAAGAGCTTGCTCTATTGGATAAAACCCAGATAAACCTGTACCAAGATGCGATGCTGGAAAACTTCAGGAAACTCATCTCAGTGGGTGAGTAACTGAGCATCAGACCACTGGACCTGTGTCCTGAAATCGTCATTTCATACCAGATAGAAAACTCCAGTTAGATCACAAAGAGAAACTTTGACTACTGGAAAGAAAACTCCTAAGAGATGCATGTGCAGGTTAGAACCCTGCAGTTAATGAGTTTTTACAGATCAGTGTGAGGATCTGGCCCCTTGTGATGGGTTTGTGAGGGAGCTCTCCCCAAATCTCATACCCCTGGCCTGTGGGCATTCAATGCAGTTAGTAATCACTCCCTCCCCTAATCACACATGTAGGCTCTCATTCTTTCCTTGTATTTCTCAGAATGAGACTTATAAAATTCACACATCACCAAGAGCCTTGATCTATGGGTTGCTTCTGCAGAAAAATCAATGTTTATCCAATGTTTTGGATAAATCAGTGTTAAAGGAACCAAGGGAGAACTTTGGTTTGGTTGGCAGTTACCATAGCCAACACTTACTTGTACGTAGTAAGTGTAACCTAAGTGTTGGCTTATTTGATTACTTTTTGATAAATATCTAACCTCGTTTTCATTTCTCAGAGGTTCATATACCTTTATGTGTTACCTAAGTTTAGTTTATGAGATAGAGATATGGTTTGGCTATATCCCTACCCAAGTCTCATCTTGAATTGTAGCTCCCATAATTCCCACATGTTGTAGGAGGGGCCTGGTAGGAGGTAACTGAATCATGGGGCAGGGGTCTTTCTCATGCTGTTCTTATGAGAGTGACTACGTCTCATGAGATTTGATGGTTTTATAAATTGGTGTTCCCCTCCACAGGCTTTCTCTTTGCCTGCCGCCATGTAGGATGTCCCTTTGCTCTTCCTTCACCTTCTGCCATGATTGTGAGGCCTCCACAGCCATATGGAACTATGAGTCAATTAAACCTCTTTCCTTTATATATTACCCAGTCTTGGGTATGTCTTTATTAGCAACATGAGAATGGACTAATACAGATAGTTACTGTTATCATCCCCCTTTTATGGACGTATTACTCTCTTTTCACACTGCTGATAAAGACATACACGAGACTGGGCAATTTACAATAGATAGAGATGTATTGGACTTACAGTTCCACATCCCTGGGGAGGCCTCATAGTCATGGTGCAAGGTGAAAGTCACGTCTCACATGGTGGTAGACAAGAGAAGAGAGTTTTTGCAGGGAAACTACCCCCCCACCCTTTTTTTTTTCAGTCTGGCTCTGTAGCCAGGCTGCAGTACAGTGGTGCTATCTTGGCTCACTGCAACCTCCAACTACCAAGTTCAGGCAATTCTCCTGCCTTAGCCAACCCAGTATCTGGGAATACAGGCATGCGCCACCATGCCCAGCTAATTTTTGTATTTTTTAGTAGAGACGGGGTTTCACCATGTTGGCCAGGATTGTCTCAATCTCTTGACCTCCTGATCAACCCACTTTGGCCTCCCAAAGTGCTGGGATTACAGGTGTGAGCCACTGCGCCCATTCAGAATCTCCCTTTTAAAAACCATCAGATCTCATGAGACTCATTCACTATCATGACAATAACACAGGAAAGACCCGCCCCCATAATTCAATCGCCCCCTACCGGGTTCCTCCCATGACACATGGGAATTCTGGGAGTTACAATTCAAAATGAGATTTGAGTGGGGACACAGCCAAACCATATTATCCCACCCCAGACCCTCCCAAATCTTATGTCCTTACATTTCAAACCAATCTTGCCTCCCAACAGTCCCACAAAGTCTTAACTCATTTCAGCATTAAGTCAAAAGTACACAGTCCAGTGTCTCATCTGAGACAAGCCAAGTCTCTTCCATATATGAGCCTGTAAAATAAAAAAACAATGTATTTACTTCCTAGATACAGTGCAGGTGCAGGCATTGTGTAAATGCAGCTGTTCCAAATGGGAGAACTTGGCCAAAACAAAGGGGCTACAGGCCCCATGCAAGTCTGAAATCCAACGGGGCAGTCAAATCTTAAAGATCGATAGTGATCTCCTTTGACTCCATGTCTTGCATCCTGGTCACGCTGATGTGACAGATAGATTTCCATGGTCTTGGGCAGCTCCATCCCTGTGGCTCTGCAGAGTATAGTCTCCCTTCCGGCTGCTTTTGTGGGCTGGTGTTGAGTGTTTGTAGCTTCTCCAGGCACACGGTGCAAGCTGTCGGATCTAGCGTTCTGTTGTCTGAAGGACAGTGGCCCTCGTCTCACAGCTCCACTAGGTAGTGCCCTGGTAGGGACTCTGTGTGGGGGCTGTGACATGTGGGAATTATGGGACATGACACCTGGGAATTATGGGAGTTACAATTCAAGAAGAGATTTGGGTGGGGACACAGCCAAACCATATCAATGGACGAAACAGCTGAGTCACAGAATTCATAACTTGCCCATGATCACACAGCTTATAAGAAGAACTAGGACTTGAGCCCTCCTAATCTTGCCCTAGGTCCTGTGTTTTTAATAAATAACCTCGTGAAACCAAAGTGTAATCTGTAAACACAGGACCTTCTACATAAATCTGCATATCCCTGCAGTTGTTTCTCAGACTGCAGGATAAAACCCTCTTGGTGAGTCCTGAAATCAAATTACTGTGTCATAACTAGCAATTTTTAAAAAGCAAAATAGATTAATAGAACAGAAAACAAAAGAATTTATCAAAGTTCATTGCACATTGTATGTAAGTATCAGCTGATAAAACTTCTGTTTTAGTGAGCAGTCTGTGTTGATGTTCGTGCCTATTCCTACTGAATCACAGTGCTGATTTTATTGTGGGTTACAATCAGAACAATTGGGAAACCACTGCTTAAAGCCCATTTGGGGCTGCTCATGGTCTCCCTTTCCCTGATACTATCTTATAAACTAAAGTCACTTTCAATAAAACAACCCAGAAAGGACCTTAAACCAGAAGCAGTATCCAGTGGGAGTTGACCATGATATTCATGCCATTTTGAAACCCATCGTAGGGTCCCAAAAATATGATCATCCTCTTCTGCCTCAGCCCCCCGTTTGTTATATACCACAATCTTGCTTCCCTGGGTGCCAGGCCTTTGACAATCCACAGTATCTGTTCCCCATTCTCATAGTCATGGCTGTTTGAGATTCTGCAATAACTTAAAAGGTAAGAACTTAAGGAAATGGATTATGGGATCTGAGTGGTCTCTATCTTTTCACGAAGACAAAGAACCTCGGGGAACATAAAAAGGCTGTCTCTTAGAGCTTGTCTCAGAGGTTTACATATGCATCCCCGCACAATGCCAGGACGATGTTTCACAGTGTTTATCCCTATTTCAATCCCCATTGCCTTTTTATCCCCGTCCCCTTAAGGCTCACCATGTACAGTTGTGCAGTCTGTACACAAACATACATCATAGTCCTCCATATGACAGTGATGTGAAGGAAGGGAAGCCATCAAGAGATAGAACCTGTTTGTTTCTGAAACCTCTTGTGACCCTTTGTGTCCCTTACTCTGCCCAACATATGAAAAACACTCCATCAATATGTATTATTTCTATACACACATATACTACATAAAATGGGAGCCTTACCCATACTTTTTGTAGCAAGATTATTAAAGTCTTTTTATTGACTACTCTTATAGCAGGGAGGTGAATTTCTTCCTTCATAAATTTTTCCTAAGATTTCCTTTAATTCTTTTTTGCTGTGTGGGGGTTGAAAGGTCTTGCCGTTTCACCCAGGCTGGAATACAGTGGCACAATCTTGGATCACTGCAGCCTCTGCATCACAGGATTAAGCAATCTTCCAACCTCAGATTTCCAAGTAGCTGGGATCATAGGCAAAACCGAGACAATTTTTAATTTTTTTGTAGAGATGCGATCTCACCGTACTGCCCAGCCTGGTCTTAATCTCCTGAACTTGAGTGACCCTCCCACCTCAGCCTCTGAAATTGTTGCTATGACAAGCATAAGCCACTGCACCTGGCCAAGATTTCTCTTAATTTCCCTACAATACTTGATTTCTAATTGGCAGCTCACAGGTTAGAATTATTGTTGCTCTAACTGTTTCACATGTCAATGGAAGCCAGGGACAACTTCCCACCCCATCATATTTCATTTTCTCAAAACCTCTGGACAGGTGATTCACAAATTCTCTTTCTTCTCATGGGAGATGGGATAAAAAAACATTTTGAATCTTCAGGAAAAGGGGTTAAATTGCCTTTCTCAAGAAGTGCTTCATTGCTGGCAGATTTGGAAACAAAGGATCCGAGATTTAAGTGTGAGTCAGGATTATATCATGAACCTTCAAGAACAGTGTTCCCCACATTTAGAAGATGTTTACCTCTGTGAAGAGTGGGCAGGCATGTCTCTTCAGATTTCTGAAAACAAAAACTATGGATTAAATGCCATTATCAAAAATCGAGATATCACAGCATGGCAAAGCCTGACACAGGTTCTTAACCCAGAATCTTGGAAGAAAGCCAACATAATGACCGAGCCCCAGAAATCTCAGGGAAGATATAAGGGAATTTACGTGGAAAAGAAATTCTACAGACGTGCTTGGCATGATGACAGCCTCAATTGGACCTCACGTGATCATCATGAGTCCCAAGAATGTAAAGGAGAGGACCCTGGTAGACACCCCAACTGTGGGAAAAACTTGAGTATGAAACCAACAGTTGAACAACGTGATGCGGCCCATGCTTTACCACAGCCTTTCACATGTAATAACTGTGGGGTGGCCTTTGCAGATGATACAGATCCTCGTGTCAATCACAGCACTCACCTAGGAGAAAAATCTTATAAATGTGACCAGTATGGAAAGAACTTAAGTCGGAACCAATATTTTATCATTCATTGTAAAAGCCACTCAGAAGAGACTCCCTATGAATTCTACGAATGGCCTACAGGCTGCTAACAGAGCTCAGACTTTCCCAGATGTCAGAAAGTCCCCTCAGGAGACAATCCCTACAAATGTAAAGAATGTGGCAAGGGCTTCAGGTGCAACTCCTCCCTTCACAACCATCATCGAGTCCACAAAGGGGAGATGCCCTACAAATGCGACTTATGTGGGAAAGCGTTTGGATTTAGGTCACTTCTTTGTATTCATCAGGGAGTACACACAGGGAAAAAGCCCTACAAATGGTGAAGAGTGTGGGAAGGGCTTTGAACAGTACTCCAACCTTCTTATGCATCAGAGAGTCCACACTGGAGAGAAGCCCTACAAATCCAGTGAGTGTGGCAAGTGTTTTAGTTCAAGCTCCGTTCTTCAAGTCCACTGGAGGTTTCACACAGGGGGGAAACCTTATAAGTGTGGTGAGTGTGGAAAGGGCTTCAGCCAAAGTACACAGCTTCACATTCACCAGAGAGTCCACACAGGGGAGAAACCATACAAATGCAATGTGTGTGGAAAGGATTTTGCTTATAGCTCTGTTCTTCACACTCATCAGAGAGTTCACACTGGAGAAAAACCATATAAATGTGAAGTGTGTGGAAAGTGCTTTAGTTACAGTTCATATTTTCACTTCCATCAGAGTGATCACACCAGAGAGAAACTATATAAATGTGATGAGTGTGGTAAAGGCTTCAGCCGGAATTCAGATCTTCATGTTCATCTCAGAGTCCACACAGGACAGAGGCCCTATAAGTGTAAGGCATGTGGTAAGGGCTTCAGTCGTAATTCACACCTCCTTGCCCAACAGAGAGTGCATATATATGAGACACAGCACACACATTGTGAGCATGGCAAAGACCTTCTGACTCATCAAAGACTACATGAGCAGAGAGAAACATTATAAACGTAGTAAGTCAGGGTTAAATTAGGAAAACAGAAGCCACACTGTATTCCAGATAATAGAAGCTTACTCAGCCTGTGGGAGGGCTGGGGGAGCAAAAGACAGGGACAATGCCATCGACAATGTCAGCCCGCAGCACTGGGGTGTGCCAGGCAAGTATTGTGGATTTCAAGAACTTCTGTATGCTACAATGGCAAAGTAGGTTACTCTTGACAAATGGGTGGTTTGTGGTAGTGTTTGTAGTTAGAGGTCAAATTTCCATTAAAGGGTGTATCCAGGAAAAAATTCTAATTGGGATGATTATGGTAAGGTCTTCAGTTTAGCCAAAGTCCCTAGATTTTTTTTAGTCCCCAACGGAAAAATATTCTCTGTATGAAGAACATTCAAAAGTGTGCTCAGAAATGAAACCAATGCTCTTACTATGAAAGAATATTAGTACTCAGGTTTTCTATGAGATTCTCTGCACAGGCAAGAAGCTCTGCAGAAGTGACATTTGAAGGATGCGGCAAAGGCAGTGCTGTATTAATCACACTGGTTCCATTTCCTTGCAAATAAGAAGACTCTATTCCTCAGTAACTCTTGCAGTTAAGAGTGTGCCCATGTTTGAGTTCTAGCCAATGGAGTATGAGCAAAAGTGATACAAGCCACTTTCAGGTCTAGCCTTTATAAACATCCTCAGGCTTCTCTATCCCTGCCAAGGTGACCTTGGAGGCTGCTTATTCCAGACTGGGTCGATAGAAGGTCGCTATCTGATCTGTGTTGGATTTCTTTTTAGAGTAAGAAATAAAAATTCATTGTGTCTCACCACTGAGAGTTTTAGTGGTTTAATTTTTACTGCAGCATTACCTAGGCCATCCTGACTAGCATGGAGGGATTTTATAGCAATATGTCTCATTGTCATTGGAGTCCACATACAGAAGCAACATTGTAATTCAGAGTTCAAAGCTTTTAAGACTTTAAGGCTTGATGTGGCAGTGCAACCATCTAAAATGGTATGGATGGGACTTCTCCAGTGATAACCTTCATTCTTTGGTGTGTACACCAAAAAGAAATGTTCAAGATTATATAGCTGTGGTAAAACTTTACTGAAAAGTACAACCCACAGACGTAAGAAATCTCATACAATAGAGAAACTCTGTAGTGTGGGAGCTGAATAAATTTGTCAGCTCACACATTAAATGCAATTAAAAATTAACTAGAATAGGTGTTCTGTGGTTAGTCTTAATAAAATTAATTGAATAAAGCTAACATTTACTAAAGTGAGCAATAACATGTAAAAAACCAACAGTGTTCATTTCAGACTGATGCAGTCTTCTTCTCAGCAGACTTGTATAATAATGGGTTTTTAAAGGGTGCTCTTTCTGTCAGCTTCCTCCCAAAATTGTCATTTAATTGGGGATAACAGATGAATTCGAGAGGCGATCTCTTTGCTCTTTTTTTTTTTTTTTTTTTTGGAAACAGGGTATTGCTCTGTCACCCAGGTGGCTGGAGTGCAGTGGCCTGATCATGCTCACTGCTGAAGCCTTGAACTCCTGGGCTCAAGTGATCCTCCTGCCTCAGCCTCCTGAGTAGCTGGGAGTACAGGCATATACCACCATGTTCAGCTAATGTTTTCTTTAAAAAATTTGCTTGTAGAGATGGGGTCTTGCTTTATTTCCCAGGTTAGTCTCATTCTGGTTTCAAGTGATCTTCCTACCTCAGCTTCCCAAAGTGCAGGGATTACAAGTGTGGGCCACTGCACTCAGCCCACAATGTCTTTTATTTTTTCTTCAAAAACAATGTCCTTTTTTGTTTTAATTGACTTATAGGTTTCTTCATTTGGTTCATGGTTTATTCCTAGTTTTTCCTTCATTACATTTTCCTGCCAGTTATAGTTTGTAAATAGAATAGGCAGTCAAGTGCAAATAAAACCGTCCCTGAATTGTCATTTTCTTACTGATCAGGTGGATAAGAGTGAAGTATTTTAAAAATTCTATGTCAGCAGAAATGAGGAAATGAGTGTTCTTACATAAGTTGGTGGGGAAAAAAAACAGGTACAAAGTTGCTGGAGAGGATCTTGTCTATATATATCAGATGTACAATTTGCATTGTCTTTGAGCCAATGATCCTCCTCAGAATGTATTTTTAGGATGTAATTACATGAGTGGAAAAATATGGTTTCAGAAAGAAATATATTCTAAGAATTTTGCAATGAGAAGACCGTAAACAACCTGAAGCTTCATGTGTAAGAATTAAGTAAATTAAGGCATCCCATATAATGGAATAACATGGCTCCATCAACAATGATCTAGATCTATAAACATGTCCACATATTATTGTCCATGTCCACTACATACTCCAGTCTTCCTACGCAAACAGTAGGTTAGAGAAAAAATCTGGGATACACATTATCCCAGGAAGCTTTTGGGGTTTACAATGGGTGCTACATTCCCTCATGACAGACTCAGCCCTCAGCCTTGGTGGAGGTGTCCCAGGCAATCCTCCAGTTTGGTCAGGAGCAGCCCTTGCATATCACATTAAGGTTTTTAAATATATGATGCTAACAGGATTGTCTCCCTACTTCATAACATTGTTTGCTTTTCCTATTGTAACAAAGTAGCATGGAAAAAGCAGAACTTAGTCTAGCACCCAATCAGTGGGAGACAATCTCATTTACAAATGTAGATGCAGAGATCCTAAATCAATATGAGCATGTCAAATCCAATGATTTGATAAAAGTATAACAGACTCTGCTCATGTATAATTTATCCTAAATATGCTTATCAGCTTCTGCCTCATAACACACACAAGAACTGAGTAGCTCTAAATACAAATTTATTTAGCTCATGATGTGTGAGCTGGCAAGTTCAGTTGGCCTTAGCTGAGCAGTTCTGTTGTGGGACATGCTAGATTACCTTAACTGGGCTTTGTGCATGCATCTGCATTCAGCTGATGGCTCATCTGGGCCTGGCTGTTTTATGATGGTCACAGATGAGACAATGAAGTTCTCTCTGTCATCATGGTCTCTCATCCTCCAGAACACCAATCTAGGGTTGGTCCCATAGTGCCAGGGTTTCAAGAGCAAAAACTGTGATCTCTTAAGGCCTCATCAGAGAACAGGCTCAATGATACTTCCACCACATTCTCATGATTAAAGCAAGTCACAACACTGGCCTAGATTCATGCGGTGGGATTGAGACGAGATAAAAAATGTTGAGACATAATCATTGGAAGGAAAACGAAGGTATTATTTTTATGTTAGAGAATAATGTTATTTACTCATAAAATTCAAATTCGCCTGTAAAATGTGACCAGTTGAAGTCTGTTTTAAAATTATCAGGTCAAAACATTGGTCTCACACAAAATTGGCACATGAAAATTCATAGCATCACTATGTAAGTGTCTTTTATAAAATGTAGCCAAAATGTTTCATTCACAATAACAATTGTGTGCAAAGACCAGAATTGTCCAAAGGTAATTCTGGGAGTTCCCTTTGGGATGCCTAGGTGAGGAGCTATCTGGAGCCTCAGACTCCCACATTCTTCAGTGGGAAGGGCTTTACATGAGCTCAACTTCCCAGCGGCTTTCTCTTTCTGATGGGAGGTGTTAGAACCTGGCTATCTCATGCAACTTCTGTGAAGCTCTGACAACTAAAGCCAGATTGTCTGTTTTAGTCAATCTGTCGGATCAGTTAGTCATTTGATCTGACAACTAAAGCCAGATTTTCTGCTTTAATTTAGTAGTCCAGATTACCTTCATAGTCAATTTGTTCCCCCACCAACATGGATGCCTTCACAATTGCTCTTTAAGAAGGATAAAAGCATAGGGGTGAGGTGTGGTCTATCCCCTGCTTCACCCAGGCCCTGGTGATTCTTCAAGTGGTGAGAGAAATTGTGGTCCTGTGCGTTCTCTTCCAGACCCTTAGCTTATATGTTTTCCCTATAAAACCTCATCCTAATCCCACCACTTTGGGAGGCCGAGGTGGGTGAATCACGAGATCAGGAGGTTGAGACCAGCCTGGCCAACATAGTGAAACCCCGTCTCTACTAAAAATACAAAAAATTAGCTGGGCATAGTGGCAGGCACCTGTAATCCCAGCTACTCAGGAGGCTGAGGCTTGAACCCAGGAGGTGGAGGTTGCAATGAGCCGAGATCGCACTACTCCACTCCAGCCCAGGCGACAGTGAGAGACTCTGTCTCAAAAAAAAAAAAAGTCCCTTATGTGTGATGATAAAATTTGATGAAGAGCAACATTTGTGGACTTACACTACCAGAGATCAGCATTTATTATAAATTTTCTATAATTAATACAGTGTAGTTTTAGCTCAGGAGAGAAAAAATAGATCAATGGAAAAGAATAGGGAGTCCAAAAAGAGATCCACATGTATACAGTGAGTCAGTTTATCAGCCTTGAAATATGTTGGAGAAATAATAGTCATTTTAATAACTGATGCTGGATTCACTGGCTACTTAACACTAGTTCTTCATAAAACTGCAGGTAATAAATACAAATAACATGCACCTGGAAGACTGGGATCAGTGGCTGCGCCTCCACTAGACTGCCCACAGAAGCACATAGTAACAGCTACCAAAGGTATCTGATCTGTCTTGTCATTTTTTTAACTCATTTTTTTCAGGTATAATTTACATAAAGTGCAGATTTTAACAACATTTGTTTTAAAAATGTACATATCCTTGTGAATAATGCCCATTCAACAGTTTAAACATTTTCTTTACCCCAAAAAGTTCCCTTGTGCCCCTTTCCCTTCATTTCTTTCCAAAAAAGGATATAATCACTGTTTTGGTTTCTATCACCATATGTTGGTTTTGCCTATTCTTGAACTTTTTATAAATTAAGTCATACTGTAATATACTCTTGTATTTGGCTTTTTTTTCATTCAACATGGTTTTCTAAATTAGTAATTTATAATAAAGCGTATTGCATATTTTATTATTGTTTATAAATTGTGTTCTAAAAACATTCTATGTTAGTAAAATTTATAGTAAACTTCTATAATGTACATACTTTTCTTTCTGGAGGGCCATTTATTAAACATTTATTAGCATACCACCAACAGAGGAGATGTAACCCCAGAATTGGCCTTTTTCTTCTGAAGTCAACTGGCTTTGAATTAGAATGTAGCATTAGTTATTATTCCTCATTCCCCACTCATTCTCTGTATCTACTTCCCTTATTTTTTTCTTTCATTTTTCTGCAGACACTATGGTTACTTAAGTATCTACTTCTCTTTTTCTGCATGTCTTTGAGTGGAGACACTGGTCACCTTTGTTCCCCACTGTCTTTTCAAAGGTGCATTTTAGGAAACAAAAATATAGTGTCTCCCTCTAGAGCAGTAGATTTGTTTATTGCCCACTCTAGTGAAGACAGTGTCTCCCTCTAGGGCAAAGGGCAGTGGTTTTGTTCCCATGGGCTATGATAAAAGATTCAGGTTTCCTAAGCTTAGGGTTCTATTCTTACAACGCAGCCCGCTAGGCCTGCAGCACCTGGCCTTCCATGTCACTCTACGGGATTAGAATGCCAAAAATCATTGCAAAGAATGACACTCTGGCTACTGCTGTGGTTGTGACTAATAAAGTCCTTTGTCTCAGAGCCAGGAGTCTCTTGTCTTGTGCCAGCATCTGTGAGACTGTCAGGCTAACTTTTGAGCTCATAAATTGGTTACTTTCAGATCCTTGGTTTTTGATGGAAATAAATGTCTCTTAATCTTAGATGCAAACTAGAGCTACCTGGAATGCTTTCAGCTTTTTACAATTTTTTACTGGTGAAATATACATAACATGAAATTTACCATCTTCACCATTTTTAAGTGTATATCTTAGTAATGTTAAGTACATTTACATTGTTGTAAGACCAGTCTCCAAAACTCATTTTATCTTGCAAAACTAAAACTCTATCCCATTCAAGAGCAACCCTCAATTTTCCCCTGCTCCCAGCCACTGGCAACCACTATACTTTGTGTATCTATGCATTTGACTTCTCTGAGTCACATAAATGGAATCATACAGTATTTGACATTTTTTTTTTTCTTTTGAAATGGAGTCTCGCTCTGTCGCCCAGGCTGGAGTGCAGTGGTTCCATCTTGGCTCACTGCAAGCTCCGCCTACAGGGTTCACGCATGCCATCTTCCTGCCTCAGCCTCCTGAGTATGTGGGACTACAGGCACATTCCGCCACGCTCGGCTAATTTTTTGTATTTCTAGTAGAGATGGGGTTTCCCCATGTTTGTCAGGATGGTCTCGATCTCCTGACCTTGTGATCCACCCACCTCAGCCCCCAAAAGTGCTGGGATTTTACAGGCGTGAGACACCACACCCGGCCCAGTATTTGCCTTTTTGTTACTGGCTTATTTAACTTACCATAATGTCCTTAAGGTTTATTTGTGTTGTAGAATATGTCAGAATTTTCTTCCTTTGTACACTTGGGTTTCTTCCACTTTTTGGGTACTGTGAATAATGCTGTTATGAACATAGGAGTACAAATATCTCTTCAGGACCTTGCTTTCAATTCTTTTGAACACATACCCCGAAGTGGAATTACTGGATCATATGATAATTGTATTTTCAATTTTTTCAGGATCTGCCATTCTGTTTTCGATAGAAGCTGCCACCATTTAACATAATGATTTTAACTTCATTTATATTATTATGCTTGTCATCTTCTTTTTATGTTCAGAGTAATCAGGAAATTACCAGTTTGCCCATTCTCACGTTGGTGAACATTTGTTTCCAGGTTTTGGAAATTTTGAATTAAGCTACTAAGAATATACTTGTATTTGCGTTTTTGCAGACATATGCTTTGATTTCTCTTGGATAAATACCTAAGAGTTGAATTGCTGTCATAGGCTAAGTGTATGTTATTTTTATGAAGAATTGCCGGTCCTTGTCTATTAACTTAAAGAATGAGGTACTTTACTGTTCACTTAAATTGTTTATGTGGTTGGGCTGTGTGGGCTGGCATATACCTATAACATACCTGTAGTCTCAACTACTGGGGAGGCAGAAGGATGACTTGAGAGCAGGAGTTTGAGGCTATTGGGTGCTACAATCATGCCTGTGAATAGCCACTGCACTGTAGCCTGGGCAACTTAGCTAAAAAAATTTATGTGGTTAAAATTTCAATATGTTTATGAAATTTTTGTATAATGATTTTGTAAAAGAAAACTTTCCCATACTCCCAGGCACTAATTATTTTCAAAACATGAAGAATATGTTTTAAATGGTGTCAGGCACAAGTCTAATTTTAATTTTTTCCAATTGGATAGTCATGGCTTTCAACATTTATTGAGAAGTCCCTTTTTTATTTACTGATCTTAAAGGTCACATTTATACTACACTAGGTATATCCATTCCCAGATTCTCCTATCTTCCATGTTTATTACTGAAATCTCTGACCTTTTTTTTTTTTTTTTTTTTTGAGATAGAGTCTTGCTCTGTCACCAGGATGGAATGCAGTGGCATGATCTTGGCTCACTGCAACTTCCGCTTCCTGGGTTCAAGTGATTCTCCTGCCTCAGCCTCCTGAGTAGCTGGCATTACAGGCGCCCGCCACCATGCCCAGCTAATTTTTGTATTTTTAGTAGAGAGGAGGTTTCATCATGTTGGCCAAGATGTTCTCCTGACCTCATGATCCACCCACCTCGGCATCCCAAAGTGCTGGGATTACAGGCATGAGCCACCATACCCAGCCCATTTTTGTTTATTCTCAAACCACTATCTCACATCTTTAAGAATTATACTTTTGGTACAAGGCAAGTAACAGTGAATATGCTAAGTGTCTGTTTAACTTTACCATTTCTAAAAATGACTATACCACTTTATACTTCCATTAGCAATCAATGCAAGGTCACTTGTTCTACATGCTAACCAACACTTGGGATTTTTAGTCATTGGGATTATTTGTAGTGTTATCTCACTGTGGTTTAATTAGCATTTCTCTGATAAGTAATGATGTGGTTATCAGTCATTTTATCATGTGTTGATTGGTCATTTTATATCTTCTTTGGAAAAGAACTTTTGAAAGTTTTGCTTGTTTTTTGTTGGTTTGTTTCCTTATTGTTGGGTTGTAAGATTTCTTAATATAGCCTAGATACCAATTCTTTCTCAGAAAAATACATTATGAATATTTTTCCTAGTCTTGGGTTGCCTCTTCATTTTGTTAATGATGTCTTTAAGAGAGGAAGTCAATTTGATGAAGTTCTGGTTTATCTTTTTAAATTAGATTTTGTGCTTTTTTTTACCTACCTATGAAATCTTTTTTTGCCTATCCCAAGGTTTTGAAAATTTTCTCTTATATTTTCTTGTATAACATTTGTAGTTTTAGCTTTTCATTTAGGTCTGTTACCTATTGTGAGTTCTTTTTGTGTATGATGTGAGGTAAGTGTTGACGTTCATAATTTTCGAATAGATATCCAGATGTTCTGTGCTATTGGTTGAAACAACTTTCCTCCATCGTATTATTTTTGTGGCTGCACCGAAAATAAACTGATCATATGTACTTGGCTCTATTTTCTGGAATCACTTCTGTTCCACTGATTTATATAAATATTATTAAGCTATTACTATGTTTTGACTACTGGAGTTTTAGAATAAGTTTTGAAATCTGATACTGTTATTCCTCTAATGATGTTCTTCCTTTTCAAAACAATTTCGACTATTCTAGTTTTTTTAGTTGGCTGTTTTTTGCATTTCAATGTAAATCTTATTATTAGTTTCTGCAAAAATCTGCTGTAAATTTGATAAATATTGTGTTGACTTTATAGATCAGTTTTGAATTCTGGTTCTGGGTAAGATGGAGTAAACCAGTGGCTGGAAAATTCTGGCCTAATGGCTAAATATGGTGTACTGACTGTTTTTGTATACCCCCGTGAAGTAATAATGGCTTTTGCATTTTTTATTGAGACAGAGTCTCACTCCATCGCCCAGGCTGGAGTGCAGTGGCATGATCTTGGCTCACTGCAGCATCAACCTCCCGGGATCAAAAAATCCTCTTATCTTAACTTCCTGAGTAGCAGGGACTATAAGCATGCACCACCATGTACAGCTAATTTTTTGCATTTTTGTAGCGATGGGGTTTTACCATGTTGCTTAGGCTGGTCTCCAATTCCTGAGCTCAAGCATTCTGCCCTCCTTGGCCTGCCAAAGTGCTGGGATTACAGGTGTGAGCTACCACACCCAGCCTACATTTTTAAATAGTCAAAAAAATCAAAAGAAGAATATTTTATGACATATGATAAGTATATAAAATTCAAATTTCAGCATTCATAAATTTTGGTTGAAACAGTCATGCTTATTTGTTTACATATTGTCTGTGGCTATTTTCATATTATATTGGTACAGTTGTGTACTTATGATAGAGACAATATATAATGCTCTCATCACTTCCTACTGCTACTCAGTGTATCATAAATCACAGTAACACAGTTATTACAAGTTAACAGATTTTTGAGTGCCATATGTATCACTCTACTATGATATTTTATTTATTTTGCATATCCATCATGTCAAAACTAGAAGAGAAAATCAAATTTTGAATGTTATGCTTTTAAGGTATAGTAAAGTGTAGATTATTTTGTTATAGAATCAGACGGCTGACTTTTGTGTTTGTTATGCAGTGACAGCTGCACAAGAAGAAAAATTATAACATTAATACTGCCAGATTAAAACCTTATCCCAATATTTCCAAATCACAGATAATTATGACCAAAAATAAAAAATTTAAAATGGAATATCTTATGAAAGCAGAATTACTTTTATAAAATAACAAATGAAAATGAGGCTATAACCAAAGTAAATTTTAGACTGGCTAATCTGTTAAGCAAGAAAAGTTATTTACTGATGATGAGTTAGTTGAATCGTATTTTGTAGCAGCTGAATAAATGTATCATATAAATTTGTCTAAGACTATAAGCCTTTTGACAAGGATAATTTCTGAAAAAGTTGAGAACATTGGGAGCAACACTGATAGTCAATTGAAAAAGAAGATCATAAAAAATTCCCAATTATTGTTGCCAGTGGTGAAAATTTATCAGCCATAAGTGAACACAAAACAAAAAAAAAAGAAAGACAAAATTAGAAGAAAATTAAAATGAGAAAAACAGAGGATCAACAAATTTCTATTGCCACTTTGTTTTTACCTCTGAGAGCCAAGAGACAATGCAACTGGGCTTAAGACCATCACTGAGGTGTATTTTTCTGGTGACAAACATCACCTGGATTTGTTACATCAATCTATTTGGCATCTCTGTGGGACCCCCAAAACTGTTAACAAAATAATTTTCAAAAAATAAAATCATAACTCTTACACAGGTATGAAAAGACCACCTAGGGAGTGATAGACTATTTGCAAATCATATATGTGTAAAAGTCTTGTATAGAGAACATATAAAGAACTCTCAAAACTCAATAAGAAAACAATCCAATTTTTTAAGCTAAAAGATTTAAACAAACACTTCACTGAAAAAGATATACGTATGACAAAGGGGCACATGCAAAGGTAATCAACATCATTAGTCATTACGGAAATATAAATCAAGACCACAATGAAATATCACTACACATCTATTAGAACAGCTAAAATTAAAAATAGCAACAATGTCAAACTCTGGCAAGGACGTAAAGAGACTGGAAGTCTCATAAGTTTCTGTTGGGAATGTAAAGTAGTAGAGTCACTCCAGAAAACAGTTTAGAGTTCCTTAAAAAATTAAACATATCCTTACCATACCACCCCATAACTTCAATCCTGGACATGTACTCCAGAGAAATGAAAACTTACATACACAAACAAATGTACACAAACCTGCACATGAATGTTCATAGTAGCTTTATTCATAATGGCAAAAAACTGGAAACAACCAAAATGTTCCTTACTATGTAAATGTTAAACAAATCGTGGTACATCCATACCGTGGAATACTACTCAGCAATAAAAAGGAATGGACTATTGATACACACACAACTTAGAGGGATCTTAAGATAATTATGCTAAGTGAAAAATGTGATTCTATTTTATGGTTCTAGTTGTATAACACTCTTGAAATGACCAAATTATAGAGATAGAAAGCAGATTAGTTGATTCTAGATATCAGGAATGGTGGAAGGGTGGAGACTGGGTGTGACTATCAAGATGTAGCAAGAAGGAGAGCATTGCAGTGTTGGAATAGTTATTTATCTTGATTGTGGTAGTAGCTATATCAGTCTACAAGTGATAACATACAACTACACATATTCATGGTATCAAAATAATTCCCTGGTTTTGATGTTGTATTTTAATTAAGGACAGTATAATCATTGGGTGAAAGTGGTTGAAAGTTACGTGGGACCTCTTTTTACTATCTTTTCAATTTCATATGAATCTGTGATTATTTTAAAATAAAAAGTTAAAAAAATAATTGGATGGCTAGGATCTCTATAGAGGATTTTATTTATTTATGCCAGATTTACAAGCAATACAGGGTCAGGGATGGAGTTGACTTGGATTTGGATTTGAATACCTGCCAGGTTGGACCTACTTCCCATTCAACTTTACTCCTAGGATGCAGCCCTTCGGTGTTCCATACACAAAACCCAAGTGATTTTTTTTTTTTTTTGAGACGGAGTCTCCCTCTGTAGCCCAGTCTGGAGTGCAGTAGTATGATCTCAGCTCACTGCAACCTCTGCTTCCCGGGTTCAAGTGATTCTCCTGCCTCAGCCTCCTGAGTTACTGGGAATACAGGTGTGTGCCAACACAATCGGCTAATTTTTGTATTTTTAGTAGAGACAGGGTTTCACCGTGTTAGCCAGCATTGTCTCAATCTTCTGACCTCGTGATCTGCCCAACTTGGCCTCCCAAAGTTCTGGGATTACAGGCGTGAGCCACCGTGCCCCAAGTGATTTTTTAAACCATGGTTATCCACCCCATCTTTGGCAGCTCCTAGAATCCAACTATCAGCTTCTCAGGTTTCTACCTTAAGGAATTGGCAAATTTCACCTCAAACTTGTTTTGAGATAAAAGTAGTCTCAAATACCTAGCTTACCTTAATGGATTTTTTGCAGAGACAAGGTCTCACAGTATTGCCCAGGCTGGTCTCAAACTCCTTGGCTCAAGCAATCCTCCCACCTCAGCCTCCCAAATTGCTGGAGATTATGGGTATGAGCCATTGTACTCAGTCTAGAATCTGATTTGTTATGATGGTTTCCATATTCTAATCTGTCTCTTTTTGCATATTTGCTGTTATTTATTTTTGTCTTTCTCTTCAGAGGGAAACTTGCTGAGGATTTTCATTGACTTTAGTGGAAGAGAATATGATTTCTGTTTCAAATATTTCCAGTCCCTTCTATGAAGTACTGCAAAAACCAATAACTTGTATTTAATGTAGACTTTACATCAAATTTCTACTTTACAGAACATTTAAAAGAGCAGAGGAAAAAATATGGGGATGCCTTTAGACAAATCCAGAATTTAGACACCTAATTTGACATTTTTGTTTCCCCAACAGTTCAAGGAAACAAAAAATGGTGGTGATAGTGCTGTGTGTGGGAGGGTCGGGGTGGAGGCATAATTTTAGAGTAAATGAATTCCTGGTGAGATAAAAATCAAATACAATGAATCAAAATATTCGGATAATGACTGGAATAAACCAGCTGTAAAAGTATTTCTTCCCCAAAAAAACAGGATTCAAATTGGGATGCATATTAGATAATACTAAGAGTTGCTAATTTTATTTCATAAGGTAACGATTTCATGGTTATGTTAAAACATCATTATTTTTAAGTGATACAGGTAGTATTGGGAAGGGACAAGGCCAGGGATCTGCTTTAAAATATTTCAGTAACGAAATTCAATAGTCATAGATATTGCCTGTATGGCAAAATATTGGAAAGTGTGGAAATTAGGGTAGGCGCATTTGGTGTTTCATGTTATCATTTTCTTTTTTTCTTTTTCTTTTTGTTTTTGAGATGGAGTCTCCTCTGTCACCCAGGCTGAAGTGCAGTGGCGCAATCTCAGTTCACTGCAAGCTCTGCCTTTTTGTGTTAATATCGAAAGTTTCGTTAAAAAATTTTTTTCCTGCCCAGAAGGAAAGTGGTAAGTACATACTTCCTGTAGGTTGACTTGTTATAGTTATCTGGAGTCCGTCTCCCATCTCAACGTACCCACCTCTTCCTGAATAACAACAAATTCACATGGCTTAAACAGATTTGTAGAAAAGATACGTTCATGTTAAATATATGAGGTCAACTGGCAACAGAGGAATAGCCAATTCCAAGCCCGATTTGAAAGCGAAAAATTTCAAGACAGGAGCCATTTTCCATATCATATTTTCTAAATTTCCTGCCAGTACAGCTTCCTTCATTTTTCAGATACAACTTTCTCTTTCTGTGCTTGGTTTCATGACTGATTTGTCCTCGGAATTTATTGTGGATTCTTGGCATCTTGAAATAAATTGTCCATGCCAGATAGCATAAGCAGAGGTCTAGATGACTACAGGCACATATAAAGAGGTAAGAGAGGTAAAACACGTCTGAGATTCCGTATTCCTTAAGGTTATGTCCAGTGGACAGCCCAACTCCCTTTTAGAATCTTGTTTTTTTCTCATACTCATCACTTTTCCGCTAAAGTGTGTTTCTTTTCATACTAAAACCTTCACTTTTATCCCCAAATAGTTATATTTTCTTTATATTTTCACATATTCGTTTTTTCTTGAGGAAAAAAAATTACAAAAATAAAAAGCCCAAGCGCTAATCGCGATACAGAAGTGACCTTCAGTTTGAACGCACTTAACCAACAGAATGAGCTGTAGGAAGGCAGAAGCACTAGCGTGATGAGTATTCTGGGAACTGTAGTCGGAAGTATTTTCGCCTAGGCTGATGGAGTCCTTGTCGTCGTTCCGCTTAAACATTCTGGGAAGTGTGGATCAGACGTTTCATAGAGTCCACAACACTTCCTCTTCGGGAGTACAGGGTGTGGCCCTGTCGTGTGACTCCGGACTCTGGGACGTGAGTCGCAGGAACTTGCGCTCCAGGGAAAGTTGCAGCCATCATGCTGCATGCGAGACTTGAGCCCCAGCAAGGCTTCTACGCCTCCTCACCCTGGGTGAGGGACCAAAGATGGTCAAGGCCCTCTGTCTTGAGGAGGAAAAGTGGCAGCCGGCGGAGGATTAGGATTGGAAGTGTTTGTGTTTCCCTCAACTAAGTAGAGCTTTCTAGTGTTAGGGGAGTTTCCTGAGTCCCGGGTTGGGGAATGAGGCAGGGTTTTCATCATTGGGTTTGATAGTTTCTTGGGTCCTGTACTCCCGTAGCCCTTGTGTTGGACACACTAACCATCATTGCCGCTTCCTAGGGAAGTTTTTGAGACGTTGGAGATATTCTGTAACTTGATTGTGTTGTTAGTTACCTGTCTGTACATATTTGTTAAAAGTCATTGAACTATATTCTTAACAGTAGTAGACTATAATGTATGTACATTGCACTACAATAAATGTGACTTTTTAAAAGTCTCTGGAACTTTATTTTTTTAAGTGGCAGGACCTCATTACAAGTAAGTTCAGAACTAAGTTAGGACTTACTATAATCCTACTAGCACCACCCTCATGTAAACATTTTCATTTTGGTTTATTTTATACTTATGTAGATATTTGCTTTTTATTAAATAATGTGTAAATTTTAAATTAGTATTTCAGTTAGTAATATACCATAAGTTAATTTTGCTGTTCCCCACATTCTTCATAAAATTCATCTTTAATGATTGTGTTGTATTCTATTGAGTGAATGTGCACTTGTTAAACCTGGGCATCTGGGATGTGTTCAAAAATTATTCTCATAGTTTTAAGTATATATGAAATGTTTTACAATTTAAGAGATATATGCTGACTTCCATGCCTCTGGTCATCTTTTTTGTCTATCCTACTTGGGGTACTCATTTCCATGGTCATAATATAGGCCTTAAATTAGCAATAGCTGCAATCCCTCCATAGTCTCCATTTAAGGCATTACACTCTGCTCTACATATTCTCTTGCCAGATCTTCGTATGGTTTACTGTGATATTGACGTCATCAATTTCTACAATTCATTGATCCTATTGCATTTTCAATATCCCTTATTGATCTCATATCCTCAATACCAACCAAATCTTTTCTCTTCTTTCTAGTATAAACAGAAGACTTACACTTACATCTAATTGTTCAAAATATTGTCCCATGACAACCGTAGACTTAAGGAACATTAAGAAAGTATTTTGATTTTCCCCCATGATTTTATAGAAGAGACATGCAAGGTCAAAGGGATTATGAATGGATGCTCTGTTTGCCAGTCAATAGAATATGTCCCAAAGGCTACAGTTTAAATATATTACCTGGCCCAGCGGCTTTAAAATCATCTTTTGGTCTCCTACTCTGGACAGCAAACTTCAGTTCAGGCACCAGTGATGCTATTATGTGAGGAATATTGACTTGCCTCTGTTTTTGTTTTTAAATAACATCAGATTTGGTATCAGTTATTACTTAAAAGTTATTTGTGAGACACTTTCTCAGTGTATGTGACCTTGGCTGGGAAGCATTGCTTTATAGGTACAGAGATCAGATAACTTTGATAAGTCGGTATGTGTAACGGTAGAAGTATTTTAAACATGCCATGCAAGGGAATATTTCAATTCATAGCATCTATTTTTGGGGAAAAGATTCCCAAATACTATTGGCTCAGTCAATCAGATCACTTGTTTGGGGATAAGGTTGGTAATATGACTCTATGCACTATGCATACTCTTAGATTCAAGGGTCCCCATTCAAGGAATTTATATTATGGTAACACTCATTTAAAGATCAAGAACAAATGGACGTGAGTGTTCACTAGAGCATACTTTTGTGAACTCTAAAGTATGTGAGACAGGTCTCAATCAATTTAGAACATTTAGTTTGCCAAGTTTAAGTACGCACCTGTGACACAGCCTTAGGAGGTCCTGACGACATGTGCCAAAAGTTGTCAGGGCACAGCTTGATTTTATATATTTTAGGAGAAATCAGGCATCAAACAGTATGTGCAAGTTATACATTGCTTAAGTCTAGAAAGGCAGGACAATCTGGAATGGGAGTGGGAGCTTCTACATCATAGGTAGATAAGAGACAAACAGTGGCATTATTTTGAGGCTCTGATTAGCCTTTTACTGAATACAAAACTCACACGTGAGAGGAGGGTAGACGAATAGTGACTTAGGTCTTAATTTTGCTTAGTGAATATGCATTATTACAGAAACAATAGGGAAGAGGAAGCAATCAGATATGCATTTGTTTCAGGTGAACAGAGGAATGACTTTGAGTTCTGTCTGTCCTTTGTCCCACACCTGTGAATATAAGCTATCAATTTACATTACCAGGGTGAAATTCAACAGAAATACTTTTGGATAAAGATGTTCAGGCCCACAAGGAATTTCCTTGTCGACAAATCGTGAAGGAGGTATGTAGCTTTTTCTTCTTTATAGCTTTCTTATTAAGTAATAAAATGGGAGGTTTTCCTGACACAGTTCCCAGCTTGACTTTTCCCTCTGGCTTAGTGACTTGGGGGTTCTGAGATTTATTTTTCTTTCACACTTTGCAAGACTATGGATGCTTAATAGGATGAGATTAGCAATTGGAAGAGAAAAAATTTTGATTCTTAAAATCTTCACCTTTTCCCTCAAAGTCTTTGAACCTTGTTCTTCTTGTAATGGACATTTGTGTGCATGATGGAGGTGTAGTATCTTAGGTGCTGTAGGAAACAGTAATATTGAAGAATGTGCTGTGATCTGCACTAAGGAGAAGGTGATGCTACTGAACAAGGCCAGAATAAACCTATCTATGGGGAAGTATTCTTGCCGAAAATGATGAACCTTAATCTCATCTTCTCTCTAAATCTAAATTGTAGTTTACCAGAGCCACAGGAGATATTCAAGAAAATGTTAACTGGCAGCATAATGAAACATTTTTAAAAATCCAGAATGTGGGACATCTTACTTGACAACTGACCTGATGTCTTCTATAGGCCAAAAGCATGAATTTAAATAGGATCAAAGGGGAGATACTCTTCCAGATTGAAAGAGACTCAAGAGAGAAAACAACCACATGCAAAGAATGGGTATTTTTGAGATGAATGGAAATTTTGAAGTTTTGTTTTGTACGGTATAAAATAATATTAAGGAATTATAAACTTTCTTCACTGTGATAGTTGTATTTTTGTTATATTAGAAAATGTAATTCTTTGAAGTATGCATGGGAGTGTTTGGGGGAAAATAATACAGTGTCATGATTTTGTTTTAAAATTACAATAGCAAAAAGGGCAGAAAGACAATATTGATAGATAAAGGAAGTGTGGCAGATGTTGAAAATTGCTGAATCTGGGTGACGAGGTGATGGAATACTTCACTCTTTACTTCTATCAATGTTTGAAATTTTTCATAATATAAAGGTGTGAAAATGTTTAGTTCTGGTCCAGAAGAAAAGTGGTAAGCAGAACCTTCGGGTATTTTTATTTGTTGGATTTTCTGGATTTGCATCCAACTCTCAATCGACTCACTTGAATGAAATACAGTTATTATTGTATTTATGATAATAAGAATAGGGTGGAAGTGGGTGATGTGATATTTGAACTTGAACAAAAAGAAATTTTAAATTTTTATATATTTATCTCTTTTCATATTATAATAATTCCTCCACATGAACACACCTCGTTTCATTCGCCTCATGAGCCACTTTTTACAATGAACAATTAAACTCAGGGAACACCCAAAAGCTTTTGCTGCTTCTGCTTTATACTTTAAAAAACTTTGCATGACCTTCTTGTGGGTTCTTGTATCATGGAATGAATAGCTGATATCAGATAACACCGCCAAGAGTTCTAGATGCATCCAACACACATGGATTAAAGTAGAAAATCCAGTCAAAGTAGGTTTGAGATCTTGTGTTCCTTACATTCGTGCCCAGTTTCTAACTTCTGCATTTCTAGCTCACACATATCTTCCCTTTTATAATTTATGCCTCCTTTTCATTTCAAACTGCATTCTCTACTAAAGGGAAATGGGTGGGGGACAGGGTGGGAGGGGCGTTCAAATACATTTGTTTTGTCACATGTGAAAGAATAAAAATGAGAATAAGGGAAAAGAATGCTGAGCTTGACCAGTGAGATAGAATGATTCGGACTGAACCCGGTTATCCAAAATAAAAAGGGAAACGCTGGTGAGAAGTGCTACCTGAAGAGGATTCTGGAAACTGGTCCAAAAGATTCATGGCGTCAAAAACACTTTTGTTCCAGGAAAGGTAGCTTTAATGATTGGGCTTCTGGGGGAAATATTAAGTAAAAATTAGAATCCTGTTTTTGGAGACATTTTGGTTCAAAGAGGACAGTGCTGACTTTGCATTCTGCTCTAGAATTGTATGACATACATTCCAAATTCAAAGGGTAGTAGCCAGCCTTCCGCCAGAGAAAGGCAACGACATTGCCAATTCTTTGCGAGGATTCTGGGAGCAGTAACCTTCGAGCTCTGTGTAGGCGGCCGGGCTTCCTCTACAGGAGGGCGTGGCTGTGACGATTATCTCATTGGGAATTCTGAGGTTATAATCAAGGAATTGTGGGTAACTACAGTCACTTCTGCTCCATGAAAGTGATGTCATCGTTTCTTTCAGGAAGTTGAGTGAGGCCTGAGACAGCAATGTTTTGTTTAGCCTGGCGGTGGCCCTCCTTGTCTTCAAGAAGAGCGTCTGCGGCTAGCAGTGGAAGATGGGGTTGGGCCCCAGGTGAGTGAGCCTTTGTCGAGTTTGCAGCATTTGGTCTTGGTGGGGTGAGGATCTCTTGTATTTTGTGCGCTCTCTTCCTACTCCAGGACTGACCAGGAAGTTCTGCCATCTTCTAGGGGTGTGAAATTCGGAAGTAATTCAAACTGTATGTGCCTAGCATTCCTTTTATGTAACATGAGGGGAATAAGAGTATCAAACCAATGCAGTTCAGTGGAGAATTAAATGAGATAGTCACAAGTAAAAGGTGGTAAGTGTGGTTCATTTTATTAATTTTTTTTAATTTCCCAAGAAGCCTCAGTTACCTGAAAGCTTCTGTGAGCCTGGGAAGGGATCACAATTCCACCTGCAGTGCTATTTTGCCCCTTTTTTCTGATCTGTACAGGAAGCAGGATGATTCCTGGATTCCCTTTTTAAAAAAGTGGTGGTGGGGATGGGGGTGCGGGGGTGGGGCGGGAATCACTCCAGGCTGTTGTATGGGGATGTCCTCTGTGATTCATGCAGGAGGGAGACACAGTTCTGATTTCTTGCAGATGGTCACATGAATGAGGAAAGAATGACTCTTCAGCTCCTAGCAGCAGAACCTTAACTGAGTATGACTTAGCATCCTTCTTCTTGCCGTGTCATCTCTCTTCTCAGGGCAGAAGATATTTACTAATTAGCACATTCTGCTGCCACATTTGTGGGAAAAGGTAGGAAGGAAGGAGGGAGGGTGGGAAGGAGGAAAGAAGATCCACTCCTTATACTAGAAAAAAGGAGCAATATACTTTTCCTCAAAATGAGAAGTCAAGCCCAAAAGAATTCTGTACAGACAACTTTAAAATAACATCTTTCAAGCCTTTCCACATGATTTAGTTGCTTCTTTAAAAAAAATTAATTTATTTTTATTTTGTAGAGTTGCAGTCTTACTGTGTTGCCCAGGATGGTCTCAAACTCCTGGCTACAGGCTATCCTCCTGCCTCTGTCTCCCAAAGTGCTGGGATTACAAGTGTGAGCCACCAGGCCCGGCCTAATTGCTTCTTAACCACTTACTATTCTTTGTTCACTACAATGTATACATAACTGACTGTTTCTTTGGAGCTTCATTTTGTAATGAAGGCTCTGGTCACATGTAAAACTTGTATTAAATAAATTTGCCTCCTGTTCTCCTGTTAATCTGTGTTATGTTAATTTAATTCTTGAGCCCAGCTGGGTACTGGGTCCTGGAGAGGATAGAGTGAAGTTTTGTGGCAGCTACATAAGTCAATGAAATTGGAAACAGAAAAAAAACCTTTAAAAATCAACACAATCTTAACCTTATTCTTTGAGAAGTTCAATATAGGTTATAAACCTTTCAACTGACTCACCCACAGGGAAAAAAAAGAAAACAAAAATCAGGAGGGAGGGAACATTATTACAGATTTTGCAGATAATAAAAGGATTATAAGGGAACATTACAAACAACACTTTGTCCATAAATTCATCAATTTACATGACATGGAATATTACTTGAAAGGCACAAATTACCAAAGTTCACTCAGAAAGAACGGATAACCTAGATAGTTGCATGTATGTATGTGTGTGTGTACATACAATTTTTACACACACACACATATATATATATGCACAGTTAATTTTTTCTCTTTTGTAGAGATGGGTTTTTACCATGTTGCCTGGGCTGTTCTTGAACTCTTGGGCTCAAGTGCTCTGCCCACCTTGGCCTCCCAAAGTGCTGGGATTACAGGCTAGAGACACTGCACCTGTCTGGCCTGATATATATTTCAAAACTTATTTAATAGATAAAGCCTTCCAACAACAGCAATAAAAAAACCAATATTGAGATTACTTCATTGGTGGATTCCAACATTTAAAGAGTAAAGATGTGAATTTTAAATAAACCCAGAAGCAAAAAGAGAAGGGAACACCCACCCACCCCCAGCTTGTCTCATGAGGCCAGCATTAATCTAATAATACCAAACAAGACAAAGAAATTATTAGGAAAGAAAACTACCGATTAATATCCTTCATGAACTAGGTGAAAAAATCCTGAATACAGTAGTCCCTTGGTATTGGCGGGGAATTGATTCAGGGACCCTTATGGAAATCAAAATCTGTGGAAGCTCAAGTCTGTTATGTAAAATGGCCTTAATATTCTCATGTAACCTTTTCATATAGTTGTCATAATGTATTGCATTTTTATTTGTGTTATTTTTATTGTTGTGTTGCTAATTTGTATTTTTTTCTGAATATTTTTGATCCCTGTTTCATTGAATCTGTGGATGCTTCTGTAGTATCCACTGGCATGAAGATCTAGATGACAGAGATTGAGGTGACCACAGGACCTGGAAAGTGAGGGAAGAAATCCTAGGAAAATATGTCAAGCAAAGAATTGCCCCTTATTCTACATTAAACTCTGCCCAAATTTCAGACTGACTGACACCCAGATTATATAAAGACTTGTACAATACAATATTAAAGAGCCCAGCATCTCAATTATAATGGGCAAAATTTGAACAGTTACTTTACAAAGGAAGACATACAAATTGTTAATATAGCCCGTGAAGAAGTGTCACATTATTGCTCATCAGGAAAAAGCAAATGAAAACTGCAGACAGACACAACTACACAACCACCAGAATGGCAGATATTAAGAATACTGATAATAGGCCAGGCGCCGTGGCTGACAGTTATAATCCCAGTATTTTGGGAGGCCGAGGTGGGCGGGTTATCCAAGATCAGGAGTTTGAGACCAGCCTGGCCAACATGGAGAAACCCTATCTCTACTAAAAATACAAAAATTAGCCAGGCATGGTGTCAGGTGCCTGTAATCCCAGCTACTCAGGAGGCTGAGGCAGGAGGATGGTTTGAACCCAGGACGCAGAGGTTGCAGTGAGTCAAGATCACGTCACTGTCCTCCAGCCTGCATGACAAGAGTGAAACTCCATCTCATAAAAGAAATACTAATAATAGCAAATGCTTATTAGGATTCAAAACAATCAGAAATTGCATATATTTTGGAAGACAGTGTAAAATTAATCTTTTGGGAGATTATCTGGTGTTTTCTTAAGCAGTTAAACACACGAAGCAATTCTAATTATAGATATTTATTCCAGAGAAAAGAAAGCATATGCCCACAAAAAGACTTTTATAAGTATGCTGCAGGATCTTTATTCATAAAAATATTTAGACAATTAAAATGTAAGCAAGTTTCCAAAGACATATATTCATGCAATAGAACATCACTCAGTAATAAAAAGGATCAAATGACTGATATGTGCATCAACATGGATGGATCAGAAAAACACTATATTCAAAGAATTGTAATGCAGAAGAGTTCTTACCATATGGTTCCATATATTTCATATTCTAAAATTAGTAAAATTTATGGTGAAAAAGTGGAACAGTGGTTGCCACTGGGGGAAGGGGTTAGAGACTGACTGGTAAGTGTCATGAGGGAATCTGTTGGGTAATGCTAATGTTCTGATGGATAAGTAATAAGTAAGATAGCTAGATGGATGATTAAGACATAAATGTTGCTAATTTTAGCATCTAAGCTGAGAATATATGGGTGACTACTGTATAATTCTTCCAACTCTTCTTTATGTCATAAAATTTCAGAGCTAAGTACAGTGGCTCCTGCCTATACTGCCAGCACATTTGGAGGCCAAGGTGGGAGGATCACTTGAGGCCGGAGTTTGAGACCAGCGTGGGCAACATAGTGGGACCCCATCTTAGCAAAAAAAAAATAGCCAGGTGTGGTTGGGCACACCTATAGTCCCAACTACTTTGGAGGCTGAGGTGGGAAGATGGCTTGAGCCCAGGTGGTCAAGGCTGCAGTGAACTGTGGTCATGCCATTGCACTCTAGCCTAGGTGACAAGGTAAGACCCTGTTTCAAAAAAATATTTTTTCGTAAAATATTGAGAAAAACATTGTTTTGAGTGACAAATTTAACAGTTTTATAACACAAGACATATGTATGCATCCCAAATTCCACACATTTTGCTAAAAAGACATACCAACAACAGGCACACATTAAACAGATCGACCTGGCTACTGATTCTACAGGAGAGAAAATGAGAGTGGGTAGTGGGGGATATAATGGAACAAATAAATAATAAATTTGTTTTTTTCTTATTAATATGTATGCCCTCAAACATTCCCCTATTCAAATAAATATTTTTATATTCACATTTTATTCAGTATTTCTATGTAAATAAACTAGGAAGATGGTCTGTGGAAGCTTTATCTGTGTTGTTGCCAAAGGCCAGTAATATGTCTTGAAGAATATTTTCTAGAAAGAATTTAGAAGTGATTTGCAACTGAATCTTGTATGCCAAGAATAGTAGACATGAACAAAATATTCTCTGACCATAGAAGGATCAATCTTTTCATCTCAAAATCCTATAGATTATTTTTATATTTTATTACTGCTTTTGATGTTGCAGACAATAATTAAAATGAAAAGCTTATTTTTTCATTCCTTTGAAATTGACTCAATTCTTTAGTCTTCGGCCTTACCATTAAAAAAATTTCTCAATGTCTACAAGTGCATCTCTAGGAGTCTCTTCCTCCTTTTTCTCTTACTCTTCCTCCTCCTACTTCTCCTCCTACACACCCTGGCCTTCCACCCACGTCTCCTCCATCTTCTTCTCCTCCTTCCAATATGCGATTTTGCCCATTTGGATAAATTGTTTATTCTCTCTTAATGATTTATTTATTACAATCTGCTTCTTTCGCTAATCCTTATTTTTTCTCATTAGCTTATAAGATACACCTGATCAATATGTTCATATTCATTTTAGAGTTCCTTATTATTTTTAGCCCTTCCCTCTAAGTTCTGAATAAAGTTCTATGCCATATATTCAGTTTCCTTTGAAATATATCATTGATTTTTTAAAATAGACTTTATTTTAAGAGCTGTTTTAGGGTTACAGAAAAAATTGCAGACAAAGTGTTAATATTTCCTGTATACTCTCCTTTCCCCGGCCCAGTTTCTCCTATTGTTTGCATCTTGCATGTGTGTGGCATATTTGTTACAACTAATGAACCAATATCGATACATTATTATTAACTAAAGTCTGTGGTTGACATTAGGGCTTACTCTTTGTGTTGTACATTCCATGGGTTTTGACAAAGCATAACGTCCTTTATCCACCATACCATATCATACAGAATAGTGTCACTGCTTAAAAATACCCTGTGCTCTACCAATTAATCTCCCTGAACCTCTAACAACCACTGATCACTTTACTGACCTTTAGTTTTGCCTTTTCCAGATTATCATATAGTTGAATTACAGTATGTAGCTTTGACAGACTGGCTTCTTTCCATTAACAATATGAATTTAAGGTTATTCTATATGTTTTCATAACTTCATAACTAATTTCTTTTTATGGCTGAATAATACTCTATTGTATTGATGTACCACAGTTTGTTGTTCATATATCATTGATTTTTACAGATTGAAATATCACTTACATTCAGAAAAGTGTCCAAATCATAAATATACATGTGAAAGTATGAACATAAAATGAACAGCTGTATAATCACCACCCACAACCAAAAATGGAGCATGGTAGAATTGCACACACCCCACTCTCACAGCATCATGATGCTTTCTTCCCCATGAAAAGAAACCACTACCCTAAGTCTTAAGGTTCCCTTGCTTTTCTTTATATTTTTACTATTTAAGTGTCCAAAATCATGCTACTGATGAATTTTGCATGTCTAGTGAACTTCGCACAAGTGGAATCACACTGCATCTACTGGGTTTATCTAGTTATTTTGCTCAACATATTTATGGGAGTCATCATGGTATTGCATGTACAGCTAAAGTTTGTTCAATGTCCTTGCTCTTACCTTGTGTAAATAACAAAAAATATTTATCCATACTATCATCGATAGACATCTGGAGTATTCTCAGCATGTCATTGTGATGAATGATCCTGCTATGAACATTCTTATATGTGTATTTTGGTACACATTTCTTATGGGTTTATACACTGAGTAGATTTAAGTGTCATAAGAAATGCTTTTCAAATTGGGCTCTACAATCCACCAGCCTTAGATTGTTGCATATAGTGGGAGGTATAGGTCAATTTCAGTTTTATTTCACAATACTCAATTTAACAGCAACATGTATTGAATATTTTCCCTGTTCCCATGGTGCTGCAGTGCCACATTTGTTGCAGATCTGAAGTCAACATGAGCATGCATATAAAATTCAAAAGATCTACACATAAAATATAAAAATTAATTAGATTAGTTGGCAAGATTGCAGGATAAAGGAGCAAATGTGGTATTTAGTAGAAATGGTTGGAGTGGACATCATTATTTTGTTACCCATCGTAGAGGAAATGTTTTCAATATTTCACTATTCCTTTTGATATTTGTTGCCATTTTTGTAGATCTTTACTATTGCTTAGTTGCCTAAATTTTCTTATGACAAATGGGTGATTAAGTAAACTTTCTTTTTCTGTTTCTGATACCTAGATCATGATGTGTTGCCCTTTTATATATCATTGGCAACATTTTGTTTAGGATTTTTGAAAGTATATTTATGACGAGATAGACCTGTCATTTTCTTTTCCTTTCTTTTTTCTTTTCTTTTATTTTCTTGAGATGGAGTCGCACTCTGTCACCCAGGCTGGAGAGCAGAGGCACGATCTCAGCTCCCTGCAATCTCCATCTCACAGGTTCAAGCAATTCTCCTGCCTCAGCCTCCCAAGTAGCTGGGAATACAGGCGCGTGCCTCCACACCTGGCTTTTTTTTTTTTTTTTTTTGTATTTTTAGTAGAAACGGGGTTTCACTGTGTTAGCCAGAATGGTCTGGATCTCCTGATCTCATGATCTGCTCGCCTTAGCTCCCCAAAGTGCTGGGATTACAGGCATGAGCCACCATGCCCAGCCAGACCTGTCATTTTCTATTCTAATGAAGCCTCTCACAAATTTTGTCAGTGTTATTATAGTGGCCTCATGAAGTTAGTTGGAAAGTGCTTCCTACTTTGTTATTCTCAGGAATAATTTTGAGACTAACATGATTTCTTCTTTAAATATTTGGTAGAATTCACTGATGACACCATATTTCAATGCCATACTTTTTATCTATGGATTACTTAAAAGTGGTTTGATTAATTTCCAAACACGTTTATAATTTAGGATCCACTGAAACCTTACCAATTATTTGAAAAGAAAAATTAGCATATTGTAGAGTTGGTAGCTAGATTTCTGAAAGAGCAGAAAAAGAACTCTAGGCCAGATGCAGTGGCTCACGCCTGTAATCCCAGCACTTTCGGAGGCTGAGGTAGGTGGATCACGAGGTCAGGAGTTCAAGAGCAGCCTGGCCAACATGGTGAAACCTCATCTCTACTGATAATACAAAAATTAGTTGGGCGTGGATGTGCATGTCTGTAATCCCAGCTACTTGGGAGGCTGAGGCAGGAGAATTGCTTGGAGCTGAGATGCAGGGGTTGCAGTGAGCCGAGAAGGCACCACTGCACTTCAGCCTGGGGAACTGAGCGACCCCCTGTCAAAAAAAAAAAAAACCTCTAATATATGATGGAAGTAACAACTGCAGGAAGTAGCAACTGCAGCAAGCAGCAACCACCTGAGGTCTGAGGAAACAAAGTGAAGAGACAGGAATTACTAAAACTTAGAAGCTTGAAGGAAGGTCATGCTCACCTGAAGCTCAGATCTCTAAGGAGAGGCCAGTGTTCAGCTGGTTCAGCTGTCTCTGAGCTCAGAAACAGGGCCCTGCAGTTTTAGGACTTAGACATCTAAGGGTCAGTCTTTGGGAAGTTGTTTAAAAATGTTTATAAAGGGCCATGATGAAATAGGTATTTAAGTGTTAGAAAAACTGAAAATTAGGCAGTTGCTACAAGAAAAAGTACTGCTGGCTGGCAGGCACAGGATATAGTATATCTCTCTGCCCCCACCACCCCTATATTCTTCAGCTAATAGTTGCCGAACACAGAACCAGATTGGGGGTGTGGAGGTCGGGAAAGATTGGCTGCAGATTCCCCCATTCCAGCCCCATGAAGCAGAGTGAAGAATGGTGGGTTTGGAGATGAGATAATATTTATTAAATGCACACATGAATCATTTAGTTGTATTTTTATTGATTTCTAGCCAAATTTCACTGTATTCGAAAACATAGTATTTCAGTATTTTGAAATCCCATATCATTTTACTCATTTGTACAAATCTTATGTGCGCTTGAAAAGATGTGCATTTTAGTTTTTGCTAGAATCTTTTGTTCCCCCAGCTTCATATAGGTGTCAAAAGCGCTGCAGAACTTCTAGGCTTTTCAGATCCTAGACTAGACCATCATCCCCAGGAGAAAAGTAGCCCCAAATGCATGACTCTTTCAACTGTTTCTGAATTTTGGCCCACCATTTCTCCATTATCTTGTCTTTTGATGACTTTTGAGATTTTGAAAGTTTGCTCACCTTTCCTCTGCTAGATGTTTGTTCCAAATCACTCATTTTATTATTACTGGAAGTGGAAGTATACAAAGTATTATTCTGTCACTTTTATTTTCAAATTTTCCTTTCATTTTATCAAAAAAATCACCTATTATCAGATTGATCCTCTTTAATATGTAAACCGTATGGATTTTCAAAAACATTTCCTTGGAAAGGAGTTAAATAAAGAATCAAATAGTGTCATCTCTTAATACTGTCTTAAGCCACTAAGCATTTTCACAGATTGGTCGTTATGTCTTTTTATTTTCCTCTTCCTTTTCTGGATTGAGTCAACCCATTCACCGTCCTCCCTGAATCATCCTCCATAAGACAACGTACAATATTTGCTATATCAAGAGCAGGGTGAAGATAGGTGATAGATTTTTCTCAAAGAAGAAAAAAAATTCAAGGTTTTACAAGGGACTTATCCCTTCCCATAATAATAACATTTTGTCTATATCAGTACTGCCCTACTATTTGCCTTATTAAAGCAGAGAAAACGTGGGAAACACTTGCTGTTTCTGCTTATGGTCTCATCAATGGTTGCATCTGTTTTTTTGTGGATTCTTGGCATCAACGTTCTTGTGGATCTTGCAACACACACATTATGGTAGGTAGCAGCAGCACTATCAGTTTCAGACGCGTCCACACCAAAATGGAATAAAAAAGCAATCCAGTCAAAGAAAGGTTGAGGTCCTGTATTCCTCAAATTCGGTGTCCAGTACAAATCAGCCCAATTTCCTTTAAGTGCCTGCATTTTTAGCACACACATCGCTTCCATTCTGTAATTCTTTTTTTTTTTCTTCCTGTATTGCAAGCTTCTCCGTTCTCTCCTTTATGGGATATTTTCTTGGTAGGTAGGTAGGAAGTTAGGTAAAGTCCGCTTTGGTTGAGTTTATTTGGGTTTGTGTAGCGTTTGAAGAAAAATAAATTCAAACTCTAGGGAGAAGGTAGTAGAGCTGGACTAGCAGTATAAAATTAGAGGGCTAACCAAAAGAGAATAGTGACTATACAAATACTGACTATCCAAACGAGAAAGAGACGACTTAAGGGGAAGTGCTGCCCTGCAAGAAATTCCGGGAATTGTCCAGAAGATCTAGAGGGTCAGAGACACACGCGCCAGGAAAGGCGCCTTTCATGCACGATCCTCTGGGGAAAACAGAGAAATATATATAGGGGCTCTCTGTCTTTGGAAGCATTTCGGTTCCAGGAAGGGGGCGTTAAGGAATTCCTTTGGGACCGGCACATGTGAAATATGATCCAGGCTCTCAGCTTGGCACCAGGAACTTGCGTCCTAGGCAGGCAGAGAAGTGGAGAGTTTTCCTAGGAATTCTGGGAAGTGTAGTTTGGGAGCCCCGTGTAGTCGGGTAACTTCCGCTCTAGGAGGCTGAGGCCGTCTCCCTGATCCCGTCGGGAATTCTGGGAAGCGTAGTCCAGGAGGTCTCTGTAGGCAGAGCCACTTCCACCCAAGATACGCTAGGCCACGGCCTTCTTTCCTCCCAGAAAGGTGACCCTCCCCGCTCTGCGTCCTGCTCCTTCCGTCCATACTGATATTCGTTTTGCTGGGGGCCAGTAGCAACTGGGCAGTAGCTCTAGGGGAGGAGAATCCACTTGCGGCGAAGGGTGGGATTTGTTTTCTTTGAATGAGCCTTCTGCAGTGTGGGGCAGCTGGCCCATCACCACTTAGAGCCAGGGTTCGAGGATCCTACATCGCAGGGACTGGGGATCTCCTGTGTTCTGTACACCCCCAACCCTTTCCCCTGACCATCAGCCAGCTCTGCGATTTCCTAGCAGTATAATAAAAAGCGAGTATCTTAATCTCTCTGCCTATGTTTCTTTTTCTTTAAAATGGTGCTAGTATCTATCTAATGGAGTTCTTTTGAGAGTTAAATGAAAATATTTGGAACAGAGCCTGACAGGTGGTAGAAGATGGACCTCTTGTTTTTAGCACTTTTTAATTTTCTGAGAAGGACTCAGTTCCCTGAAAGCTTCTGTGAACCCAGGATGGGGTCAGAGCTCCAGCTGGAGAGTATCCCTGGCCCTTTTCTGATCACTGAGAGATTTTTCTTTAGGAGAGGATCACTCCGGGCTGTCTGGGCAGTCCACTGTAATTCATGCAGGAGTTCTGATTTCTTCCACCCTCCTTTCCTTCTTTAGCCTTGACTTCTTGTAAAAGGCTGCAGGGAGAAGGAGGGAATGACCCTTTGGCACTTGGCAGTGGAGTCTCACTTGAGTAGTACTTAACATCCTTTCTTCCCAGGGGAGACGATATTTCCTTCATTCATTAGCAAATTCTGCTCGAACATACCCTGATATTTGTTCAATAAATGCAGAAATGGATGAGGGAGTACTTGGGCATGAGTAATAAAGATAGTATTTAAACATTGAGTGCTGTTCATTCTAAGCATTTGATATTAATTAACATATTTAATCCTCACAAGAGCCTTTTGAGGCTGGGTTGGGTGCCACCATTCCCATCTTAAAGACAATCAAACAGTCACACAGCATAGGTGGTTTACCTTTAGGTCACCCAGGTGGTAAGAGCCTGAGCTGGGATTTGAATTCAGATAGTTTCCATCCATTGCCTTAGTTCTTGATGTGTTTAGTGTCAGCTTCAGAAGACATGTTTGGATTTTTCTAGAGGACAGTAAAAGCGAGGTTAATGAGCTTTGAATATTTTATTTTTTTTTAGTTATCTGTAATTTAATTTTTTTTGAAATATTTACAGTTCATATTCTGATTATATAAATGATTGCATATTGTAAAAGATTAAGAAAGTATAGAAAGATTAAAAGAAAAAATTTAATTATGCTAACCACAAGATATAACAATAACAATATTAATTCAATGTTTTCCTCTTCCAGTAGACTTCTTTTTGGATTTTTACCCGTGTTTAACCAAATAGGCTTCATAGCTTTTATTTTTCCCTTAAGTTTTTACTATGGAAATGTATAAGCATAGCCAAATGTAATACGACTAAAATAATTCTGTGGAAGCATCTCCCAGCTTCAAGCTTTGTTAATATTTGCCAGTCTCTGATCAACTCCCTGCCCCTTTTTTTGTTTCAGTATTTTAAACCAAATCTCTAACATTGACTTAGAATAATATTGTTTGATTGATTGTCATAATTGTCAAACATTGATGATCATAAATTGCTTGTATCCAAGACCGTGAAAGGGAAATGCCAACAGCTACTCTAAGGTTTTCATTCGTTGCAGCTTACAGAATGGTCCTTACTTGAGGACGCTAGGGGACGCAAGAGAGTTGTACCTTGGAGAAGGATGGTGATGAATTTTTTGTTCCAGTGTAGAGTTTGCCTTGCTTAAGTTTTATAGCTCCTTGTTTCTTATTTCTCTTTATCTAAATCCATACTCTGAAAGTTCTTCTATTTCTGGGACCATGTCATATTTTTCTCTATGTGTCCAGCACATCGTACAAAGTTGATAAGTGTTTATGGTTAGAGTAGCTACTCAACAGACAGCTGGCATCAAGGATTTGCAGTGTGGAATTGGAACTAGGTATCAAAATAGAATAGAAATAACCCCTGGATAGATTCCTTAATCTCACTTAATATTGGTATGTTATATAATCCACCAACTATTTCAGAGTATTGAAGAGTTGAAGAGCAATGATTGGTTATGTTTTGATAATCTAAAAAAATTCCTAAGAAACAAGTTGTTAGAAATGATAGCAACATTGATAGACCATGCCTTATAACTGAGATTGTGATTCCAGGTTTTTAAAACAGGTTTTTAAAAATTGTTTCCACAGTAAAATTGACTATTTTGTTATTTTTGGGGTACAATTCTTTACAACACAGGCATAGTTTGTGTAACGACTATCATAGTCAGAAAAAGAACATTTCCATTACCCCAAAAACTCTGCTCATGTCTTCCCTCATAATTACCCCTCACCATACCTGTAACCACTGGCAACTACCATAAGCACTAAAACTCTATAGCTTTGTCTTTTCGAGAATGTCATATAAATGGACTGACGCTATATGTAAGATTGAGACGGGATTCTTTTACATAGCAAATTGCTCTTGACATTCATCCAAGTTGTTATACGTATCAATACTTCATTTCTGTTTACTTCTGGTTAACAGAAGTATCCAGTTTATGGATATATCATAGTTCATCTATTCACTGGTTGATCGACATTTTCCCCCACTTTTTGGCATTTCTGAATAGAGCTGATATAAACATTCATGTAAGTTTTTTTGTGCTTATTTCTGTAGGATACGAAGCCAGGAGTAGGGTTACTGGGTCATATGGGAAATGCATGTTTAACTTTATAAGAAACTGCCAAACTGTAGTAACTGTACCATTTTGCATTCTCACCAATGATGTAGAAAGTTCCAGTTTATTTACATCTTCATCAGCACTTAGTATTTTCCTTATTTTTTTATTTTAGCCATTCTAAGCATTGTGAGTTTAATTTACATTTCCCTAATGGCTAATGGTGGTCAGCAGATATTACTTTTTTGTTGTTGTTTCTTTGCCATCCTTATATCTTCTTTGCGGAAGTGTCTGTATGCATACTTTGCCCAGTTTTACAATGGGTTATATTTTTCCTATTGTTGATTTTTGAGAGCTATTTATATATTCTGACTATAAGTCCTTTGTTGGATGAGTGATTTGCAAATGTTTCTTCTCAGCCTGCAGCTTTTCTTTTCATTCTCTTAATAGTGTCTTTTGCAGAACAAAATTTCTAATTTTAGTGACATCTGATTTATCAATGTTATCTTTTTTGAATTGTGCTTTTGATGTCATATCTAAGAAGTCTGCCTAGCCCCAGGTCATGAAGATTTTCTCTTGTTCTAGCAGTTTTATGGTTTTACACTTAAATCTGTGATCCATTGTGAGTTAACATTTTAACAATATGCGATGGCTAAGTTGGGGTTTATTTCTTTACATATGAATGACCAACCATCCCAACACTACTTATTTGGGTTTATTTTTGCACCAAGTTCTGCTAAACTGATCTATGTGTGTCTCTCTTCACCAGTACCAAGATATCATTTTTACTGTAGCTTGATAGTAAATCTTAAGACAGGATAGTTTGATTCCTCCAAATTTATTCTTTTTTTCCAAAATTGTTTTTAGCTATTCTGGTTCCTTTGCCTTTCCATATGCATTTTAGAATCGGCTTATTTATATCTACCAAAAATTCAGCTGGCATTTTCATTGACATTATGTTAAATCAGTAGATCTGTCTTTATCTCATTGAGTTTTCCAGTTCATTAATATAACAAGTCCCTTCATTTAAGTGTTCTTTATTTTCCTGCAATAGTGTTTCATGATTTTCTGCATACAGATTTATACATGTCTTGTTTAGACATATGCCTAAGTATAATCAGCCAACTGATCTTCGACAAAGTAAACAAAAACGTAAAGTGGGGAAAGGACACCCTTTTCAACACATGATGTCGGGATAATTGGCGAGCCACATGTAGGGGCATAAAACTGCATTCTCATCTCTCACCTTATACAAAAATCTACTCAAGGTAGATTAAGAAATTAAACCCAATTCCTGAACTATAAAAATTCTAGAAGATAACACGGGATAAACCCTTCTAGACATTGGCATAGGCAAGGATTTCAAGACCAAGAACCCAAATGCAAATGTAATAAAAACAAAGATAAATAGCTGGGACTTAATAAAACTAAAGAGCTCTTGCATGGCAAAGGGAACAGTCAGCAGAGTAAATAGCCAACCCACAGAGTGGGACCCCTGACCCTGACCCTGAGCCCTGACCCCTGACCCCTGACCCCTAACCATGACCCCTAATCCCTGACACTAACCGTTACCCCTAACCGTAACCCTTAACCCTAACCCCTAACCACAACCCTTACCCTCACCCTAACCCAACCCTAACTCCTAATCCCTAACCCCTAACCTCTCTTAACCCCTAACTCTAAACGTTGACTCCTAACCCCTAACTCTGACCCCAACCCCTATCTCCAACCCCAACCCTAAACTTAATCCCTAACCCCTAACCCTAACACCAACCTTAACCCTAGGTTCGTTACTACGTTTGTATTGACTATGTCAACGTTGATTGTTATGATCTCTGTCTTAGGACTGCAGGGCAGCGAGGGAATTGCGGATCTTATAGTAATATTTTTGTATTGAGGCAGTGCATTAGCATTACAGGTGCTTGTTACATGAGCAATGGGGGTGTCATAGTTTGGGTGTCATGTCTGCATTAGGAATGCTGCATTCGTCTTCGGAGGCTGCGGTGTGGATCTCGCACTGCGGCCGCCTCGCCTTGGCTGGGGAGAATCTCGGTGGGAAGGATTCAGAGGGGCTTTTGATTTCCCGTTTTCCATACTGAACCCTTCTAACTGGTCTCTGACCCTGATTATTCAGGGCTACAAACAGGAAGGATTTTATTCACCGTCGATGCGTCCCCGAGTTGTCCCAAAGCGAGGCAGTGCCCCCAAGGTCTGTGCTGAGCAGAAAGCAGCTCCGCCCTCGCGGTGCCCCAGGCCCGCCCGCCCAGATCTGTGCTGAGGAGAACACCGCTCCGCCTTCGCTGTATCTCCGAAGTCTGTGCAGAGAACTCAGCTCCGTCCTCGCGATGCTCTCCAGGTCTGTGCTGAGCAGAAAGCAGCTCCGCCCTCGCGGTGCCCCCGGCCCGCCCTCCCAGATCTGTGCTGAGGAGAACACTGCTCCTCCTTCGCTGTATCTCCGAAGTCTGTGCAGAGAACTCAGCTCCGCCCTCACGATGCTCTCCAGGTCTGTGCTGAGGAGAACGCAGCTCCGCCCTCGCAAAGGCCCAGCGCCGGCGCAGGCGCAGGGAGGGGCCCAGCAGCGGGGCAGGTGGCACCACCGGGGGGTCCTCAGGCCTGGATCGTACTCATTCCAGAGTCCACCCAGACCATTCCCCGCCACCTGGGCGCCCAAGCTGCAGTCGCTCTCTGTGTGCAGGCAGCAGCTGCCTGACAACCCCCGAGCCCCCTCGCGCTCCCAGCATCGCAGAACCAGGGCCAGATGTCCCAGGGGCTGTGGTCAAACCAGGCATTCTGCCCGGCGGCAGCGACTGCACGGGAGCGAGTACTGAGAACCCGCCGCTCAACTCCGCATGGGGTGACTGCCGAGTGCCCGTGCCAGCGGCCCCGATCTCCCTCAGGTGGAGGAGTGGGCGGGAGGCACAGCGTGGGGGCCCTCAGGCTGGGCGCGCGGGCGATCAAAATTAGATTTTGATTAAATCTAGTTTACGTGTATTTTACTTTGTTATCTGTGCTTTTCTGTCATATTTCAAAATACACTTAAAACTCAAAGATCATAAAGGTTTACCTTGTGTTTTCTTCTAAGAGTTACATATTTTTAGTCCTTACATTTAAGTCTTTTATTAATTTAAAATTAATTTTTGTGTATACTGCAAGGTAGGGGTCTAACTTCTCTCTTGTGCACTGACATCCAGCTGTTGAAGAGACTGTTCTTTCCTCCCTTGACTAGACTTGGCCACCTTGTTGAACAGTCATTGACCGTATATGTGAGCACTAATTTGTAGGATCTCAAATCTGTTCTATTCTATTGGTCTAAAAGTTTATTGGTCTTATGCCAGTACCACACTCTCTTAACTACTGTAGATTTGTAGTAGGCTGTGAAACTGAAAAATGTGAGATTTCCAATATTCTTTTTCAAGACTGTTTTGTCTGTCAGATCCTTTGAGTTTTTGCATGATTTTAGAATAAGTTTCTCTGTTTCTGCAAAAATGCCTTTGGAATTTTGATGGTATTGCATTGAATCTGTAGATTACTTTAGATGGTAATGTCATCTTAACAATATTGTCTTACAACCCGTGAACGCAGAATGTCTTTCCAGTTATTTCCACTCTCTTTACTTTTTTTCAGCAAAGTTTTGTGTATACCATCATGGTTAGATTTATGCCTGAATAACTTATTCTTTGATGCTATTATAAATGGAATTTTTAAAAATGTTTTCATAGTTCTTTACAACTGTACAGAAATATAGCTCATTTGCCTATGTTTGTTTTGGATCCTGCCTCTTTTATTAGTTATAAATGGTTTTGTGTTTTGTTTGGAGCTTTATACACATAAGATCATGTGTAGATATAATTTTACTCCTATTTTTTATTTCTAATTTAGATGCTTTTTATTTCATTGTCTTGCCTAATTGCTCTGGCTGGAACTGCCAGTGCTGCGTTGAATACAAGAGGCAAATACACCATCCTTGTCTTGTTCTAGATGTTAGGAAAACAGCTTTCAGTGTTTCATCATTGATCATGATATTAACTGTTGGTTTTTTATACATCCCATTGTCATGTTGCAGAAGTTCCCTTCTATGCCTAGTTTATTGAGTATTTTTATTATAGAAAGGTGTTATATGTCATCAACATTTTCTCTGCATCAATTGAAATAATCACGTGCTTATTCATTTTACTGTGACAGTGTATTACACTGACTGATTTTTTTTTGTTGAGCTACCCTTGCATTTTGGGGATAAATCTCACAGGGTGATAGTTTACAATCCTTTGATTATACAATATTGCTGCTAGTATTTTGCTAGTATTGCTAGTATTTTGCTGAGATTTTTGCTTATATATTCATAAGGGATATAGTGCTGTAGTTCTCTCTTTTGTGCTCTCTTTGACTTTGGTATAAGGATAATGCTTTTATCAAAAAATGAATTAGCAAGTATTCCTTCTTGATATATTTTGTCAGAAGAGTTTGAGAAGAAATGGTATTAATTCTTCTTTAAATGTTAGGTTGACTCAGCAGTTAATGCAGCTATTTGGTCATAAATGTTTCTTTGTTAATCGCTTTCAAGTACGAATTCAATCTCCTAGGTTACAGGTCTATTCAGATTTTCTCTTTCTTCTTGAGCCACTTTGGTAGTTTGTGTCTTTCTAGCGATTCTTCCATTTCATCCAGGGCACCTAATTTGTTGCTAGACAGTTGTTCACAGTATACTCCTGTAATCCTTTTGTATTTCTGTAAAGTTGGTAGTAATGGCTCAGCTTTCATTTATAATTTTAATAATTAGTCTTCCATATTTTGCTCAGTCAATATAGTGAAAGGCTTGATCTTTCAAAGAATCTTTTTTGGGTCAAATAAAAGTATACCTTCTGTGTATTGATTTATGTATTCCCCTCTAATTTCTCCCTCTCTAAAATGGAAAATCAACTGTAATTCAACTGCTTTGCATGCAGTTTCTCAGGACTCCTTAAACCTGCGATTCCCTGGGCCACAGTCATTCATGTAAGCTCAAAATAATCCTCTTTAAAATCCCTCAAAGAGTTTGGTTTCTCTTCTAAAATTTTGTAATGTAAATTATATGTAAATCATGGTGGTTGGTATTTTTCCACGCATCAGTAAGTTGTCTCACAGTGACCAAATGCCAGTTGCAGAAAATAATTTGATATTATCTTCAAAATAATAGCAATCTTACTTCAGATGTTCTTTATCCAACATAGATTTAATACCTAAGAGATAACCTACAACATAAAGATTCATTAATTATGTCATCTTCTCCACCATTATCCATGATGATCACATACTTTGGAACTTATTCTATGGAGAATAGCCTAAAGTGAAGCATAATAATGATCACATTGATATGCATTATCTGTCCTCTCCTTTTTTTTTTTTTTTTTTTGAGACGGAGTCTTGCTCTTGTTGCCCAGGCTGGAGTGCAATGGTGTGATCTCAGCTCACTGTAACCTCTGCCTCTGGTGTTCAAGTGATTTTACTGCCTCAGCCTCTCAAGCTCCTGGAATTGCAGGTGCAAACCACCATACCTGGCTAATTTTTATATTTTTAGTAGAGACGTGGTTCTGCATGTTGGCCAGGCTGGTCTCGAATGCATTATGTGTCTTCTGAGAGTGGTCAGGGGATTCACTCTAGCTTAATTGTCACTTCTTACAGTGAGTGCTGAGGTTTGTATTCAGATTTCACGTTTCGAATGTATTTATTAGGAGCTGATTACACTCTTTTACACTCTGACCAAACTATATGAATTCTATAAATTTTAATTCTATATGACTTCTCCAGGTACATATCATATTTTCCAAGACCCATGATTATTTTCATGGTGGAGCTACAAGATTCAGCAAATAGTCATATAGAATATACTTAAGTTCAAGATTGTGAAAAAAGTAATAATTTTCTATTATGATATCTGCATACTTGCATGCAATATGTGTATCCAATACTTTAAATGTAAATACACTAAATTTTATCTATTATTTATCTGAAGCTCAAATTTAACTGTATCTTTTGTTATCTCTCAACTCCAGTCCATGGGAACCCTGGTGTTCTTCTGTCCAAGATTAGCTCCAACTACCTCCAGGGATCCATTGGAGAAAGACACCAGTTTTTGAGCCAACTACTACAATTCTTATAATGTGGATACCATTGTGTCTTAAAATCAATTTTTTTCTTACTATTCTTGTATCCAAAATGACAGTAAAACACAAACAATATGACTGTGCTGATACGTGTTGGTGGCATCTATTAATTATTTGGTTCTGGCACTGAAGATAAATGTGTGTATTTATGAGATTAATCTTTTAGCTCGAGAATAACAACCACTTAATAAAATATACAATTTTCCTTTTCTAAACTCAGATTAAATTTTTTTTTCAAGGTGATGGATTAGAGACTTTAAGCATGCTTCAGCCACATGGACATAGCACAATAGTGCCTAAATGTCAACTCTCTGAGCTTTAATTTAAGAAGAAGAATAGGAATCCACCAGAATCATGAAGGAGACACCAGATCCAGGGAAGGAGAATGGAGGCAAACTGCCCCCATGATGGCATCCAACTAATAAAAGTGAGTGAAGTACCAGTAAGTAAAATATATTTTAATATATTCTAAATATATATGCAATATATATATATTCTAAATATAAATACAGCCAACATTGGAGCACAGAGATTGGAACACACCCCAATGACAGTGTTAGAGTGATCATTGATGCACAAAACTAATAAAGAAATTCTGCATTTAAATTCAATGCTTGACCATTTGGAATTACAATACACTTCACTCATCAACCACAGAACATATACTGGAGTATCATCTGCTTGTAGATGGGTATACTGCTCAAAGCGATTTACAGATTCAATGCTTTTCCTATCCAACTACTAATGTCATTTTTCACAAAATAGAAAACATCTAAAATTTATATGGAACCTAAAAAGAGTCTGAATAGCCAAGCCAAAGCAATACTAAGGATAGAGACATTATATTACATTACTTCAAACTATCCTAGAAGACTATAGTAATCAAAACAACATGGTACTGGTAGAAAAACAGACACATAGACCAATGGAACAGACTAGAGTACTAGAAACTAAGTCCACATGCCTGCCACCATCACATCGTTAACAAAGTTGATAAAAGCAAGCAATGGGAAAAAGACGTTTTATTTAATAAATAATGTGGGGATAACTGGCTAGTCATATGCAGAAGAATAAAACTAGACCTCCACATTTCACCAAATACAAAAATTAACTTAAGATGGATTAAAGAGTTAAATGTAAATCTCAAGCTATAAAACACCTAGGAAATACTTTTCTTGATAATGGCCTTGGCAAATAATTTATGGCTAAGTCCTCAAAAGCAATTGCAACTAAAACAAAAATTACAAGTGGGATTTAATTAAACTGAGAAACTGTTCCACAACAAGAGAAACTATCAAGGTAGTAAAGAGATAACCCATAGAATGAAAGAAAATATTCACAAACTACGCATCTAACAGAGGTTTATTGGTCAGAACCTATAAGGAACTTAACAAATCAACAAGCAAGCAGCAAGTAACTCCATTAAAAAGTGGGCAACAGGACATGAACAGACACTTCTCAAAAGAAGACGTACACACAAGCAACCAACAAACATATGTAAAAGTGCTCATCATCATTATTTATTAAATAAATGCAAATCAAAACCGAAATGAAACACCATTTCACACCAGTCAGAATGGCTTTTTTTTAAAAAAGTCAAAAGAAAAACATATATCGGTGAAGATTTAGAGAATAGAGAACACTTATACACTTTCTGAGGGAATGTAAATTAGTTCAGCCACTGTGTAAAGCAGGTTGGGGATTTCTTAAAGAACTGAGAGTTGAACTACCATTCAAACCAGTAACCCCATTACTGGGTATATACCCGAAAGAAAATAAATATCCTACCAAAAAGACACATGTAGCCATATTTTTATCACAGCAGTATTCACAATCACAAAGACATAGACTTAACCCAGGCGTCCAGCAGTGGTGATCTGGATAAAGACTCATGGAATACTATACAGCCATAAAAAACTCAAAATTATGCCATTTGAAACAACATGGATGCATTGTTTCCAGCAAACTTATGCAAAAGCAAAAAAAAAACCAAAATACCGCATGTTCTCTCTCATAAGTGGGAGCTAAATGCTGGGTACAGATGGTCATAATACAGAGGGGCGGGAGGGGCCGGGACTGGTGGCTCACGCCTGTAATCCCAACACTTTGGGAGGCCAAGGTGAGCGGATCACCCGAGGTCAGGGGTTTGAGACCAGGCTGGCCTACGTGGTGAAACCCCACCTCTAATGAAAACACAAAAATTAACTGGGCATGGTGTCTGGAGCCTGTAATCCCAGCTACTTGCGGGTCTGAGGCGGAGAGTCACTTGAACCCGGGGGGCGGAGGTTGTTGTGAGCCAAGATTGCGTCACATCACTCCAGCAAAACTCTGTGTCAAAAACAAACAAACAAACAAACAAATAAAAAACAAAGAGGGAGGAGGGAGGGAATACAGATTGATTAAAACTACCGATTGGTTAGTGTCCTCTCTACCTCGGTAATGAATTCATTCATTTAATTCATAATTCATTCATTCAATTCATAATTCAGTTCCCCCTGAGAAAAAAAATATTCACTTGTCATTAAAATCTCTCTGCATCTTACTGATTTCAGATAGAAGTTAAATTTCACCTTAATAATAGAAACATAAGAACTACTTAAACTGAAAAAACTAATAAACGTTTGCTCAAATTTACTGACAGAGTCATGGTTACTCCATAATGTAACATTCTACCAGTTTTAAGTAAAATAAATAAGGAAACAATCTTAATTCCATCGCCTACCGGGAGGGACGTGCCCCCGCTCCCAGGTGAGTGGGACCCTGCGCTCTGGGAGGGTTGCGCAGCGGACTCTGGCACCTCTTGTTGGCAGAGTCGCCGTTGCAGGCACAGGGCAGGCATTGGGGGACAGGCAGCGGGCCAGGCCCAGGCGACTTCTTTGCCAGGAGCTGGGCAGGTGCGGAGAGGGGCGGAGCTGTGCTGCCCTGGGTGAGGGAGCTTCGCTGTCTGGATGGTTCGCCGCCCCTGCCCCAGGAGGGGGCTGCAGGAGCTGGGTGGGGAAGCGGAGTGACGAGGGGACGCAGGCCAGGCCAGGTGGCCCCTTAGACCTGGGTGATGCAGGAGGGGCTGTGGGAGACCATAGAGAACCCGGAGCAGGAACCGGGAACTGATACCTCTGGCTGAATATTTGTCCTCTTGCTGAAGTTTGAAAGTCAGTTATTTCATTAAAGTTTAATTTTATTATAAAATTAACAACTATTAAAAATTCCCTGTAGTCACCGGAATGACGAATTTTGGTGCAGTTTCAGCATAACCATCTTTAGAGTTTTTAGATATTCTAATTATTCAAATTGCGCTCATGTTTCAAAATATATGCCGTATATTTTTATGGCATCCACTCCTGTGTCCCTGTGTCCCGCATCCACCTCTGTGTCCCTGCTGTCTCAGGAAACGAGTTTCTTCCTCCTTCCGCAGACTCGGATCAAGCTGTCCTCCCTCCGGCGCCTGAGGGTGTCATGGGGACAGACTGCCCTCGAATAGCCCGCGAATGCCCGGACTGTGCCCTGTGCTCAGAGTGGTGTGCTGGCTCGTGCCCCTCAGAGCCCCTCACAAAGCAGTGTGACAGGTGTGGAAGGACCCAGCACCAGGAAGCAGTGAGCGGATGGATGCTCCAGGGATGTGGGCCTGCTGGCATTCAAGAACCCATTGCCAAATTCCATGGCATAATTTTGGATATTTTTCCCTTATATTTTTGTGTAAGGCTTTCAGACTTACACATTTTGAGTTTTTTAAAAAATATAGTATAAACTACAATTCTGACTTCTGTATTTTACATATTGATAGCAAGTCTTCATACCGTTTTTTGTTAAAGGGGGCTATTCCTCTCCGTAAGTTGGCCTTTGCACCCTTGCTGAAGATCACTTTGACCATATATACAAGGCTTATATGGAGAGGGGTGTCTCTATTATTTACTATGTCTACATGTCTTGATTTAATACATTTTTTTTTAGATTTTCTCCTTTTTACTGTTTGAGATAGGTTCTCTGTCATCCAGGCTGGGGTGCACCGGTGCGACCATGGCTAACTGCAGCCTTGCTCTCCCAGGCTTAAACAATCCTCTCACCTCAGCCTCTGGAATAGCTGAGACTACAGTTTCATGTCACATTGCCAGGTTAATTTTAATTTTCATTTTTTTTTTTTTGTAGCGATGGGTGTTCTCACTATGATGCCCAGTGTGGTTTGATCTCCTGGGTTCAAGCAATCCTCCTACCTCAGCCTCACAAAGTGCTGATGTTACACGTATAAGCCATAGAACCTGGCCTCAAAATGCCACGTTTGAAAAGAGTTCAACAGCACTGCAATTAGTTTTTGATGTAAAAATTGTGAGGGCTCCACACTTGACATTCTTTTACAAGTTTAATTCGCTATTTTCAGTCTTGAGATTTCATATGTTCTTGAATTTTGTATTTCTGCAAGTAAATATTGTTATGATTTATATAGCTATTGCATTTAATCTGTTGTTGATTTCATTAGTATAGACAAGAACATTGTTTTCTAATTTATGAATATGGGATATCTTTTCAATTGTCTAATCTATAAATATAGAATATCTTCCCCATTCTTTGTGACTTTTCTTCAGCAACAACTTGCAACTTCTAGTATACTAGTCTTACATATCTTTGCTTGTTTATTCCAAAGTCTATTCTTCTTAATGCTATTTTCAATGGAATTTTAAAAACTTGGATTGTACACTGTAATGAAGAGAAACTCACTTAATTTTGTATTCTGCAATTTTGCTAAATGCAACTATTAGTTCTAAAATATATTGTTTTCAGCATATAGGATTTTTTGTATATAACATCATATCATAAGTAATAGGAAATTTTACTTCTTCCTTTAGAATGTGGATCTTTTCTTTTTTCATTGCCTAGTTGTTTTGCCAGGACCTTCACTGCTATTTTTGAATATATGTGGCAACAGTGTATATCTTGCCTTATTATTAATCTTAGAGGATAAACTTTCCACACTTCAGAATTCAGTATAATATTCGTGATGATTGTTTTTGTTTTTTTGTTTTTTTGTTTTTGTTTTTCTTTTTGTTTTTTTTGAGCTAGAATCTTGCTCTGTCACCCAGGCTGGAGTGCAGTGGCATGATCTAGACTCACTGCAACCTCCACCTCCCGAGTTCAAGCTATTCTCATGCCTCAGCCTCCCTGATAGCTGGGACTACAGGCACACACCACAACGTCCAGCTAATGTTAACATTTTTTGTAGAGACAGGGATTCACCATGTTGGTCAGGCTGGTCTGGAACTCCTGACCTAAAATCATCCACCCACCTCAGCCACCCAAACTGTTGGGACTATAGGCATGAGCTGTTGAACTCAGTTGGTGATGAGTTATTTACATATCTTTTGTTATGTTAGTTTCTTTTTATTTCTAGTTTATTGAGTGTTTTTTATCTTGAAAGATGATTAATATTGTCAATTGACTTTTCTGCATTATTTGAGATGATTGTGTGGTTTATATCTTTACTCTGTTAATATGATATATTAAATTGATTGATTTGAACTCTCATTCCAATATGGCCAAATAGAAAGAGCTCTGGTCTGCAGCTCCCAGTGTGATCAATACAAGATGGGTGATTTCTGCATTTCCAACTGAGGTACCTGATTCATCTCATTGGGACTGGTTGGACAGTGAGTTCATCTCATGGAGGGTGAACTGAAGCAGGGCAGGGCATCAACACACCCAGGAAGAGCAAGGGGTTTGGGGGATTTTCCTTTCCTAGCCAAGGGAAGGCATGACAGACTGTACCTGGAAAAACAGGACACTCTCACCCAAATACTGCACTTTTCGCACAGTCTTAGCACCTGGCAGACCAGGAGATTCTCTCCTGTGCCTGGTTCACTGGGTCCCACAACCATAGAGACTTGCTCACTGCTAGCACAGCAGTCTGAGATTAACCTTCATGCTGCAGCTGAGCAGGTGGAGGTGAATCCGCAATTTTTGAGGCCCGAGTAGGTAAACAAAGTGGCCAGGAAGCTTGAACAGGGTAGAGCCACTCACAGCTCAGCAAGGCCTACTGCCTTTATAAATTCCACCTCTGTGGGCAGGGCATAGCTGAATAAAAGGCAGCAGAAACTTCTGCAGACTTAAACGTCCCATCTAACAGCTCTGAAGAGAGCAGTGGTTATCCTGACATGGTGTTTGAGCTCTGAGAATGGACATACTGCCTCCTCAAGTGGGTCCCTGAACCCCATGTAGCCTAACTGGGAGACACCTCCTAGTAAGGGCCAACAGACACCTCATACAGGTGAGAGACCCTCTTCAATGAAGCGCCCAGGGAAGGATCAAGCAGCAATATTTGCTGTTCTGCAGCCTCCTCTGTTGATACCCAGGAAAACAGGGTCTGGAGTGGACCTCCAGCGAACTCCAACAGACCTGCAGCTGAGGGACCTGACTGTTACAAGGAAAACTAACAAACAGAAAGGAATAGCAGCAGCATAAACAAAAAGGACATCCACACCAAAACCCCATCTATAGGTTACCAACATCAAAGACCAAAGGTAGATAAAACCACAAAGATGGGAAGAAACCAGAGCAGAAAAGCTGAAAATCCTAAAAACCAGACCACCTCTTTTCCTCCAAAGGATTGCAGCTCCTCACCAGAAACGGAACAAAGCTGAGGGGAGAGTGAATTTGACGAGTTGACAGAAGGAGACTTCAGAAGGCTGGTAATAACAAACTTCTCCGAGCTAAAGGAGCATGTTCGAACACATCATAAGGAAGCTAAAAACCTTGAAAAAAGGTCAGACAATGGCTAATTAGAATAAGCAGTGTAGAGAATACCTTAAATGACTTTATGGGGCTGATAACCATGGCACAAGAGCTTTGTGACACATGTACAACTTCAATAGCTGATTCAATCCAGTGGAAGAAAAGATATCAGTGATTGAAGATCAAATTAATAAAATAATGTGAGAAGACAAGTTTAGAGAAAAAAGAGTGAAAAGAAATGAACAAAGCCTCCAGGAAAAATGGGACTATGTGAAAAGACCAAATCTACATTTGCTTGATGTACCTCAATGTGACAGAGAGAATGGAACCAAGTTGGAAAACACTCCTTACGATATTATTCAGGAGAATTTTCCCAATGTAGCAAGGCAGGCCAACCTTCAAATTCAGGAAATACAGAGAACACCACAAAGATACTTCTGGATAAGTGGAACCCCAAGATACTAATTGTCAGATTCACCAGGGTTGAAATGAAGGAAAAAATGTTAAGGGATGCCAGAGAGAAAGGTCGGGCTACCTACAAGAGGAAACCCATCAGACTAACAGTAGATCTCTCAGCAGAAACCCTAGAAGCCAGAAGAGAGTGGTGGTCAATATTCAACATTCTTAAAGAAAATAATTTTCAGCCCAGAATTTCACATCCAGCTAAACTGGGCTTCATAAGTGAAGGAGATATAAAATCCTTTACAGACAAGCAAATGGTGAGAGATTTTGACACCCCCGGGCCTGCTTTAAAAGAGCTCCTGAAGGAAGTACTAAACATGGAAAGGAACTACTGGTACAAGCCACTGCAAAAAATATGCCAAATTGTAAATACCATCGATACAAGGAAGAAGCTGCATCAATTAATGGGAAAAACAGTGAGCTAACATAACAATGACAGGATCAAATTCACAAATAACAATATTGACCTTAAATGTAAATGGGCTAAATGCCTCAATAAAAAGACATAGACTGTCAAATTGGATAAAGGGTCAAGACCCATCAGTGTGCTGTATTCAGGAGACACATCTCACATGCAGAGACACACATAGGCTCAAAATAAAGGGATGGAGGAAGTTCGACCAATCAAATGGAAAGCAAAACAAGTTAAAAATTAAACAAAAGCAGGGGTTGCAATCCTAGTCTCTGATAAAACAGAATTTAAACCAACAAAGATCAAAAGACACAAAGAAGGCCATTAAATAATGGTAAAAGGATCAACTTAGCAAGAAGAGCTAACTACCCTAAATATATATGCACCCAATACAGGAGCACCCAGATTCATAAAGTAAGTCCTTAGATACCTACACACAGACTTAGACTCCCACACAATAATAATGGGAGACTTTAACACTGCACTGTCTATATTAGACAGATCAACAAGACAGAAGGTTAACAAGGATATCCAGGACTTGAACTCAGCTCTGCACCAAGCAGACCTAATAGAAATCTACAGAACTCTCCACCCGATATCAACAGAATAAACATTCTTCTCAGCACCACATTGCACTTATTCTAAAATTGATCACATAATTGGAAGTAAGCCCTCCTCATCAAATGTAAAAGAACAGATATCACAACAAACTGTCTCTCAGATCACAGTGTAGTCAAACTAGAACTCAGGATTAAGAAACTCACTCAAAACAGCACAAATACATGGAAAGAGAACAACCTGCTCCAGAATGGCTACTGGGTAAATAACGAAATGAAGGCAAAAATAAAGATGTTCTTTGAAACCAGTGAGAACAATGACAAAAAACACCAGAATCCCTGGGACACATCTAAAACAGTGTGTAGAGGGAAATTTATAGCACTAAATGCCCACAAGAGAAAGGAGGAAAGATCTAAAATCGACAGCTCCACATCACAATTAAAAGAACTAGAGAAACAAGAGCAAACAAACTCAAAGGCAAGCAAAAGGCAAGAAAGATAAGAGCAGAACTAAAGGAGATAGAGACACAAAAAAACCCTTAAAAAATCATGAATTTAGGAGCTGATATTTTGAGAAGATCAACAAAATTGGTAGACCACTAGAAAGACTAATAAAGAGGAAAAAAGACAAGAATCAAACAGACACAATAAAAAATGATAAATGGTATATCATCACAGATCTCACAGAAATAGAAACTACCATCAGATAATACTATAAACTCCTCTATGCAAATAAACTAGAAAGTCTAGAAGAAATGGATAAATTCCTGGACACATACACCCTCCCAAGATTAAACCAGGAAGAAGTTGAATCTCTGAATAGACCAATAACAGGCTCTGAAATTGAGGCAATAATGAATAGCATACCAACCAAAAAAAATCCAGGACCATATGGATTCAAGAGTGAATCCTACCAGAGGTACAAAAAGGAGCTGGTACCATACCATTCCTTCTGAAACTATTCCAATCATTAGAAAAAGAGGAAATTCTCCCTAATTCATTTTATGGGACCAGTATCATGCTGATACCAAACCCTTGCAGAGACAAAACAAAAAAAGAGAATTGTAGACCAATATCGTTTATGAACATCGATGTGAAAATCCCCAATAAAATACTGGCAAATGGAATCCAACAGCACATCAAAAAGCTTCTCCACCACGATCAAGTAGTCTTCATCCCTGGAATGCAAGGCTGGTGCAACCTACACTAATTAATAAATATAATCCATCACATAAACAGAATCAATGACAAAAACCACATGACTATCTCCATAGATATAGAAAAGGCCTTTGACAAAATTCACAGTCTTTCCTTATGAAAACTCTCAATAAACTACATATTGATGAAATGCATCTCAAAATAATAACAGCTATTTATGACAAACCCACAGCCAATGTCATACTAAATCAGTAAAACTTTAACCATTCCCTTTCAAAACTGACACCAGACAAGAATGCCCTCTCTCACCTCTCCTATTCAAAATAGTGTTGGCAATTCTGGCCAGAGCAATCAGGCAAGAGAAAGAAACAAATGTATTCAATTAGGAAGTCAAATTATCTCTATTTGCAGATGACATGATTGTATATTTAGAAAACCTCATCGTCTCAGCCCAAAATCTCCTTAAGCCGATAAGCAACTTTAGCAAAGTCTCAGGATAAGAAATCAATATGCAAAACCCACAAGCATTTCTATACACCAATAACAGACAGAGAACCAAATCATGAGTGAATTCCCATATACAATTGCTACAAAGAGAATAAAATACCTTGGAATACATCTTACAAGGGATGTGAAGGACCTCTTCAAGGAAAACTACAAATCACTGCTCAACGAAATAAAAGAGGATACAAACAAACGGAAGGACATTCCATGCTCTTGGATAGGAAGAAGCAATATAGTGAAAATGGTCATACAGCCCTAGGTAATTTATAGATTCAATGGCATCCCCATCAAGCTACCAATGACTTTCTTCACAGAATTAGAAAATACTACTTTAAAGTTCATATGGAACCAAAAAAGAGCCCATTTCACCAGGAAAATCTAAGCAAAAGAACAAAGCTGGAGGCATCACACTACCTGACTTCAATTTATACTACAAGGCTACAGTAACCAAATAGCATGGTACTGATATCAAAACAGATCTATAGACCAATGGAACAGAACAGAGGCCTCAGAAATAACACCACACGTCTACAACCATCTGATCTTTGACAAACCCGACAAAAACAAGCAATGGAGAAAGGATTCCCTATTTAATAAATTGTGCTGGGAAAAGTGGCTGGCCATAGATAGAAACCTGAAACTGGATCCCTTTCTTACACCTTATACACAAATTAATTCAACAGGGATTAAATACTTAAATGTTAGTCCTAAAACCATAAAAACCCTAGAAGAAATTCTAAGCTACACCATTCAGGAAATAGGCATGGGCAAAGATTTCATGACTAAAACACAAAAAGCAATGGCAACAAAAGCCAGAATAGACAAATCAGATATAACTAAACTAAAGTGATTCTGCACAGCAAGAGAAACTACCACCAGCGTGAACAGACAACCTACAGAATGGGAGAAAATTGTTGGCAATCTATCCATCTGACAAAGGGCTAATATCCAGAATCTACAAAAAACTTAAACAAATTTACAAGAAAAAAACACCATCAAAAAGTGGGCAAAGGATATGGACAGACACTTCTCAAAAGAAGACTTCTATGCAGCCAACAGACACATGAGAAAATTCTCATCATCACTGGTCTTCAGAGAAATGCAAATCAAAACCACAATGAGATACAATCTCATGCCAGTTAGAATGGCGATTATTTGAAAGTCAGGAAACAACAGATGCTGGAGAGGTTGTGGAAAAATAGGAAGGCTTTTACACTGTTGGTGAGATTGTAAATTAGTTCCATCATTGTGGAAGACAGTGTGGCCATTCCTCCAGGATCTAGAACTAGAAATACCATCTGACCCAGCGATCCCATTACTGGGTATATACTCAAAGGATTATAAATCATGCCACTATAAAGACAAATGCACACGTATGTTTATTGCAGCACTATTCACAATAGCAAGGACTTGGAACCAACCCAAATGTCCATCAATGGTAGAACTGATTAAGAAAATGCAGCAAGTATATACCATGGAATAGTATGCAGCCATAAAAACGGATGAGTTTTTGTCCTTTCCGGGGACTTGGATGAAGCCAGACACCATCATTTTCACAAACTATCACAAGGACATATAACCAAACACCACACGTTCTCACTCATAGGTCGGAATTTAACAATGAGAACACTTGGACACAAGGCAGGTAACGTCACACAACGGGGCCTGTCAGGGGCTGGAGGACTAGAGGAGAGATAGCAGTAAGAGAAATATCTAATGTAAATGATGAGTTGATGGGTGCAGCAAAACAACATGGCACCTGTAAACCTATGTAACAAACCTGCACGTTGTCCACATGTACCCTAGAACTTAAAGTATAATAATAATAAAAAAATAGATTGATTTACATGTGTTGAGCAATACTTACATTGGAGAGATAACTCCTTCTTCGTCATGGTGTATAATCCTTGCAGTATGTCATTGAATTTGGTGTTCTAATGTTCCGAGGAGAATTTTTACATCAATAGTCAACAGGAAAATTGATTTGTAGTTGTATTTTTTCCCCTTAGTGTCTTTGTAGGGTTCGGTGTTGTCTTAATGCTGGGCTCAAAAAATAAGTTGGAAATTGTTTTCTCTTTTTCATTTTTCTGAAGTAGTTTAAGAAGAGTTGGCGTTAACCCTGCTTTAACATTTTCAAAAAAAAAAAAAATTTAATGAAGTGATCTGGGCCTGGGCTTTTTGAGGGGAGGTTGTTGTTACTACTTATATGCCTATTCAGATTTTTTTATGGTTTATTTTTAGTATAATCTATATTTCCAGACATTTGTCTATATCTCTTAGCCTATCACATTTTTTTGGCATATACTTGGAATTAAACTTTTATAATCTCTTCTTTTCCTACTTTTATGGCTTCAGTAGTAATAGCTCCTCTTTTATTTCTGAATTTAATTATTTGAGATATCTTCTTTTTTCTTTTAATCTAACTGATTGTCAGTTTTCTTAATCTTGTCAATAAAACCAAATTTTAATTGATTTTTCTATGGCTTTTAATTGTTATTTATTTATAACTACTGAAATTTTTATTCTTTACTTATGTTTGGTTACATTTACTAGTTGATTTAGATAGATTTTTTTAAATGTACACATTTACTACTACAATTGAATACAAGCTTTAGATGTATTCAATAATTTTGTTATGCTTTGTCTCCAGTTATGTTGAAATTTTCACTGTGATTTCTTCTTTAAACCATAATGTTGTTTAGGAGCATGTTACTTGATTTTTATGTATTTACAAATTTTTAAATTTTTCTTCTGGTATTCACTTCTAGTTCCATTCCATTTTAATTGTAAATCATACTTCGTATGATTTTAATTTTCTTGAATTGATTTCTTTGTGGTCTGATTTGTGATATAGTCTCAAGAATGTTCCATGTGCGCACCAGAAGCATGTGCATCCTGTTGTTGAGAAGACCGCTTCTAAAATTCTGTTGGATTTGGTTGAATCACTCCTTGCTCAATCCTCTGTCTTCATTTGGTCTGCCAGGTTGTCCTCTCCGTTATAAAAGTCTCCTATCATTTTCGTGGTGGTCTCTATTCCTCCCTTTATTTTTATTTATAATTTTGTTTTTTACACAGACGAAGTGTTGCTGTCTTGCCCAGGTTAGTCTCAACTCCTGGGCTCAAACCATCTTCCTGCCTCAGCCCCCGCCAAGATGTAGGGATTACAAACAGGCGTGAGCCACTGTACTCAGCCTATTTCTCCTTTTAATTCTTTCATTATTTGTGTTATGTGTTTGGAATAATTGCTGATACATGTGCATATTTTAATTATGATATCTTCTTGGAGATTTATCTTTATTGTATAATGTCTGTGTTTGTCTTTATGACAGTTTTTTGCTTAAAGTCTAATCATCTAATGTAAATGTGACCAACTTTGTTCTATTTTGGTTGCTATTTAGGATGATTTGTTGACCATATAGAATATAATTTTCCATCCCTGCACTTTCAATCCATGTTTATCATTAAATAAACAGAATTGGTTTGATTTTAAATTTTTATTTTTATAAACAATTTATAAACAGAATTTATTTGATTTTATATTTTTATTTTTGTAAACAATTTATAACCAGAATTTATTTGATTTTATATTTTTATTTTTTCAGTGACCTTGTGTCTGTTACTGGAGAATTTAACATTGTTACATATAAGGTTATTATTTGTAGTTAAGGAGTTACTACTGCCATTTTGTTAATTATATTGTGTTTCTTTTGTAGTTCTTTTATTTATTTTATTTCTTGCTGTGTTCCTTTTTGTTTAATTAATTTTTGTACTAATATGTTTTTATTTCTTTTTCTTTTGTCTACATTCTGCATGTATTATCTTTGTGACTACTATGCAGATTACATGAAACGTCTCAAAGTTATAACAATCTAGTTTAATCTGATGTTATCTCCAGCAGCATATAATAACTCCAGTCTTTTACGTGACTGTCTTTCCCAACACACACGTTGTTCTTGATGTCACAAATTAGGCCTTTTTTTATGATGTATTCTTTAACATACACATAAAATATTTTTGTACATTTTGTGTCAAATTCTATAAGGGAATTAAAATTACTTACCAACATCACAATAATACAGGATGGTATATTTCTCTATATATTTGCTTTACAACAGAGTTTTATAGTATTGTATGGCTTTTTTGGTACTCTCATTTTTTAAACTCAAAGGACTTTCCAGCACTTCTTGAAGAACAAACCTAGTGGTCATAAACTCCTTCAGCTTCTGTTTATCTGAAAAAATCTTAATTTCAGCTTCATGTTTCAGTGAGAGTTTTGCCATATATAATGTCCTTGGTTGGTAATTTTTCTCTTCTTTTTCTGAACTTGAGTGTATCATCCCAAATTCTGAACTGCAAAATATCTTTAAAGACATCTGTTGATAGTATTAGTGGGCCTAAATTGTATGTGTTTAATCTTCTTTCTCTTGAAATTTTTGAAGTTTTTTCTTTGAGATATTTAACAGTTTTATATTGTGTCTCACTTTGGTTTCTTTAAATTTATGCTGGTCAAAGTCCACTAAAGTTCTTGAGTGTGTTTGTCCATTTCTTTTTTCAAATTTGAGTAGTTTTTGTCCGTTAATTTTGTTTGTTTATTTATTTATTTTGAGATGGATTCTCACTCTATTGCCCAGACTAGAGTACAGTGGTGTGATCTCAGCTCATTGCAACCTCTGCCACCCAGGCTAGAGTGATTCTCTTGCCTCAGCCTCCCAAGTAGCTTGGACTAAAAGTGAGTGCCACCAGGCTTGGCTAATTTTTTTTTTTTTTTTTTTTTTTTTTTTTGGTAGAGAAGGGATTTCACTATATTGCCAGGTGGATCTTGAACTCTTGATCTCAAGTGATCCACCTGCCTTGGTCTCCCAAACTGCTGGGATTACAGGTGTGAGACACCGTGCATGGCCTGCCTTTTGTATTTTTAATAACACACTTGGGACCTGTTATTTATTGCTACTTGCCTATTTCTCCCTTTTGAAACAGCAATGTCTGTCCTTTGCCTTTCCCACCATTGTATTTCAAAAACACACAACATGTTAGATTTCATAGATTCACAGCTAAAGAAAAAAAATTGCATTAGAATGAATTATACCTTGACATTCACCCATATGAGGTTTGGACAAGACTTTGAAGTTAGATTTTAAAGTTGATTCTGGAGAGAGTTTAGAATTATAGAATCTAGTAGATGGAATGTTTGTATTTTGTGTGGAATTAAAAATAAATTGGGGACATAAGGCATAGTTTTCATGTTTTTGTATCCCTTAAAACTTTATGTTGAAAATTAATCCCCAAACAGCAGTATTGGGAGGTGTGGTTTTTCGGGATGTGTTTAGGTCAGCAGTGCTCTATGCTCATAAATAGATTACTGCTCTTATTAAAACGTTTGATGAAGAAAGCTCGGTCAATTACACATTATAACTTCTCTCCACCTCGCATTAATTCGTAGAGTGAAAAAAACTGACCAATGGATTGTCTACTTATCTCCAGTCACTCACATTTTTATAAAACTTAACCTAACACTGTAACAAGTGTGCAGATACAAATGTTCATAAGTCATTGTCCATGATCTTGTGTAATTTAAGAGAAGATATAACAATAACCTAAAAACTTCCAGGACACATGGCACTTACAACTGTTCAGGAAATGTGAAGATAATAAAAGTACAAAAAGAGGGGGCTTCAGTGGCATCATTGCATGTTTGATGTTTATGGGAAGTGAAGGAAAAAGCAGGCTGCGGGGATGGTTCACATAGGGTTTCTAGGGATGACTCAGGACTTTTTGATTGAGGTAACCATGATGATCAGCACTGAGGAGAGTGGTTGTCTTGGTTGACATAATCACAGAGATTTTCTAAGAAGAGACTTTGTTTGCTGTCCTGTTTCTTTTTCCAGATATGCATTTACTTTTCTGATAAAGGGCACATCTTCAAATAATAGTGCTATAAAAGTGCTTTTTATTCCATAGAATTGGAATCTCTGTCATGTTCCTTCCTGTCTTCTGGATTCTTGCCTGTTTTTTGGGTTGCAAGCGCAGGTACTGTCACATGAGCATCAGTAACTAGGCCTTCATCTAAATAGTGATGCTCCTACCATGACAAACTTGTTCTCTACAGACATAAATTGGGAAGATGTTCTCTAGATTGGCCTCAAATAGAAGCCTGCTGTTTATCTTAACATGATAATGAGCAGCTTCTTCCCATGCACCACCTGCTCTTTGAACATATTACAAGCCATTGCCATTAATCCCAGAACCTACTGGTTGGTGAATTTCAAACGCACTCATTTTAGTTATACACTATGTGTTTTCTTCCTCTCATGGATTACCAACTTCTGTATTAGTAGTGACTGGCTCTACCCCTCTAAAGCTAAATCAAATGTAACCTGGGCAAGAATTATTTTTCTTATTTACTCATCTGTTACCAAATTTACTCTTTTAATTAATATAACACTTGGGATAACATTTTCTTTTATTCATTCATAAATGTGCTTCATATGGATATATCACACATGGTGTATAATTTGACACAGTGTTAATATTGTTTCGATCTCTGTACACTGATTTTGTATCCTGAGACATTGCTGAAGTCGCTTATCAGCTTAAGGAGATTTTGGGCTGAGACAATGGTGTTTTCTAGATATACAATCATGTCATCTGCAAACAGGGACAATTTGACTTCCTCTTTTCCTAATTGAATACGCTTTAATTTCCTTCTCCTTCCTAATTGCCCTGGCCAGAACTTCCAACACTATGTTGAATAGGAGTGGTGAGAGAGGGCATCCCTGTCTTGTGCCAGGTTTCAAAGGGAATGCTTCCAGTTTTTGCCCATTCTGTATGATATTGGCTGTGGGTTTGTCATAGATAGCTGTTATTATTTTGAGATACGTCCCATCAATACCTAATTTATTGAGAGTTCTTAGCATGAAGGGTTGTTGAATTTTGTCAAAGGCCTTTTATGCATCTATTGAGATAATCATGTGGTTTTTCTCTTTTACACCAATAACAGACAAACAGAGAGCCAAATCATAAGTGAACTCCCATTCACAATTGCTTCAAATAGAATAAAATACCTAGGAATCCAACTTACAAGGGATGTGAAGGACCTCTTCAAGGAGAACTACAAACCAATGCTCAAGGAAATAAAAGAGGATACAAACAAATGGAAGAACATTCCATGCTCATGGGTAGGAAAAATCAATATCATGAAAATGACCATACTGCCCAAGGTAATTTACAGATTCAATGCCATCCCCATCAAGCTACCAATGACTTTCCTCACAGAATTGGAAAAATCTACTTTAAAGTTCATACGGAACCAAAAAAGAACCCACATCACCAAGTCAACCCTAAGCCAAAAGAACAAAGCTGGAGGCATCACACTACCTGACTTCAAACTATACTACAAGGCTACAGTAACCAAAACAGCATGGTACTGGTACCAAAACAGAGATATAGATCAATGGAACAGAACAGAGCCGTCAGAAACAATGCCACATATCTACAAGTATCTGATCTTTGACAAACCTGACAAAAACAAGAAATGGGGAAAGGATTCCCTATTTAATAAATGGTGCTGGGAAAACTGGCTAGCCATATGTAGAAAGCTGAAACTGGATCCCTTCCTTACACCTTATACAAAAATCAATTCAAGATGGATTAAAGACTTAAATGTTAGACCTAAAACCATACAAACCCTAGAAGAAAACCTAGGCATTACCATTCAGGACATAGGCATGGGCAAGGACTTCATGTCTAAAACACCAAAAGCAATGGCAACAAAAGCCAAAATTGACAAATGGGATCTAATTAAACTAAAGAGCTTCTGCACAGCAAAGGAAACTACCATCAGAGTGAACAGGCAACCTACAAAATGGGAGAACATTTTCGCAACCTACTCATCTGACAAAGGGCTAATATCCAGAATCTACAATGAACTCCAACAAATTTACAAGAAAAAAACAAACAACCCCATCAAAAAGTGGGCGAAGGACATGAACAGACACTTCTCAAAAGAAGACATTTATGCAGCCAAAAAACACATGAAAAAATGCTCACCATCACTGGCCATCAGAGAAATGCAAATCAAAACCACAACGAGATACCATCTCACGCCAGTTAGAATGGCAATCATTAAAAAGTCAGGAAACAACAGGTGCTGGAGAGGATGTGGAGAAATAGGAACACTTTTACACTGTTGGTGGGACTGTAAACTAGTTCAACCCTTGTGGAAGTCAGTGTGGCGATTCCTCAGGGATCTAGAACTAGAAATTCCATTCGACCCAGCCATCCCATTACTGGGTATATACCCAAAGGACTATAAATCATGCTGCTATAAAGACACATGCACACATATGTTTATTGCAGCATTATTTACAATAGCAAAGACTTGGAACCAACCCAAATGTCCAACAATGATAGACTGGATTAAGAAAATGTGGCACATATACACCATGGAATACTATGCAGCCATAAAAAATGATGAGTTCACGTCCTTTGTAGGGACATGGATGAAACTGGAAATCATCATTCTCAGTAAACTATCGCAAGAACAAAAAACCAAACACCGCATATTCTCACTCATAGGTGGGAATTGAACAATGAGAACACATGAACACAGGAAGGGGAACATCACACTTCGGGGACTGTTGTGGGGTGGGGGGAGGGGGGAGGGATAGCATTGGGAGATATACCTAATGCTAGATGACAAGTTGGTGGGTGCAGCGCACCAGCATGGCACATGTATACATATGTAACTTACCTGCACATTGCGCACATGTACCATAAAACCTAAAGTATAATAATGATAATAATAATAATAATAATAAAAAATAAATAAATAAAGAAAAAGAAAAAAAATATTCTTCATCTTTAAAAAAAAAAAAAAAAAAGAAAATGTGGCACATATACACCATGGAATACTATGCAGCCATGAAAAACGATGAGTTCATGTCCTTTGTAGGGACATGGATGAAATAGGAAATCATCATTCTCAGTAAACTATCGCAAGAACAAAAAATCAAACACCGCATATTCTCACTCATAGGTGGGAATTGAACAATGAGAACACATGGACACAGGAAGGGGAACATCACACTTCGGGGACTGTTATGGGGTGGGGGGAGGGGGAGGGATAGCACTGGGAGATATACCTAATGCTAGATGAGGAGTTAGTGGGTACAGCGCACCAGCGTGTCACATGTATACATATGTAACTAACCCGCACATTGCGCACATGTACCGTAAAACCTAAAGTATAATAATAATAAAAATATATATATATTGTTTTGATCTATTTAGATGTTTGCACGTTTATTTTATCTCAATGTTTGTTCTCAGGAAGAGTATTTTTCTTCATAAACTAAATTTTCAGGAAATTTTAAATGCATTTTACTGAGGTAAATATACTCAGTTTACATTGCTTTTGTGTATTAAGGTACATTTTTCCTCAATCCTGAAAATAACTTTTGAAATATATGTAATTTTAAATTTACATGTTTTTCCCTCAGAACTTTGAAGACCATAATCTACTGGATCCTTGATCTTATTCACACATTGAGAAATAGGTTTGTTTTCATTGCTTTATAATTAATTTGAATCTTATCTTAGATGGCTTTATGTGATTTTCTCTATTTTGGTATTGTGCTTTTAAGTATTGTTTTTCTTTTAATAGGTATGCCTTTAAGCTATTATAATTAATTATTTTAATAATTATATTTTTTATTCCCTATTTGACATTCACTCCACTTTATTTATTTAAACTGGTACTTAAACTACATGACTTATTCTAGATTTTTATGTATTTTAATTTTTCATATTGTTTATTTGTTTATCCCTATTGGGACTCCTAAATATTCACTTCATCCTACCTTCTAATTCATAATTCCTTTTTTCATTTATGTAATTTTTCTCTTTATTTTATCCTTTATGTTGAAATTTTTTTTACATTTAAAATTTTTACCTAATTATTTTCATAATATACTTTATTTTTTCTTACTTTTAAACTTTTCCTCTACTATATTTAATCATTATAACTACTTATATTATTTCTATAACATATATACAATTTTGAGATTTATTAAGAGCTAATGGTACAGCGGTATTTTGATTAGTATTTTGTTACTGAATAACTTTGATCTTGATGACTTTTGCTTTGTATATCTTAAAAAGAATAGTAGATTTCATTTTATTATAAATGACTGACCTCAAATGATAGGGTCATTGAAGATTCTGTGTAGAGGTATTTTATTCCACTGAAAAGATATCTGTAATGTGAACAATGCTCCCTTTGCAGACACCTGAAATGATTAAGTCAATGTATTTATCTAAATTGTCCTGATTAAAACACAGGGTGTACACATGAACAAGAAACTAATATGAGGATTGGTGTTAATTCCCAAATCAACCAAAGAGGAGAAACACCACCTCCACTAACTACTCTAACCTATTTTTTCTAAACTTTTGTAAATGTAAGGATTCTTGTTTTAGATAACATAGTCAGATCCAAATACTCCTGCATCTATGCTGCTGTGACATTATACACACCAATCAGACATGTTCCATTCTAAAAACGTGTGCTTCCCTTATTAGCAATTCCAAAAGGTAGCATCAACTTCTAGTCTAATTTTTATTCTACAGCTTTGCTTCTTTATTCTTTCCTGAAAAATTATTTGTGGAGGTAGATGCCTTTGAAGTTTCTCATCATATATGGTTATTTCAGGTTGAAAAGATAAGATTATCAAATTTTTGCCAGAAATTCTGATACCCACATTACATCTTTGAAATCATTGGTTGTCACACTCCTGCTGACATGTGCGTTTAGGAGAAGTATATAAAAGTCAGTGCTTTGCAGTTTCTGCGGGGTTGAAATAAACAATACCGGACATCTTGGCCACTGAGGCTCACATGTAGATTTTCATTCCCAGTCCCATCACTTAGATTCAGGGACACCTTCCTGAGGGGCTTTTGGTCGAGGCCTTCTTCAGAAACTTTTGTTCAGATCCCTGTTTCGGGAGAAGAAATGGAACTTTGATAATAATTTTTACACATTCTTATGAATACTCCATGCTTTTTACTCTTGCTCATGCATTCTCCTCTACGCACACCTGCCCCATTTTTCACAAAATTTCCGGCCTGTTTTTAATGAGGGGGTCACCTCGGCAGTGAGACTGTGCCCCATGTTTGCACTGATCCATCTGACCCTTTCCTGGTGCTTTTCCATGAGGAAAAAACGGAACAATGAGGAGTCGGTGCTTCATGTGATGTTGCCTGTTGCTTACCACACTCACAGAAAGGAAGACAAAAACGCTTAACTATTACTTTGATGTGGGCCTCTTGCTTTAATTTCCAACTCTGATATCAAGCAGTTTAGCTCTTCCCAGCTCAGCTCAGCTCTTGAAATTTCAAGGAAGAAATTCTGTTTTTATTGGTCTAACTTTTGTGTCATTTATATAGAAAAAATGTTAATAAAATTGCATCATATATTTAAAAATTGAATGCCTTCTGTTTTGCCATTTAACTGAGGAGAAAATTTGTGTAGCCTATTGGAACTATTAATGGTGAAGCTCCAAGTACTAATATTTAGAAAAATTAAGGAATCAAAATCCAACTATTTCTTATAGCATTTCTTTTTTTATAAACTTTCTATTTTATTGTTTGTAATTTAAAAACTTCTGTAGAAAATAGTTTAAAATTTTCAAAGTTAATACAAAATTAATTTCAGAATTTGTGTTTGCGTAACCGTTTGTTGTAAGTAGCTAATATTAATAAATTTTAATCATCAACTATTATCTGAGCTGCACATTAAAAACTGTGTTAATATTTGCTCCTGCCTAAAATATAATACATATTTACGTAATCTAAGTTACTAAAAATTACATAATTTTGCATAGTAACATACACACATATAAATAATCAACATACACAGGTCAATTTTTTTCTATTTCTTACTTACATTTTCTGTTTGATATTTGTATCAGAACAAAGTGTTTATGTCCTACTATCATAAATGGGTATTTGCTTATTTTGCATTTTGTTAAGTTAAATAATCAGATATATGCTTAGCTTCCCCTAGGTTAAATTTTTTACGTAATTGTTATTCACATAAATAATCCAGAAAATATTTAAAGTTTTTAAAAATTTTTCAGTGCCCTCACTGTACATAATATAATTCTATTTGTCAAAGTGTTAGTGCTGTTTGCATGATATAAAACAACATTTTAGTGGTATCGACTAACTACATTCCTGTAGGCATAGCTTACTTTTGTGTTCCTAAAAGTGCTTGCAAATCAGTTCCATGCCACAAGCCTTCGTCTTCAACCAAATAAGAATGTCTCAGAGACCCACAGAAATAACTGCGCCAAGTACTCTTATAAAGAGGCTTTGATAGAATGACCTATATAACTTTGAGACACTATCACTGGACTAAGTTATTTCTCTAATTCTAGCAGAGAAGCATATGTGCTTACAAGATAGAGTAAAACAAATATTAGTAAAATAGGAATGAATGAACTGATGATGGATGATAATAGGTTTTGTTTGGAATGTGAACATAAAACATTCCTGCTATTATTTCCTTGATATCTAAACATGAGTTAATGAGAGCTGCTGTTACATGTTATACACCCTTTAGAAGGCTTGTGGTTTTTGTTCTTATCTATATGCATAGTTTTCTGTATTTGTGATTTACAATCTCAGCACTTTTCATAATTATAGCTATATTTGTAGTTGCATACAATTGAGTTGCATAGTTGTAGTCCGTAGCCAGGGGATGGGCAAGGAGATGCAAACAATTCCAGAGTGTTATTACCTTCTGTTCCAGTGGACGTTCTTGAGGCTTCATTGCTACCTGGCACTCATCTTTCATGAGATCCTTTGTGTTTCCGCAGCCTCTGGCATACACCTAGGGTGTGGGTTTGCCTGGAAGCCAGCATCTACCTGTAGAAAACAGGGTTTTCCATGACCTAGTCATTGAATAGACTCTTCATCTACCTCTGCTGTTGAGAAAACATTGTTTCTTCTTCAGGAATTTCCACCTTCTTTATCAAGGACATCGTGTCATTCTTCAGGGTCACAGAATGCTCTACAGCCTACTTCCTGGTATCCACAATGGAGGAGATTAGTTGCACCTGAATTCAAGGAATATTCGAGAGGGGTTACAGTTGCAGAATTCCAAGCACCCTCAGTCTGACAGTGCTGATGTTGGAAAGACACATGGGGACTTGCCACAAGGGAGGCATTTTGCAGGGAGGCCTCAAACGCAGGGCACACCCCTACAGGAGGGCTCTTCTCCTTGTAACAGTCACTTAGCCACTAACAGAAAGGCAACACTTAGAAAATTTAAATGAGGACCAAAATACTAACTCTAATCAGTTTATTATCTCAAAGAATTGGAAAAACAAATTTTTCCAATAATAGGGTATTAGAAGGGTAAACAAAGTATGCCTCTTCTTTGGAGCTACATATATGTATTAAAAATGGGATATACAAATAATTTTTTTATGACATGGAGAAGTGCTTATGAGAAGATATACCATTAAACATATTAATTAAAGGCATACATTAAAAGGTATAACAAAACTTATACATTAGAGCTTAAAATTTAAAATGTGCAGAAATATGACTGAGAGGAAATATGCCGAATTATAAGAATTGAGGTGTTTCTTATAGGAATCAGGATCCTGTGAGAAACTGAATTGCCTTATTGATTCTCTTGTACTCTTATAGTTTCCAAATGTTCTACAGAGAGTGTAATGTAGGACCGTAGTCAGGAATAAGCATCTCTTTAAATAAGCAGTAGTGAAGTTCAAAGGAAGGGTGCGGTATGGGTCTGTGTGTTTCTTTTAAGATCTAATTTTTTCCACGTAGTGCTTCAGAAAGAAGAAGGCAATTTCAACAACTTAACCCCATCATCAAGAGGGTGTTACTTAGGTACATTATGGGAGGTCATAGATAAACAACCAGGCGGCCACTAAGCCTCAGAAAGTCCGTGATATCTATTGGCCTGTGAGATGATGGTCTGCATTTCCTTGAAGGAAAAAAGCAGGTTTTAAAACACCAGAACCGAGTCAAATGCTAAGTTTAAATAGAAAGATTAGAAAGGCTTATGCATGAGAAAAAGATTCAGAGTATTCAATGGTTAATTCTGGCTATTTCTGAGTAATTTAAAATTACCTTTAATTTTTTAAATTTTAAGTCCAGGTGCGGTGACTCATGCCTGTAATCCCAGCACTTTGGGAGGCCGAGGCGGGTGAATCACTTAAGACCAGGAGTTTGACAGCACTATGGGCACCATGGCAAAACCCAGTATCAACCAGAACCACAAAAATTACCCAGTTGGTGGTGTCTACTTGTAGTCCCAGCTATTTCGGAGGCTGACGCATGAGAATCGCTTGACCCTAGGAGGTAGAGGTTGCAATAACCCAAGATCTCACCACTGCACTCCAGCCTAGGTGACAGAGCAAGACCTTGTTTCAAAAAAAAATTATTTTAATTAGGAATCAAATAAGTTAATTGTCAACTTACACTCTATTTACTTTTTAAACATTTCAAGAATTGATATTATAATTTTGTGTCAGTTCCTTATAAGAATCAATAAAATTATTTTTAAAATCCAACCAATTTTAAAGCTGTTATTTCATTAGACTCCCTGGCAAGAAAGCCAGGGGAGGTTAGAAAATTTGGAGAATGTAGAGGGAAGTTTGGGAAAAGTAGAGGAATGTATGGAGGGCAGAAGGCGTGAACGTCAGGGAAACCCTCCGCTAGGTCAGTCTTCAGATGTGTTGGTGGACTTCTCCACTCAGCCTTGGTCATGTTTGCCAATGACCACATCTTGTCTTCTGACTGAATGCTACTTTCAAGAAGCTGGTGTCTAGAAATCTTTTCTCAATTTTAGTGTCTTTTATTATTCAGAGGTTGAAAAGCAAGCCTCCACCTAAAGTGCCAGTCCTGGGGCCTTGATGAGACCCTTTGCTGAAGAGAACCTCCACTTGACGTGGGGGTTCTTATTTTATACAAAATGAGGACAAGAGGGAGCAGTCAAGCAGCAGTAAACCAAATCTTAAGCAAGAACCAAACTCTTGGGGGAGTTTGTTTCTTTCTGTCACATAGTGCGCAAGTTCTGGAGAGATTATAGAGGTGAAGAATAATAAAAGATTTTATTTTTGAAATATCTTGCATGGTTGTCCAGGTTGGAGTGCAGTAGCATGATCATAGCTCACTGCAGCCTAGAACCCCTGGGCTCAAGTGATCCTCTGCCTGAAACTCCCACACAGCTGGGACTACAGTTGGGAACCATCACACCTGGCCAAACTTTTTTAATGTTTAAAGTTTTTTGTATAAATGGGGTCTTCACTATGTTGACAAGGCTGGTGTCAAATTCCTGGCCTCAAGCAATCCTATCCTCTCAGCCTATCAATATACCAGGAATACAGGTATGAGCCACCGTCTCTGGCCAGGCCCTTTTTAATGTTTTATTCTCCCAAATTCTTCTCAGAAAAGTCAACATGCACCAAGTATCAGCTGAGATTTGAACTTCAATCCTGAGGTGAAATCAGTTGCAAAATTCTCCATTCCCAACAAGGGTTAAATGGAGAAAGAAATGGTGAGAGGGGGCAGCTTGATTCTGGCCATGCTAACTGGGCACCTATTGTGTGCTGACAAGACCCACAGAGCTCCTTCCAAGCTCCAGCTGCAGCGGACAACCATGGTGTAGAAGGCATAGCACAGAGGAGGGAGCCTTAGCAAGCGGAGCACCCCTCCATGGAGTATTGACACTCAGCCAATTATTTCCATCAATGCTGGTTTATTCTGCCCAAGGGAATACTTCATAGCACAGAGGAGGGAGCCTTAGCACGTGGAGCACCCTTCCATGGAGTATTGACACTCAGCCAGTTATTTCCATCAATGCTGGTTTCTTTCTGCCCAAGGGAATACTTTTGGGCTGTCAGGAACATCACACTAAATGTTCTGAAAACTAGTAGAAGGTATGAGGGGTTGCATTAAACCATTGTGAGCAAGAAAATGTATTCAAACTTCTTAGATTTGGTTAAAACAAACTTTTACTAAAAGGCAGCACAGAGTAAAGATTGCCTGTGGGAATTTAAAAACATCTTAGAAAACCACTCCTTTCTCAGTTTAAGAGGAAAGGCTAAAGGCTTCTGTGGGATAATAAGAAAAAACCATATTTATGTAATACTTTGACTTTCTATTGGTCTTAACCACCGTTGCTACATAATTATTCCAAAATGTTTCTCTTATTTACACACCGTACTGTTCAAAAGTACCTCACCGATACTGTAACCTCCAACTAATCCACCTCATAGTCCCTGACCACCACAGAGGCCTATTATCCTCTGCTTTTTACTGTCCCTCTCCCCAGTCCAGCAAACTCATTTCTGCATAAACCTTCCTGCATAAACGTCCTGCATAAACCTCCTGGGTATCTGCCCTTATTTATCTGCACCCTCTGCTGAGATTGTTTTGTCTTCACCCATCCCAAACCCATCCATACTTCCAGTGCATTACCAGGGGTAATTATCTCATCCACCCAGCCTGATTTTTAAACTTACCTTCCTGCCCCCACCCTCTCTCCACTCTGAACAAGCTTTAACTAGGTTCTTGTTAAGTTTTGTGGTTCAGAGAATCTGATAGTGTGAGTTTCCCGAAGTAAAGATAATGCCTTAATAATTTTCACTTTAATTGCCTTTTGTGCAGTGTTTTGCACATAATTTAACACACTAAATCCTCCCTGGGTAAATGTATAAAGCTTTGCAATGTCGTATTTCACTCCCTTAGAGTTTGACTCTTTTCCCATAAAACCATCCAGAGTCCCGTCTAACCAGAAAGAAAATGCTCGTGGTGGTTACCTAACATTGCTGAGAATTCCCCATATGTATGGGGCAACTGGCTGCTTCTCAGAAACTCCCTCTTTCTGGCAGACATCCCTGCTGAGAATGGAAATAAATGCTGTCTATGCCAACTCTCTAGGACAGTATCGGTTTCATCTAGACTAGTTTTCACAATGAGGAAACAGCATGCACACAAGTACTTTATTCTCACTCTTTGACCCTTGGGTTTATTAACAAGGTGAAATTATACAGACGAATAAATTAGTTTAAATAAAAAAACAAAAAAAAATGTAACTGAGGGAAGAAATTGAAAATGCAATAAAAATAGAAGATATTCAGGAATTCAATGTTATTGGTGCATAGAAATGCTACCGATTTTTGTACGACTGCTTTTTACTGTCACTCTCCTCAGTCCAGCAGTCTCATTCCTCTTCCCGCATAAGCCTTCTGGGTTTCTGCCATTTTTTATCTGCACCCTCTGCTGAGATTATTTTGTCTTCACCCATCCGAAACCCATCCATACTTCCAGTGCATTACTGGGGTAATTATCTCATCCACCCAGCCTGATTTTTAACCTTACCTTCCTGCCTCCACCCTCTCTCCACTCTGAACACGCTTTTACTAGGTTGTTGTTAAGTTTTGGGGTTCAGAGAATCTGACTAGGATGAGCTTCCCGAAGTAAAGATAATGCCTTAATAATTTTCACTTTAATTGCTCTTTGTGCAGTGTTTTGCACATAATTTAACACAATAAATCCTCCCCGGGTAAATGCATACATCTTTGCAATGTCGTATTTCACTCCCTTAGAGTTTGGCTCTTTTCCCATACAACCATCCAGAGTCCTGTCTAACCAGAGTGAAAATGCTTGTGGTTGTCACGTAACATGGCTGAGAATTCCGCGTATGTATGGGGCACCTGGCTCCTTCTCAAGGACTCCCTCTTTCTGTCTGGCATCCCTGCTGAGATCGGAAATAAATGCTGTCTATGCCAACTCCCTAGGACAGTATCGGTTTCATCCAGACAAGTTTTCATAATGAGGGAACAAGAAGCATACAAGTATTTTATTCTCACTTTTTAGCCCTGGGGTTTGTTAAGAAGGTGAAATTATACAGAAGAATAAATTAGTTTAGCTGAAAAAACAAAAAAAATAGGTAACTGAGAAATTGAGAATGCAATAAAAATAGAAAATGTTCAGGAACTCCATGTTATTTGTGCATAGAAATGCCACTGATTTTTGTACATTGGTTTTGTGTCCTAAAACTTTACTTGCTTATCCATTCCAGGAGGCTTTTCAAGTTTTCTCCAAAAGGAGTTTTGGAGAGTCTTTAGCATTCGCTACATAGAGACTCATATTGCAAATAGAGAGAGAGAAATCAATTTTTTTTTCTATTTGGATGCCTTTTTTTCTATTATCTGATTGCTCGTGTAGGATTTTTAAATCTAATTAAATTGTGTTTGAGCGATTTTTGTACATTTTAATATGTCTGTAATTAATTTTATATCTGAATAATGTACCCTCATAAAGGAATGTGTAACTGTTTTATTTAGTTGTTTTATTATTGATGCACATTTGATTTGTTTTCAGTTTGGAAAAGTACCAAATAATGCTGCTTCGAGTACTTTTCTGCATTGCAAACTATGCTGGCATTTCTATTATACCTAATAGTGGAGTTGCTGGGTCCTAGAGTGTGGTTAAGTACATCATGTAAGTTAGGAGATACTACCCAGAAGTTTTTGAATATGGTTATAACAGTTTACACACAGAACAGTATAAGAAACTTCCAGTTGCTTGACATCATCACTAGTATTTAATTTTATCAGTTTTCAAAAATGTTAACTATTGCATAGTGGTATTAAATTGTATTTGTAGTATGCATTGCTCTGATTCATAAGGATGTGGATATGTTTATCTCTCTACTTGTTGGCCCTTCGGTTCTGTATGTGGAACTCCTAGTCACATGTTTGACAATTTTGTTCAATGTATTGCATCGTTGTTTATTAATTGATCGTATTTAGTTAAATAACCTAGATATAAGGCTTTCGCCACATAAATATATGGCAAATGTAGACTTCCACTCTGTTCTTTCTTTTCTACTCTCCTGAAGGTTTAATTTCTATGAAGAGAAGGTTTTAATTCTAATAAGATCCAATTTATAATATTTTTGTCTTGATGGCTAATGCACTTTGTGTCCTAAGAAATCTTGGTCTGTGCCAAGGTCATGAACATATTTATCGATGTCATCTACTAGAAATATTGTTTTCAACTTCACCTTAAAATTTAAAATCAACTTATCATTGAAATTTGTTAATGATGTAAGATAGTATTTCTTTCTCACATAACCAGTTGACCCAAGGCTATTTACCTAGAAGACTGTCTTCTCTCCACTGCTCTTCTGTGCCTCTTTTGTAATATACAAAATATCCAATTGTGTGGGTCTGAGTTGGACTCTCGAGTTTTTCTAGTTTTCTTTGTGCCTATTTTGGCATTACTAACATACATAGCTTTTATTACTATAGCTTTAATCTAAGTCTGAATATATACCATTGTAAGCTCACAAGCTTTGTTATTCTTCAGGACAGTTTTTACAGTTCTCTGATTTTGTATATGTATTTAAAATTTTTAAATTGATTAGACAGCTTCCACAAATTTTTGCCAAAATATTGTATTGTGAAAATACAAATCTATAAATCAATTTGGAGAGAAGGTACATAGAAACAAAGCAAAACAAAACACTAATAATCTCCAAACCAAACTTAAGGAGAACCCCACAGTAAGAAAAGAAGTTCCAAAATTGGAATAAATATTTGCAACCCATGAAATTACAAAGGGGCTCACACATACACTGTACAAAGATCTCTATCTTCTTTTTTTTGTTTTAACAGAGTGTCGCTCTGTCACCCAGTCTGTAGTGCAGTTGTGCAATCTCAGCTCACTGCAATCTCCATCTCCCAAGTTTCAGCAATTCTTCTACCTCAGCCTCCTGAGTAGCTGGGAGTACAGGCATAGGCCACCATGTCTGGCTAGTTTTTTTGTGTGTGTTTTTAGTGGAGACGGAGTTTCACCATGCTGGCCAGGTTGGTCTTGAAATCCTGACCTCAAATGATCCACCTGCCTCCGCCTCTCGAAATGCTGCAATTAAAGGTCTGAAGAACCACAGCCGACCTGTAAAGATGTCTTAAAAATTAGTTAAAAAACAAACAAAACAGAAAAAGAGAAAAAAGAAATATCTATGAAGTTAAAAAGAAAAAAAAAGGCAAAAGATATTATTTTACAGGTCTAGTACCCTGTGCCCCTCACTGTAATGGGGATGGACATGGGCTTCACAGGACATGAAATGCATCAAACAGTTGCTGGTTGAACGTGATAAATTCTTGTGGGACCAGCCTCAAGAGCAGAGCCCGTGGTGCATTGTTTCATCCCCTAGCCCTACATAAAAAAACCTGGCTGCGCCGTGCTCTATGCTTACCTGCATTGGCCATTGCCAGAGCCCTGAGCACCTATGCACACCTAAGCCTGCCCAAACTCACCCCATCCTAATATTCTTTCTGGTATTGAACATGACAACATGTCGTCACTGAACATGTGCTTATACAGTTTTGTGTTCAATACCTTATTTTACAACAGGAAGACTGAGGCCCAAAAAAGCCAAAGACTGGTCCAGATTGCAGAAATTGGGCAGAACACAGAGTATTATGAAGGGAGCCAGCTTCCTAGGCTTTGCATGCACCCCACCCGTCAGATTTGCTTTGGAAATGAGCGCCCCTAAGTCCTGGCATACCCTGTGCTCTACTTTCTACCCGGGCATTCTACTATTCCACTTCTCACATAGGTGTGCAGGCATGCACACACAAACACCACACACACACACACAAGCTTCTAAAGTGGAGATCATGGACGTGAGGTTAGGGAAGAGGAAACCAGAGAAGTGACAAAAGGGGAAGAAATAGTAGAGACAGCTTTGCCATGATGCAGAGGCATCTTCCCCCCAGCTACACTTCCAGGAGCTGACAGCATAGGCTGAAAGATCCTCCAGGTTCCCTGGGTTCTGCCGGGCCTGGGGACCTCCCCAGCTGTTTCGAGAGGACAGGACTAGGGTTGTGACTCCCACCTCTGTGGGCACCTGGAACTAAAATGACCTCTGCCCTCCCCCACCACCCCGTGTGATATAAAGACAGGCTACGCGAAAGAAAGAATCCGTTTTCTCCCTCATAAATGGGGGTACTTGAAGGGAATAATATCAAGGATTTCAGATACTCATAAGTGTCTCTTCGCCTTGGCTTTTCATTGGTAACTCACTGCGCTTTGAGACTCTAAGAAGAGGCTTTTCAGTTTCTAGAGGTCCTTCAGAGAAGAGAGAGGCCTAGAGACTTGGACAGATGAGGACTTGGAATAAAGCAGAATGTGACAATTCACTGGGCTCTGGAGTGTGGGGCCGAGGAAAAAATACTAGTTTTTGGGGTGTCCTTGAGGTCTTCATTCGGAAGTGGAAGAAAATAGTGTCTCTGAATGCTGTTAAAATGTTTAATGAGTACACAGCACATCCAAAGAGGCTGAGGAAAATAGGAATCAAGGGAGGCTTCCTAGGTCACTTTTATGGCCCTTGGAGCCTTCAAATACTGCTCCTTTTTCCCAGGGGTCTCTGAAGAGCCACTGCCTTGAGAATCCCCCAATACAGGTACCTGTTTTGTGATGCTTCACCCTGGGGCTACAGTGCTAGTGACAGCCTCTAGGTGGCGGCAGACTCCGTGTTTCTTGTGCCCGCTGGGCTTTACTGGAGCAGCTGGAGCCAGAGGCAGAGTCACGCTGAGGTCCTGCACCTCCTGTTATCATTCATGATCTCCAAATTATTGGGTGGCCAAAAGCAGGGAGAAGGGCTTTGTGATTTTCCATGTTATTTTACTCAGCGACTCTTTCCCTAGCACTCACCCTGTGGCAGCTACCTTGGTAGGTTCACCATGTGGCACCAAAAATGATTATGTTATCCCTGCCTCTCCGCGGGGAGCTCACAGTCTAAGGACTGCAGGACAAAAACACTAAAGCAAGTACATGCAAAATAAAAGAGCATTTTATAATGGAAATAAAGTGGAATGTTGGGAGGGAGGGTTGGGGAGAGGTTGCCTGGAGGGGACATGAATGCCTTGCTGAGGTGACATTATGTTGAGACCAGAATGGCAACAGCGAGCCAGTCCTGTGGAAAGTGTGTCAGGAAAAAGCCACTCTTTGTGAAGAGACTCACAGGCATAGGTGAGTTCGGCAGAGGAGGTTAGGAAGGGACCAGTGTTGCTGCAGGCAGCCTGAGAAAGAAAGGAACAGAGTGGAGGGAAGATCCTGGGGCCTGAAAGAGGAGGTTAGTCATTTGCTCCTCTCTGACAACATGGCCCTGAATTTTAGCACATTTTGACAACAAATACTATCTCACAATATTTGTGAATAAGAATCTCGACATAGCTTAGTTTGGTGTCACTGCCTCAAGGTCTCTTACTTGGGTGGGGCTCTGATTTCAACTGAAGCTGGATTTTGGGGAAGATCAGCCTCCACTCTGCCTCATGGAAATTGGCACGATTCAGTGTGAACTGAGAACCCGAGTTCCTTCCTCTCCATTGGTCTGGGCATCTCCTCAGTTCTCTATCATGTGTGTCTGTACCTAGAGCATCTTAGGACACTGGAGATCGCTTCCTCCTCTTGAGGATTACAATAGAGAGATGAAAAATGAAAGAGATAGGCAGACATGTGCACAGAAAAAGAGAGAAAGGGAGACAGAGAGATTGAGAGAGGAAGCACAAGACAGAGCAAGTAGGAGAAAAATAATATTTTTTTTAAAAATGTAACTTTGGAAGTTGCAACAGACTATGTGATTTCCTCCCCCATTCACATTCCAGAACCTTAATGCCAAGTGTGATGGCCTTAAGAGTTCAGAGGTAATTAGGTCCTAAGAATGAGGCCCTCATGATAGAGATTACTGGCTTTGTAAAAGAAACCGCAGATGGCTGTCTCTCCCTCTCTCTGCTAAATGAGAATACAACCTGAAGTCCACCATGTGTATTCTCACCTCTGTCTCCCATGCAGTAACACTAACAGTTTCCTCATCTGTCCTTTCTACTTTCTTTAAAAGAGGATGCTGATTGTAGACAACACGTGACAGATGCATTTCAAATCACAAAGGAGTTGAGATATACGTGATTTTAGTTTTAAGTAGAATTTCCTGAAGAGTTTTAGTTACAATACCATGTTCAAGAGGATGGTAGTGAAACTCATAGTAAACACTTGGCAAAACATAGGTTATGGGGCAGCCATCTGCTAGAAACACTTCATAGGGGTTTATATATGAAACGTGAAATATCATAGGTTTAATCCTGGCACAGAAACAAAACCAAGTGCACTGCCCTTGAACAGCTGACCAGTCCCCAGCACAGGTCCATATCAAGAAACGGATAAGAATGAATCCATTTAACCCCAGAAAGGTCTTCATTTGCCCAAATTGAAAACCAAATTTCACTCAGGAAACTAATGTTGGGTTTAATTAAATATAAGTCGGTCATATGTTTTCAAAATTAAATTATATGTGCGTTTGCTTGTCTCTATAAATATGTCACCAACTTTGCTCATGGCTCATCTTCTGTATTTTTTGGCTGATTTTCAATGGTTTTCTTATATTGTATGTATGAATAGTTATTGAAATAGTCTTAATTTCACCATGTGTTTAATTATAAATCTATACTTCCTTTGTGTGAGAGAAAATCTTTTGTGAACCAAATTTAATTTTTGGAAAGTTTCATAACTCCATATTTTTTTCTTTTAAAAATTGTAATTGTGGTAAAAACTCATAATGTAAAATTTACCGTCTTAATTCTTTTTAAGTGTATATTTCATTAGTGTTAAGTACATTCACATAGTTATGCAAAAGACCCGTAGAACTTCTATGTCTTGCAAAACTAAAATTAAATGCCTTTTAAGACAATTGCCCATTTTACCATCTCTTCAGCCCTTGACAAATGCCATTCTAACTTTTCTTCCTATGAGTTTGTCTACTTAAGGTACCTGATTATGAACGGAACCATACACTGTCACTTTGTTGCTGGCTTATTTCAATTAACATGATATCCTCAATAATTATCATATAATGTGTCTTTTTAAAGACTGGATAATGTTCCACTTTGCGTATGTGCCACTTGTTATTAAACTCTTCATTGGTCAAGGGACATCTCGGTTGTTTCTGCCTTTTGGCTTGTGTTAATAATGCTGCAATAAATTTGGATGTGCAAATATCTCTCCCGGATCATGTGTTGTATATTTTAAATATATAGCTAGAAGGGGGTTTGCTGGATTATATAATAATCTCATTTTAATTTTTTGGAGAGCTTTCATACTATTTTAAAAATCACTTTGAGATGATAGATTATTGTGATTTTGCTTTGCATTTTTCTAGAAGAGTGATGTCGAGTATCCTTTTAAATGCCTAGTCATTTCTATATCTTCTTTGGAGAAAGTCATTTCAAACATTTACCATTCTAAATCAAGTTATTAACTTTTTTTGTTGTTGAGTTTTAGGAGTTTATATATTTTGAAAATTACCATCTACCAAATATGTGAATAGAAAATATTTTTACTCTTTTCTGTTGTATGTATGTATGCACGTATATAACCCTATACAAGACAGGTTCTTGGTATGTTTTCATGGCCACTCTCAAACTTTTGGCCTCAAGTGATCGTTCTTCCTTGGCCTCCTAAAGATCTAGAATTATAGGCATGAGCCACCATGCCCAGGTTTCACCCACTTATTAGGTGACATTTGTATGTCACTAAATGTTTTCTTTGATGTGTAAAATATTTGAAGCTTAATGTAGTCCCTTTTTTTGTTCTTTTCTTGTTTCTTATGAATTTGATGTCATACTTAAGCAAAGTTTTAAGACTTATGTCATAAGCTTTTCCCCTATGTTTACTTCTAAGAATTTTATTAGTTTTTATGTTTAAGTATTGAATCCATTAAAAAAAACTTTTCTTTTTGTATATGATACAAAGGAAGCATTCAACTTTATTTTTTTCTCTGTAAATATTCAATTTTGAAAATTCTTTGTTAAAGAGATTTTTATTTTTCTTTTGTGTGGTCATGGAAAGTTTATGGAAGACTATTTTATCACATATGCAACGGTTTATTTCTGGGATCTCTATTCTGTTTCATCATCTATGTATCTGTTTTTGTGGCAATACCATATTGTTTTTATTTTTATAGCTTTGTATCATGATTTTTAATCAGAAAATATAATAACTCTTTGTCCTTTTTAAAGGGTGTTTGGCTAGTCACATTTCCTAAACAACGTTTAGAATTATACACAAAAGTTCTGCAAAAATATATACCATTGGGATTTTGATGAAAATTACATTACATTTTTATATCATCATGAGTAGTACTGATAACTTCTTTTTTTTTTTTTTTTTTTTTTTGGAGGTGGAGTTTTAATGAGTCAGTTAGGCTGAAGGGCAGTGGTGTGAGCTGTGCTCACTGCAGGCTCTGCATCCCAGGTTCAAGCAATTCTCCAGTCTCAGCCACCAGAGTAGCTGGGATTGCAGTCATGCACCATCACTTATAGCTAACTTTTGTATTTTTGGTAGAGATAGGGTTTTGCCATATTGGCCGGGCTAGTTTCAAACTTCTGATCTCAAGTGATCCACCCACTTTGGCCTCCCAAATTCCTGGGGTTACAGGTATGAGTCACACACCTGCCCTGACATCTTAATATTAAATCACCTCACATTTCAGCAAGACTATATGTAAGATTTTGTGTAATTTCCTCTTATTTACGTATTTGCCAAATTTTCTTGCTTTTGATTTCTAGTTTATTTACATTATATGACTTCACTTTTCTTAAATTTAATAAGACATGTATCCTAACAGAATGCACCATGTGTGATTGAGAATATTGCATATTTTGCTGCTTTTGATTGCAGAGTTCTGTAAATGCTGGTTAGGTCTATAATGTTCAGGTTTGGCTTTCTTCCTGATATTACATCTGACTATTCTAGTCATTATTGAAACTGGAGTCTTGAAGTCCACAATTGTTGTGTTGCTATATATTTCTTGCTTGACTTCTGTCAATATTTGTTTTACATATTTGAAAGACGAGAATCAGTTGAACCTGGGAGGACGAGGTTGTAGTGAGCCTATCGCAAGATCGTGCCACTGCCCTCCATCCTGGGAGACAGAAACTCTGTCTCCAAAAAAAAGGAGAGACGTCAGTGTTATCTACAGTAATAAAAAATTTAATGTATTTTTTGTGAAAATCCCAATGGTATATAATCGCAGATTTTTCAAATTATATTTATATGATTTATAAATTATTGTTATAGATTCCTTTCAAGTTAACACATCTCACCGTTACAGAATACCAATCTGTCTCGTTAACACTTGACTTAAGATATATTTTGTTTACTATAATTATTACCATGACGCTCCAATTGTAACTACTTTTTGTATAATATATATTTTCTTTATACTGTTACTTTCAAGTTACTTGCGTCCTTAGAGCTAAAGTGACTCATGTAGAGAGCACATTGCTAGATCTTCTTTGTTCTTAATCCATTAAATTATTGATTCATTTCTTTAAGTTATTTAATTTTTATATTTGAAGCAATTACTGCAGTTAATGAAGTTACTATTATTATTTGTAATTGTCTTCTGTGTTTCTTGTAGATGTGTTATTTATCATTTTTTCTCTTACTGCTTTATTTTTGTTTGTTGATTTTGTAGTGACGTGATTCAATTTCTTTCTCATTTGCTTTTCTATACATTCTACAGGTTTTTTTGGTAATCATCTTGAGAAATAAAGACTATATAAATCATCTTAAAGTTATGACAATATATAACAACTATATTTCAACTGAATGCAAAGTTGTACCTTTTCATATCCCCCTGTGTTATTAATATCACATATTATCTTTTCTTAATATCTATGAACACACATTTATGCAGATTTGTGCTACATTTTTTAAACTCCATGGCAATATTTTGAAAGTTTTTGCACCATCGTTATGATAATAGAGATTTTTATACCTGTTTATATATTTATCTTTAATAGAGGTTTTTCTATTTTCATGTGCTTTTATGATGCTGGGCAGAATCATTTCATTTTTGGATGTGATAGACTTTCTTTAACATTTCCTTTAGGACTGTTCTAGTGGTTAGTAACACACTCAGCTTTTATTTATTTTGGAAAGGCTTTTTTTTTTTTTTATTTCTGAAGTGAAATTATTCCAGTTGAAGGATTTTGTTTGGCAGTATTTCTTCTTCTTTAATTATCTTGTCATCTGGGGATTTCTCAGCTACTTTTTAAAAATAACCTCTTTATTACTTTTCTCCTATATTGTTTTTCTTAGACTCCTTTTATAAATACAATGGTCCACTTGATGATGTGCAGTACGTCCCATATTTTTTCTCTATTTAAAATATTTGTTTTCATGGCTCAATATTTACAACTACAATGTCATCAATTGTGTGATTTTTTCTGCTTTATTGGTCTGCTTTTGTGACTGTTGATTGAAATTTTAATATAGTTGTTGTGTTCCTCAGATTCACAATTTTTGTTGGTTTCTAAAAATCTTTTTATTGATATCTCATTTTCTTTATGTATCACTTCTTCTAATATTATTTTGTTGTCTATGTTCTGTTTGTGTTCATTAAGCAGTTTTTTTCTAATTACATTTTATTGAAAACTGCACTGAATGCTAAATGTCCATCTTTACAATGAACATCTACAGTAACGGTAACTCACACTAAAACAAATCATAGTTCTGATAGGCATTATTTTTCTGTTCGGGACAATTTTAAAGTTTTTCTTTTGTCACAAAAACAGGAATGTACCTAATGAAAGGCTCAAAACAGGCCATCTTTTTAAACAAAAAGTCAATGATTCACAAAAGACTATGAATAGAACATGTAACTAATTGATGTAAATCTAATAGGATTTGTTAAAATCAGTCACATCCATTACATCTGAAGTGTTCTTCTATAAAATACGTGAAGAAAAGAAGATTTTATCAGTGTCTTAAAAAGTGGGTTTGTTCATAGACAATCTGATAAGTTACCATTAAAACTGTTTCCTCTGACATAAGGAAATGCAACATTATTTTTCTTGAACCGTTTTAGTGCAAGACTTTCCACTCAATAAAATAGCAGAGCATCTGAAACTGAGAAAATATATTTTATTACAAACAGCTTGTGAAATTTAATACTGCTTTATTTATTATTATTTTTTTTTTGCATTATCGGAGGCTTTTACTGAACTTACAACCAACTTGCCCGCTCAGTATGCAGTTCAGATGTGAGAGACGTTTCTCTGTACAGGAGCCGGTACTGTCTTCAATCCTATGTGTGCAGATGTCTAACACAGGCAAACAGTTTACTCCACATTTTCTAGTAATGTGATCTTCCTATTAGCAAAAAGCGGTAACCAGTCCCTGTAGACTGAAGGGACTCAAGTCACAAGATGTGGATTTCCTCCTCATGGTTTTTATTTTGATGTTGGAAGTCTTGATGCAACATTCTGAGCAGGGTGTTCCGGTCCTGCTCTGCCCAAGGGACTGATAAAAGAAAAAGTTCTATATATTCTTTGTGATTTGACTCACAGATGAATAACTTAACACACAATAATGGAAGTTGATGCTTAATAAATCACACCCTATTATTTCACAGCATCCGTAAGCAGACGACATCTTCAGTTTTCTAACTCTTGTAGTTTTAACACTGCAACATCAATGATGTATATGTCCAGAATCAGCTAAAAAGAGCGTCAGATTCTTTTTCTGTTAGTTCATCTATTTTTCACTGTCCTTGTTCCCAAGTGTATCAGAATGATTACCCGCCGGCATTCTCTACTATTTCTCGTTGGGGTGCTCTCGATTGTCCTCGTGATTGTGGGCTGGTTGGGAGAGGGCGCTTGGGAAGTATGTGCCACTCTCGGGAGTTTGTGAGTCACTGGGATGCATCCAGGGATGATCCCTTCCATGGATGCAGGAAGTCCTCCTGGAGCCACGCCGACGATGACTGGATGAATTGCTTGCTGGTCTGTTACTGACCAAAGCACAGATATGACAAAGAATTCCTTATTCACAGTTTCTTAAGCTTCCTGGGATGGGACCTGTGATGGCTCAGCGGATCTCGGTGGCAGCTGCCTCCTTCATCTCCAGTGACGCCTGCTCGCTGTAGCAGGCAGTGTGAGGAGTGCAGATGAGATACGGAACATCTTCAATGGACCCTGAGCCAAGCTAAAGGGCTATGACTCATTCACGTCGAGGGCTGCCCCTCGTATCTTGCCCTCCTTGAGGGCCTGTGCTAAGGCTTTCTCATCCACCAGGCCAGAACGGGCTGTGTTCACAAGGAATGCTCCCTGCCTCATCTGCTTTATGGTAAAGTCATTGATGAGGTGGTGTTTATGTTCGCTGAGACTGCTGTGCAAGGAGACGCAGTCGCTCTGATACAGCAAATCCTGCTGTGTGTAGATCTTCTGCACGCCCAGGAACAGCTCGATTCCATCCTGCAAGTAGGGGTAATAAAATATGACGCTGAATCCAAAGGCGGTGGCTGGAACTGCAAAAGCCTGCTGCGTGCGACCGTAGCCGATGAGGCCCAGCGTCTCCCCACGAACAGGGGCCACTCCCGAGGCCACCTCGCAGATCTGCTCCACGCTCTGAACCCGCTTGCCTTCCCACAGTGCCTGTTACAGCCATGTGTTCCTCTGGTGCATGTTGAGGATGTGGCAGATAGTGGAGTCGGCTGTCTCTTCCACGGCTGCGGACGGGATGTTGCACACAGCAATTCTGAGCTCGCCAGCAGCCTTGATGTTTACGTTGTCGTAGCCACTGCCCACCCGCACGATCACTCTCAGGGCCTTGAAATTTGCCAGGTCCTCCCTGGTGGGGGTTATGGTGTGGTACATCATGGCGCCCACGACTCTGTTTAGAACCTTCTCGTGGATCTCCTGCGTGGACTGCACGTCACAGAAGGCCACGGTGGCCAGGTCCTTCAGGATGGGCATGTCCACAATGCAGTCGCGGCCGTCCAGCAGCGCCACCACAGGGCGGGGGTGCAGGGGGCCTTTCATGATGTGGAGGCGAATTCCTACACAAATTCTGTCCAATCGCTGTCTCTTAAGTTTGCGCTTATCCACAAATGTCATTCTTTAGGGAACTTTGCAATTCTCAGATCAAAAGGCAAAGCAGTCCTCTAAGAACTTAGGGGAACTCGGAGGCGTCTGCGGGCATGACTCCACTATGAATCCTATATAAATTTGTTCAGAAAATCTATACTTCACACGATGGGCTGTCCATCTTTGTAAGGGAATACAGGTTCATTGGTTCAAAGCAATTTAAGGTGATGAAACCTGTTTGCTTGCAACTCAGCCACCATCACACAATCAATCAAAGAATCTCACCACGACCCCAGGTCTGGAGCTCCTGGAGTCCGCGAACGCTGGAAGTGGAGGCGGTTTCGGCCCGGTGCAGCCTGGTCCTTGCTCCTGCTCTGAGCCTGGGGCCACCAATGTGTCCGGCATGGTCTCCAGGCTCCTCCTTTCCTGGTGCCCCGCGTACCGGAGGAGTGCCGGTCTCATTAAGCGACTTTGATAATTATTTTGATTTTTAAACTATATAATGCAAAAACAAAAACAACCACAACAAAAGAATAAACCTACAGATTTTGACCTTTCAAGATCAACAAAGATTTTTAAAGGTCAATATTTGTAGGTTTATTTTATTTCTTTAATTGGGACATGTTTTTTCTGTTTTCTGCCTTCTCTGTACGCCCTGCAATCTTTTGATGAGATTCAGAAATTTATAAAACAACTGTGTAACGTAGTATGTAAAAAGTTTCTTACTACAAGATAATACAGCAGTCAGTGAGGCTGAATATTCTGGTGCTTCACTAACAGGGTCTTCGATGTGTCTTCTCTGGCCTTCTGTGTGTATTTTTAAGGTAAATATGTTTTTCCCCTTATTTTCCAGACACGGTAGTCCTTTGCTTCCGCAGTTGATTGCAGTGTTTGTATCTCTGAGGCTGTGATAAGCATTCAGCTTCTTTTCTCAGCAGTCATAAGTTGTCGTTCTTATTACTCTGCCATTTTGTTTAGCACTCCCTGTTGGGGGAGACAGAATCTAGTCACCAGCGGTAGCCCCAAAAGCCAAACCTTTGAACATATGTTCCACTATTCTCATTGTATACTGAGGGAGATACTAAAAGTTGGAAGTTTTCTCTTGAGCCCAATTTCTGGGAAAGAAGAAGGGATGTGGTGAATGTAAGCCAGACCTGGTTGCCTTGTACAGCAGCTTTTCCAACCTGACTTGTACTGTTATTTTTATGGCTGTGTTTTATTTTAGGCTTTTAGCAGCCTGCAACCATGGTTTTCAGGTTCTGTCTCTAGTGATAAGCAGAAAAGGGGGATGAGGAAAGGGCCTTGCTGGCTCAACCAGAAACAGAAACTAAGAACTCATGGCTGTGGTCTCCCTTGGACGCCCCTGTTCCACAGTAAAGGAAATATCTTTGGAATGTAAAAAGAGAGAGAATAATAGGCATCACCCCAATAGGAAAGAATGAACAAATAACAAAGATGAGAGGTGCAAAGGCCAAGGAGAAAACTTTAAAAATGTGGTGTTGGAAGTTCTGCTTCAAAGAAATTGGTTCTGGAAAATCCTAGATTTACTTCTTTTGCTGCCACAGATGGGAATTTCCTACCTTATGCTGATTATGCTCCTAAATCTTCTAAGGCTTCTCCTGTTCCTCCACTAATATTCCAGGGCATTCACAGTGAGAGCCAAAGTTCTCCTCTTCTTTCTGTTATTCCCATGAAGGCCTTGTGGTCTGAATGCTTTTCCATTGTTTTTTGGGATCTGAGGAAATCTGCACATTTTGCGAGACTTATTTAAAGCTGTTTTGTAAAATCTGTGCCTCATGTCAGAAGTTTGTGAGAGTAAAAGTGCAGACATTGGGTTTTGGTTCACGTATTTCAGAAACACCAAGGACAAATGCTTCTGCTTCATAATTTTCAGTCCTGTGATTTCAAATGTGATCGTGTAAAAATATCGGAAAAAAAATTTATCAGAGCCCAAAGCACTTCAGCACATATGATAAAGTTGAATCTTCTATTTCACTTTATTCTTTTTTTCATCTCTGGTAATGTAGGTCAAAAAGTTTTCTTTTCCTTAGTAGAAACTAACTTAGAAATGTGAACTCTCTATGCCAAGCGCCTCACTTGTGGAATAGTTTATTGTAACCACTCATTTCAAAGAATTTTTAAAGACCTTAATGCCATAAAAAAAAACTTAGAAACTTGCCAAGAATAGAATAAATTCTTAATTGTTACATTATTTCTTAATGAGTTATTTTATTAATTAATCTTATACAAAGCTTAGTGGGACAGTGATCTGTACGTTTTCCCTGTCTTATTTTTATGTATGCCAAATTAGCGTATAATTTTAGCTTCAGGGGTTTCAGCATAGCACACTTGAATTTATGTGTTATATAGAAAGTGAATTAGATAGTATGCACATCACATTAAGGAAAGTTTTAGTTTGTGTCTAAATTCACTGCATAGAAAAACTTATCATTAGTGTTTCCATTTACTTTCCTCAACATTTATCTGAATGATAGTATAATTTATTTCTATTTGCTTACTATATTGTGGTGTTCCACAGCACATTTTACAATATTCATGTTGTTCCCATATTTAAAAATGTAAGTCTTTTCTTTGTTTTTTTAAAAATAAATTATAAGCCAGTGCAGTGGCACACGCCTGTAATCCCAGCACTTTAAGAGGCTGAGGTGGGTGGATCACGAGGTCAGCTGTTCAAGACCAGCCTGGCCAACATGGTGAAATCCCTTCTCTACTAAAAATACAAAACATGTAGCCGGCCGGGCGCGGTGGCTCACACCTGTAATCCCAGCACGTTGGGAGGCCGAGACGGGCGGATCACAAAGTCAGGAGATCAAGACCATCCTGGCCAACATGGTGAAACCCCTTCTCTTCTAAAAATACAAAAATATTAGCTGGGCGTGGTGGTGGGTGCCTGTAGTCCCAGCTACTCGGGAGGCTGAGGCAGGAGAATGGCGTGAACCCGGGAAGTGGAGGTTGTAGTGAGCCAAGAGCTCGCCACTACACTCCAGCCTGGGTGACAGAGAGAGACTCTGTCTCAAAAAATTAAATAAAAAAATAAATTCTAGCCTTTCCATTTGTATAAAATGATGAGTAATATATAAAGAACATAATAAAAAATGTTTCTAATATCATTAAAATCTTTATTAAAACTTTCTTCTAAATGCTCTTTATGGGAGATTATAATGCATTTTTTGTGCAATTTTGTTACTCTAACCACATGCTAATAATTCAAAATCTGCTCTTTATAGGTGCCCAGTTTTGGTTGAACATTGTAGCTATCTACAAAGAGTCTTCTTCAGTTGTGTGCTTTGTTTATTCAGTATTTCACAGGTTAATGTTTATTTAATATTGTTTTCTAATATTTTATATTCCTGTATTTCCTTGTTAACATAGGCTGCCTTATATCATTTAATTGTGTTTTTAGATTCTGCCTATGTATTATAATTTTGTATGACTATATTCAACTGTATACACTTTCAAGGAGTGTAGAAAATAAGTCAAATATTGATCAACCATATGCCTATTGCCAACATAATTCTCTGTTCATTTGCCTGTATAAACATTACTCATACTTTATTTATGACTTGTGTATTTGTTTTATGAGTTGGTGGTCAACTAATTTTTTAATCATCTCTGGGTGAGTAGTTGTGGAAATTGTCCTAATTTCCACTTCTATGAATTAATGAATCTATATTACTTTTGTGTGAAGGAAACACTTCTGTGATTTGCAGGTAATTTTTTTTTTTTTGACCTCTGAACTTTTTATTGGCCTCCTTCTCCCCAAAGGGACCTTGCTTCTGCTGGCTCAGCATCTCAAAACGTCAGCGTTGTTGGTCTCAGACAATACTTTGCCGTCCACTATCCTGCGGGGGCGTTGTTTTGGATGGTTTTCAGGTATTTGTTGCTGTCCAGAGCATCACCAAGGGTGAAGTCCTCCCCGTCTTATAGCAGGCGGCAGTAGGTGGCAATCTCAGTCTCCAGTTTGACCTTGATGTTCCACAGGGCTTTGTGCTCCTGGGCCTGGTTCCTCTCTTCCCGGGTTTGTGCCAGCTCTGACTCCAGGTGCAGCAAGATCCTGTTGATCTGCTCCATTTGCATCTACCTCCCTCAGGCTGCTCTCCAAGCTGGCCTTCAGATTTCCCATCGAGTCCAGATCAATATCCAATGACTCGACTGTACCTCTCAGCTCCCTGATCATCCTCTCAGCAGCTCTGATCTCAGTGGACTGCATGGTGAATACTGTGGTGCTCTCCTCAGTCTGCTGGCACCAGTACTTGTCCAGCTCCTCTCAGTTTCTGTCAGCCATCTCCTCATATTGGGCCTGGATGCCTGCCACGATCTTGCTAAGGTCCTGAGACTTGGGGACATCTACCTCCATGGTCAACCAAGAGCTGGAAATCAGGCCTTGTAGACCTTTAACTTCCTCCTCATGGTTCTTCATGAAGAGCAGCTCTTCCTTGAGGGCCTCGATCTCTGATTCCAGCAGAGAGTGAGTGACACTGGTGTTATCAGTGATGTCTCTCTCCACAGACTGGCACATGCCCAGCTCTGCCTCACACTTTAAGGTTATCAGAAGCAAAATGATCATTGTCAGTCTGCAGGACGATGCGGGCACTGTCTGCAGAATTGGCAAAGATCTTTTTATTAGCCTAGTTCTCTGACTTTCTGACAGTAACAAACGATTTTGATTACTGTAGATTTTTAACATGTTTTGAAATCAGTAATTGTAATGCTTCCAACTCTTTTTATGTGGTCCCTTGAAATTCCGTATACTTTGGGAAGTCACATTCTCTGTTTCTGTCAAAAATAATACTAAGAATTTCCTAGGGATTGTATTCAATCTGGAGGTCACTTTGTGCATAATAGACAAGTTCAAAATATTAAGTTTTCGAACTCTTGAACAAAAGCATGTTGAAGAGTAAATTGTTTAATTTTCATGTATTTGTGAATTTTATGAATTTTCTTCTGTTATTGATTTTTAGCTTTAATCCATTTTGGTCAGAAATTATAATCTGTAACCTTCAACTTTTTTATTATACTTTAAGTGCTAGGGCACATGTACAGAAAGTACAGGTTTGTTACATAGGTATACATGTGCCATGTTGGTTTGCTGCACCCATCAATTCATCATTTACATTAAGTGTTTCTCCTAATGCTTTCACTTCCATAGCCCCCAACCAACAAGCAGGAAATAGTGTTTGATGTTCCCTGCCCTGTGTCCATGTGTTCTCAATGTTCAACTCCTACCTATGAGTGAGAACATATAGTGTTGGTTTTCTATCTTTGTGACAATTTGCTAAGAATGATGGTTTCCAGCTTCATCCATGTCCCTGTAAAAACGTGAACTCATCCTTTTTTAAAGTCTGCGTAGTATTCCATGGTGTATATACTCCACAATTTCTTAATCCAGTCTATCGTTGATGGATATTTGGGTTGGTTCCAAGACTTTGCCATTGTGAACGGTGCCACAATAAACATACGTGTGCATGTGTCTTTATAGTAGCATGATTTATAATCCTTTGAATATATACCCAGTAATGAGATTGCTGGGTCAAATGGTATTTCTTGTTGTAGATACTTGAGGAATTGCCACACTGTCTTCCACAGTGGTTGAACTAATTTACACTCCCACCCACAGTGTAAAAGCGTTTCTATTTTTCCACATCCTCTCCAGCATCTGTTCTTTCTGACATTTTAATGATTCCCATTCTAACTGACGTAAGATGGTATCTCATTGTGGTTCTCATTTGCATTTCTCTGATGACCAGTGATGATGAGCAATTTTTCATATGTCTGTTGGTTACATAAATGTCTTCTTTTGAGAAGTGTCTGTTCATATCCTTTGCCCACTTTTTGATGGGATTGCTCTTTTTTTTTCTTGTAAATTTGTTTAAGTTCTTTGTAGATTCCAGATATGAGTTCTTTGTCAGATGGGTAGATTGCAAACATTTTCTCCCATTCTGTAGGTTGCCTGTTCACTCCGATGATAGTTTCGCTGCTGTGCAGAAATTCTGGAGTTTAATTAAGTTTCATTTGTTAATTTTGGCTTTTGTTGCCATTGTTTTTGATGTTTTAGTCACGAAGTCTTTGCCCATGCCTATGTCCTGAATAGTATTGGCTAGGTTTTCTTTTAGGCTTTTCATGGTTTTAGGTCTTACATTTAAGTCTTTAATCAATCTTGAGTCAATTTTTGTATATGGTGTAAGGAATTAATCCAGTTTCAGTTTTCTGCATATGGCTAGCCATTTTTTCCAGCAACATTTATTAAATAAGGAATCTTTTCCCCATTGCCTGTTTTTGTCACGTTTGTCAAAGATAAGATGGTTGTAGATGTGTGGTGTTATTTCTGAGACCTCTGTCCTGTTCCTTTGGTCTATATATCTGTTTTGATACAAGTACCATGTTGTTTTTGTTACTGTAGCCTTGTAGTATAGATTGAAATCAGGTAGCGTGATGCGTCCAGCTTTTCTCTTTTTGCTTAGGATTATCTGGCCTATGCAGGCTGTTTTTTGGTTCCATATGAAATTCAAAGTAGTTTTTTCCAATTCTGTGAAGAAAGTCAGTGGTAGCTTGATGGGGATAGCATTGAATATGTAAGTTTTCTTGGGCTCTATGGCCATTTTCACGATATTGATTCTTCTTTTCCATGAGCATGGAATATTCTTCCATTTGTTTCTGTCTGCTTTTATTTCATTGAGCAGTGGTTTGTAGTTCTCCTTGAAGAGGTCCTTCACATCCCTTGTAAGTTGGATTCCTAGATATTTTATTCTCTTTGTAGCAATCTTGAGTGGGAGTTCACTCATGATTTGGTTCTCTGTTTGTCTGTTTTTGTTGTATAGGAATGCTTGTGAATTTTCACTTTATTTTGTATCCTGAGACTTTGCTGAAGTTGCTTATCAGCTTAAGGAGATTTTGGGTTGAGACGATGGGGTTTTCTAAATATACAATCATGTTATCTGCAAACAGAGACAATTTGGCTTCCTCTTTTCCCTAATTGAATATCCTTTTTTTCTTTCTCTTGCTTGATGGCCCTGGCCAGAATTTCCAATACTATGTTGAGTGGGAGTGGTGACAGAGGACATCCTTCTCTTGTGCTGGTTTTCAAAGGGAATGCTTCCAGTATTTGCCCATTCTGCATGATATTGGCTGTGGGTTTGTCATAAACAGCTCTTATTATTTTGAGATACGTTCCATCAATACCTATTTATTTAGAGTTTTTATCATGAAAGCCTGTTGAATTTTGTCGAAGGCCTTTTCTGCATCTATTGAGACAGTCGTGTGGTTTATATGGTTGGTTCTGTTTCTGTGATGAATTATGTTTATTGATTTGCGTAAGTTGAACCAGACTTGAGTCCCAGGGATGAAGCCGGTGGATAAGCTTTTTGATATGCTGCTGGATTTGGTATGCCAGCATTTTATTGAGGATGTTTGCATCGATATTCATCAGTGATATTGTCCTAAAATTCTCTTTTTTGTTGTTGTTGTGCCTCTGTCAGGCTTTGGTATCAGGATGATGCTGACCTCATAAAATGAATTAGGGAATACTCCCTCTTTTCTATTGATTGGATTAGTTCCAGAAGGGGTGGTACCATCTCCTCTCTGTACCTGTGGTAGAATTTTGCTGTGAATTCTTCTGCTCCTGGACTTTTTTTGGTTGGTAAGCTATTGATTATTGTCTCAATTTCGGAGCCTGTTATTGGTCTATTCTGAGATTCAACTTCTTCCTCATTTAGTCTTGGTGGGGAGGTGTATGTGTCCAGGAATTTATCCATTTCTTCCGGATTTTCCAGTTTATTTGCGTAGAGGTGTTTATAATATTCTCTGCTGTTAGTTTGCATTTCTGTGGGTTCAGTGGTGATATTCCCTTTGTCATTTTTTATTGTGTCTATTTGATTCTTCTCTCTTTTCTTCTTTGTTAGTCTTACTAGAGGTCTATTTGTTAATCTTATCAAAAAACCAGCTCCTGGATTCACTGTTGAAGGGTTTTCTGTAACATTCAATTTTTTAAAAATACTTTTAAAATTTTTTTGCCTAATATTTATTTTTAGGAAAATGTTTTATGAGCTTTTGACAAGACTGTGAGTTTTGTTTTTGTGTAGAGTGGTCTCTATGCATCTCTTACATCTAACTGCTTTAGAGTACCTTCATGTCCCGTGTTTTCTTTTTAATATTCTATCTGGCTTTATTATTAATTACAGAATTGGTGTATTAAAATATTGTTCTCTGTATATTGCTGCTTTTTGCTTGTGTTCTGTTAAGATATTATTGATTTATTTTAAAATCCTCATGTGAGGTGCATATATGTGTGTGTGTATACATAATTAGGTATATACACACAATTATATAAATGTGTATAATTGTCATAGGTTTCCAGTGAATAAACCCTTTTAATATTTTCTCTTTTGTTTTCTTTGACAGTTTTAATTTATAGTACATTTAATAAACTAAGACCGTTATTTAAAAAGTATTTTGCATAATATAATTGTGACATAGTCTGTCTTCATTTGGTTATGATTTGCACAAAATTGTTTTGATTCATCTCACCACTTTTAGTCTGTTTTTGTTACTATATAGTATGATGGCTCATATCTGTCATCTTAGCATTTAAGGAGATTGAGGTGGGAGGATCAGTTGAGTCCAGGAGTTTGAGACCAGCCTGGGAAACAAAGCAATACCATGTCTCTAAAACAAACAAACAAACAAATAAATAAATAAATAAATAAATAAATAAATAAATAAATAATTTGAGTCCCCTGTAGACAGATGTAGTTAGAAGTACTTTTTTTTAATCTCTGTACTCAATTTATGACTTTTGGTTGAGAAATTTAGTTTGTGAGTAGTTACATAATATCCTACATTTGAAGGAATTACTTCGGACACTTTGTGGAGTAACAGTTAAATATTAAATTTGAACTCTATTGAACATGGTCTCAAACAATGGTCACCAAGTCCCAGAACAGGTTGTGTGAGCCCCCTGAGGCCTCCATCCAGCGCTGTTTCAGATAACTCTCTATTTCAATTTATTCCTATATGTTAGTTATTGAAAAACAATAGACAATCACAAAAAACAAGTTGACCTTTTTGTGTTCCTTGAGCGCAGTCATGAGGCGACCTGCTGACTGGACTTCATGCCAAATAACTCATTACAAAAAGAGCTAGGGTTCCAGACTGCGCCAAAGCTTCATGAGATCCCTCCTCATCTGTGCATGGACGAGTGGCCAATCTGGAGCCCAGGGTGTTGCTTCCCAGTCTGGTGGTGAATCCTCCATAGTCTGGTGGGTGTAAATATATATATCTCTTTTCCCTTCTCCCCATCCCATTGCAAGTTGCTTATTGTATATGTGCTTTTTATATCTGCATTGTCATTTAAGTGGAATAAATTTTGTTAAACCGTAAAGCTACTGTGCATGTGTGTTTTTTCTTCTCCTGTTGTGTGTTCCCCGCACAGAACATTTTTGGCAACACGAACAGGATGAGAAAGCAAAAACAAGCCATTTTTTGGCTGCAGGAACCAGACTGGGAGCTCGGGGACTTCCCATATATTCGGATGGAAACTCGCCCCAGTTTTTTCCCTTGGCCATTGACAGGTCCAAGGGAGTTGGCCTTTGTGAAAATTAGGAATCTAAATTAGTGCATTTTGAATCATTGGCTGTGTGAGAGGTGCTGCAGGAAATCCCAGTTGCTAAATGGGATGCTGAGGTAATTTCGTGGTATGGATGGTGCTTGCTTCCTGCTTATAAGTTAATGTGTCAATATAGGGACTGGTTGCTACAAGAGAAATTTATGCCGGAAAAGAAAAATTCTAATCTGACTTCCAGACTGGCCCTGGTCCAATGCCAGGTCTATGTCTTGACTGATCAGGCTCCGAGCTATCAGCCTATTGCTGAAAAAAGCAGCTGTCTGAGTGGCCCAGTCAGGGTAAAACTGAAGAATTAGTCAGTTTTCAGGGCTTGGAGAGGGTAAAAACTCAAATCCTATCTCAAGGACGGGAAGTTAACTCTAGTAAAGTTCAAGGACGTGCACAAACTGTAACCTTCCTTGGCATCCTATGGAATGCAGAGAAACAGTCCATTTTACCAAAGGTTAAGGTTAAAATACTAGAATTTGCAGCCCTGCCACTGAAAAGGGGGTCTAAAAATTTATTGGCTTGTTTGGATTCTGGAGACATCTTATTCCCCCCATGGGTAACATTTTGTGACCTCTGCAGGCAGTCACTAGAAACTGCTATGAATTTCACTGGAGAGAGAAAGAGCATGGCTTTTCAACAAGCCAAAGAAGAGGAGCAACTGGCCCTGGATCTATGGCCCTTACAGGATGGGTCAATAGAACTGCAAGTTACTGTCCTATATCAACATGCTAATTGGAGCCTTAGGTAGAAAAAAGATGGGAAGAGGGTACCTTTGGAGTTTTAAACCCAGAAGCTGTCAGAGGCTGACAAAGCTTATACTCTCTTTGAGAAGCAGCTGTTGGTCTGCTACTGGGCTTTACAGGAAACAGAACACCTTTGTTTTAATCATGATGTTTTTATGAGGCCCCAAATTCGTATCATGACATGGGTAATGACCTCCCTCAAAACCCATTGGATAGGGTACACTCAAGAAAGTAGCATCATAAAATGGAAATTGTACTTACAAGACCAGGCTAAGCTGGAATTAAAAAGGGGTATCATTTTTCCATCAGGATGTGCAAAACTTGCCAACTCAGGAAACCACCGAGTAAGTCCTGCAGAGAGGGAAGGAAACCTCCCCTGCCCAATGGGGCAAATCCTTTAAAGAACTAATCCCAGAGGATCAGAAACACGCTTGGTTTACTGATGGTTCCACTAAAGACATTGATGGAACCCGATGCTGGGAGGCCGTGGTTTATAATCCTGTTAAAAACATAAGCATTTCTGATGAAGGGAGGGGTGTGAGCAGCCAGCTGGCTGAACTAGAAGCCGTCCTCCGAGCTATTCAGGAGGAGGCCAGAGGGATTTTCTACTTGTATACCGACCCTTGGTCAGCAGAAAATGGTCTTACTACCTAGATGCCCGAATGGCAATGAAACAAATGGTGAATTGCGAATAAAGAGATTTGGAGAAAACAATAATAGGAAGATGTCTGAATCCTGGCACACACTACCATTATTGCTGTTTTCCATATTGATGCTCATGCATCTCTGCTTTCTCTAGACAGACAAATCAGCAGGAAGATCAACAGGCAAAAGTTTCCATCATAAATGCAAACTGGAATGTGGGTGAATGGATTACAACACGTTCAAGCCTGGCAATGAGACACATTATAATGTATGGTGGTATAATTGATAGTGATTATCGGGAAGAGTTAAAGTTCACTTTACACAATATCACTCCAGATTCTTTTGTTACAAGACTGCCGATGTGGGTTGCTCAATTTTCAGTGGTACCTGGTACCTTGTTAACTATTAAACCCTGAGGAAATCTCTGCCTGAACAGAGGTTATGTACAGAACTGGGAAATTCAGATCCACTGGTATAGATAGGTTAAATCCTGGAGCCAAAATATGGTTACAGCCTCCATCAGATCCCGCCCCTAAGGCTGGTGACCTTTTAGCTATGGGAGCAGAAAATAAAGGGGTAGTACAATTTCCTAAAAATGAAAAACAATATCATGTTCCCCTTCATTTTTGTTGTTACAGAGAATGAGCTCTCTGCTAGTAATCAGTACCGGGGTAATCATGTGTGAGGCCAAGAATGAGTTCATCAACTGGGCAGCAACCGCTGCAACAGAAGCCAACCGTAGTCAATGCTGGCTATGCATCAAGTTGCCAGAGGCCACAGGAAATGGACTACCTTGGAGAATTGCCCTTGCCAACATTTCTGAATGGCTCTGTCATTACCAGTGGGGCCAAAACAACACTTGCAATCCAACCTGGACTTCCTTTGCTACTTTAATAACATCTTAATACACTATAGTTATGGTAAAACCATTGTTGTCTCCTGGGGGGCCCTCTGGGTATGCAGATCCTATGGGTGGCCTTACCTGTCCCCATATTGGATGGGGTGATTCACTTGAGGGTGCCATTAATTCCATTCGCCATCCGGGATAATATTCCCGTCTCCAGTAATCTAGATGCTTACAAACATAGCTGGTTATGAACGTGCCAGAATCCCTGGTGGTGGTACCCTATCACAGTATTCTTCTGCTGCCCCGGGTACAATCTTGCTTCAGGAATAAATTAAAATATTAAGCCTACATGTAGAAAAAGCTCTTAATGATAGCAGCACTGGACTTCTGTTGTTATGAGAAGAATTTGCTCAGCTGCGTACTATTGTGTTGCAAAATCGAATGGCATTAGGTATGCTTGCAGCAGCCCAAGGAGGGCTTCGAACCTTGCTGCATACTGAATGTTGTGTGTATCCCTGACAGTTCTCACAATATTACTCTCCTTGCCCAAGACATACAAGGACAAGTAAAACAGTTAGAATCTAACCGTCAGGACCCCATCATGGACTGGCTGTCAAACTGGCATTGGCGTTGGCCATGGTGGGTGTGGTTTTCATTAATTGTGGTTTTAATTCTCCTCTACTTACCTTGTGTCTGTAATCTATACAACGTGTGCCTTCCCAGTATATCTGTAAAAATATTTTTTCTACAATTAAGTGTCAAATTGAGACTGAATGAGGAGGAAAAGTTAAATATTAAATTTGAAATCAATGAACATGGACAGAAACAATGGTCACTAAGTCCTGGAACAGGTTGTATGAGCCCCTTGTGGAATTCATCCATCACTGTTTCTGACAAACAGTTAATGAAAAACAACAGATAGTCGCCAAAACAAGTTGACCTTTTCGTTTTCCTTGAGTCCAGTCTTGAAAGGCCCTCGTGAGTGGGCTTCACGCCGAACAAATCTTTACCAAAAAAGCTAGGGTCCCACACTGCGCTGAAGCTTAATGAGACCTCTCCTTGTCTGTGCACGGATGGGTGGCTGACTCTGGAGCCCAGGCTGATGCTTTCCTATAGGCAAAGCCCAGGGAACAGAGGAGAGTCACATCAAATAGTTGATGAGTCAAGAGATATGTCACAGGGACTCCTGTGTGAAGGGTCCAGACAGGAAACTAACATCGTTTTGGTGCTGAGCCCAGCAATACGTTACAATGTCTTCTGAGGGAAGAAAAAAGGGAAAAAAACTAATGTCACTTTGATGTTAAGCCCCGTGATATGTCACAATTTCCACTGCAGGAAGAACCTAGGCAGAAGAGAATAGTTACTTCAGCTAGGTGCTGCCTCCATTGATATGTCACAATCCCCACTTGAGCAGGAATCAGTCAGCATAAGAAAGTCACATCACCTGAGTGATGGGTGCAGAGATATGTCACAATGTCCCTTGTAGGCAGAGCCCAGGCAGGAGAGCTGCATAACGTGAGTGTTGGACCCAGCAATATAGCATATTTGGTAGGGCCCTGGCAGAAAAATTACAAAACATAGGTGCAGCACCAAGTGATATGTTATAATGTCCCCTGCGAGCAGCACCAAGGCAGGAGAGGAGACTCACATCACTTGGTTGCTAGGAGAAGTGACCTGTTACATTCTTCTTAGTAGGCAGGGTGCAGGCACTTTTTCTAGGTGAGGAATGCAGAGAGACGTCACAAGGCCCCCTGAGAACAGGGCTCAGGCAGTAGCCATCAATTCCCTAGGTATTATGCCCAGCAGTATGTCACAGTATCCCAGGCAAAAGAGGAGAGTCACATCATGTGGGCGCTTGTCCCAGTGATTTGTCACAATCTCTCCTTTTGACAGGACCCAGGCAGAAGAGGAGGGTCACATAACCCAGGTGATGAATGAAAAGGTGTGTCATAATACTCCTGAGGGCAAAGCCCATTCAGCAGAGTTCTAAGTGTTGGATCCAGCCACATGTCACAATACACAAGGTATGCAGGACCCAGGTAGGAGAGGAGGGTCACATCTTGTAGGTGTTGGTTCCACTGATACATAGTAATCCACCCTAAAGCAGAGACAAAGCAGTAGAGGACAGACAAATCACTTTTTAAAAGGAGGGCCAGGTAGGAGAGTCAAATCACCTATGTGAGAAGCCCAGTGATATGTCACAATCTTCTCTGATGGAAGAATCTAGAAAGAAGAAAGGAGACACGTCAGGTAAGAGTTGAGCCCAACGACATACCAAAATTCTTCCTGTAAGCACAGACCAGGCAGGAGAAGAGTCACAACACCTGGGTGATGAGCACAGAGATATATTTCAATGTCCTTTACAGGCAGGGCCCACACCGTAGACTTTCATGAGCTGAGTGTTGGACCCAACAATATGTCACAATATCCCATGTTACAAGCTCCAGGCAGGAAAGTCACATGACCTGAGTGTGGGGCCCAGGGATATGTCACAATATCCCTTGTAGGCAGTGCTAGGGCAAAAGAGGAGACTCACATTAACTCTGTGTAAGACCAAGAGATATGTCAAAATGAGCCCTAAGGGCAGTGCCAAGGCAAGAGAACAGAGGCACCTCACATAGGTGCTTGGTTCAATAATGTCACAATTTTATCTATGGGCTGGGCTAGGCAGAAGACTCAAATCACTCAGGAGCTGGGTGATTTGACATATTTCACAGTTACACTTCCAGGAAAGTCCAGAGTTGAGACTGACAATCCTGCACATGTCCCATATCTAGGTGTGAGAGCAAACACATTCTGTATGTTGGATCTAAGTGTTCAAGTCACAGTCTCAGTGGTGCACTGGATCTGTGCATGGCAGCTTCAGTCTTTCCTGAGGACTGTGGCCCCATAATCGAGTCACAGCCTCATGTGTCTAATGAATGCTGGTTTTAGAGTCACTAACTCAAACATGGATCGCATCCACTTATAAGAGTCAATTGTTCAATTTTCAACTGCCTCTTGGTGTGAGATTCAGAACCTCAACATTGGGCCGTTTTCATGTGAAAAGATGACAATTTTTACTCTTGGCTCAGAGTAGATATGAGTGTGACAATCTCACCTTTGTTCTGGGTCCTGTCAGGACACTCTCTTCACCATATGAAGCCTTTATAGAGTATACATGAATGTAACAATCCTGTCTGAAACCCTAAGCAGGCACGGCCCCCAACTTGTACTTTTAGCTTTAAGCCCTGTTATGACAGTCAACATCTTTCTAATTGCCTTCGTCCAAATAAGAGTTCTTAACTGCCTATGAGCTGTGTTTAAAAATGAGTCACCATCCCACCTGTGGCTGGGTGTTCACATATAAAAGTCACAATCCCAATTGTGGACTGGGTCTGAATGTGTAATTCAGGACCTCAAGAGTGGGCTCTCTCCACTTGTGATAGAGACCATCCTGAATATTGGTGGGATGTGCATCTGAGAAGCATAATCTCACCAGTCTGCTGAGTCCTGTGGTGACAATTTCTCTACCATATGCACATTGTTTACACAATATGCAAGTCAGTGGTAGTCCTCTGTGTGACATATCACTGGGTCTTGCACACAGGTAATTTAAGCCTCCTCTCCTGCCTTGGAATGCTCACAGGAGGCACTGGGACATACCACTGAACCTAATATTCAGGTTATGTGACTGTCTTTCCTGTGCAGGGCATGGTGGCATATCTCTGCACCAGTCACCAGATGGTGTGACTCTATATTCTGTCTAGTCTCTGCTTACAGGGTGAATTGTGACTTATCACCAGGCGCAGCATTTAGCTAATGTGGCTCTTCCCTTTTTTCAGGTCCTGCCCACGGAGGGAGATTGTGACATATCGATGGGTAAAAAACCAAAATGATTTTACTCTTTTGTCTTGGCTCTGTCCTTAGAAGGCATTGGGACATATTGCTGAACGAACACCAATGTAATGTGAGTGTCCTACCTGAACCCTGTCCACAGGGAGCATAGTGACATATCTCTGAGCCCATGAAATATTTGATATGGCTCTATTCTCTTACCTGGGCTTTGCCCATTGGAAAGTTTGTGACGCATTTCTTTGTCCAGTGCTTAGGTGATGTGATTCTCCTCTCCAGCCTGAGACATGCCCACAGAAGTAAGAGTGACGTCTCTGGGCCTAGCCCTCAGGTGATGTGACTCTTATCCCTTGTTTCCGCCCAGGGGAGTCATTGTGATGTATTTTTGAGACCATTATTAGAATGATGTGACTCTCCTGATCTTACTGAGATCTGTCCACAGTGGGGATGATGATATATCACTTAGGTGAGCCCACATGTGATGGGACTCCCTTCTCATGCCTGTGCCTTGCCCCCGGGCTAATGTGACATATAACTGGGCCCCTCCCCTAGGTTATGCAGCATATCCCTGTGATAACACTCTTTGTACCTTTCAAGGGCTTTATATAATATAAGAGAAAGTTGTATTCCTCTAAGACCTTCATACAAAGAGAAGACTTAAGACCTACCCATTTTCCAAAGCCTCACTAGGAAAAACAGCATTTCTCTTAGTGGCAGGTTTGAGGTATGAGAGTCATTATTACACCTGTGAGCTGGCCAAGATATATGTTTCAATCTCTCCTCTGGGTAGGGAGTGAGCTGGAGAGTCACATCACCTGGATGCTTCACCAGAGATCTGTCAATATCTTCCCTGATGGCAGGCACCAGGTAGGAGAGTCACATACCTAAGGCTGGGCCAGGGATATGTAACAATCTTTTATGAGGTTGGAGGCTAGGAAGGGAGTCCCGTCACTTGTGTGCTTACCAGGTATATGTTACAATCCCCTCCTGAAATCAGAGTACACGCAGCAGAGTCAAATCACCTGAATATTGGGCTTAGTGATATATCACCACACTCCCTGTGGGTAAGGCCATGGCAGGAGAGACACATCACCTGGTTACTGATTACTAGGCCCAGTGATATGTCACAATCTTTCCTTTGGGCAAGGTGAAGGGAGAAAGGAGAGTCGCATCATCTGGTGATGGAGGCAGAAATATGCTACAAGCCTCCCTGTGGGCAGGGTTCAGGCAGGAGCCCCCAATCTCCTAGGTGTTAAGTTCAGTGATATGTTACAATGCTCCCTGTGGGCAGCACAAAGGCGAGAGAATAGAGTCACATCACCTACATTCTAGGTCCAATGATATGTCCGCATTTTGTTTGTGAGCTGGGCTTAAACAGAAGAGTCTAATCACTCAGGTGCTGGACAAATGTGTATGTTTGTCACAATGACAACTGTAGGAAGTTCCAGAGATGAGATTAATCCCACACATATTCTTGTTTTAGGCATGAGAGGGAACACCTTCTGTATGTTTGTTCTAAGTACACAAGTCACTATCTCAATAGTGGACTAAATTTGTGCATGGCAGCCCCATTTTCTCTTGCAGACTTTGTCCCCTAATTGAAATCATAGATTCCCAGGTGTGCTGACTCATGATCTGAGAGTCGTCAACACATCTGTGACTCTCACACATGAGAGTCAGTTTTTCAACTTTTTTTATTGTACTTTAAGTTTTAGGGTACATGTGCACAATGTGTAGGTTTGTTACATATGTATACATGTGCCATGTTGGTGTGCTGCTCCTCATTTACATTAGGCATATCTCCTAATGCTATCCCTTCCGCCTCCCCCTTCCCAAAACAGGCCTCGGTGTGTGACATTCCCCTTTCTGTGTCCAAGTGTTCTCATTGTTCAATTCCCACCTAGGAGTGAGAACATGTGGTGTTTGGTTATTTGTCCTTGCAATAGTTTGCTGAGAATGATGATTTACACCTTCATCCATGTCCCTACAAAGGACATGAACTCATCATTTTTTATGGCTGCATAATATTTCATGGTGTATATGTACCACATTTTCTTAATCCAGCTTATCATTGTTGGACATTTGAGTTGGTTCCAAGTCTTTGCTATTGTGAACAGTGCCGCAATAAACATATGTGTGCATGTGTCTTTTTAGCAGCACAGCATGGTACTGGCACCAAATCAGAGATATAGACCAATGGAACAGAACAGAGACCTCAGAAATAATGCCATACATCTGCAACTATCTGATCTTTGACAAACCTGACAAAGACAAGAAATGGGGAAAGGATTCCCTTTTTAATAAACAGTGCTGGGAAAACTGTCTAGCCATATGTAGAAAGCCGAAACTGGATCCCTACCTTACACCTTATACAAAAATGAATTCAAGATGGATTAAAGACTTAAATGTTAGACCTAAAACCATAAAAACCCTAGAAGAAAACCTAGGCCATACCATTCAGGACATAGGCATGGGCAAGGACTTCATGTCTAAAACACCAAAAGCAATGCCAACAAAAGCTGCAATTGACAAATGGGATCTAATTAAACTAAAGAGCTTCTGCACAGCAAAAGAAACTACCATCAGAGTGAACAGGCAACCTACAGAATGGGGGAAAAATTTGCCGTCTACTCATCTGACAAAAGGCTAATATCCAGAATCTACAAAGAACTCAAATTTACAAGAAAAAAGCAAACAACCCCATCAACAAGTGGGCCAAGGATATGAACAGACAGTTCTCAAAAGAAGACATTTATACAGCCAAAAGACACAGGAAAAAATGCTCAATTTTTCAACTTTTGAAACTGCCTTCTGGTATGGGATTCAGAGCCTCAAAAGTGATATATGATCATGTGAAAGAACGACAATCTTTAATGTTGGCTGGGTGTGCATCCCAATGTCATTATATTACTGTGTGCTGAGCCCTATTAGGACTTTCTGTGTTGCACCTGAGGGTTTTATATGGTATGCATGACAGTCTCAATTCTTTCTGAGATTTTCATGCTGGTGTGGACCCATGATCAAACCTGTGGCCTTAAGACTACATATGAGTCAACATCTTTACAATTGGCGGGGTCCAGATAAGAGAATCATCACCTATCTATGTGCTGGGTTTATAACGAAGTTCCCATTCCAACTGTGGCCAGATCTTTACATATGAGAGCCACAATTCCAACTATAAACTGCATTCATGTGTGAAATTCAGGACCTCACCAGTGGATTCTGTTTATATGTGAGGGTGAAAATCATAATGGTCAGGAGGGTGCAGGGGGTGAATAGGAGAAAAAGATTTCACCTGTGTTCTGGGCCCTGTGATGAGACTCTACCACCTGAGGGATTTATGTAATATGTGAGAGAGTGGATGATCTTAACGAGGAGAACCAGGGTTTTTTTTTTTTTTTATTTCCGTAAGTTTAGGTAGGAGAAGCAGGATCTCTCCTATTGGCTGGTTTGACATATCAAAGTCATTATTGCACCTGTGAGTTGTGCTCCAAGATATACGTCAGAATTACACCTGCATATAGAAAGAGAGCAGGAGAGTAAAGTCAGTTGGAGGTTGGGTCAGGGATGTGTCCTTTCCCTGAGAAAAGGGACCAGGCAACAGAGTCACATTATCTGAATGCTCAGGCATGGATATGTTGTAATCCAATCCTTAAATTAGGACCCAGGCAGCAGAGTCACATCATCTGGGTGCTGGATCTAGCAATACGTCACAATCCTCTCTGTGGTCAGGATGCAGGTAGGAGAGTCACATCTTCTTGGTGATGAATGCAGAAATACGTCACAAGTTTCTCTGTGTATAAGGTACAGGAATAAACCTTTTAACCCCTAAGTGTTGGGCCCAGGGATATGTCAAAATACCCAAAATGTGCAAACCCAGGCAAAAGAGAACAGTCACATCACCTTGGTGGTAGGGTCAGTGATATGTCACAATCCCCTCTTTTGGAAGGGCCCAGATAAGAGTAGAGAGTCACATCACCTAGGCAATGAATAGAAAGGTATGTCATAATACCCCTGTTGGCAAGATCTATGCAGAAGAATCACATCACCTATGTGTTCAACAAAGATATATGTTACCATACACCATGTATGCAGGGCCCAGGCAAGAGAAAAGGCCACATCACCTTGGTTCTGGGCCCAGCAATATATCACAATTTCCCCTAAGAGGAGGTAACAGACAGGAGAGTCACATCACCTAGGTCAGTGGAGCAGAGCTATATGGTAATGCCCTGGGTGTGTGGGCCCAAAAATAGAGGAGAGTTATATCGCCTGAAGACTGCACCCAGCTATAAGTCACAATGACCCCTGTGGGCAGCACCCAGGCATGAGAAGAGAGTACCACCATGTAGGTGCTGTGCCAGGCTGTATTTCACCATCTCCACTATGGATAGGTTTCAGGGAGAAGAGGAGCATCACATCATCTAATTGACGAGTCTAGAGATACGTCAAAATGAACCCTCTGAAGAGACCAGGATGCAGAATCACATGATCTGTGTGCTTTGCCTAGCAATAACTCACTCTCCCTTCTGTAGACATGGCCAAGGCAGAAGATGAGGGTCACATCTTTAAGGTGGTGAACGCGGAAATATTTCACAAGCTCCCTGTAGGCAACACCCAGGCAGGAGATTCCCTTCCCTCAGTTGTTGGGACCAGGAATATATCACAATGTGGGGCTCAAGCAAAAAACAAAAGAAACATCACCTATTTTCTGGGCTTAAAATTATGTCACACTCTCTCCTATGGGCAAAGCCTTTGTTAAAAAAGAAGAGCCTTGTCAAATACTTGATGGGCTCAGAGATATGTCCCAATGTCATATGTTACAAATTTCTGTAGGCAGGGTTCAGGCAGGAGACTTACTTTGGTGTTGGGCCCAATAATGTGTCACAGTGCTTTCTGCTTGCAGGGCAAAGTCAACAGAGTAATGTCACCTAGGAGTTAGACCCACCAACGTATCATAATCTCCTTCCAAACAAATGCTAAAAAAGAAAAGAAGAGTAACATGAGCTAGATGCTGGGCACAGTGATATGTCACAATCCCTTCTTTAAGCAGGGACTAGGCAGGAGAAGAAAATCACACCACATGGGTGATGGGCATATAGATATTTCACAATGTCCCCTTATGCAAAGCTCAGGAAGGAGAGGTAGATCATCTAGGTTTTGGATGCAACAATATGTCAAAATGGCCATTGTGGACAGGACACCGGCAGAAGAATCACATAACCTGGATGTGGGACCCAGCAATACATCACAACGCCCCTGTGAGTAGCACTAATGCAAGACAGAAAACTTACGTTACCTAGGTGCAAGGCCAAATGATACATCCCAATGTCTCCTGTGGGTAGCACCAAGGCAGGAGATAAAAGTCACATCACCTGGGTGCTGGCTTCAGTGATATGTCAGAATCCCATCTGTGAGCTGGGCACAGGAAACAGAGCTAAAATACTCGGGAGCTGGGCAGAGATGTATGTCACAATCCCCCCTGTAGGAAGCGACAGGGATGAGATGAATAACTCCACACATGTCCAGATTCCAGGTATGAGAATTTGTATGTTGGGCCTAAGTACACCAGTCCCAATCTCAACAGTGAACTGGATTCATAAATGAGTCTTCTCTGGCTGACCGTGTCCCCTTAGGAGAGTTACAGTCTCACAGATGTAATGAATTTTGTTCTGGGAGTCACCCACCTACCTGTGGAAAAGATCATTATATGAGAGTCAATTTTTTCTTTTTCTTTCTTTCTTTCTTTCTTTCTTTCTTTCTTTCTTTCTTTCTTTCTTTCTTTCTTTCTTTCTTTCTTTCTTTCTCTCTCTCTCTCTTTCTTTTCCTTCCTTCTTTCTTTCTTTTCTTCTTTGCTTTCTTTTTTTTCTCCCTTGAGATGGCGTGTCACTCTATCACCAGTCTGGAGTGCAGTGGGACGATCTCGACTCTCTGCAACCTGTGCCTCCTGGGTTCAAGCGACTCTCCTGCCTCAGCTTCCTGAGTAGCTGGGATTACAGGTACATGCCACCACAACCAGCTAATTTTTGCATTTTTAGTAGAGAAAGAGGTGGCCAGGCGCGGCGTCCCATACCGGTAATCTCAGAACTTTGGGAGGTCGAGGTGTGTGGATCAATTGAAGTCAGGAGTTTGACACCAGTCTAATCATTATGGTGAAACCCCGTCTCTACCAAAAATATAAAAATTATCTGGACATGGCGGCATGAGCCTGTAGTCCCAGCTACTTGGGAAGCTGAGACAAGAGAATTGTTTGAACCTGGGAGGCAGAGGTTGCAGTAAGCCTAGATGGTGCCACTGCACTCCAGTCTGGGTGACAGAGGAAGAGTCTGTCTCAAAATAATAATAATAAATAAATAATAGAGAGACGGGGTTTCACCATGTTGGCCAGGATGGTCTTGATCTTCTGACCTCGTGATCCACCCGCCTCGGTCTCCCAAAGTGCTGTGATTACAGGCGTGAGCCACCGAGCCCAGCCGGTTGTGCCCATTTTTGAGGGTGGTAACTTTTATTGTCACCAGAGTGTGCATGAGTGTTACAATTTCACCTGTTTGCTGGGACCTGTTAAGACACTATTTACCTCCTGTGGTCCTTGTACAATATGCATTAAACATAATCCACTCTGAGGTTTTCATGCTGATATGAAGCTATTATCATACCTGTGGCCATAAGCCCAGGTATGAGAGTCAACATCTCTCCAGCTGGCTGGATCCAGATAAGAGGATCTTTACTTGGCTGTAAACTGGGTTCAGAAATAAGTCACTATCCCAACTGTGACTGGATGTTCACATATGATAGTTACAATTCCAACTGTGGACTGCATTCAGGTGTGAGATTTAGGACATCTGCAATCACCTCTGTTCTGTGTAAGAATGATAATTCTGATGATTGGTGGGTGTGCACACAGAGAACACAATCTCACCTGTGTTCTGGGCCCTGTGATGACACTGTACCATTTGAGTGCTTTATGTGATATGCAAGAGTGCTTATTTTCTCTGACCTTCATAGTAAGAGAAGACCCATAATTTTGCACGTTTTGTTAAGCCTGGCTATGAGAGAAAGTATCTCTCCTATTGGTTGGTTTAAGGTATGAATGTCATCATCACACCTACGTGCTAGGCCAAAATATATGTGACAACTTCACATTTGGGTAGTCAGCAAGCAGGAGAGTCTCATCACCTGGGTCTGTGTCAGGGATATGTCACAGTCTCCCCTGAGGACAGGGACAAGGCAAGAGAGTCACATCCCTAGGTGTTCTGCCAGGGATATGTTCTTGCTCCCTCCTGAAAGCACGACACATGCATCAGAGTCACCTCACCTGGGTTCTGGGCCCAGTGGTATGTCACAATTTTCCCTGTGAACAAGGCATAGGCAGGAGAAACACATAACCTGTTTGGTGGGCCCAGAAGTATGCTACAATTTTTCTTGTGAGCAGGGCTAAGGCAGAAATGGAGGGGATCACATTTTCTAGGTGATAAATGCACAGCTATGTCACAAGGCCTCCAGTAGTCATGGCCTTGGCAGAAGCTTCCTATTGTCTATGTGATTGGCCCAGTGATACATCACAATAACTAAATTATGCAGGGCAAAAGGCAAAGAAGAGAGTTGCATCACCTAAGTGATGAACAAAAAGATATGTCATAATACCCATGTGGAAATGGCCCATGCAGGTGAGTCACATTACTTAGGCATTGGACCCAGTGATATGTCACAATGCACAATATATGCAGGGCCCAGCCAAGAGGGAAGAGTCAAATCACCCAGGTGCTGGGCCCGGTGATACATTTTATTCTCTCTTTGGTCAGATCCCTAGCAGTAGAAGAAACTCACATCACCTCGATGCTGAGGTCAGCCATATGTCACAATACACCTGAGAAATGAGCTCAGGCAAAGAGTCTCATCATTTAAGTGAGAAGCCCATAGATATTTTGCAATGCCTCCTGTGGGTGGTGCTCAGTAAAAAGACAGTCACATTACTTAGAGTCTGTCCCCAGCGATTTGTAAGAATCCCAGCTGTGAACAGGCACCAGGCAGGACAAAAGAGTACCATCACCTGGGTGATCAGTGCAAAGATATGTCACAATGCCCCCTGTAGGCAAAGCCTAGAGAAGAGTAGCATCACCTGGGTGTTGGACCCAGCAATATGTCTCAATGGCTCGTGTGGGCAAAGCACAGGACAGGCTCACATAACAAAGTGCCAGGACCAGTGATAGGTCAGGATACCCATTATGGGCAGTGCCAAGACAGGAGAATAGAGGCATACTAATTAGCTGCTGGATTCAGGGATATATCACAATCTCATCTGTGGGCTATACACAGGCAAAAATGTCAAATCACTCAGCTGCTGGCTAGAGGTGTACGTTAGAATCACACCTGCAGGAAGGTCCATGGATGAGATTAACAATCCCACATAAGTGCCGGTTCTGCGTATGAGAGTGAACGCCTCCTGTATGTAACATCTATGTGCATAAGTCACAATCTCAATGGTGGAATGGATTTTTTCCATGAGAGCCTTAATCCCTTTGGAAAGCTGTGTTATCTTTGTGTAGTCACAGCCTCACAAGTGTTTTAGATCTTGGTCAGGGAGTCACAAACCCACTTGCGGACAAAATCCACTTATAAGGCCAATTTTCCAACTTTTGGCTGCCTCTGGGTGTGAGTTTCAGAACCTCAATTATGGCCCATGTTCATGTGGGAGAATGACAATTTTGACTGATGGCTGGGCTCAGGCAGGAGCCTTTCATCCTGCAGGTGTTGAGACAAAGGATATGACACAACACCTAAAATATGCTGGGTGCATGTGAAAAAGGAGAGTCATATTAGCTGGTTGCTAGGTCCAGTTATATGTCACCACCTCTCTTTTTGGCAGGACTAAGGAAAAAGAGGAGAGTCAGAGCTAAAGAAATGTCATCATATATCTGTGGGTAGGGCCTATGCATGAGAGTTGCATCACCTAGTCATTGAACCCAGCCATATATTATAATACACAATGCATACAAGGCCCAGGCAAGAAAGGAGAGTAATATCACGTAGGTACTGAGTCCAGCAATATGTCACAATATCCTCTGAGTGGAAGCTCCAAGCAACAGGGTAACATTACCTAAGTGAAGTGCCCAGAGAGATGTTTCAATGCCCCTGGTGGGTAGGATTTTGAAAAAGGAGAAGTTACAGAACCTAGGGGCTAGGCCTAGCTATGTGTCACATTCATCTCCAAGATGGAGCCCAGACATGAGAGAAAATTCACATGATGTAGGTACCGGGCAAAGTAATATGTCACAATCCTCACTGTGAGCAGGCCCTAGGAAGAAGTAGAGAGTCACATGCTCTAGATAATGGGCCCAGAGGTATTTGACAATGACTCCTGTATGTAGGGACCAGGGAGAAGAATCACATCACCCGTGTGCTGTGCCCAGTTATAAGTCCCACTTCCTTCTGTGGGCATGACCGAGGCAGGGAGAAGAGTCACATCCTCCCGGTGCTAGACCCAGAGATATGTCACAATGTCTCTTATGGGCAACTCTCATGTAAGAGAGGAGAGTCACATCAAATAGGTGTTGCACCCAGAGGTATTTCACAATGCCTTCTGTGAACTCGATCCAGGCAGAAGATTCACATCAACATCAAGTTGGTGCTAAGCCCAGCAACATGTCACAATCCCTCCTGTGTAAAGGGACCAGGCAGGAGAAGAGAATCACATTACCTGGCTGATGAACACAGAGATATATCACAATGCCCCTGTAAGGCAGGGCCAAGGCAGGGGAGTTACATCGCCTGAGTGGTGGACCCAGCAATATAACACAGTGTCCCGTATGGGCAGTGCACAAGCCAGAGAGTCACATAACCTGGAAGTGAGGCCTAGCTATATATAACCACGCTTCCTGTGGGCAGCGCCAAGGCAGAACAGGAGACTCACATCACCTGGGTTCAAGGTCTAGCGATATGTGAAAATGCTCACTGTGGGCAGTGCCAAGGAAGGAGAACAGAGTTACATCCTCAATATGCTGGATCCAGAAATATGTTAATATCCCCTCTGTGGGCTGGGTCCATGCGAGACCGTCAAGTCACTCAGGTGCTAGGCACTGGCAAATTTCACAATGAAAGCTGTAAAATGGTCCAGGAATTAGATTAAAAATCCCACAACTGTCTCAGTTGCAGGCATGACATTCAACACCTCCTATATGTTGGGTCTAAGTCCACGAATAAACATCTCAAAACCAGGCTGGATTTGTGCATGAGAGCCTCAATTCCTCTGCAGACTGACCTGTGTTCCTGTGAGAGGATGACAATAGTTACTGTTGGCTGGGTGTGCATATGAGTGTCACAATCTCACCTGTGTGCTCGGCCCAGTTAGCCCACTCTGTGTACTACCCAATGGCCCTATACAGTATGAATGAGAGTTGTAATCAACTTTGAGAGCTTCCTAATGGTAGGGACCCATGATCGTACCTGTAGCATTAAGCCCAGGTATGAGAGTCAACATCATTACAATTAACTATGTCAGGATAGGAGAGTCCTCCCTTGCCTATGAGCTGAGTTTAGAAATGAGCCACCATTTCAACTCTGGTTGGATGTTTATATTGAACACGGGCCTAGCACCAAGGTGATGAGAGTCTTTGGCCTAGACACTTCAAGCAGGAGGCAATGTGACATATCTCTGGGCCTATCAACTACTTCATGTGACCTTCCTTTTATACCTGAGCTTTCCCCATAAAAGAGATGTGACATATGTCTAGACCCAGCACCTGGGTGATGTGACTCTCCTTTATTGACTGAGCCCTGTGTATTTTGGGTATTCTGACGTATCCCTGGACCTAACATCTAGAAGATAAGAAGATCCAGCATGGGCCCTGCCTAAAAAGTTTCTTGTGACAAACTTCTAAATGAATCACCTTGGAGATTTGACTCTTCTCTCTTACCTGAGCTTTGCTCATAAGAGAGATTGCTAAGTACCTCTGCAGCAAGCACCTAAATGGTGTGGCTCTTCTTCCTTGCCTGGGTCATGCCCACAGATGAAAGGGTGGCTTATCACTGTATCCAGCACACTGGTTATGTGATTATGCTGCCTGATCTCTTCTCATAGGAACCATTGTGACATATCCCTGGGCCCAGGAACTATTTAATATGACTCTCCTCAATGACCTTAACTTTGTGCATGGGATAAATTGTGATATATCTCTGGATCCAGCACCTAGGTGATGCGATTCTCCTTTTCTGCATGGGCTATGCTTACAAGAAGGAGGCTGACTTATTGCTGTGTTGACAGCTGATGTGATACCTCTGTTCTTGTCTTCTTAGTTTTTAAGAATTTAAGCAAGAGACACAAAGAAAAAAAGTACTGCATAATTTATTGGAAAAGAAAATATTTGAAAGTTAAGTGCAGAATAGAGTACATCCTGAGAGAAATTCCATGGTGGGCTGCTCATAAGAGTGAGACAGCGTGTATTGTCACTGGAGAAACACCCTTATGGGAATTTTACATTATTATTAATAAGGAGGAAGGAACAGGAGTTGCTACTAAGCATGTTCTGAGTGGTATTCTGGGTGCTCATGCGCAGTAGCTGTACATACTTGTTCATATGTTGCATGTCTCGTTAGCATCTTAGATCTCCACCCAGGAGTGTATTTCTGTTTGTTTGTTTGTTTGAGACAGAGTCTCGCCGTGTTGCCCAGGTTGGAGTGCAGTGGTGTGATCCCTGCTCACTGCAACCTCCACCTCCTGAGTTCAAGCCATGCTTGTGCCTCAGCCTCCTGAGTAGCTGAGATTACACGCATGCACCGCCATACTGGCTAATTTTTGTATTTTTAGTTGAGACGCGGTTTCACTATATTGGCCAGTCTAGTCTTGAGCTTCTGGTTTGAAGTGATCCATCTTCCTCAGCTTCCCAAAGTGCTGGGAGTACAGGTATGAGCCACCGTGCCTGGCTAGGGGTTGTATTTTTTGTTATTAAAATAAGCAAAAGTTAAGTTTGAGGACAGGTAAATTCTAAATGCACACGTTTAGGATAGCTTTGCTCGAATAAGCCCAATTACAATGCGAATGCTGAGGCTTACTCTGTTGGCTGTACAGTCACCAGAGTTTCTCTATCCCGAGATCATGGTCATTTCCTTGACTATCTATTCAGCCTCAATTTTCCCTTAAGATATTTTAGGGCAATCCTCATATTGGAAGTTGAGGAGTTAGGCTATTTTTTTCTGGAGCTGTTTCCTGCTGAGTGGGTGTTACTTCTGCCTAGGCTGGGCCTTAAAGTTTCTTCCTGTGTGATCTGACCGGGTGTAAACAACATCGTTCATGGAGCCAGTGGGCAAGATTTTCGCAGCCAAAGGTTGAAAGCCTTGCAAAACTATCATGCAAACATGGAGCTGCCGCAAGCAAGAGAGCAGGAAATCAGTTAACACTTTAAACAAAATTGGAACAAAATTAAAAGCTGAAAGTATAATAATGACTGATACTATTAAAGAGAGCAAGGCTGGCAATGGAGATCGCTTTCATGTTCCCATGGATGTTCCTAGAGATTCAATTTTGTCTGCCTGGGTGATGATATTATTAATATTTTCTTGGACTAAACCAGATTGATTGATCTCAAAAGCAGCATTCTTCTTTTAGATATAAACATGCTCCTCTTTGCCCGTCTGGGAGAAGATCCCAGGCTCTTTGGTTTTGTCGAACTACAGTGGCCATGGAGTCCAGATGTTGTTGAGTCTATTGAGGCCCTCTACTGCTTGTTGGTGGCACATTGAGGTTTTCTGGGATAGTTTATACTGGATTCCAGAACCTCCACCTTATGGTGACTTTTGTGCTTCAAAAGTATTCTGCATTAAAATGGTGAAAGCAACAAAAGTTTTAAGTCTTTTCTATTTTTTGCCAATAAGCAAAAGTTTTGTGCAGCTAAGTTGGCAGCAGTCATTGGTTCCATTTATGAAAGGTGAAGTTGAATGGTGGTCAAAGTTAGAGCATGGGAGGCTTCAGTAAATGCGCTGAAGTTGTCTGAGAGCCATCAGAGCTCTTGCTTCCATTGGATTAGATCACTTATTGAGAGAACAATCAGTCTGATGGTCCTCTCTCCATTTGAAACTTTCCGTAAGGGGAGCAATTTCTCTGGCCCTACATGGTGTGAAGCTCCACTGCAAATAGCTACAGCTGGGCTGGTCTCTATTGTACCTGGCAAAGGCCGATAGAGAGGAGCATAAGGAGGAGGTGAAACAAGCTTAGATTCTACAGAAGACTCTGATAGTGTGGGGGATGCTGGGGATTCTAAAGGAGGTGTGGGCCCATGAGGGCCCCTATCTGGAGCTGGTGTTGGGCTGTGCCATCTCGGGTCCCTTCCCCTTAATAAGAGATGATCTTCTAATGCATCTGAGGAGCTTTGTGGCTTACTAGGCTTTAGCCCACAGTTGCTGCATACAGCTGGGTTTTGTTGTCAGGCCACAAATGTTTGCACATAGGATATTTCAGACAATTTTCCCTGATTTCTAGAGAAAAGATCTAGCTGTAAGAGGAGTTAAAGTTCACAGTCTCATTCTCCAGCTATGTTTTGTCAGCTATTCTGTATCCAGGTTAAATAGTATTACAAAAGAAGATAAGGTTTTTTTCGTTCATCTAGCCAAAAGCTGTTTCAATTTTTAAATATACATCCCAGGGGTGTTTTAATGGCAGTAGAGGAAGCGGCTCCCATGGTGCCGAGAGACTCTTGCAACGTCAGAACATGTACTAAGTCCGGGAGGCCATGGGCATCACAATGGGAAAAGTGGAACCACCAAAGTGTCCAGCGCTTCCCCTCAAGACTCCATTAACAGAAGCTCTAGGAGGTCATAGTCATTTGCCATACACCGTCCTATCTCTCACCAGTGCTGGACATCTCCAGCCCTACCGAGATGACCCCCACTGCTGGCTGGGGGACAGACGTCTGGCTGACAAGCCTTTCCCTAATTTACTGGTTTGCCATTTATGATGCCCAATTATAAAACCTGCAATACTCAGATTCAAACCCCATGACCGGACACCTACATGACTGTGCGTCTTTTGTTCAGCAAAGAAAACCTGTTGAAGAACAATTTCAAGGAGCTGGGAAATGCATAAAGCCTGAAGGGACAGGGTTATCTTAATATTCCACTCAAAACAAAACAAAACAAAATTGTAAACAGAAAACCTGACCAGAAAATAAAGTACAACAGCCACTAGGTGGCGATCGAGTATTGCCTAAGGGACAGCAAACGCTAAGCTGAGTCTGAAGTGTGGCCAGAATGATGTGAAACTAAGCAGCAAAGTAGCCCGAATATGAAATGTTGAGAGCAACCTATGTGGTTAGTGGTATTTATGGATAGTACAGAGGCAGCAGACAAAAGGAGAGTGGACATATATTCTCTCTCTAGAGAATATAGGTGATTTAAACAGGTTTCCCCCAGAACTTTAGTGAAACAGCGCTGGAACAACCAGCGATAGTTAACCAGGTAGCCTGGAAGTGCCATAGTATTCACTGCAAGTAAAGGGAAACTGAAATTAATGAAGCGGACAAAGCTTTCTCTGGGCCATGGCACCAGAAATGTTGATGGCTGATGTAATACCTTGGTTCTTATCTTCTTAGCTTAAAAGAATTTAAACAAGAAACACGCAGCAAAAGAAGTACAGCATAGAGTAATTTACTGCACACAAAAAAGAAAACAATACGTTGAAAATTAACTGCAGAATAGACGGTACAGCCTGAGAAAGAGATTCCAGGGCAGCCTGCTCATAAGAGTGAGATAGCATTAATTGTTGCTGCAGAAAACCTCCTTCTGGGAGTTTTACATGATTATTCATAAGAAGGTGGAAAGAAGCGTTATAGTGAGCATGTTTTGAGTGGTATTCTGGGTGCACATGTGCAGTAGCTGTACATATTTGTGCATATATTGCATGTCTCATTAGCAGGCAATGACATTCCACCCAGGAATGTGTTTTTACTATTAAAATGAGCAAAGGTTCAGCTTGAGGACAGATAAAATCAAAATGCACATGATCTCTAGAAGTAAAAGTCCCTACTGAAGATAGTGGGTTTCAAAGACCCCAAGTGCTCCACAACTTAAAAGTGGCCCCCATGAAGCTGGAACACTATCTGTTCCTGAGGGATCCGGTCCCATTTGTGTCTCTGAGACACTGGCAAGCCAGGCCTGACTTGAGATGAGACTGAAGATTTTAAGTGTAAAATGCCTAAATAGCAGCTTCAGGTTGTATTTTGGAGCTTCTCTGCTTAACTTGGTTGATGAAAATGGCTCACAAGACTCACGCCTTGGAAATGGGGTTTTCTCCTTTGCTCTTAGCAGATTTTGTGCAACCCAATAATTAACCTTCCTGATGCCTCAACTTTCACATTCGTGAAAAAGGCACCATTGAGTGACGTTTCCAGGAAGGCACAGCCCTTGTCCGCCGCTGCAGAGCTCTGAAGCTGTTCACAAGCAGGCCAGGTGGAAGATTTCTCTAAAAAGCGATTGAGCATGCGCTCTGGCTAGAGAAAAAAGAGGGCTGTGGCACAATGGACGGTGTCTGAGACATCAGAACAGTTTCCACAGCAGTTTAGGGAAGAAGGCAGCGCCCTGGGCTGCAGAGGGTGCAGTGCTCTGGAAGGAACCCTGGGTGCAGCTGAAAGAGGAACCTAAGAAGCATAGGGCCAATCGGGTGAGGACAATCCTCCCAATTTGGGCAAAGGTAAGGTATCTTTGTATGGTAATACCCTCCTCAACGCTCAGCCCAGACCTGTCCTCCAGGTCCACCTCTATACTCACTCTCCGTGGCAAAGAGTCGGCATAGCATAAGAACTCAGCAGTGCTTTGGACACTGGGAAGTCCACAGCGCACTGTCCCTCCCTCCCTCCAGGGCTATGCACCCCGGATCCTGCTACATGCTGGAATTATAGTTCTGAAGCCTACCGACAAACAGGCTGAGAGCAGTGAACAGACTACAGCTCTCAGCATATTAGGTGGTGCGTGTACCACTTTGCCCCTTCTTCCAGGGCCATGCCTCACCCCGGAGACTGGCGCATGCTGGGATTGTAGTCCTGTAGCCCTTTGACCAAAGGGCTGGGAGTGTTTATAAGAATACATCTCCCAGCAATCTTAGGGAGGGGCACACAGCACCGCCTCTTCCTCCAGCGACACTTATTGTCCCTGAGACAGGTGCATACTAAGATTGTAGTCCTGAAGCTCTGCGACCAAAGGGCTGGGAGTGTTTATGAGCATATATCTCCCAGCAAGCCTAGGAAGACGCACACAGCCCCGCCTCCTTTTCCACTGACGAGCACTGTCCCTGACCCCAGTGCATACTGGGATGATAGTCCTGCAGCCCTGTGACGAGAGTTCTGGGAGTCTTTATGAAACTACATCTCCCAGGAAGCACAAGGAGGTGTCCACAGCCTAGCCTTTTCCTCCAGTAATGCGTACTGTCCCTGAGCCCGGTGCATGCTGGGATTGTAGTCCTGCAGCCCGGTGATGAAAGGTCTGCGAGTGTTTATGAGACTACATCTCATACCAAGCCCAGCGAGGCGCACACAACCCTGCTTCTTTCTCCAGTGATGCCAACTTTCCCTGACCCCGGTGCATGCTACGATTGTAGCGCTGCAGCCCTGTGACCAGCGGGTTGTGAGTGTTTATGAGACTGCATCTCCCACCAAGCCCAGAGAGGCTTGCAGAGCCTTGCCCCTTCCTCCACTGATTAGCCCACGCTCCCTGAGCCCCATGCATGCTGGGATTGTAGTCCTACAGAGATGTGATGAAAGGGCTGGGAGTGTTTATGAGACTACCTCACCCAGCAAGCCCAGCGAGGTGCGCACAGACCTGACTCTTCCTCCATTGACTTGCTCACTCTCCCTGAGCCCGACGTATGTTGAAATTGTAGTGCTGCATCCCTGTGGCCAAAGGACTGCAGTGGTTATGAGACTGCATCTCTCAGCAAGCCCAGAGAGGCATGCACAGCTCCACGTCTTTCTCCAGTGACGCACACGGTCCCTGAACTCGCTGCATGCTGGGATTGTAGTCCCGCAGCCCTGTGATCAAAGGGTCAAGAGTGTTTATGAGACTACATCTTCCAGAAAACGTAGGGAGATGCACACAGCCACACAGCTTTTCCCAGTGACGCATACTGTTTTTGATCCCGATACATACTGGGATTGTAGTCCTGCAGCCCTCTGACAAAAGGTCTGAGAGTCTTTATGAAACTACATCTCCCAGCAAGCGCAGCGAGGTGCGCACAACCTTCCCCTAGTTCTCAAGTGAAGAGGAATGTCGGTGAGCCCCAAGCATGCTGGGATTGTAGTCTTATAGCACTGTGAGCAAAGGGCAGGGAGAGGCCAGGAAACAACATCTCCCAGCAAACTTAGGGAGATGCACCCAGCCTCGCATCTTTTCCCAGTCACGCATACTGTTTTTGATCCCGGTGCATTCTGGGATTGTAGTCCTGCAGCCCTGTGAAAGACGGTCTGAGAGTCTTTATGAAACAACATCTCCCAACAAGCACAGCGAGGTGCGCACAACCTTCCCCTCCTTCTCCAGTCACTCGGACTGTCCGTGAGCCCCAAGCATGTTGGGATTGTAGTCTTATAGCACTGCGAACAAAGGGCAGGGAGAGGCCATGGGACTACATCTCCCAGGAAACCCAGCAAGGCGCACACTGCCCTGCCTCTTTTTACTTAGACTATCGCACTGTCACGGAGCTGGGTGCATGCTAGGAATGTAGTTCGGCAGCCCTGTGAGCAAAGGGCTGGACGTGTTTATGAGAATACATCTCCCACTACTCCCAGGATGTGCACACAGCCCTGCCTCTTCCTGCAGTGACTAGCGCACTGTCCCTGAGCTGGGTGCATGCTGGGATTGCAGTCCTGGCTTTCTATGACCAAAGGGCTAGGATGGTTAATAAGACTACATCTCCCAAAAAAGCATAGCGAGAAGCGCACAGCCCTCCCTCTTCCTCCTGTGACGTGCGCAGTCCCTGAACCCAGTGCATGCTGGGGCTGCAAGTGTAGTCCTTCAGCCTTGTGATGAAAGGGCTGGGAGGGTTTATGAAAATACATCTCCCAGCAAGCCCAGCGAGTAGCAAACAACCCCGCGTCTTCCTCCAGGGACGCGCAATTTCCTTGAGCCCTGTTCTGGCTGGGATTGTAGTCCTTCAGCCCTGTGACCAAAGTGTTAGGAGTGTTTATGAGAATACATATCCCACCAAGCCCAGCGAGCCGTGCACAATACCGCCTCATCCTCCAGTAACGTGCACTATCCTTGAACTTGGTGCATACTGGGATAGTAGTTCTGCAGCTCTGTAATGAAAGGTCTGGGTGACTTTATGAAACTACATCTCCCAGCAAGCCAAAGGAGGAGCAGAAAGCTTTGCCTCTTCATCCAGATACACCCACTAATCCCTGATCCTGGTGCATGATGGGAATGTAGTCCTGCAGCCCTGTGACCAAGGGCTGGGAGTGTTTATGAGACCGCATCTCTCAGCAAGCAAAGCAAGGCCTGCACAGCCCCGCCTTTTCCTCCAGTGACGCGCACTGTTCACTAAGGAGTGTTCATGAGATTACATTTTCCAGCAAGCCCAGCGAGTCATGCACAGCTCTACCTCTTCCTCTAGCGATACACACTGTCCCTGATTCCGTTGTATGCTGGGATTGTGGTGCTGCAGCCCTGTGATCAAGGGGCTGGGAGTCTTTATAAGACTACATCTCCCAGCAAGCCCAAGAGGCGCTCACAGCCGTGCACCCCCCTCCAGCCCCACTTTTCCTTCAGTGCCGTGCACTGTCCCGTGAACCTGGTGCATGGTGGAATTGTCTTGTTGCGGGATTCAGGAGGACGAGAGAGACCTCGGGTTGAAACAGGAGAATCTTTATTGAGTTCACTCAGGACCAGCTGACTCACGTCGAAAAGACTGGGCCTGGAACAAAGACAGCACCTGACTTTTAGACACACTTCACAAAAGGGGATGGGCTAGCTTGAAGCAAGATTACAGTGGCATGAAAGCAGGAATACAGAGGCAGGACAAAGACAGGATTACACATGACCGTTGCCAAGCAACCCACATGTCCATTATCTAGGTTTCCCTGGGCATGGGCTTATCCTATAACCCTCACTATGGTGCCCAAACAGCTGTAGTTCAGCCTACTCAGGCTTCTCATGACTTTCATTGTACTTCTTCGATAAAACAGAATACTTGAAGTCACTAGGTACAGAGAACAAGAATCTATAAACTATTTCCATAAAACAAAGGAAATTTGTTTTTCTTTTCCCTGTGTTGGGGAAGAGCTGGGAGCGTCTCCAGAGCACATTAGATAATATTATCAAGACTTTTCCTGGGTCTGGGCTGAGCCTATTGCTGCCTCTGGGACAAGTCAGCCTAATACAAGAAAACTTATTTATCTTTCTTTTTAATTTTATTTTTCTTTAATTTCCTTCCTTAGGCCCCCAGTCCTGTGACCAAAGGCCTGGGAATGCACAGTTACACATCTGTTTACTTGTCATGAGACTCTTTTCCTTTACCCCCATGAACATACTTACCACACCTTCTTTCAAATCTTATCTACTGATTACAGCATCTTGCACTTCTTGAGAATAGGTTCTATTGTCTGCTTTTTATCTTGTGAATCGATTACATTTTCATGCTTCTTCACACATCTCATGAATTTTTAAATTGTGTGACAGGAACTACAGGGACTCTGGATTGTGTTGCATTTCTTTGAAAATTATTATGCTAAGAGGGAGTTAATTTGAATAGATTCAAATCCCAATCCTTATCTCTTCTACAGTGGCATAGCTAAAATCTTCATTCGGTTCTTCTAAACAGTGTGCGTTTCTATATAGCAAAATATAGTATTTTATTAAGCTTTATTATACTTATCTGTGAAATAGTTATTCAACGAACTAGTTTACTTCGTTATTACTGGAAGTCAGAACCACAGTTGTGTTCACTTTTTGGATTTTATATAAGTGAAATTATATAATATGTACACATTTACATGTACTTTCTTCTATGCAACTTCATATTTATGATATTAATTCATGCTATTGCAGATAACTATAGTTTGTTTATTTAAAAAATATTTTTTACATTTTGGCAAAGTATACATAAAATTAACCATTTTAGCTACTTTAAGTGTGCAGCTGAGAAAAATTAACCGCACTCACATTGTTTTGCATCTATTATTCCCATTCATAGGGACCTTCTTTCAACTTCCAAAACCAAAATTCAATACACATTAAATAAAAACTCCCTGTTACTCCTCCTTCAGCTCCTAGGAACCACTCTTCTACTTGGGTTTCTAGAATTTAACTACTCTAAGTATCTCATAAGTGGAACGATACAGTATTTGTCCTTTTATGACTGGCTCGTGTCACTTTGCACAATGTCCTTAAGGTTCATGTATGACGTACCATGTGTCAGAATTTCCTTATTTTACATAACTGAATAATATTCTAATGTATGTATAAATCACATTTTATATATTGATGATAATTCAAACAACACGGGTAATTCAAAAACCTTTTGGGTGATGTGAGTAATGCTGCTATGAACCTAGGTGTACATGTATTATTTTGTGTCTTTGCTTTCACATCTTTTGCTACATACCCAGAGGTGAAATTGCGGGTTTATATGGTGAGTTTATGTGTAAATTTTTTAGTTACTATGCTGCTATTTTACAGCAGCTGCAGCATTTTACATTTCCACCAACAGTGTACAAGGATTCTAATTGCTCCACGTCCTCACCAACACTTGTGATTTTCTGTTTTCTTTTCTTTTGGTACTAGCTATGCTGATGCGTATTAAGTGATATATCATTTGGGGTTATATTTGCATTTTACTAATGATTAATTTTGTTGAGCACCTTTTCATGGACTTATTAGCCATTTCACATAATTTTTAGAGAAATGTCTGTTTAAGTATTTTGCCCATATTTTAAACAAGTAGTTTGTTTTATTATTGCTGAATTGTTCTTTGTATATTCTGGATAGAGTCCTATTTATCTATTTTTCTTTTGTTTCTTGCGTTTTTGGTGTCCTGTTAAAAAAAAAAATTACTGCCAAATCCAGTGTTATGACATGTTTTACCTACATTTTATACTAAGAATTCTGTAGTTTTAGCTCTTACATTTAGGGTTTTGATCCAGTTAGTTAATTTTTTCTTATGGTATAAGTTAAGGGCCCAGCTTCACTCTTTTACATGTGGGTACCCAATTTCCCCTGTACTAATTGTTGTAAAGGCAATTCATTTCCCATAAAAATCATTTGACCATATATATGAGGGTTTACTTATATTGGCTTTCTATATTGCTCCATTAGTCTATTTGTAGCATGCTATTTTGGAATTTTATAGTAAGTTTTGAAATAATTAACTGTGACTTCTCTAACTTTGGTATTTTTTTTCAAAATTATTTTTGCATTCCCTTGAGATTCCTCATAAACTTAAAAATTGATTTTTTAATATCTACACAAAATAATTGGCATTTTACTTCTTGGTTACTTCCTAAGTATTTTATTCTTTTGATGCTATGGTAAATTGAGTTGTTTTCATAGTTTTCTTCTCAGATTATTCATATTACTACATAAAATACAGTTTATTTTTCTATGTTGATTTTGTATGCTACTACTTTGCTGAATTTATTAGTTTTTAATATTTTTTGTGTGGAATCTTTAAGATTTTCTCCATAAAAGAATATATTTTCTGTACATCTGTACACACTTTGATGCAGTTTATTTCATTGTCTTTTTTAATTTCTCTGAATGAAACTTCTAATACTGTGTTGAATAAAAGTGGCTGGCAAGAGCAGACATTCTGTCTGTCTTCTGAGCTTAGATGAAAGAATTTTGGTCTTTTCCTCTAGAACATGTTATTTGCTGTGGGTTTTTATATGTGAATTTTACAAAGATGGTTTTATTTTATTTGTAATTTATTATGTTTTTATTATGAAATATTTTGAATTTTGTAAAATACATTTTCTGTGTTAATGAGATAATGTTTTCTAAAAATTTTGTTAATGTGACATACGCATTGATTAATTTTCTTATGCTAAAACTTTTATTAAGAAAGGCTAGCTAAGTGAACCAGTGAGATTGGAAAAAGAATAAAGAAATCTATACTGGTTGTGATCAATTAGTTGTAAACACCACTGCACTGAAACCAGACATATGCTAAAACTTCCTTACATTCCAATAATAAATTCCCCTTGGTCATGGGTTGTAATCTTGCTAGTATACTGCTGAATGTATTTAGATAGGATGTTGCTGAGTAGTTTTGCATCCGTGTTCATAAGGGATATTAGTCTACGGGTTTTTGTAGTCTCTTTATCTGGCTTTGACATGAGCTAATGCTGGCATCATGGAATAAGTTTGGAACTGCTCTCTTCAGGCTTTTGGTAGACTTTGGAAAGGATTTTTATTCTATAAATGCTTGATCTAAATCACTAGTGAAGCCAACAAAACAAGGGCTTTTCTTCATGAAGAGGTTTTTAATTACTGATTCCATATCCTTAGTAGTTTTCTATCTATTCAGATTCTGTATTTCGTTGTAATCAAGTCTTGTATACCTAGGAATCTGCCCATTTTATCTAGGTTTTCCAATTTATCATCCTATCATAGTTCACAGCACACTTTTATGAACATTTTATTTCTTCGAATTCGTAGTAATGTCCCACTTTCATTTCTCATTTTAGTATGTGAATATGCTATTAATTTTTTTGTGTGTAGCTGAAAGTTTGCCAATTGTTAATGTTTTGAAGAAATGAGAATGACTTTTGGTTTTTTGGAATTCTGTTGTTTGTATAACCTGTATTGCATTTATCTCTGCTAAAATCTTTAATACTTTCTTCTTTCTCTTTGCTATGCATCTAATTTGATCTTATATGTCTAATTTTCTAGGTGATAAAGTTATTATTTATTTGAAATCTTTGCTCTTTTTAAATGTATTTTAGCTGCAAACTTTTCATCTTAGCACTGTTTTTGCTGTTTCCCATAACTTTTGATATGTTTTGTTTTCATTTTTCTTCCTCTATAAGTATGTTCCTACTTCCTCTGTGATTTCTTCCTTTACTTATTGGTTGTTTAAGGGTATGTTGTTTAATTTATACAATTTTGTAAACTTTCTAGCGTTTCGTCTGTTATTGATTTAATTTGAGATCTGCTATACAGCCCATCCTGGAGAATTCCCCATGTGCATTTGAGAAGAGTGTGTAATCTCTTTTGTTGGATGGAATATATTGTATATATCTGTTAGATCAATTTGGTTCATTGAGTTAGTCAAGTCCTCTATTTCCTAATAATTTATGATCTATCTCATTTTTCTATTCATTACTCAGAGTGGAGTATTAACATCTTCAACTATTATTTTAGAACCGCCTATTTGTCCCTTTAATTCTGTCAACTTATGCTTTCTATATCTAAATGTTTTATTATTAGGTATGGGTTTAAACTATTTCTATCCTCCTGCCAAATGGACATTCTATAACTATATGATATCTTATTGTCTCTTGTAACTTTTTAAGTCTATTTTGTCTGCTATTAATATGGTCATCCCCAGTCTCTTTTTCATACTATTGGTATAAAATAATTTTTTTCTTCCTTTTTTTATAACCCTGAAGTCCTGTGGAAAGCCAACAACAGCATTACTTAATTTAAAAAGCAGAGAAATCTTAAATCAATAGCTTAATGTTTGTAAAAGCATTTAAATGGAAATGAACTACCCAATCCACCAGGAACAAAGGATATCAGTTGGATCTAATAGTAATCATGCCAAAAAGCTATAGGAGGAAGAGCTGCTGGGAATTAGGACTGTGATAATGGTCTTTGGGACCAAGAAGGAACTGGGGAAAAGGGGATTCTTAGGGTCAGGTGCATGCTTAGCAAAAGACCCAGAAAACCCTAAGCTCTCACCTCTGTATTTTAAACTCTGCACAAGTAGAAAGTAGAGGCGCAAGGAGAGTTGTAACTTCATGCTCATTGGTAAAGGCATGCTCCAACACACATACATAGATCCCAAGTGAAAAAAAATCAGATATTTATTTTTAGTAAATGTTAAAAAATCTGGAGTCTTACTTTCCAATTAAGGTTCAGTGAAAATATTTCGGGAGATTTGCATTGATCAATTCATCCTGAGGTCAAGAAAATCTTCATTTTGACATTCGGAGCCTCCAGTAAAGGATTAGCCTCCACCTAGGGGTATTCTTTGGCCTTTTGGACTCAGAGACATCTTGACACTACTACTGGTTACACTGATTTGAAAGTCAGCTAAGAATTTGCTAAAGAACTCCTGACAAACTAAATTTGACGTATAGAGGGCTAGGGAATCCCCAGCTAGTTGAAATTTTGTGCCTCCTTCTATCCTCTGAAACAAAGCTGCTGTCTCTGTGGGGCCCCCAATTTACTGAGTATTTCCTATATGACTGGTCCTCGTTCATAGATGAGTCAGGAAAGCTGAAATCTCATGATGTCCACTGGGCTGCTATGGCTGTTTTACCTGTGCCAGCCATACAGAACCTGAAATTTGTGGTTGCTCCTCTCAAAGGTCAGAACTCAGGCTTTGGGGTAAGTGCCCATATTCTATCTGTTTGGTTATCTACAATGGAAACTGTAGACTGTCTGAATATCTTTTGGGCTGCAAGCCGGAAACAACCCCAGATGCTGATCTAACTGGGTCACTCATCTAGAAGTCCATGGTAAGTGTTTGTTTTCTAGAGAGTAACCACAATCAAGCTGCAGATTGAACCTAAATCTGTGTCTAATGCAGAGTCTAATACTGAAGGCCAGATTTGGGGTTGCTGGAGAAAGTTGACCTATTTGTCTCATGATTGAACAATTCCTAGACCATAACTAGCAGAATAACCAGAAGTGGACTTTTAGCCCACTTCTTGAGATATCAGTCACCACTGTTGACATCTTCAGCATAATAGTCTTGTGATTCCAGCCATACCATGTGTCTCTTGAAGCTAATCTGTGCCACCTTTTTGGCTTTTGAGACCAATTGAGCTCTGAATTTTGGCATTTATCACCACATCTACTAAAACGGGCCAACTCTATGATGTTCCCTCCTGTTCCACACATGTTGGTTAATTTGTTGATTAGGTATGCTTTTCTCTATAAGGGGATTATCTCTTCCTGATTGCCTCCAAGATAAGGATGAAATGGTTGGGGGATCTAAGAATCCATTTCACAAGCTTGGAATTTCATGCTAATAATTCCTGGGTGAAATGTCTTTCTTTCCCATAACTGCAATTCTAGGCCAGCCTGGCTTCTGTACCCTCTGAGTTGCACCCCAGCCTAGTAGCAGTTATGGGACTCCAACTTAGTTCTAGTTAAGTTTTATGTAAATATTCTTGTCTCTATTTTACCTGGCTCTACTAGATAAAATGTCTAGAAAAAAGTAGAGGGCGACTAGAATAAAGGTGAGATTATAGGTACCGGAATGAGACAAACTGATTCTGTGGAGGTAGAGGGAGAACAACAACCTGTAACCTGGGGAATGAACAACTTAGACCTCGGAAGCTACGGGGAATGGTGGGACATCAACAACTTTTTTTTCTTTCTGAATAACCCCTGGTGAAGCCCACCAAAGAGTCTGAAATACTATTAGACCAGACGGTAAGGCAGAGGCTGTGGATTCAGCTCCTTTTTGTCCCCCACATTACTCTTAAGAATCCTTTGAGACTACTCTATCTCTCTGTGATGTAGGCATGAAACTGTAGTAGGCAGTGTGCAATCTCAGTGCCCATGGTTCAAGGCCATACTTTTTCAGATGATGGACAACCATTGCTTTTTCCTGAAGAGACTTAGTACCCTGTGGCTGAGCTTAAGCGGGACTCTAGACAGCATTGATTGCATTTTCTTCTTCCTCTATGAACTGGGATTTCTCCTTCTGTTTTTCTACTACCTAGAGATGAATCTGTATTTGTCAATATTTAGGTAAATTAGAGACATAAATCAGGTAAGGAACCCTAGACACAGCTTCTAGCATAGCTGGACTCACCTATTTCTCTTCTCACTTTATGATATCAATTATATTGGCACAGGGAGATTTACCCTTCGATGGGGTCTCTCAGGAGCAATTAGAGAAGCATACTTCTAGAGAAGCTGGTAGGACAGGGCAGGAGGACCAGTGAGGATAAAAGCTTCTGTCCAAATTTTTGAGCCTAGATGTGTGTGGCAGATGAATCCAGGAAAGATCCCAGATCCCTGGAAGGGATTATTAGGAGAGGATCCATTAGATTAGAAAGCGAGAGTGGGTGTTCATCCGTCACCTTCTGAGTCAGATTTTCAGGGTTAAGTCTGTGGTAGGGCTGCAGAGAAATGCTTGCTTGGGAAAGCCATTGATCATGTGCAACATAGGTGGCTCCAGCACAGGGAGAAGCCCTCTATTTGAGAAACATCATACGTGTGTGGACGTATCTCTGCTCTTCCTCAGCAAAGCACCTTTGACTGAATGATTGTTTGAGAATTATGCGTAAAGAGCCCTATATTATTTTGAATTTAGTAAACATTGGAACAGAAACAAACAATATTATCTACTTTCAAATTGAATAACAGCATGAGCAACTTCCATGAAAATGTCACATGAGGAAATTCCGGAGCCTTGCTCATCCCCGGAAACCTTGAATATCGTGATGCAACCTGTAGGGTTAAACTTATGAACACTTAGTTTTTTAGCATATAGATTTTCTTTATAAAAAAATTTTCTTTGGACCTTTATTTTGTTATATGTCATGAAGAATAAATCATTTATTTCCTTTGTGATAAGAACATCACATTTTTACACCTCAAGTATTAATGATGCCATCCTCCACGTAGTTTTGTTGCTATGGCCTGAATGTCTATGTTGCCATTCAAATTCATATGTGGATAATTTTAGGCATGTGGCCTTGGGGAAGTGGTGAAGCGAAGAGTTCTTCGTCTTCATGAATGGAATCACTGCTCTTTCAAAGGAAGTTGAAGGGAATGCCCTTGTTCCGTTTGCAAGATGGTACCATCTATGGGGAACAGGGCTCTCACCATATACTAAATTTGCTGCTGCCTTGATCTTGCATTTCCAGCCTCTATAACTGTGAAAAATACATTTCTGTTGTTTGTCCTGTACCCAGTCTAAGGCATTTTGTTATAGCAGCCCGGATGCCCTATGACACTTTCTTAGGCACTTTGGTCTATTTCTGAATTTTTAGTTTCAGTGACCTATGAGTTTTTTAATCAATCAAGATTTTTCACAGGACTTGCCAGTCTTGTTTTAATTTTTTTTCAGAGTTTTCTTGTCTATTCTTATTTGTGTTTTCATCTACATAATATTTTATAGTAACGTGTACTTCCAATATTTAATGGTATCTGTATAGGAACAAAATTGAATTTATAAATAACCTTAAGGACAATTGATGTTGACAATATTGAGTTTTTCTGCCTAAGAATATGATACAAACTGTCTCTTTGCTTACGTCTACTTTCATATATTTCATAAGCTTTCTATGTTTTTTCTCATATTCTGTACATATTTTAGTAATATTTATTCCAGTTTATTTTATTCTGCTAAAAAGTAATTTGAGACACAATGAAATTGTAAAATGTTTATTTGAGAAAGACCAATTGATAAATTATACAATATCAGACCAAAAGATATTTAGTGCTTCACTGACTGTGTAAGAAGCAAGTATTTATTGGAAAAATGTAGAAACAAATAAATCATTTAATTGGTGGTAGCACAACTTTTTTATTGTTTTCTGTTTGTCTGTTTACCTTGTTGGACAGTTTCTATTTATATAAGGTTGTTGGCTATTCCTGATTGGTTGAGCTTCATTTCTCTTTTTTAAATATGCAGCTACAAGAAATAATTTGTTTTGCTTTTATTTGCAAATCAAGCAAGATCGAGATCACTTATGAGACCTAACTAACTTTGTCTGCTCAGAGATTATTGAGACATGATCTCCGTTTTAATTTACTTTAACAAATTTTCTGTACTTTTACTTTCCATCCAAACTGTAACTTATAAATTATTATTGGTATACATATGTAGGCCCATGTTGTGTATGCTTTGAAGACATGTCCTCCTTTCAAACTCATTTGTATTATGTTATTGTTGAATTTGCCCCATTTATTGGAATTCTAAACTGCAATCTTCCAACTACAAGAGGTATGAGTTCTGAGGAGGTCACAGTAAAGACAAATCAGAAGAGAAAACAGTTCTGCAACCCACACACGCAGTAAAAACAAATTTCACATGGATACAATGAGTAATTATCTAAAATTTAAATACCCGGGAAACATTAATGTTTATCTCATTACTATGTAATATGGAAATTACAAGACCAAAAAAACCCAAAGAATTATTTTTAAAATAGAAATGAAGCTTTTTATATGATGAAATAATCCATAATTTAAATGTAGAAAGCGAATAGGAAATATATGAAATAAAATAAAATTACATGTAAAGGTGACAATTCCTGTATTAGATTTAACAATATCTTACAATAAAATAAGTTGAAACCTACATAATAGAAGAAAGTTTAAAATTAGGCAAATGTTATAGCCAGGTGAAGAATAAATACATATGTCAATAAGCGTTTAATGTATTTTGTCTTAGATTTTATATGAAATAATAAAAAGTAAACAAACCAATAGCATGGTAATTTCACCCTGATTGATTCAAACTGAAAAAATATTAACATTTCTCCATTAGAAGTTGGATTTATGGATTGGCTTCATGCTGCATTCAAGGCACTTTGGCCAGGACCCAACACTCATTGCCAAGAGTCAGCAGGCTAGAAGTTTGCTTTTAAGATGTTCTCTGGCCTGCGACCAAGACACTTTGTCCTGATTACTTCTTCAGCTCTGCCATAGGTTTTGCTGATATAAATGCAAACCCAGCTCTGTACCTCCCAAATATCTACATGGCTAGAGCTGCACATTGAGAATTTAGGCACTAGGCAAGAGGTCTTGACAGGTTTCCAAACAGACTTTCCAGAATTTCCCAAAAATACTGACATTGTCTTTTTCAGACCCCATCTCCAAAAGAGAATCAGAGAGGCGGTCTGGAAGCCATTTAGAATCTCCAGCCTCCAACCTAGTAACAATGGACTTGGATACAAAAAGGCAACCCACTGACCTCAAAGACACCAACCCAGATTCTGGGCATTAAATTCCTGCCTCCCCATGAAAGATCTTGTCTGAGTCACATCAAAGCCCACTCTTCTTCAATGTTCACCTTCCAGACACGTTCCAAAACAGCCCCTCAGAATTGTCTTCAGATGAAACAAAAGGTGATGAAGCTCCAGGTTTGGAATGCCTGCCTCATTCCTCACTCCTGAAAAGTCTACACCTGCTGGTTAGAACCCTCACACCTTAGGGAGCCCGGCCTCTCAGAGTGCATCCTCTAACAGGACCTCCTGGCCTCTTCCTCCTTGGAGGACAGTGCCCAAGAATAAGGAATACATGGCCTCCACTCTCACCTGACTTGATTGACTGATGAACTGATGTCTGAGGAGTAAAAATATGTAGGGAACAGCCTGGATCTTTTGAATCCCTGTTTCCCCAGCTATGATGTCTGTGCAAATGGGAGAATCCCCAAGTATTACTGGGAGGTAGACAGACACTGCCTAATAAAATTAAATAAATGTAAGGTGACTTGAAGTGGAATTTATCATATGTCATATACAAAATATTAGTTAGTGAATTTTATGTGAACACAGTCACAATTTGTAAGAGCATTGAAATATAATTTTAATAGGAAGCTATGAAAATTGTCTGAACTTGCTATGTAAATGATTGAGTTTGGGGTAACTATCTGAAGGTCATGAGGTTGGTATCTGCTACTTAATTTCCTAAGACATTTACTTGCAAATGGTTGCCATTTTTGCTCTCAATATATGAAATCTTTTTCTTGCAGAGAGCATTTCTATGAAAGAAAAACTAGAAATTTTGACAATTTCGGTTATTAAAACGATAAAATTGGTTTGTTTGTTATTCTTAACCAAATGCTCCTACAGATAGCACGTAATACCCATGCTTTGATTGTTTTTTGTTTTGTTTTTTTTTCACCTTAGGTCAATTGCCTTTCATTTTATTCATCAAACTGTATCTACTGTAGATAGATATTGCAGTTGTCATGTGACCTATGGATTTGTACTTCGTTAGAAATATGAATTCTCAGGCCGAGTATATTGGCTCATGCCTGTAATCTCAGCACTTTGGGAAGCTGAAGCGGTTGGATCACCTGAGGTTGGATCACCTGAGGTGAGGAGTTCAAGGTCAGCCTGGCCAACATGGTGAAACCCCACCTCTCTATTATTTACAGTTCACATTGTACCTTGCAATGAATATACATTTTATCCAAAAAGCCTAAAAAAAATGAAATTGTTGGGGGAATGGCTGGAAGTATAAGTGACACAAAAATGACACATGACTAGTAGCTGTTAAAGCTGGGTGACTGGTCTGTTATACTTTTTTTGTCTCGTGTATACGTTTTTAATGTTCTGTAATAAAACACTTGTACAAAATGACAAAGTTTATCTGCACTTATCTCTTAAGGTATTGGTTACCTTTTGGAAGGAGAAAGTGTCAAGGGCATGAACAAATCTGATTCTTAGATACACAAGTGTATATATTTTGTAATAACTCCTCAAGCATTCCATAAACGTTTTGTGCCTATATTGCGGTACGCATGTTATATATCAATAAAAATTTAAATTGTACATATTTGCATAACAACCCTAAATTAATATCTTAGAATAATAGTAATGTTTTGTTTTGTTTTAAAGTGGGGCATGTTCACTCAGGACATCATCAGGTGTATATTAATGTTCCAAGTTATTTATTTATGTTTTAACTTTTGGAAGAGTCCCCGAGGTCTTTTAATTTTAACCTCAACACGGTAAGTAGCATGGTTGTAACTTTTTGGAATGCAGCTTTGTTTTCAGCAAGGTTCTCCCCGAAGAATGATGCTCACCCAGGCCAGGGCACACAGCACAGTGACCAGTGCACAGGATGCACTGAGCACACACGGCACTCGGTGAATCAAGAACAGAGCAAGCAGCACTGCCTGGGTCTGCAAAATCTACTTCGCAGGAAAAGCAAGTAAAATGGAAAGGTCATAATTCAGCAGCAAACGTTTTTACATTCATTTGAGAAATCATTTCTAACAAAGGTTGCTGGTTAAACCCATGGTTTTGTGGGTTGCCTACACATTGTAATCACCTGCACAACTTTAAACCGTATTTTTTTCAGATCCAACTGCAAGGATTCTGATTTAATTGATCGGTTACAACTTGGGTTTAAGGGATTTTGAAAGTTTTCCTCCCCGCAGGTGATTCTCTAGCGCCAGGGGTAAGAAGCACTGGGTAGGGGTGAGGGATACTTTAGCTGTGAGAGATATCCATGTACGCTTCAGGATTTGCCACATCGAAAATCTGGAGTTCACCGTCTTAGAAAACATTCTTGCCCTGTTAAAAATTAAAGGATGGCTTCAACACATACTTAGATGTTTGGCTACATTGAAGAAAATGAAAATGCCTTTCCAGAGATCAGTTTCTTGAGACAGGGTTTTGCTCTGTCAATAAGGCTGAAGTGCAGTGGTGATCACGGCTCATTGCAGCCTTGACCTCCCAGGCTCAAGCGATCTTCCAGCTCCAGCCTTCTCAGTAGCTGGGACCGAAGGCATGCACCACCATGACTGGCTAATTTTTCAATTTTTTTTCTTTTTTTTTTGTAGAGATGGCTTTCTCTATGTTGCCTGGGCTGGTCTCAAACTCCTGGCCTCAAGTGATCCTCCTACAACAGTCTCCCTAACAGTTCGACCTACAGGCACAGGCAAGCATGCCTGGTGTATTTACTAAAATGTAGCTACTAGAATATTTAAAATACACATGTGCCTCACTTATTATTTCCTAGAGAATTGCCTCATTTTTGAAATCTCAGGCTGCCTGCTCTAAAGCCTGGATGTGCCAGGAAAGTAAAAAATCTGAAATTTTAAAATAATTGTCATTATATTGTTTCCATGTATGAATAACACATATATATTATTCATAAATAAAAATAATCTTACACACAAATGTAAATGCAAGTATTTTACAGGCAGGGCCAGGGTCCAGTGCATGGAAGAAGTCCTGCCGGAAAAGGATCCAGGAAAAACCTATAATTCTTGCTTTATTCAATCCAGTGTCAAATCATATATGTCACTCATGGCCTGAGGGGGCGGGATGGGGAATTGAACTCTATCCAATCATGGGTACTGGAGTGGAAAGTATCTAATCAGGTGCACAGCAGGAGAAGAATGGGCAGCTTTTTGGATCTAGGGAGGTCTTTGCCTGTCTCTCCAGTAAGAACTTCAGGACACTAGAGCCACCTCAATGCAATGGCCTGTTTTTTTAGTTGTTTTAATACTCCAAAAGAGAATTAGTTTTCTCATGCATTTTCCAAATGTGTGGCAAACAGGGCCTCAAATCTACCACCCTGTTACCCTAGCCTAACTCTGGCTTGCAGTCATATTTTAAATTTCCAGTTCTTTCCTGACACTCACCAACATTAACTAAATTGTGTAACTCACAACATTATCAACTCTTCTTAATTGTACATTTTAGACACACTAGTTTAATTCTTCATTTTTTCAAAAAGCAGTCGATGACACTTAAAAAAAATTTTTCATTTGTAGACATTTTACAGGAGATGAAAGCAGATAATAATCCCCTGATGCTCCACAGTAAAAGAAAAAAAAAAGAAAAAGAAACAAAAAGAAAACCTTGTGCCCCTTTCTTTAATATTCCCTTGGCACAGACACCCCATCAGAATGTCTTTGGGTTCAGGTTTCATTTCGGAAACTTCACAGTGCAATACATCCTCAGCCATCCTGTTATTTTTTGGTTTTGAGTTTCAAAACTGTTTGAGGATTCCCCAAGATGCCAACGGTGGCCATGACTCTTAAAGTGTCTAGTAAATAGCATCCCTTGTGTCATCTCCTCTCAGGGAACAGCCCAAGGTATGGGAATGCAGTCTCTCTGTGGAGTGGTTGGATGCACTGTACCTGGAAGGAATCTCCAGGTATACCCTTGCGCTAAAAGCAAACCCCTTAGGACATTAAGATTTTCTTACCCCAACGGTTAGTTTCCATTCCTTAGAGACACATTGCAGTCCAGGCAACTGCATGCTGATACTGAGGAAAAAATGTTCTCAGATTGGTGAAGGGAGAGAAAATATTTCAAAAGACAAAGAAACCCAACCCAGTGAGGCAGTGCAAAAACCCGCAAAGTAAAATGCCCCTCACAGACACAGTGGAGCACAGCGTAGCGGCTCCTGGTGGGACGCTCATGACCCACTTCACTGAACAAGATAGGAGCAGGGAAAATATCCCAAGTCATAGAATGGCTTGACTTGACCCTTGGGTCAGATATGTCTGTGTTTCAATTGGCATTGTCACCTTCTAATTTTGTCACTTTGAAAATATTATCGTATTTATTTTAACTTCACTTTTTCATTAACTGTAAATTATGTTTTGTCAGTGGAGCTTCAAAGGTATGAAAATATTTATAAAAACATTAAGTTGGTGGATTTTGAATACAATTAAGTAGTAATATATTTCATTTGCTAAAAATTATTACTTACCAATTTCTTCAGCAGAATGAGTGTAGCACATTTTCCAGGTCAGTTTTTTATTTGTTTGAGAGGTGATTTGAAGCAGAATCTCACAGCTTTCTCTTGGAAATACTACCAGGTGTAAAGACAGGGATAGTCTCTCTTCCACTACAGTGGTAGGAAATGAATACATATCCACAAGCAAGTGAGGTAGATTAATTGTCAAATTACATAAATTTATCCCATCAGTTATTCTTTTTTTCAAAACAGAGAACTTGTGCAAGTGAATATCTCTGTTCCATATGCTGCCATCTGGGTGTCTGAAGGTAATGCTAAGTTTTAGGAGCTGAGACTTCGCACCCCGTGGAAGTGTTCACATATGATTAATTGTTTACCCAAATGATTTGTCATGAACATAATTAAATTACATGTTTATTTTCTGAAAGGGATAGACACTTTGGCTTTTCTTGATGAGTTATAAGATGTAAGCCCCTTATAATGTTCTTTTTTATTTTATTTTATTTTTTACATGTAGTTTCACTCTTGTTGCCCAGGCTGGAGTGCAATGGCACGACCTCGGCTCACTGCGAACTCCACTTCCCGGTGAAGCGATTCTCCTGCCTCGGCCTCCCGAGTAGCTGGGATTACAGGCATACACCACCACACCCGGCTAATTTTGTATTTTTAGTAGAGACGGGGTTTCTTCATGTTGGTCAGGCTGGTCTCAAACTCCTGACCTCATGTCATCTGCCCGCCTCGGCCACCCAAAATGCAGGGATTACAGGCATGAGTCACCATGCTCGGCCGTAATTTCCTCTCTTTTATACCTTAGATTTGAATAATTTTTGCTGGATTCTTCAAACATGAAGTATTTTTTAAATTGAAAACTAACTGAATGACTCTAACTGGTAAGTAGAGGTCTTAGACCATTGACTAAAAGCTAAGGCCCACCTTGATCCGGCAAAAGGGGACCACTGAAGGCCCAGTTGATTGTCCCTGGGTGTCTGCCCTGCAGGTGTCCAAGCCTGCTCACACCAACCATGGAAGGAGCCTTTGTCACTGCCAGAAGATATAGAGCCTTGGTAAGCTGGAAGTTCACAGGCAGATGCAGTTGAGGTTGAGATAGAAGAAATATTGGGAGATTCTTTCTAGAATGGAATTGTTATTGTCCTGAGACTGTTTCTAGATTTGGTCTAAGAAGTTACCTAAGAAGTATTGCAAGAAAGATTCTTCTAAATTTTTTTCAAAGTTTTCAACTTCTTTGCCTTTGGTTTGAATATCCTCCCGTAGCTCGGAGTAATTTGATCGTCTGAAGCCTTCTTCTCTCAGCTCGTCAAAGTCATTCTCTGTCCAGCTTTGTTCCGTTGCTGGTGAGGAACTGCGTTCCTTTGGAGGAGGAGAGGTACTCTGGTTTTTAGAGTTTCCAGTTTTTCTGCTCTGTTTTTTCCCCATCTTTGTGGTTTTATCTACTTTTGGTCTTTGATGACGGTGATGTACAGATGGGTTTTTGGTGTGGATGTCCTTTCTGTTAGTTTTCCTTCTAACAGACAGAACCCTCAGCTGCAGGTCTGTTGGAGTACCTGGCCGGCCGTGTGAGGTGTCAGTCTGCCCCTGCTGGGGGGTGCCTCCCAGTTAGGCTGCTCGGGGGTCAGGGGTCAGGGACCCACTTGAGGAGGCAGTCAGCCCGTTCTCAGATCTCCAGCTGCGTGCTGGGAGAACCACTGCTCTCCTCACAGCTGTCAGACAGGGACATTTAAGTCTGCAGAGGTTACTGCTGTCTTTTTGTTTGTCTGTGTCCTCTCAATAGATGCAGAAAAGGCCTTTGACAAAATTCAACAACCCTTCATGCTAAAAACTCTCAATAAATTAGGAATTGATGGGACGTATCTCAAAATAATAAGAGCTATTTATGACAAACCCACAGCCAATATCATACTGAATGGGCAAAAACTGGAAGCATTCCCTTTGAAAACTGGCACAAGACAGGGATGCCCTCTCTCACCACTTCTATTCAACATAGTGTTGGAAGTTCTGGCCAGGGCAATTAGGCAGGAGAAGGAAATCAAGGGTATTCAATTAGGAAAAGAGGAAATCAAATTGTCCCTGTTTGCAGATGACATGATAGTATATCTAGAAAACCCCATTGTCTCAGCCCAAAATCTCCTTAAGCTGATAAGCAATTTCAGCAAAGTCTCAGGATACAAAATCAACGTGCAAAAATCACAAGCATTCTTATACATCAATAACAGACAAACAGAGAGCCAAATCATGAGTGAACTCCCATTCACAATTGCTTCAAAGAGAATAAAATACCGAGGAATCCAACTTACAAGGGATGTGAAAGACCTCTTCAGGGAGAACTACAAACCACTGCTCAAGGAAATAAAAGAGGATACAAACAAATGGAAGAACATTCCATGCTCATGGGTAGGAAGAATCAATATCATGAAAATGGCCATCCTTCCCAAGGTAATTTACAGATTCAATGCCATCCCCATCAAGCTACCAATGACTTTCTTCTCAGAATTGGAAAAAACTACTTTAAAGTTCATATGGAAAAAAAAAAGAGCCCGCATCTCCAAGTCAATCCTAAGCCAAAAGAACAAAGCTGGAGGCATCACACTACCTGACTTCAAACTATACTACAAGGCTACAGTAACCAAAACAGCATGGTACTGGTACCAAAACAGAGATATAGATCAATGGAACAGAACAGAGCCCTCAGAAATAATGCCACATATCTACAAGTATCTGATCTTTGACAAACCTGACAAAAACAAGAAATGGGGAAAGGATTCCCTATTTAATAAATGGTGCTGGGAAAACTGGCTAGCCATATGTAGAAAGCTGAAACTGGATCCCTTCCTTACACCTTATACAAAAATCAATTCAAGATGGATTAAAGACTTAAATGTTAGACCTAAAACCATAAAACCCCTAGAAGAAAACCTAGGCATTACCATTCAGGACATAGGCATGGGCAAGGACTTCATGTCTAAAACACCAAAAGCAATGGCAACAGAAGCCAAAATTGACAAATGGGATCTAATTAAACTAAAGAGCTTCTGCACAGCAAAGGAAACTACCATCAGAGTGAACAGGCAACCTACAAAATGGGAGAACATTTTCGCAACCTACTCATCTGACAAAGGGCTAATATCCAGAATCTACAATGAACTCCAACAAATTTACAAGAAAAAAACAAACAACCCCATCAAAAAGTGGGCGAAGGACATGAACAGACACTTCTCAAAAGAAGACATTTATGCAGCCAAAAAACACATGAAAAAATGCTCACCATCACTGGCCATCAGAGAAATGCAAATCAAAACCACAATGAGATACCATCTCACACCAGTTAGAATGGCAATCATTAAAAAGTCAGGAAACAACAGGTGCTGGAGAGGATGTGGAGAAATAGGAACACTTTTACACTGTTGGTGGGACTGTAAACTAGTTCAACCATTGTGGAAGTCAGTGTGGCAATTCCTCAGGGATCTAGAACTAGAAATTCCATTCGACCCAGCCATCCCATTACTGGGTATATACCCAAAGGACTATAAATCATGCTGCTATAAAGACACATGCACACGTATGTTTATTGCCGCATTATTCACAATAGCAAAGACTTGGAACCAACCCAAATGTCCAACAATGATAGACTGGATTAAGAAAATGTGGCACATATACACCATGGAATACTATGCAGCCATAAAAAATGATGAGTTCACGTCCTTTGTAGGGACATGGATGAAATTGGAAATCATCATTCTCAGTAAACTATCGCAAGAACAAAAAACCAAACACCGCATATTCTCACTCATAGGTGGGAATTGAACAATGAGAACACATGGACACAGGAAGGGGAACATCACACTCTGGGGACTGTTGTGGGGTGGGGGGAGGGGGGAGGGATAGCATTGGGAGATATACCTAATGCTAGATGACGAGTTGGTGGGTGCAGTGCACCAGCATGGCACATGTATACATATGTAACTTACCTGCACATTGCGCACATGTACCATAAAACCTAAAGTATAATAATAATAATAATAATAATAAAAGAAAAAAAAACAAAAAAAAAAATAAAAATATGGATATAGAAAAAAAAAAAAGAAGTATTGCAAGAAAGAAAAAGTACAAATGATTAGATCTTTGAGGATCTCAAAGATTAGGTGGAAAAGGGCTTTATTTCATAGGGAGGAGAAAACAAGTTAACAAAGAAGATAGGAAGGGAAGCACAGGATGGAGGGTAGCAAAATCTGATCCCAGATAAGGTAACGTTTCACCTTGAAGTCAGCCTGTTCTTAGGAAGAGTATGTATAAATAAGGGTTGTAGGTTTGCTGAGGCTGTGGGTGAGTCAAAGTTCACGGGCTGGTTGGAAGAAGAGAAACAAGCAAAATTTTTGTAACGAGTACTTTGTTTTGACCACTGAAGACTAAATTACTGAATGATTGTTCATTTTTAAAAATAGGAATTTGCAATCTGTGTCCATCTTTGTGATAGGTTAAAAAAACAGCGGGGAGCATCCTCAAAGTCATAATGGGAAGCACGTTTCTCTTCACTCAGCTGTTCTTTGAGAATACAAAGAATGGGGGAATTTCTTTGAATATAGCTATTTCCAGGATTACCTTCACCCACAACTGTTCCTTGCCCTAGACTTCTCTTCCATTTGGCTCTTCGTGAGTTATATTTTTATAATAAAGTGGTAAATATAATTAGAGTTATTTGTTTTTTTTTAAAGTAATTCTGTCAAATTATTAACTTGAAAAGGGGTTTATGGGAGTCTCAGATTTATACGAGGTAGCTCAGAAGTATAGATGGGCTTCCAGGACATGTGACTGTCCTCTGCAGTGAGAGCGGTGATGTGAGACTGAACCCTGAATTTGTGGGGTCTGTGCGAACTCTAAGTTGTGTCAGAATTAAATTTTGGGGCAACAAATGGGTGTTGGAGAATCAGTGGGTTTTCAGGGAACTTTACACATTTAGGATCAAAAGTGATGTAAGAAGAAAGACAATGTGGGGGCCTCTGCTGGAGAGAGACTCCAGGTGTCTCAGGGAAGGTAGGCTCTGCTCCGCACACAGCCTGCTACACCATGCACTGCCCTGTGGTTCCAGGCATCCTCCCAGGGTGAGAAGGACCAAGGACTCTGAAGGAAGAATTTCTGAGAACAGATGCCCTCTGCCCTCCTGCCAACCTGAGGCCACCACATGTTTTTCACCCACCGAACATACGCACTCCGTGTTGATGTGGTCAAGCCCCTCCCAGGACAGGGCTTCGGCATCAAGATTGTTGCCATGCTACCTTTCCTCATAGACTTTCCCATCAAAAACCCACACACGTGCCTACAAGACCCCTGGCATATGCTCTACCTCAGACACCGAATCTGCAGTGGCAACCTGGTTTTTTCACCATCCCAGGTTTCTGTGCCACCTGATCATAATCTCACCTTCCTGCATGGACATAGAAATAAGTCAGAACAAAGTTTCACCTGGGTCAGTATCTGTACCATGAATCAGTCCTTCCACCAACCCTGTACTGTCTCCCAATTGTGGGTTCTTAATAGCACTTTCCCCTCTTTTACCTTCTAGTTCACCTCAAACCCTTTTTTTTTATGTGCACACAGTGTGCCCAAGGCCACCCTTCAGTTGCCTGAATCCAGCACCTACTAAAATTCAGATGTCCAGTAGTTCAAGACCATGGACCTAGACCAAATTTTTGCAGGAGGAAATACAAGTTAGAAATGAGAGGTTCTATTCTCCCATTTGAAAATAAAAACAATATATTTTTTCCTTTTCCCTTTTCTTAAACAATGTAATTTAGAAAACTTTCATTATTAATTTTTTGAGACAGAATGTTACTCTTTTACTGAGTCTGAAGTTCAATGGCATAATCATAGCTCACTGTAACCTTAACATTTTGGGTTTTAGCAGTCCTCCTGCGTCAACCTCTTAATTACCTAGGACTATAGGCATGCACCACCATGCCTGGCTAACTTTATTTATTTATTTATTTATTTTTTTCAAGACAGTGTCTTGCTCTGTGGGCCAGGCTAGAGTGTAGTGGCATGATCTTAGCTCAATGCAACTTCCGCCTCCCGGTTTCAAGCAATTCTCCTGCCTCAACCTTTTGAGTAGCTGGTATTACAGGTGCAAACCACCATGCATGGTTTATTTTTTATTGTTATTATTTTTAGGAGAGAAAGAGTTTCACCATTTTGGCCAGGCTGGTCTCTAACCCCTGAACTCATTATCCACCTGCTTCTGACTCCCAAAGTGCCGGGATTACAGAAGTGAGTCAACATGCCCAGCCATATTTATTTTAGTTTATTTTTTTATGGTGACAGAATTTCACCATGTTGCCTGTACTGGACTCAAACATTTGGCTTCAAGAGATCCTCCTGCCTTGGCCTCGCCAAATGTTGGGATTACAGGCTGAACCACCTTGTCTAGCCTGGTAAACTTTTATATGTACCTTTTTTTCTCTGCTTTTTGAAATATAAGCAAATCATTTTAACAGCTAAATAAGCCTTTTGCCATTCTTCGTGATACAGAATTGTCTTTATCTAAGACCTGGAAACTATTGCTTTGTTTTTTAATTTGGCAAAGATTTATCTATTTTTATTTTCAGTCTTTTGAAGTAGGCACAGCTCCGTACAGTGGCTCATGTTTTTAATCCCAGTGCTTTGGGAGGCTGAGATGAGGGAATTGCTTGGGCCCAGGAGTTTGAGACCAGCGTGGGCAGCATAATGAGATTCCTTCTTTATAAATAATTAAAATAAACTAGCAGGCCATGGTGGCACAGGAGGCTGAGGTGAGAGAATCATTCGAGCCTAGGAGTTTGAGGCTTCAATGAGCCATGATCACACCACTCTATCACTATACTCCAGCTTGGGTGACAGAGGGAGACCCTGTCTCTAAATAAATAAGTAAATTAAAAAATGTGTTTTTCCATACATAAAAATAAGTAAATAAACAGATAAATAAAATAGACATGGATTTGCTTAGAATAAAGCTAATTAGAAGATAACAGAAAAGTGAGCACCAAAGATGGGCTTCACCCTAGCAAATGATTCCAGCCTATTAGGACACTCACAGAATATTCCCTGCAGCATGACCGACATGAAAGTAGAATGTCATCATGTCAGGCTGCACCAGCGTCGGAAGACTAAACTCTGTGGGGAAGAACCTCCCTTATGGAATATTACCAAAAAGTGAGAGCCCAGCTCCTGCCCTGATGGGCTACAGAGATGAGTTCTTGAGATAACACATTTCATAGAGTAGTTTAACCTTTATTGTGTGTAACACTTTCTCCATTTTCCTGCGAAATCCTCCCTAGTAATAGTGTTAGCTTTTAAGTTTTGAGGGTCTGGAAGGACTGAAGCTGCATTCTGCAGGAGATACCTGGGGCAGAAAACTAATACAAACTGCAGCCACAGGCATAAATACTCATGAGCTATTGTAAAATGAAAACAATACAAAAGTCTTTACTGTTATTCACACAAGTGTGTGAACAGAGACTTTCCACATAACCAATTGCCACTGAGACTGATGAAGGTCAGATTCCACTGAAACAAGACTATGAGTTACTCATGGGAAGGCCGTAGGACAAAGCCCAGAAATTTTTCATATTTGAGTCTGGGTCCTGGGTCTGTCCCGGTCTTCTCGGGTTTCTGTCTGTAGAGACCCCTATGTGGCTTCTCTCAGCACAGCCCGGTGCTGGCTGTGGTTGCTGGTTTAGTGCAACTGCCCTTTTTCCAAAAAGAGGAAGGAGTTGGCCACGTCAAACAGCTCCTCATCAATCTGAATGCAGCTTTGTAAAAAGTGCCTAGAAACCACGAAAAGAAAAGTCAGTGGTCTGCCTTGTTTTCACCGTATGTGACACCTCCATTAGAAATTCTGCTTTTCTCTGCACTCCAGCCTGGGTGACAGAGCGAGACTTCATCAAAAGAAAGAAAGAGTGAGAGAGAGAAGGAAAGAAAGGAAGAGAAAGAAAGAAAGAAAGGAAAAGATAAGAGAAGGAGAAAAGAAAAGAAAAGAAAAGAAAAGAAAAGGAAAGAAAAGAAAAGAAAAGAAAAGAAAAGAAAAGAAAAGAAATTCTGCTCTTCAGATTAGGCACATAAAGAGAATCTGTATAAATCTCCATCAAGGAAGGAAACCAGAGGACAAGTTAAAGTCTTGGAATTCACATCTGAGTGCACAGACTCGTTCTCCAACGCTCTTCTTTTTATTCTGCCATCTATGGCCTGGGTATGAACAAGACAGATACACAAGGCTTCCAACACCTGACAGTCTGCTTCAGTCCAAGAAGAGTGCACTCCCTCTTGTTCCCCCTACAACTCATGGTACCAAGAAGTGGTGTGGGACTGCCCAGATGAGTTGACAAGAGAGGCCTGGGGTGGAGGGGCCTGTCTTGGGCTGCCCTATGTTATTTGCAGGTGCACCCGGCCAATAGCCAGGGGCATCAGCGATGAAGGCTGAGTTGACATCCGTGCTATCAGATAAGACTTTTACATTGAGTCTTTGTAAGGCCAAAACTCAGAAATTTCAGGGCACAGTGAAAGAACATCTCACTCTCTTGGGCATCTCTCACCAACAGAGGTGGATACAGAGCTGTCTCAAGAATGTGGGTTCCTGGTTTCTTAACTGCTGTTGAGTTCTGTCACCAAGAAAGTGTGTTAAACTCTTCAAGATTCCATCTACTGGGCCCCTTGTTTCTGTAAGACCTACCTAAAGGCCCCACTGTGCTACTGATGGCTCAGTCTCCTCTTCCATGTCCACTCTTTATTTGTACACAATTAGGCAAACACAACTTCCCCTTAATTCCCTGGAAAGAACTAAATGCAGCCTGGGTTCCAGGATAGAAGAGACAGCTGGAACATAACCTTGTTTTTCTTACCATCTCTGGGACCCAACAAAAGTCACTGTGTATTCGAGGCTTCCCCAGCCTCCTAGCATGCACAGTGGGGATGATGCTAACATCTACTTCCTAGGGGATGGATTAGGTGTATATAAGATAAGACATAAAAATAATGAGGTGATGTCACCTGTAGATGATGCACACACTTAGAGATGGAAGCATTAGGAGAATAGGTGGGAGGTAGCATGGGCCACAACTCAAACAGGCTTTTGGTCTGGCAGGGTGATCTTGGGAATGTCACTTCTCCACTGGGCCTCATTTTCATTCTGCTCCAGTACGAAGTTGAAATTAAATGTAGATATTGTCCTCTGGCATTCATATAGTTTAGCTGCTTGTCCCCAACCAAACCTCATTGTGTATTATAACCCCCAGGTGTTAAGGGAAAAACTTGAGGGGAGTTGATTGGATTATGGGGACGGGTTTTCCTCGTGCTGTTCTTGTGATAGTGAGTTCTTATGAGATCTGATAGTTTCATAAGCATCTGGTATATCCCCTGCTCTCACTAACTTCACTTGTCAGCCACTGTAATTGGAAGGTTTCTGAGGTGCCCCCACAATTATGTGGAACTGTGAGTCAATTAAACTTTTTTATGTTACCCAGTCTCAGGTACTTCATCATTGCAGTATGAGAATGCACTAATACAGGAATTCAACTTTCTAGTGCTTTCTCTTTATATTTAGAATCATATCTATGTGCCTTATCATGCCTATGACAGGGGAAGTCTTCACAAAGTCTCCCAGAACTAGGTGGTTAGTGACTCAGTTTTTATTGAATAAAATGGCCTACTGCCTGACGCCAGTAGTATGGCCCTTCGGTTTTGAGGAAAATATCATCTTGTAGGTTGGCCAACAAGGAGATAGGAGTCCAGATCAAATTTGTTTTGTGATACTGGCTTTAAGGCAGTGATTAGAAAAGGCCTAAGAAGTGAGTTCTGTAGGGGATTGCTGGAAGGGAAGCAGGAATATGCAAAGTCATGAGACATACACAGTCATCTCTTCTTGCTTCCTCACAGGTCACATGCAAATTCAGGGAGAGATAGTATGAAACACACAAAGGAAATTTGGGCTCTAACATCTGCAAACTGATTCTTCATGGACTTCAGTTGGCCATATTGGTTCCAACAATTTCAGCCAATGTTTAAAAATCTCATAAGCGGATAAAATTTTAGTGTTTCAACAAGCCGTTTCTTATCTTTCATTCTGAAGATCCGTTTTTTAAGCCATTTTTCTTAACAGTGTAGAGAGTACAAACTCAGCTTCTGTCCAATGAAATACAGAAAAGGATTTCAATTTTGTATTAGTTCAGGCTGCTATGCCAAAGAACCATAGATAGGCAGCTTATAGACAACAGGACTTAATTTCTCATACTTCCAGAGGTTCAAATTTGAGATCAGGGTGTCAGCATTGTTGAGCTCTGGTGATGACTCGCTTCTGAATTTCAGACTGCGCACTTCAGGTTTTATCCTCATTTTGTAGGAGTATGAGAGCCCTCTGCAGTTTCTTGTATAAAGCCAGTAATCTCTATATGAGGGTCCCACCCTCAGGGGTTAATTACATCCTACCTCCTTATAGCATTACACCGGGGGTTACAATTTTAACACAAATATAGAAGAAAAATTATTGTAACTCTCAAGTCTTTTTTTCTCTCTTTGTTTTTTTTTTGTTTGTTTTTGTTTTTGAGACGCAGTTTCACTCTTGTATCCCAGGCTGGAGTGCAGTGGTGTGATCTCGGCTTATTGGAACCTTCGCCTCCCAGGTTCAGGTGATTCTCCTGCCTCAGTCTCCCAAGTAGCTGGGATTACAGGCATGTGCCTCCACACCTGGCTCATTTTGTAATTTTAGAAGAGACAGTGGTTTCACCATGTTGTCCAGGCTGGTTTCAAACCGCTGACCTCAGGCGATCCACCCGTCTCAGCATCCTAAAGTGCTGGGATTACAGGTGTGAGCCACCGCACCCTGTCAAGATTTTTTTAAATCTCTCATTTTTCTCCTACTGGGTTTTTCCTGTTTGCGCCCTGATCTTTCTCTCTGTCTCTTTTTGTGTAAACCTTTTTGTCTAATTCTCTCTCTCTATTGTATTCTTCAAACACAGAAAGCAAGCTCCAATGCTATCAGATGCTCCATGTAGAGACTCACATAACAAAGACCTTAGGGGGTGCTCAGACCAGTAGAGAGAAGGAAAGTCAGGCTGTCTGTCCACACTAAACCCTGCAAATTTTCACACGAGTCAGCTTAAAGGCTCATACTTTGCCAGTCCAGCTTCTGTTCAGACCACAGCCCCAGTCTCATAAAAGACCTGAAGGCAGAGGTAGCCAGCTGAACTGTGTCCAGATTCTGGCCCACACAAATTATGAGATATTATATGTCATTGAAAAGTCCTGAGTTTTAGGGCAATGTTGTCAGAAAGGAGCAGATATCTAACCTCATCTCCCAGGTCCTAGGATTCTCCATCCCTCTGCTTATATCTTCCTCAGGCTGTCTGCAGCCAAATTAGTTCCTTTGTAACCTCTGTCAAACTCACACCTATGAGTCTCTTCACTAAAGGTGGCTTCTCCCTGACACATTCTTGTGCAGATGCCTTCCTGTTGTCATCCTCATCATGGATTAAAAGTCACCTCAGTGAGGCCTGAGGTCCTCCCATGCAATAATTTTCCAGCTTTTCTTCTCAACAATCTACTTTATATTATAGTTCTTGCTCTTTCCTTTCACATATACTTGCTTTAGTACTTTTGTCCAGCTGTCCTCAGACTGTTTGGTCCTGAGTTGGGGGGTGCAGGCATGATGTAATAATTTTCTGTACCACATGTTTGACCCACCAGGTTAGCTGGCAAGGGGTGAGTTTAAGGGAAAACAGACTGGCTGTGGTTATATGGGGGATCTCTAATATCCCTTCCTCTTTTCACCACATGATAATGTGGAGGTCACTCATAACAACATGAGATGTGTGACTCTTACTTGTTCCAGCTGCTCCAGCAAAGCTCAGTGGACACCAGAAACAGCAGGCTGTAACCACCTCCAGGTCATCACTAATACCACAGCCCCATGCATGAGTACTACGAAACAAATCACGTACCTTGATTTTTGTGTCTTCAAGACACCGGTTCTTCAAGGTCCTAGGGGATAAAGTAGCAGGATCTGAAGGTCCCAAGTATAATGAATGACCTAGGAATCCCCTTTTGCCCTCTCTTTGCCTCCACCATTTCGGTTGTGCTATTTACTCATGAGGTATCCTCCCCTTATCCAGTGAAATCATTTTCTACCACTTTCAAATGAGGACCTTAAGAACCCAAAAGTAGTTGGGATTTTCGTGGACTTCAGCCTCGGAGTCCAATGCTCTGGCACATTTAACTGTCTCATCTAAATCTACCCAAGAAGCCTCTCAAGTGGCCATGCTTCCCTCTGATTTGAAGGACCTGCAGAGAGTGGATGCATTTTTGCAGTCTCAGAGCAAGAATGCAAGCTGGCAGACACTTATGAGTATGTGAAATCATCGAGGTCACCCACTTCAGGCACTCCTTTTTATGAGGAATAAAACAGGCTTTCCTGTAGGCATTGTCTACATTAGGCTGAAGTGGAGCATAGCTCATTTTACTTCCAGGTGCCCTCAGAGCTGGATGCAGAACCCCAGTCCTGTCATCTTGAAACTGATATGGAGAGGTCCCCATGTGAAAAGAACCCTAGATCTGCTCATTTTCTGTGCCCTTGAATGTGTAGCTACAGACTATAATTTCCAAAACAAACCTGATAGGTGGGATGGAGCCAAGGCCAAGGAAGGTGGAGCCCTCCCTAATGCTCTGGAGCCTGCCTACCTCCTGAGATCTGGACTAGTCCCTGCCTCTTTTGGGACCTCAATTACCCAATTGTAATGAGAAATTAAATGTAAGACTTCATAAGCATATGCTCTGTGAGAATTTGGTGTCAGAGTCCTCAATACTGGATGGTTTTTGGGATGGGGAGGGTTTGGGCCCCATGGGTTCTCAGGCCCCCTGTCATACCCAGTGCAGTAGGTGTAGAGATCTGGACAGCCAGGTCTTCTTTCCTGAGCCAGCTGATTACAATACAATTGACCAAGGGCTCTCATCTTAAATATGGTTTCACAGGATAACCCACCTTCAGCCACCACCTGCTCTGTGCTTCCTATATTTTGGGTAGCTGATGAAAACCCCCAGAATACTGAGGGAGCCCAAGAAACTAGACTTGTGGGCCTGGAGAAAAGAAAAAAACACTTTTCTATTTCTCCCAAACTGTAGAATCTCTTGTGAAATATTTAATTTTGATTATATCTGAGCTTGATAGTACGTTCGTGTGTTAACAGCTGCATAAATTTATTTTTTGTGTGTGAAGTGTGGGATAATGTCTTTGCCATGTTTTAAATGAAATTCTAAAAGCTCTCTTCAGAGTGGAGATGTGAGCATCTTTGTGATATAAACTGCACAAATTTGTTGCCAGTTTGTTCTTTTTGTTTTTGTTAAAATGTTTTGTTTTATTCTGGTTTGGATGTCTTTTGGGGTTTTGTTTTGTGGCTACTTATTACTATAATGTAACTTCTCCTCTAATTGACTGACAGGTTTGTACATTCTCAATAAAATATTTTGGTAAAATCTTTGTAAATACTGTGTAGTCAATTTTACATTACAGAAACATAAAACAGTCAAGACTATCATGATGAAAAAGAAAGACTCAGGGCTTAAAAAGTAAAATATGAACCAGCTAAAGTAGTGTGTAAAGAGAAACTTATAGCACTAAATGCCCACAAGAGAAAGCAGAAAAGGTCTAAAATAGACACCATAACACCACAATTAAAAATACTAGGGAAACAAGAGCAAACAAATTCAAAAGATAGCAGAAGACAAGATTTAAGATCAGAGTAGAACTGAAGGAGATAGAGACACAAAAATCCCGTCAAAAAAATCAATGAATCCAGGAGCTGTTTTTTGAAAAGATCAAGAAAATAATTAAACTACTAGCCAGACAAATAAGGAAGAAGAGAAGAATGAAATACATGCAAAAGGAAATGATAAAGGCGATATAACCATTGATCCCACAAAATAAAAAGGATCATTAAAGAATATAGTAAATACCTCTTTGCAAATTAACTAGAAAATCTAGACGAAATGGATATATTCCTGGACACATATACCCTCTCAAGTCCAAACCAGTAAGAAGTCAAATCACTGAATAGGCCAATAACAAGTTCTAAATTTGAGACACTAATTACTAGCCTACCAACGAAAAGAAGTCCAGGACCAGACGGATTCACAGCCGAATTCCACCAAAGGTACAAGGAGGAGCTGGTACCATTACTTCTGAAACTACTTAAAACAATAGAAAAAGGGGTACTCCTCCCTAACTCATTCTATGCGGCCAGCATCATCCTGAAACCAAAACCTGGCAAAGGCACAACAAAAAAAGAAAATTTCAGGCCCGTATCCCTGAAGAACATCGACGCGAAAATCCTCAATAAAATACTGGCAAACCGAATCCAGCAGCACATCAAAAACTTATCCACCATGATCTAGTCAGCTTAATCCCTGGGATGCAAAGCTGATTCAACATATGCAAATCAATAAATGTAATCCATTACATAAACAGAACAAATGACAAAAACCACATGATTATTGCAATAGATGCAAAAAAGACCTTCAAATAAAATTCCACACCTCTTCATGGGAAAAACTCTCAATGAATTATGTATTGATGGAACCTATCTCAACATCATAAGAGTTATTCATGACAAATGCAGAGCCAATATCATACTGAATGGGCAAAAACTGGAAGCATTCCCTTTGAAAACCTGCACAAGTCAAGAACACCATCTCTCCCCACTCCTATTCAATATAGTATTGAAAGTTCTGGCAATCAGCCAAAGAAAGAAAGAAAGAAAGCGTATTCAAATAGGAAGTCAAATTGTCTCTGTTTGCAGATGACATGATTGTATATCTAGAAAACCCCATCATCTCAGCCCAAAATCTCCTTAAACTCATAAGCAACTTCAGCAAAGTCTCAGGATACAAAATCAATGTTCAAAAATCACAAGCATTCCTATACGCAATAATAGGCAAACAGAGAGCCAAATCATGTGTGAACTCTCATTCACAATTGCTACAAAGGGAATAAAATACCTAGGAATCCAACTTAAAATGGATGTAACGGACCTCTTCAAGGAGAACTACCAACGGCTGTTCAAGGAAATGAAAGAGGACACAAACAAACAGAAAACAATCCGTGCTCATGGATAGGAAGAATCAATATTGTGAAAATGGCCATATTGCTCAAAGAAATTTATAAATTCAGTGCTATCCCCATCAAGCTCCCATTGACTTTCTTTACAGAATTAGAAAAAAAAAAACTACTTTAAATTTCATATGGAATCAAAAAAGATCCTGCATAGACAAGACAATACTAAGCAAAAAGAACAAAGGTGGAGGCATCACGCTAGCTGTCTTCAAACTATGCTAAAAGGCCACAGTAACCAAGACAGGATGGTACTAGTACCAAAACACAGGATCTTACTCTATCTCCTGGGACAGAGTGCAGTGGTGCAATCACAGCTCACTGTAACCTCAAATTTCTGAAGACAAGCAGTCATGCCACCTATGTATCCTGAGTAAATATGACCACAGTTGTGCACACGACCACTCCTGTATAGTTTCTTTAAAAAAAAAGTGTACAAACAGAATGTTGCTATATTGCCTCGGCTGGTCTCAAACTCGTGGTCTCAGGCAATCCTACTGCCTCAGTCTGAAAGTGCTGGCATGAGCCACCATACCTGGAATTTTTTCTCTTTTAAGAAAAAAGGACTTTAAATAATTAATAGTAAAATAAAATAAGAAAAAGTATTGCATAACGATAAAGGGTTCAATTCAACAAGAAGTCTTAACTATCCTAAATGTAGATGGACCGAACTTTGGGGAACATAGAGTTATACAACAAGTACTGCTAGACCTACAATAATACTCAAGTAGACACACAATAATAGTAGGGGAATGCAACTCCCCACTAAGTGTTTGACAGATTATGTAGGCAGAAACTTAACGAAGAAATTCTGGAGTTTGATTTGACATTTGATCAACTGAAACTAATAGACATTTATAGTATACGCCACACATCATCTATGGAAAGTAAATTCTTCTCATCTGCACACAGAATATACACTAGGATTGACCACTTCCTAGCCATAAAGCAATTATCCATACATTATTTAAAAATTAAAATTATGTCAAACATACTGTCAGGCCACAATGGAACAAAGCTAAAAATCAATACCAAGAAAATCTCACAAAATCACAGAATGATATTGAAATTAAACAACTTGCTCCTGAATGAATTTTGGGTCAACAACAAAATTAAGGCAGAAAATTAAAAAATTTTTGAAATAGATGAAGAGGCACAATATAACAAAATGTCTGGGATGTAGGAAAAGCACTGTTAAGAGGAAAGTTGAGAGTGCTAAATACCTGCATGAAGAAGTTACAAAGATCTCAAACTAACAATTTAAAATCACACTTAGAGAAACTAGAAAAATAAAAACAAACTAACCCCAAAGCTAGCAGAATGGGAAAAATATTCACAACCTATGAACCTGAAAAAATCTAATACTCACAACATGTAAGAAACTTAAAGAATTCACAAGCAAAAATTACCCCATGAAAAAGAGGGCAATAACCGACACTGTTCTAAAGAATACATACAAGTGGGCAAATAACATGAAAAATGCTCATCGTCACTAACCATCAAGGAAATGTAAATAAAAACCACAATAAGACACCATCGTACACCAGTTAGAATGGCTTTTGTTAAAACGTAAGATGATAATAGATGTTGAAGAGGTTTTAGCGGGAAAAAAATCACTTATACACTGTTCATACGAATACAAATTAGTTCAGCCACTGTGGAGAGCAGCTTGGAGCCTTTCCAAATAACTGAGAGTTAAACTATGATTCAACCCAGCAATTTCACCGCTGGGTATATTCCCAGAAGAGAATAAATTCTTCTACCAAAATAGCACATGCACTTGTTGGTTCATCACTACACTATTTATAAGAGGAAAGACATGAATCAACCTAAGTGCCTATTAATGGTAATTTTGTTTTTTTCTGAGATGAAATCTCACTGTGTTGCCCAGGCTGGAGTGCAGTGGCTCCATCACAGCTCACTACAACCTCCGCCTCCCAGGTTCAAGCAATTCTCCTGCCTCAGCCACCCGAGTAGCTGGGACTATAGGCCCCTGCCACCACGCCCGGCTAACTTTTATATTTTCAGTAGAGACGGGGTTTCATTATGTTGTCCAGGATGGCCTCGATCTCCTGACCTCATGATCCACCCACATCAGCCTCCCAAAGTGCTGGGATTACAGGCGTCAGCCACCGTGTCCAGCCTATTAATGGTAAATTGAATATAAAAAGTGTCACATGTACACCAATACTTCTTAGCAAAAAAAAAAGACACACAAAAAAACAAAACAAAACTTGTTCTTTGCAGCAACGTCAATAGAACTAAAGGCCATTATACAGAGCAATTTAATGCAGAAATGGAAAACGAAAATACTGCATGTTCTCACTTATAAATGGAAATTAACGCCGGGTACAAATGGACATAAAAACAAAAATAATAAACAACTCTTAGAGGGTGGAGAGAGGGAGGGACCAAGAACTGAAAAACTGTCTACTTAGTACTATGCTCACTGCCTGGGTGATGGAATTCCTCACATTTCAAGCCTCAGCATTATAAAAAATACCCATGTAAAAAACCTGTGTAGGTACTTCCTAAATCTAAAATAAATTTGAAATTCTAAAAAGAGGTCTTACTCTCTCACCCAGACAGGAATACAATACCATGATTATAGCTCAATGCAGTCTCATATTCCTGGGGAACACAAGCAATAGTCTTACATCAGCCTCCAACTTCCTGAGACTACAGGAACATTCCGCCATGCATGGCTAATCTGTAGAAATATTTTTTACATACACAATATTGCCCAAGGTGGTCTCAAATTCCTGGCCTTAAGTAATTGATATTGTTTGGCTCTGTGTTCCCGACCGAATCTCACCTTGAGTTGGAATAATCCCCACATGTCCTGGGAGGGACCCAGTAGGAGGTAATTGAATCATGGGGGTGGGAATTTCCCGTGTTGTTCTCACGATAGCAAATAAGTCTCATGTGATTTGATGGTTTTATAAGTGGAGGTTCCCCTTAACAAAGTCTCTTGCTTGCTTCAATAATGGTGAGACCTCCCTAACCATGTGAAACTGGAGACCATTAAACCTTTTTTCATGATAAATTACCTAGTCTTGTTTTTGTCCTTATTAGCAGCATGAGAATGGTTTAATACAGTAGTCCTCTTGCCTTAGCTTTCAAAGTAGCTGGAATTACATGCACATGTCACTGTGCCTGGCTAAAACACCTAGCTTAAAGATGCTCAGTCAGCTAAAGAAGGACATAGAAAACTAAACAGAAAAATAAAACAATGCATGAAGATAATGAGATTATCAGCGAAGTGATTAAAAGTACAAAATAGAAACATAAAGTGTAGAGCTGAAAAGTAAAATACCTGAATTTAGAGATTCATTAGAAGGTCCAGCAACAGGTTTGATCTAGCAGGAAAAAATCCATCATGCTTGATAAGAAGTCATTTGAAATTATAGGCTGTGGAGGCTAAAAATAATTTTAAAAATTAAGAGAGCCTAAGGGACTTATGGGATACCATTAAAATGGCCAATATACTTATAATGGGAATTCTAAAATAAAAAGAGAGAAAAGAGAGCAGCAAAGTTATTTCAAGAAACAAACAGTGGCCGAGAACTCTCAAAATTTGAGGGAGAAAATGACCTAAAATTTAATGAAACTTTACCAACTCTAACTATATTCTTTGTTATTATAATGAAGCTGCACAGAATACTTTAATTCTGCTATATATTTGAGATAACAAAGACTTAAAAATGACTGTAAATCTTTGCCAGTAGATTTACAATACAAAATGATATAACTTGTGACACCAAGAAAACACATAGGGAGCCATAAAGAGGCAGGGTTTTGTATGAAATAGTAGTTATTCTTGGTAATAGCTATAGTAACAACAAAGAAAATACCTATAGTACTTAGGGTTTTGAGACTACTCTGGGCAACATGGCAAAACCCTGTCTCTATGAAAAATAACAAAAATTATCAGGAATAGTGGTGCGCCTCTGTGATCCCAGATACTCAGAAGGCTTTGGTGGGAGGATTGTTTGAGTTGAGCCTGAGAGGCAGAGCTTGCAGTAAGCAGAGATTGTGCCACTGCACTCCAGCCTGGGTGACAGAGCAAGACCATGTCAAAAAAAAAAAAAAAAGGAAATATCTATAGTATACACGCACGAAGACACACACACACAGAGAGTAATGAGAAAAGAATTAAAACATGTCACTACAAAAATCAATAATATACTTAGAAAGAGAACAAGAGAGAAAAACAGGAACAAAATAGCTACAGAACCGGCCAGGGGCGGTGGCTCACGCCTGTAATCCTAACAATTTGCGAGGCCGAAGCGGGTGGATCAACGAGGTCAGGAGATCGAGACCATCATGGCTAACACGGTGAAACCCCGTCTCTCCTAAAAATAATAAAAAGTAAAAATAGCCAGGCGTGGTGGCGGGCGCCTGTATTCCCAGCTGCTGGGGAATCTGAGACAGGAGAAAGGCATGAACCAAGGAGGCGGAGCTTGCAGTGAGCTAAGATCTCACCACTGCACTCCAACCTGGGCGACAGAGTGAGACTGCGTCTCAAAAAAAAAAAAAGCAAGAGGACCTAAAACAAAAAAGAAACAAAATGCAATAGAAAATCATTCCCTTTTAGTAATTTTTTTATATAAATAAATTACATCAATCAAAAACATACTTTCACTAAATAAATTCATGAAACAAGGTTCAACTCTCTGCTTCCTAGAAAAAAACAAATTATGATCTGGAACACATATAACCCGTACATAAAAGAATAAAAAAAATTAAATGCAAAATCAAATATTGTCATGGTAGACAAAATACATATTATATCAAAAACTTCCTCAAGAGACGAGAGGAAATGGACAATAAAAACAACAATAAATGCAACAACAATAAACCGACATACAACAATAAAAGCAACAACATTGAAACAACAAACAACAATAAAAGCAACAACAGCAACATATGTGCCTTACATCACGGTTCCCAAATATATGAAGCAACATTTTACAGAACTGAAACATGAAGTAGCCAGCACCTGATAACAGTAGATGACTTTTATATCTGACTTTTAGTAATGTAAATTAAAAAAAAAAATAAGATGAATAAGTAAACAGAGGATTTCAACAAATACAATAGAACAATCAGACCTAACACTCACATTTATATCTCTCCACTCAACAGCAGAATATGCAATACTTTTAATCACACATGCCACAATATTCCAGATAGACCACCTGTTAAGTTAAAAAACAAATCTTAGTAAATTTAAACGGATGGAATTACCCAAATTATTGCTACCTATGATACAATAAAACAAGAAGTTAAAAACACCAGCATGTCAAAGAATAAGTAAAAATTAAACAACAAATTCTCAAACACTCTTGTTCAAGAGGTTGTAGGCTTAATATTGTTAACATGTCACTACTAAAGAAAGTGGTCTACAGATTCAATGTTCTTTCTTTTCTTTTCTTTCTTTTTATCTTGAGATGGAGTTTTGCTCTTGTTGCCCAGGTTGGAGTGCAATGGTGTGATCTCAATTCACTGCAACCTCCACCTCCTGGGTTCAAGCAATTCTCCTGCCTCAGCCTCCTGAGAAGCTGGGATTACAGGCCTGTGCCACCACACACGGCTAATTTTGTATTTTTAGTAAAGACGGTGTTTTTCCATGGCTGGTCTCAAACCCCTGACCTCAGTTGATCCACTTTCCTCAGCGTCCCAAAGTGCTGGGATTACAGGCATGAGTCACCACCCTCAACTGATTCAATATACTTTCTATCAAAATACCAATGAAACTTTTTGCAGAAGTTTTAAAATATTCTACAATTTTTATGGAATTTCAAGGGATCACAAACAGCCAAACAATATTGGGGAAAAAAATGTAAAGATAGAGGCATCATACTGTCTAATTTCAAAATATACTACAAAGGTATAGTAATCAAAACACTTTGGGACTGACATAAAGACAAATGAATGATGAAACAGATGAGAGAGTCCAGATATAAGACCTCATGGGTTTAGTAAACATATTTTTAAAAAGTGTTCCAGGAATTCACAATAAGGAAAGAACAGTCTCTTCAACAAACAGTATTGGGAATAATAAAAATTCACAGGGAAAAAATAACAAAGTTAGACCTTACCTTGCACCAAATAAAAACATAAACTCAAGGCTGGGTGTGTTGGCTCACACCTGTAATCCCAGCACTTTGGGAGGCTGAGGCAAGTGAATCACAAGGTCAGGAGATCAAGACCATCCTGGCCAACATGGGGAAACCACGTCTCTACTAAAAATACAAACAAAAATTAGTTTTCAGTGGTGGCACATGCCTGTAGCTCCAGACACTCGGAAGGCTGAGGCAAGAGAATCTCTGGAACCTGGGAGGCAAGAGTTTCAGTGGGCCGAGATCATGCCACTGCCGTCTAGCCTGGCGACAGATAAAGACTCCATCTCAAGTAAAGAAATAAACTCAAAATAACAAATTTTTTGTAGTTATTAAAATGGAATTTTTAACTTTATTTTTCAGATCGTTTGCTATAAGCATACAGAAAGCTAATATTTTGTTGATTTTCTGCAATGTTATTGAACTTGTTTAGTAGTTCTAATAGTTTTTGGTGTAGTGTTTAGAGTTTTTCACATATAAGATTATTTTGTCCACAATCAGAGACCATTTGACTTCGTCCTTTCCAATTAGTATGAGTTTTATTTCTTCCTCTTGCCTAATGTCCTTGGCTAGGACTTCCCGTACTATGTTGAATAAGAGGGCTGAAAGTGGGGGTGATTTGTGTTGTTCCACATGTCAGAGAGAAAGCTTTCAGCTTTTCCTTGCTCAGTATAATGTTAGCATTGCTTTGTCATAAATGAACTATATTGTGTTGAGGCACATACCTTCTATTCCTAATTTGTTAAGAGTTTTCATCATAATGAATATTGAATTTCATCCAACGCTTCTTCTGCATACGCAAAAGTTACAAAAATTAAAATACTTAATGTGATGGTCAATACAGGATGTCAAATTGATTGGATTGGAGGATAGAAAGCATTGATCCTGGGTGTGTCTGTTAGGGTGTTGACAAACGAGATTAACATTTGAGTCAGTGGGCTGGGAAAGGGAGACCCACTCTTAATTGGGTGAGCACCATCTAAGTGAATAGAAAGCAGGCAGTGAATAGAAAGCAGGCAGAAAAATGTAAAAAGGAGAGACTGGCCTAGGTTCCCAGCCTACATCTTTCTCCTGTGCTGGACGCTTCCAGCCCCCAAAAACCAGACTCCAAGTTCTTCAGCTTTGGTACATGGACCGCCTCTCCTTGCTCCTCAAACTTGCAGACAACCTATTGTGGGATCTTGTGATATCTCCAGGGAAGCCCGACTAATACACCTAGCAACAAACTTATCTAAAAAAGTAAAGGATCTCTATTCTGAGAACAACAAAACATGGATAAAAAATATAAAATACAAATGAATACATGAAAAAATCTTGTGTTTATACACTGGAAGACTACTGTTAATATAGCTACCCAAAGTGATGTACAGACGTCACGTGATTTTTATCAAAATATCAATGACATTTTTTCAAAGAAGTAGAAAAAATATTTTAAATTTATGTGGATCCACAAAAAACTCTGAATAGACAAACAACTTTGAGCAAAATAAGCAAAGCTAAAGGCATCACTTTATCAAACTTCAAAACTTCCTATAAAGCTACAGTAACCAAAACAGCACTGTACTGCCATAAAAACAAACAAATAGACTAATGTGCCCAATAAGCCCAGAAGTCAATTTACGCACCTAAAGCCAACTGATTGTCAACAAAATTGCCAAGCACACACTTTAGGGAAAAGCTAATCTCGTCAATAAATGGTGCAGGGCCATTTAAATAGTTATATTCAGAAAAGTTATACTAGACCATCGGGCCTTGCCATACATGAAAATCAACTCAAAATAAGACTTAAATGTAATGCCATAAATTATGAAACTATTAGAGAAAAACATAAAAAAAGCTTTATAACATTGGACTGGGAAAGGATTATTAAAATAAGGTGTCAAAACATACGCAACAAAATCAAAAGTAAGCAAACAACATTATGTCAAACTAAAATGCTTTTTCATATTAAAAAAACAACTAAAAGATTGAAGAGACAGCTTAGGCAATGAAAGAAAACGTTTTCAGGCTATACATATGACAAAACGCTAATATTCAGAATATAAAAGAAATTTTAAAATCTCAAAATAAATACACTTATAATCTAATTTAAAAAATGCAAAAGATCTTAACAGACGTTTGTCAAAAAGAGATACAAAAATGGCTAACTGGAACATGAAAAGATGTTCTACATTACTAATCACCAAAGAAATGCAAATCCAAACCGCAATGAGGTACCACCTCACTCCCATTAGAATGGCTATAATAAAAATAAATAAATAAATAAATAAAAAGTACTAATGAGTATATAAAAACTAGTGAATGTATGCATTGTTGGTGGAATTGTAAATTAGTATGGCCATTATAGAAAATAGTATGGAGGTTTCAGAAAGAAATTGAAAATAAATCTATTATATGATCCAGCAATTTTACTCCTGGCTGTATATCCAAAAGAAAGGATATCACTGTGTTGAAAAGGTATTTGCATTCTCATGTTAATTAAAGAACTATTTATAATAGCTTACATATGGAATCAATTCAAATGTACAGCAACAGATAAATGGATAAGGAAAATGTAATTTATATACACAGTGAAATCCTATTCAGCCATAAGAAGGGATAAAATTCTGTCAGTTAATAGAGCATGGATGAAACTTGAGCATAGCATGTTAAGTAAAATAAGCCACAGAGAGAAACACAAGTACTTTATGATCTTATTATCTCACTCATTTGTGTAACCTGAAAAAAAGGGTTGATATAAGCAAAGAGTACAACGCGGGTTGTACTGAATAGGAGGACTGAAATAGGAGGATGGGAAAAGGCTGCTTAACAAGTATTGTGTTACAATTAGACAGGAGAAAGAAGTCTTTGTTTTTTATTACACGGTAGAATAATAATAATTAATGAAAAGGTATCGCATATTAAAAAATACCTAAAAGAGACCAGTTGTGGTGGCACATTGCTGCAATCCATACATTTTGGGAGACTGAGGTGGGAGAATCACTTGAAGACAGAAGTTCAAGATGAGCCTGGACAACATAATGTGACCCTGTCTCTGTGAAAAATTAAAACATTATCCAGGCATGGTGGCAGGTTCCTCTGGTCTCAGCTAATTGGGAAGCTGAGGTTAGAAGATTGTTTGAGGTTACTGTGAGCTAGGATTGTACCACTGCACTCCAGTCTGGGTGTTAGAGCAAGATCCTGTCCCTAAAAAAAGTTAATACATAAAGATAAAATAAAATAGCTAGAGAAGAAGCTTTTGAATGTTCTCACCACAAAAATAACACAAGCATGAGGCAATAAATATACTAAGTACTCTGATTTTTATTGCTATACAACATACATACATAATTGTTTCCCCAAAATATGTACAATTAAATGTGTCAATTTTAAAAAATGAAGACTATAATGTAAAACCTATAGCTGTAAAATTCCTAGCACAATACAGAAGGGTGAAGCTTCATGACAATTGGTCTTGGCAATAATTTGGGGGATGTAACATCAACGGATCAGACAACAAAAGCAAGGGAATACACATGGTACTAAATCAGTGTGAGAAAAATATCCCAAACAGGCAAAGCAGAACATGGAATAGATATATGCACAATTATGTACATTGTAGTATTACTCACAAACATACTACCTGGAAGCAAATGTACCTTTAAGGATGAGTAGATTCAACAAACAGGGCACGTATATTCACTGGGATAGCATTCAGCCTTAAATATAAGGAAATCTTGAAAAGTACTACAATAAGGACAAATCTTGAAAACATTCGGTAAAGTAAAACAAGACAGTCAAAAAGGAAAACCGTATAATTACACTTATATAAAATATTTAGTCAGTCAAACTCATAGAAACGAAGTGTTGTAGTCTCAGCAGTGCACCAAGATGTAACAGTATCTCTAGTCTGAGATCACACCCAGAGTTCTTTTTTCTACCTCTAAGGAGATTAAGGAGTGAGAACACAAAGGTGAGGTTGGAGTGAAAGTTTGATAAGCAAGAGAAAAAAGCTCTTTGCCAGCAGAACAGGTGTCTGAACGGGGTGCCCTCTACGAGGCTGGGGTCCAGGGTTTTTATGGACTGGGAAGGGAAGGGAAGGGAATGTGCCTAGTTCACAGACTGTCTTGAAAAACGTGTGGCTCAGCTTGGTCCATGACTTTGGCCCGGTACCAATCAGGGGCTGAAGGGATGATTCACAGATGCTACTTAGCTTGGCCCAGGACTTATCAGAAGATAAGGTGAAAGATTGGCCAAGCAGCTTGGCCCGGGAGCAATTAGGGGCTGAAGTAATTATTCGTAGAGATCAGACTTACAGTTCAAATAAAGGAGAGTATCGACGGGAATGCACCAGAGACCACTGTGCTTATGCCCACAAAAGGAGAAGAAACATTTTCCTGGGAGCCCACTGACTGTACAAAGGGCAAAGGAGTTTCTTTTTTTCTTTTTCTGTTCTTTATTTCATTTTTTTTTCTTTTTGAGACTTACTTTCTTCTTATTATTTACTTATTTATTTATTTATTTATTTATTTTGAGATGTAGTTTTGCTCTTGTTGCCCAGGCTGGAGTGCAATGGTGCGATCTCGGCTCACAGCAACCTCCGCCATCTGGGTTCAAGCGATTCTCCTGCCTCAGCTTCCCAATTAGCTGGGATTACAGGCATGCGACAGCATGCCCGGCTAATTTTGTATTCTTAGTAGAGACGGAGTTTCTCCATGTTGGTCACGCTGGTCTCGAACTCCCGACCTCAGGTTATCCGCCCGCCTCTGCCTCCCAAATTGCTGGGATTACAGGCATGAGCCAACGTGCCTGGACAAACAAAGGCATTTCTATGCCAGTTCGGTCTTGTTCCCTTAACTAAGTGGGCTGGAGGTTTGTACAAGTTTCTATCCAAATGGGCCAGAGGTTTTTCTATCTGTGCAGCCATGGGCAGGTCTCCATGCACAACACCAAGTGCTAGTTCCCTTGTTGGTGTCTGCAGCTTGATTTTTTCCAGGATTCATTTTATATTATGCAGGGATGAGACACTGACCCAAGGTCCAGGGACTTTCCAGGGACCCTTCTGTTGCTACCTACATAAAGCAAGCTAACTAACTTCTTTCACAAGTAATGAGTATTCACTTTTACTTTTGTAAGACAAAAATTATCTAAAACCTACTGCAAAACAATAGAACTATACTTACCACTTCTAAACCATATACTTAAAATGTTAGAAAGTGACAATGGCATGATTTTAACGACAATTAGAAACTTAAGACTACCTAAAACGCACAGTTACAAAATCTTCAAACATCCCCTTCAAATAATAAAGGGTTCTTCTCTCATAATTGCTTAGATTAACTATAAGTTGATTGTGAATTTACGATTATTTTTCCCTGACTACTCACCAAGATAGAATAAAATAATCACTAGAAACCAAGAAAAGAGGGAAATTTATAGCAGTAATGTCCACATCAAAAAGCTAGAAAGGGCCGGGCATGGTACCTCATGCCTGTAATTCCAGCACTTTGGGAGGCTGGGGCAGACAGATCACTCGAGGCCAGGTGTTCAAGACCTGCCTGGCCAACACAGCAAAACCCCATCTCTACAAAAAAATACAAAAATTAACTGAGCATGATGATGCACATCTCTAATCCCAGCTACTCAGGAGGCTGAGACAGCAGAAATGACTTAAAACTGAGAAGTGGAGGTTGCAGTGAGCCGAGATCATGCCACTGTACTCCAGCCTGGGCAACAGAGTGAGACTCTCCCACAAGAAAAAAAAAAAAAAATCCTAGAAAGATCTAAAGGTAACAGACTAACATCTTGATTAAAAGAACAAGAAGACCAAGTGAAAAAGAAACTGAAAGCTAGCAGAAAACAAGAAATAACCAAGATCAGAGTAGAGCTGAAGGAGATAGAGACACTGAAAACTCTTCCAAAAAAAATAAACTCAACCAATCCAGGAGCTGTTTTTATGAAAAAAATTTATAAACTAGATGGAACACTAGCTAGACAAATAAATAAGAAAAGAAAGAACCAAACACAATGAGAAATAACAAGGCAGACATCATCACTGATCCCATGGAATTAAGAACAACCAAAAGAGAATACTGTAAACACCTCTATGCACATAAACCAGAAAATCTAGAAGAAATGGACAATTTATTGCAAAAAAAAACCCTCCACAAGACTGAACCCTGAATAGATCAATAATGTGTTCTGAAATTGAGGCAGTAACAACTAGCCTACCAAGCAAGCTGAATTTGACCAGAGGTACAAAGAGGACATGGTACCTTTTCTCCTAAAACTACCAAAAAAAAATTGAAGACAAAGACGTTCTCTCTAACTCATTCTATTAGACCAGCATCATCCTGATACCAAATCCTAATATAGATACAACATCAACAACAACAAAACATCATGCTAACAGCTATGATGAACACTGTGCAAAAATTCTCAATAAAATACTTGCAAACCAAATCCAGCAGCACGTTAAAAAGTGCATCCAACACAATGGAATTGGCTTTGTCCCCAGGATGCAAGGTTGGTTCAACATATGCAAATCAATAAATGTGACACGTCACATAAAGAGAACTAAATACAAAAACCACATGATTATCTCAATAGATGCAGAAAAAGTATGCAATAAAATTCAACATTCCTTCACGTTTAAAATTCTCAATAAACTAGGAACTGAAGAAACATACCTCAAAATAATAAGCGCCATATACAACAAACCCACAGACAATATCATACTGAATGCGCAAAAGCTGGAAACATTCCCCCTGAAAACTGGCACAAGAAAAGTATGTCTTCTCTCACCACTCTCATTCGACACAGTATCGGAAAACTTGGCCAGGAAAATCAGGACAGAGGAAGAAATAAAGAGTATTCTAATAGAAAGAGAGGAAGTCAAATTATCTTTGTTTGCAGATGACCTGATCATATATCTAGAAAGCCTCATCTTCTTAGCCCCAAAGCTTCTTAAGGTGATAAGCAACAGTAGCAAAATCTCAGGATATAAAATCAATGTGCAAAAGTAGCTAGCATTCCCATACACAAACAACAGGCAAGAAGGGAGACAAATAATGAATGAACTTTCATTCACGTTTGCTACAAAGAGAAAAAAATACCTAGGAATACAGCTAAGAAGGAAAGTGAAGGACTTCTTCAAGGAGAACTACAAACAACTGCTTAAAGAAACCAGAGTGGACACAAAACAAATGTAGAAACATTTCATGCTCATGGAGAGGAAGAATAAGTATCATGAATATGAGTGCATTGCCCTAAGTAATTTATAGATTCAATGCTATTCCCATTGGACTACTGACATTCTTCAGAGAATTAGAAAAAAAAAAACTTTTAAAATTCATATGGAAACAAAAAAGAGCCCAAACAGCCAAGCCAACTTTAAGGAAAAAAAAAAAAAAAAAAAAAAGCTGAAAGCGTCACTGCCTAACTTCAAACTATACTAGAAGTGTACAGTAACCAAAACAGCATGGTACTGGTATAGAAACAGACACATAGACAAATGAAACAAAATAGAGAGCCTAGAAATAAAGCCAAAAACCTACAACAACCTGATCTTTGACAAAGTCAACAAAAACAAGGAATTAGGGAAAGATCTCCCTATTCAATAAATTGTGCTAGGAGAACTGACTAGTCATATGCAGAAAATTAAAACTGGAACCCTTCCTAACACCATAGACAAAAATTAACTCAATATGGATTAAAGACTTAAATGTACAACTTAAAACTATAAAAACCTTAGAAGAAAAAATCTAGATAATACCATTCAAGATATAGGCAGGAGGAAAGATTTGATGACAAAAAGGCCAAAAGCAATAGCAACAAAAACAAAAATTGACTAATGGGGTCTAATTAAATTAACAGCTTCCGCAGAGCCAAAAAACTCTCATCAGAGCAGAGAACCTAGAGAATGGGAGAAAAATTTTGCAACCTATCCATCTGACAAACGTCCAATACCCAGAATCTACGAGGGACTTAAAATTTACAAGAGAAATACAAACAACCCCATTAAAAAGTGGTCAAAGGACATGAACAGACATATCTCAAAAGAAGACATACATGTGCCCAACAAACATGAAAAGCTCAACGTCACTGATAACTGGATAAATACACATCAAAACAACAATGAGATACCATATCACACCAATTACAATGGCTATTAATAAAAAGTAAAAAAAATAAAAACAGATGCTGGTGAGGTTGTGGAGAAAAGGGAACACTTTTACACTGTTGGTGAGAGGGTAAATTATTTCAAGCATTGTGGAAGAGAGTGTGGAGACTCCTCAAAGACCTAGAAGCAGAAATACCGTTTGACCCAGCAATGCTATTACTGGGTATACACCCAAAGGAATAGAAATCTATTTTAAATATACATGTATGCATATGTTCATTGCCATAAAATGTAATGAGATGGTGTCCCTTGCAGGGACATGGTTGGAGTTTGAAGCCATTAATCCCAGCAAACTAATGCAGGAACTGAAAACCAAACACCACCTATTATTATTCTAACTTACTAGCGGAAGCAGATCAATTAGAACACATGGACACACTAGGAAGAACAACACACACTGGACACCTGTTTCATGGCATGGGGGAGGGGAAGGAGAGCATCAGGAAGAATAGCTGCGGATGCTGGCCTTAGTACCTCGGTGATGAGATGATCTGTGCAGTAAAGCACAATGGCACACGTTTATCTATGAAAGAGACCTGCATATCCTGCACATGGACCCCTAAACTTAAAATAAAAGTTGAAAAAAATGTTTATCACATATGGACCCCTGAACTTAAAATAAAAGTTGAAAAAAAATGCGTATCTGGTGGATTCTCTATGTTAGAAACAAACTGAGGATCCTGAAGCTCCCGCTGGGAGAATCGGGGCTGGGGGCACCCTGGGGAGCCACTGCCAAGGCCGTCCACCATCCCTACAGGCCGCCTCCCTTCCCGGCCAGTGATGGAAAGAATAGGTATGTGAACAGCTGTGGAACTCAGACTCTCGGGAACTGAATCAGGCCCCTGGCCATGACCCCCAACCCAGTCCAGCCAGCGTGCCCACCAGTCTTCCCACCCAGTCAGCCCAGCCCTCAGGATTGTTAGGTGGAACAAGTCTCCATCATCACCCAGGCATGGAGGGAAGATGCCCTGGTCCTTACCAAGCAAGTCCTGGTTTCCAAAGTGCTCTCCGAAGAGGTCTCATGATTGTCACACCTTAGAAGGCCCCTTTCTGCTCTTCTTGCACCCAGCATGTTGGCCAGTCACGTTCCCCTGCTGAGCTCTCCACACATAAGGAGGAAGTCAACACCATTGCTAAGTCAATTCAGCTCCAGAGTCTCCAGTATCAGTTTTATCAGATCCCAGGAACCTGCCTGCTCCCAGAGGTGACAGAGAAAAATCAAGGAAGGATCTGTATGGGCACTGACTTGGATGAAACCCTTGTGCGTAGCTCCTTGAAGGCATTCAGCAATGCTGACTGCCTAATGCCTGTAGAGATTGAGGAGACCAGGCACCAGATCCATTTGCTCATGAGGCCTTATATGGATAAGTTCCTGAGATGACAGGAGGAACTGCTTAAATGTGTTTTTTTCATTGCTGTATTCATTCCAGCCTGAGCAAGTACGCAGATCCTGTTAAGAGGTGACATAGTGCTGGCAGTCCTCACAGCCCTCGCTCGCTCTCTGGGCCTCCTCTGCCAGGGCTCCCACTTTGGCGGCACTTGAGGAGCCCTTCAGCACACCGCTGCAGTGTGGGAACCCCTTTCTGGGCTGGCCAAGGCCAGAGCTGGCTCCCTCAGTTTGCGAGGAGTTGTGGACGGAGAGGTGCGGGCGGGAACCAGGGCTGCGCACAGTGCTTGTGGGCCAGCGCGAGTTCCGGGTGGGTGTGGGCTCGGTGGACCCCGCACTCAGAGTGGCCGGCCTGCCCCACCGGCCCTAGACAGTGAGGGGCTTAGAACCTGGGCCAGCAGTTGGTGTGCTCAATTTCTCACTGGGCCTTAGTTACCTTCCCACGGGGCAGGGCTCTTGACCTGCAGCCCGCCATGCCTGACACTCCCCCCACCTCCTTCGGCTCCTGTGCGACTGGAGCCTCCCCAACAAGCCCCATCCCCTGATCCACAGCACCCAATCCCATCAACCACCCAAGGGCTGAGGAGTGCAGGCACACGGCGCAGGACTGGCAGGCAGCTCCACCTGCAGACCCAGTGCAGGATCCAGTGGGTGAAGCCAGCTAGGCTCCTGAGTCTGGTGGGGACGTGGAGAACCTTTATGTCTAGCTAAGGGATTGTAAATACACCAATCAGCACTGTGTATCTAGCTCAAGGTTTGTAAACACACCAATCAGCACCCTGTGTCTAGCTCAGGGTTTGTGAATGAACCAATCAACAATCTGTATCCAGGTACTCTGGTGGGGACATGGAGAACCTTTGTCTAGCTCAGGGATTGTAAAAACACCAATCAACGCCCTGCCAAAACAGACCACTTGGCTCTACCAATCAGCAGGATGTGGGTGGGGCCAGATAAGGGAATAAAAGCAGGCTGCCCGAGCCAGCAGTGGCAACCCACTCGAGTCCCCTTCCACATTGTGGAAGCTTTGTTCTTTTGCTCTTTGCAATAAATCTTGCTGCTGCTCACTCTTTGGGTCCACAATGCCTTTATGAGCTGTAACACTCACCGTGAAGGTCTGCAACTTCACTCCTGAAGCCAGAGAGACCACGAACCCACTGGGAGGAATGAGCAACTCCAGACGCGCCACCTTAAGAGCTGTAACACTCACCACGAACATCTGCAGCTTCATTCCTGAGCCAGCGAGACCACGAACCCACCAGAAGGAGGAAACTCTGAACACATCCGAATGTCAGAAGGAACAAACTCCGGACATGCCGCCTTTAAGAACTGTAACACTCACCGTGAGGGTCTGCAGCTTCATTCTTGAAGTCAGTGAGAACAAGAACCCACCAATTCCAAACACAGTGTGAAGGGTGTGCTGGACCAGTGTGGGGTGTTCTGGGGTGGCCTAGCCCATGAGTCGTGTTTGTTCCACCAGGGCTGCTATGTCAAGGACCTCAGCCATCTGGGCACGGACCTGAGGAAAACTCTCATCCTGGACAACTCGCCTGCTGCTTACATCTTCCACACACAGAATGCAGTGCCTGTGCAGTCCTGGTTTGATAACATTCCAGACAGCAGCTGCTGCACCTGATATCAATCTTTGAGGAGACGAGTGGAGCAGATGGTGTCTACACTAGCCTTGGGCAGCAGTGGGCCCTTAGCCTTCCCTGCTTCCCAGCAATGGCCACCACAGTAGGGGATTTTCCCACACTGTGCCTTTATGATCAGCCTGAAAGAGTGAAGGCTGGAACACCTACCCACATGGGCCTGGAAAGAGTAAGAAATGATTGAAAAGAGCTTTAGGACAGCTTAGATGCCCCGTGAGGGAATGCCAGACCAAGGATACCCAGAGCTACCTGCCATCAAGTTGTTGGGTTCCCGAGATGTAGGTGTGAGAGAAAGAAAGAGAGCATGTATGTTTTGCCATGAACTGTGGCCCCAATATATAGGGTTTCAGTGGGGGAGAAGCTGAAGGACAAATACTTCCCAAGTTAGCTTGTCTCCTCTCCTGTCACCCTATGAGCCCCTGAGCTCCATAGGGATGAAGACTCTTGAAGGCTCCATTGTAAACCTGGTGTTTCCTCAGTGCTGCAAGGCCTATGCCAAGGAGAAAGGAAAGGTATACCTTTGGGTGTTCCAGACACACATCTTTCTGAAATATTTCTCCAGCCAGTGTTGCAGACAAAAGACTACATTTCTGGGAAGATGGGGACTTATGTCCAGACCAGTACCCAAGCCATCAGGTCTTGTGGCCCAAAGGCTGTGCTTACTTAAGTCCAGCCAAGTGCCTGGGATGGATCTTTTCTGCATCTCCCCAAGACTCACCACTTAGCCTAGCCTCAAACCTGTGGGGAAGGAAGTTATCTCCCCACTCTGCAAGAGGAGAAATAACTGATTTTGGTTCTTTTGACTCTGTTTTAAAATTCTCTTTTAAAAAAAAGCCTATCTGAAACTGAAAAAAAAAAAAACAAACAAGGAAAAAAGATGTCAGACTTAAATAGGTGAAAAACACACAGATATATCTATAAGCAACAAACACAGCTAATTCACACATATATTAAACATCACTTTGAGATAAAGTGTACTGAGCTAAAAATTATCATTCAACTCATGATATCAAGCTTTAAAAGCAAGAATACAATTAACTGATCTGAGAAAACATACCCAAGAAAAGAAACGCAATAACACGCAATTGATAATAAGAAAAGAGATTTTAATACATAAAATCCTGAATACATCATAGATTTAAAAGAAAAAATTTTTTTTTTTTTTTTTTTTTTTTAGGACAGAGTCTTGCTCTGTCGCCCAGGCTGGAGTGCAGTGGCGTGATCTTGGCTCTGCCCAATGGGTTCACGCCATTCTCGTGCCCCAGCCTCCCGAGTTACTGGGAATACAGGCGCCCGCCACTATGCCCAGCTAATTTTTTGTGTATTTAGTAGAGACGGGGTTTCACCATGTTAGTCAGGATTGTCTTGATCTCCTGACCTCGTGATCCACCCTCCTCGGCCTCCCAAAGTGCTGGGAATACAGGCATGAGTGATCACACCCGGCCAAAAAATGACTCTTTAGATATCTACACCATTCAACTGCGTGCACTCATGAAAAGCAGATATTTTAAGTCATTGGAATTTAATAAATTGCAGTAAAATTATACAGAAAATACATTACAATCATTAATAACAGGCTCTAAAGAGACGAATTTAATTAATAATCATTAAAAAGATAGGAGAATTTAATTATGTCCTCAATATATTTCTGCTCTTCTTACCACAAAATATAATAAAACTATATGACTATAATATAGCTTTCAGGAGCTAAAAAAGCCTTATGTTTCAAAATAAAAGAACAACAAAAATTTTGCAAAATACGCTGAGCATTACTGAAGTATAAAGTAAATATCTGGAATGAAAATATACCATCATTTAGATACAGACTAAAAAAAGAATATAAATGTTAATGATTCCTTTCTGCCTGCAGTGAGCTTGAAATTACAACCAAAAATTTTAATAAATATGTTGCACCTACAAGAAATTTTATTAATAGCTTACATAATGTGTAAATTTGAGCAATTTATTTTAGAATTTTTGAATCTAAAAATCACCAGCTTGACATTCATTTCAAACAGTGAAATATAAACGAGAGTAACATAAGCAGCATGACAGAATGGGTGGTTCTGCGTGCACATCCCCCACAACATAATGCAGCTGCCACAGCAAACATAAGTGCTTTCATGAAAGCTTTGGAATCCAGTTCAGAGTATGTGACACCCAGCTGGAGGCAAAGACCAAGGAACACATCTTCAGAGGGTAAGCACTTGACCAAGTGGCAAGCTTGCCAATCATGGTCCTGGCTTCAAAACTGAATACTGTCACATCTTACTGTAGACTTGCCTATAACTCGTTTGACCTTGGTCCTGCCACTGCAAATATCTGCCAAAAACACGAGAATTCATACTCACCTGAGACAGGTGACAGGCCGGCAGAACTTGGTTCTCTCTATAGTCCCTGAATCAGGCAAAACCCACCTTCTTTACTTCTCCAGCCATGGTCTAGAAGAAATCTTCACATTGATAAGATGAAATGCTAACTAACACTATGAAAAATACTAAAGTATAAATGTCACTAAAAATGCTAAATCCATACCGAAATTCAGAATACTCTAAATTGTTATCATCTTAAACCAGACTATTAAAATACAAGATGTTTTATATAAGTCTCTTGATAACCACTAGGAAAAAAATTGTAACAAAAAAAGAGAAAGTAATTAAAGCATATACAAACAACAAAAATTACACATTGGACATGGTGGCTCCTGCTTATAATTCCAACACTTTGGGAGGCCAAGGCGGAAGAATCATAAGCTCCTTGGGTGTTGTGGTGTGTGTCTGTAGTCCAAGCTACTTGGGTGGCTAAGTTGGGAGGATTGCTTGAGCCCAGGAGTTTGAGGCTACAGTGAGCTGTGATATGCAACTGCACTTCAGTCTGAGCAAGAAAGCGTAACTTTGTCTCAACAAAAATTAACAATACCACAGGAAAGACAGAACCAGAAAAAAAAGAAGCAAATTTAAAATGGACAGAAAACCACAAATTTACAAAGGTAACTGCTTACCTATCACTACCTTACAAATAAAAAGATTAAATTATCTACTAAACAGATACTGCTGTAGACTGAATGTCATCTCCAAAATTTAGGATAAAATTTAATAGCCAATGTGTTAGAATTAAGAGGTGGAATCTTTAAAAATTAATTAAGCTATAAGAACTCTGCCCTCATGAATGGACTAATGTTCTTATTATGGGAATGGGCTAAATATAACAAGAATGGATCTGTTATATATTTAAAAAAAAGCTCTCTCTCCCTCACATCTTTTGCCAAGTTATTATCCAGCAACTAGACCTTCAACAGATACCAGTATCATGTTTCTTGCCTTCCCAGCCTCCAGAATTATGAGTCAAACAAAATTCTATTCTTTATTACCAGTCTGTGATATTCTGTTACAGCAGCCAAAGACACTAAAGCAGACAGAGTAGATAAATGAATCTTTTAAACCTGGTAATATGCTGCTTACAGGAGACTGAATTATGAATTAAGAGCATAGGCTAAAAGTGAAAGGATAGAAAATGATATTACATGCAAATAATAATCAAAGGAGTGCAATGGTAGTTATGCTTAAATTAGACAAAATAGACTTTCTAGCAATGTCTCTCACATGCATGATATGAGTTTACGATACTATAATAATAGAGGTTAATTTGTCAAGAGAATATAGCTATATATATTTATGTGCCCAAAAGGGAGGCTTCTAAATATAAAAAGCAAATATTGCCAGAACTGTAGGGAGAAGTAGAAAGAAATCCAATAATAGAAAACTTTAATGAAATGTATAGTAAAGGACAAATAGTTAATAGCATTGTAAATTGGCAAGGGAAATGTGGTCTCATGTGTTGCATTTGAGAATGCAGCAAAGAAAGTAGGACCTTATAATTTTACTGCAAGTCTGAGTTAGGCTGAAAAACAGGGTGGTCGATTAGAGGCTCCATTTGCCATACATTAAAAAAACAGGAGGAAACCAGTCCTCTTCTGGAGTGTTCAAATAATTAAAGAGCAGAAAACTAGACTAAAGTGGCTGTAGTGCCCTGTGTTCATAGGTTAAAAAAAAAAAATTTAAAACCTAACTCAAATACATTTCCTATAAACCATTATCTTAGCCTGAAACAAAATGCAGATTTAACCAATGACAAACATACAATTAACCTCTGAATATGTAACTAGGAAATTTCCATCTGGATAATTCAAATAAGGCGACTACATAACTGTAACAAGTTCTTGAATTTGGATTGCTTTCTCATGCATCTTATAAAAGCCTTTCCTTTATGCCCCTCAGGTGGACCACAAATCATGGCTGGGTGCTTTCCATTTCAGCAATCACCGTTTGTTCAGATAAACTGGTTAACGTTTTAACATAGACTCCCGTTAATTTTTAACAAGAGAGACTGTGGACCCCACGGGCCGCAGCTCCTCCCACGCAAACACCCAGTCGTGGTTTTTCCCTGATGACCTACCTGGCATCCTTGAACAATCTGGGAAATACTCATGGCTGTGTCCGCAGAGCAGGGCGCTGCCCAGGGACAGGACCGGATGGGCCGGGCCGGACGTGGGGGTCCTCGCTGCTGGCCCAGCGGCCATCTTGCAGCCACAGGGGATTGAGGGCCAAGCTGCGGGAGACTCGGAGCTAACCGTGGGGAGGCCGGTCCTGCCGGTTTCGCAGGCTGCTCTCCCCTCTCGGGATGCCGAACCCCGCATACTCACCATTTCCCAGCTTCCAGGATGTCCTGGCACCTTAACTATGCGTCCCCAAGGACCTACAGATCACAGGGCAACAGGGGCTGTGAGAGAGTAGCCCGGGGCTCCCAAGGTGGAGGAGGCGAAAGAGGAGACGGATCCCAAGCTCCTGTGCCAGCGCCAGCGAGAGACAAAGACCCCGCCAAACGCCGGAAGCCACGCCCTCCTTTCCTCTCCGCTCCCACTGCGCGCCTGATTGGACAGTTCCCACATCAGTCTCACTGATTGGATAAAACTCCAGGACTCACCCACCCCCGCCTGACTCCTGCCCCTACCTCAACTCCCCCTCAGCGTTAGTGTATTTTTGTTAGTTTGTTTTACTTTAAGTTCTGGAATACATGTGCAGAACGTGCAGGTTTGTTACATAATTTTACATGTGCCATGGTGGTTTGCTGCATCTATCAACCTGCCATCTAGGTTTTAAGCCCCACATGCATTAGGGATTTGTCCTAATTTTCTCACTCCTCTTGACCTCAATCCCCTAAAAGGCCCCAGTGTGTAATGTTTAATTCCCGGTGTCCATGTGTTCTCATTGTTCAACTCCCACATATGAGTGTGAACATATGGTGTTTCGTTTCATGTTCCCGTGTTACGTTGCAAAGATAATGGTTTCCAGCGTCATTCACGTCCCTACAAAGGACATGAACTCATTCTTTTTATGGCTTAATATTACTTCATGGTGTATATGTGCCACATTTTCTTTTTCCAGTCTATCAATGATGGGCATTAGGGTTGGCTCCAAGTCTTTGCTATTGTAAACAGTGCTGCAATAGACATATGAGTGCATGTGTCTTTATGCTACAATGATTTATATTCCTTTGGGTATATACCCAGTAATGAGATTGCTGGGTCAAATGGTATTTCTGGTTCTAGATCCTTGAGGAATCACCACACTGTCTTCCATAATGGTTGAACTAATTTACACTCCCTCCTGCAGTGTAAAAGCGTTTCTATTTCTCCACTGCCTCACCAGCATCTGTTGTTTCCTGACCTTTTAATAACTTCCATTCCAAATGGTGTGAGATGTTATCCCATTGTGGTTTTGATTTGCATTTCTGTAATCATCAGTGATGATAAGCTTTTTTCTTTATTCTTTTTGTGTATTTGTGGACCACATAAATGACTTCTTCTTCTTCTTCTTCCTCTTCTTCTTTTCTTTTTATTTATTTTATTTATTATTTTTGTTTCTAAGATGGAATCTTGCTCTGTTACCCAGGCTGGAGTGCAATGGCAGGATCTCGGCTCACTGCAATATCTGCCACCCAGGTTCAAGTGATTCTCTCGCCTTAGCCTCCCGAGAAGCTGGGATTACAGGCCACCTGCCAATAGACCCCGCTAATTTTTTGTGCTTTTAGTAGAGACACAGTTTCACCATGTTTCCCAGGCTGGTCTTCAACACCTGACCTCATGATCCACCTGTCTCCACGGCTGAAAGTGCTGGGATTACAGGCTTGATCAACCACGCCCAGCCAAATGTCTTCTTTTGAGAAGAGTCTGTTCATATTCTTTACTCACTTTTTGATGGTATTTGTGTGTGTGTGCAAATTTGTTTAAGTTGCTTGTAGATCCTGCATATTAGACCTCTGACACATGGTTAGATTGCAAAAATATTCTCTCATTCTGTAGGTTGCCTGGTCAATCTGATGATACCTTCTTTTTCTGTGCAGAAGTTCGTTAGTTTAATTATATCTCATTTGTCAATTTTAGCTTTTGCAATTTAGCGATTGCTTTTGGTATTTTATTCATGAAGTCTTTGCTCATGCCTATGTCTTGAATGGTTTTGCCTAGGTTTTCTTCTAGGGATTTTATGGTTTGGTGTTTTACATTTAAGACTTTAATCCATCTTGATGTAATGTTTGTATAAGGTGTAAGGAAGGAGTCCAGTTTCTGTTTTCTGAATGTGGCTAGCCAGTTCTTTCAGCACAATTTGCTAAGTAGGAAATCTTTCCCCATTGCTTGTTTTTGTCAGGTTTGTCGGAGATCTGACGGCTGTAGATGCGTGATGTTATTTCTGAGATCTCTGTTCTGTTCCATTGGTCTATATATCTGTTTTGGTATCAGTACTGTGCTGTTTTGGTTACTGTAGCCTTGTAGTATAGTTTGAAGTCTGGCAGCAGGATGCCTCAAGCCTTGTTGTTTTTGCTTAGGATTATTTTGGGTTGACAGGCAAACAGGCTCGTATAGTTTAGGTCACATGCCCAGAGTATCACAGCTAATTAAGACGTGAGCTGAGAATTGAAATGCACATGCTCCTTCCCTTACCTGGGTCTGTTGTATAATGCATCTTAGCAGCTATTTAAGGGTAGGAATTAGAATATTTGGACTTCTTTTTAACTACTTTTTAACCTGCATTTTGATAATGCAGGAAAGACCTTCATCCCATCCCTGAGCCCCTCTTTGAGAACGCTGAACCCCACAGCTGACCACATTGTGGGGTGGCCATTAGGAATCAGGTGGGGAGCGGGGGCCGGGAATAAATACGCAAGAATTATGTTGCCCAAATTTGCTCATCTTAGAAAGTCTCCTCCATTCTGTGAGAAGTGATTATTCCAGGGTAATTGTGCCCTGATGCGCTGCATCTCAGTCTGACTTGTCTTTTTGAAAATCACTGGATTACTCTCATGAACGGGGATATTCCTCTTTCTATTTTAAAACGGCCAACTGTCCTCTGCAGGTGTCCTGATTTGCTAGTTTAGACCCTGAAGGTAGCGGTGAGAAAATATTTGGGCCACATCAGAATACCTATTCTCAGCTGCAGGATATACAGAAATTTCTTAATAATATCTAACCGTTTTCTCAATAACCATTATATGTAACATTGATAGCTTGGAGGGCAGGGAAGGACACAGATAACAAAATCTTGAAAGTTTAATTTGTTTATAAGATTTTTTTGGTTCTTGTTTAGTTTTTGGATACAAGGTCTTGCTCTGGTGTCCAGGCTGGAGGGCAGTGGCATAATCATAACTCAAAATTTGGTTGTAACAGTTCTTTAAAATATATTTTTGCTGAGAGTGGTAGCTCACACCTGTAATCTAAACATTTTGGGTGGCCAAGGTGGAATCATCGCCTGATCCCAGGAGTTGAAGACGAGTCTGGGCAACATAAGTAGGCTCAGTCTCCAGAAAAAAATTTAAAAATTGGCTGGGTGTAGCTTTGCATGCCTGTAGTCCCAGCTAGTTGAGAGGCTGACGTGAAAGCATCACTGGAGCCTAAGAGTTTGAGGTTGCAATGACCCATGATTCAGCCACTGCACTGACAGAGTGAGACACGTGTGTGCGTGTGTGTGTGGGTGTGTGTATAAAAAATTTGTATGTGAAAAAAATTCAAGCACGGGAGAAAAATGAAAGCCCATGTTGGAGGATGTGGAGAAATGTGAGTATGGCTCAAGCAACTCAGTGAGACTTGGTTTTCCATCTTGAAGAATTGCCCATCCACACTGAAACCATAGCCTAACAAATGCCCATTCTCACACTACACCTGCTGGGATACCAGTATGTAGCCTTTTGAAAGAAATAAAATCTTCCACCTAAGAGAAGGACAAGAATAAAGGAGGGTTTCACATCTAAAGCCTTCATTTTCTTTATGAATCAACAGCAACTTGTCATTTGAGTTGTCCAAAGGCGACTGATAGCACTAATACACTTAATGAATCAACCAGGAAAAATGGGCCTCTCAGATGAGGAGGAGGCACAATGGTAAAAAAAAAACCCAATCCATTCTCAGGTATGCATGGTGCTCGCATCTCAAGAAGTGGTATTAGCCATGTGAACCGTGTTCAATGGACAAGCCAGAGGAAAGATTAGTACAACACAACTATGAGGCCGCAAATCAAACTGGTAGTGGGAGCATGCATGAGGCTTCAGTGGCCGAGACGTTGGTGGCTACCCTTGGGTGTCACTTAAACCTTCGAGGTGAAGGACTTTTTTTTCCCAATTGGCTCAGAGAAACTACTAAACATTAAAATTGAGATTTGTTTTTCTTTTCAAAATTTCTAAGACATAGAGGACTCTCTAACACTCCAAAAGACATTCAGCTATTCATGCAGCTGAGTCCCTGCCTGCTCTGTAGAGGGATTGCAGAGCAGCAGCTACCAGCTTTAGTAGGTTTAAGCTCCTCCTTTCATAGGGAGAGGCCACCCCCACACAACCCCCCTAACTTCATAGGCTCTGGCTGTCAGGTGTACCTGGAGGACTGTCTTCCTCCCATCTCACTATCTCTCCAAGACAGTCCAGCTCAATGTAAAACCTACCCTAGGATGGCGAGTTGTAGACTCTCTTCCATTCTCCTAGCACAGTGTGACTTCTGGAGAGTGCTCCCCCTTCTTCTTACCTCAACTGATGTGAAAAGATCCCGTTCCCGGGCAGTTAGATGTTCAGTGGCATAAGAAGCCCAGCATGTGCAGGGCCTGGCCCCACAGCGTGGCACCTCTCCCTTACCTTGCCTTCATGCCGGCCTTTTCTCTTCTTTCACCAATGTCAGGTGATGGTCACCTGTGCCACACTCGCATGAGCTTGGTAAGTAGCAGGGGTGTAAAACCCAACAGATTTCCTGTGACTCTACCCTCTTACCTCCCACGCAAGTGACATTATAAGCATAATTTTACATTTGATCTAATTTATGCATAACTTTTTTATAACATTTCTGACAACAGCCCTCACAACCAAATGAGGCTGGGTTACAGAACACACGGGTGAGGCTGGGGTAGTAGGTTTCACTTACTTTATTCCAATGTGAAATGAAGATTGATGATTTAAAAGCAAAACAAAGTTGTTTATCAGCTGTGGGGTTGCTACACTTGCTAGCTCATGCTCACTTCCTTTGAAACAAGGTACTGGACAGATCATATTCATAAGTAGCTCTTTGCAAAACCCCAGACAGAAGTCCCAGTCAGACACAGCTCCCTCAGGCTCACAGGGCGGCAATCTCCTCCTCCTCCATGTTGGGCTCTGACAGCAGGCAAGGGAAGCAGCACAGGCAGCAGGGGACAGGGAAGGCCCGGGACTGTAGGGATCCCCAAATGCCCCAGAGCTATTCTCTGTAGAAGGGCGCACTCTCGTCTCACTCTTTCAGTGCAGTGGGTGAATCATGGGTCACTGCAGCCTCAAACTCTTAGCCTCCAGTGATGCTTTCACCTCAGCCTCTCAAGTAGCTGTGTGGCAAAAAGCCTCCTATTTTTTGACTTAAAACCTGGACTTTAAGCCAGGTTTGGCCTGGGAATAGTGGCAGCAAAAGCAGCAGCCAAATATACACACTCTAGATGTCTACACTCATGGACACAGGCATATTCCACACTTGCTGGAGCACGAGAGGCCTGAGAGGCACCTGTTTGCCAGCTGCTATCTGATGTCCACACACCCCATTCACGTGTCTTCATTTAGGTCTCTGCATCATATATTCGCTCAGCCAGTGCAAACACATCTTCTGGGGGGAGTCATGAATTGCAGCACCATCCCCTCTTGTACGGGGAGGGAGTCAGGAGGAATCTGGTCAGCTCCTAATCCCCCAGGACAAAGGTGATGCCCTCTTTTCAGGACTTACATCCAGCTGCGCCATCTCGGGATGGGTTTTTCAAACACAAGCAGCATGAGGTAGCAAGAATGTTGTGACAGGCTAAGGGCCATGGGCAGCCGGCTGCTGGAGAAGCAGCACAGGGCAGGCACATCTGCGGGTGGCACCATGAAAAGCCAAGACAGCCACAGCCTCTACCCCCAACAGCCCCAGCCCAGATGGCATTCAAATCTTCCCGGATAGTATTTGGGTACCCGATGACCATCAGTCGCGGGCTCATTAGCACGGTCTTGTTGGTTACTCAGGGACTAAGGAGAGGGGGTGGGGGATGTAGATCCAGGGTGGGTGCCGCCTCACGGCCAGAGTCCACCTGACTGCAGGCCAGCAAGCAAGCCCAAGCAGCTCAGCTCTAGTCACCTCTGGCTGCACTTTCTATGTATACTTTACACAAAGGTAGAAAAAGAGGTCAACATTCTCTGTTGTGACATGAAAGTCTATGCCCCATTAAGACCTTAAAATGCTATTGTCTTAAGCCCTCTTTAATAAAATGTACACAAATAAACACATACAAGCTGAAACTACTATAAATGAAGTATTAGGATTTTTTAAACCCATAAACAGACACTGTTCGATTGCAGAGAAAGTGAGATTCTAAAGCAGCTGACCACAAAACAGCCCCGCCATATCCCAGGCGGGCCAGGCAGTCTCAACACTAAAATGCCACGTGATGGTCACAGAGGACGACAGCTCCCATGAGTATTCTAAGGCACTGTGTTAGCTTCTCACAGTCTCAGAATACCCTGTGAGGGGAGGCCCCGCCTCACTAGAGCACAGGAGTTTCCTGAGTTCTTCCCAGAAAACGGTCATCAAACGCTGGAGCAGGGGAAGCTCACACAGAACTAGTGAGTCCCTAGGGTCTCCTTAACCTCCCTCAGCTCCTACACAGGGGTCCCTCAGGGAAAGTGAGCAGCCTCCTAACCCCCTTGATAGGGTTCCAGTCCTGCAGTTCTGGACTCTCTCATTTTGTGCTACCATAGGGGGTGACAATGCAAACACAGGCCCCCTTATTTGCCATCTCTCAATGCCAGGCCAGGCCCAGAGCCCTTTGATGACACAGCACAGGGGATGCTAAAGGCTCACCTCCGCACAGTCACCTGTAGTGTACTGAGATGAACAAGGGGGTGCAAGTAGACACAAATCCCCATGGGCATGGCCTCAGTCATGTTCCACAGGCTCAGGGCCTCGCTGATGAGCTCACAGCCCTCCTTCAGGAATCCTGCAGATCACACCCTCAGGGAGCAGTGCTCAGATGAGCAGGCAGGTCCCACATCCTCCACCCCATGATGCTCTGTTCCACTTTGTAGGCTTCTGTATTGGCCAGTCCGCACTGATTTCTGGTGAGATGTCTGAGTTGAAGTGAATGTTGAAGGCCACACAGCTGATGGAGCTCACTGCCTTGCCCATGTTGTACATCACCTCCTGGCTCCAAGGGTCAGCTGTGGAGACACAGCTTGATGGGAGGTAGCCCCACTCCACCATCAGTGGTGCTGTGTTGCCCTGATATGCACCTCCCAGGTCCTTGCTGAGGCGTCGGCATGCTTCTCTAAGGGACTGGGTCACGAGGCACCCTTGGTAAGGACCAGCTGGCAGAACAGGCTGGACACTTCCTCAGCCTCCCCAGCAGCCCCGCCAGTGCTGTCATCTTTGTGATGATCTCCGTGGTAAGATTATGGGAAATTTTTTAAAGCATCATTTCCCCGTTCACTTCCCTATCTTAATAACAGCACTGATAAGTTTTAAGCCCTAGCAAGCTGAAACTGCAAGACATATGATCTTCTGCCTTAGAAGGGCCATGTTAGGGCAGTGTGTGCCCAGGTGAGAGCCCCATGGTTGTTAGTGGAAGTGGGGAGCTGGATGGGCCTGGCCTCATAGCCTAGTGAAAAGTAGGACCCTCTCTTTCCAGAATATGAAAGTCTCAGAGGCCGGGAAAAGGTGCTTGGGTGGGCTGCCAAGAAGCAGAAGGCTAGAAGGCCTGGAATGAACCCCAACAGGCTTCAAGATGCCTGAGAGGGCTGGGTTCATTCCAGCTTTCTTTGCTTTCATCCTGTTAGCAAGAAAACCTGCTCGCAGATGGCAGGCGGGCCTGAGGTTGCCATTCCCTCATCAGGGGCTATAGGCACATTTAATGTGGCTCTTTCTTGAAGCAGCTGCTCAGGCCGGTTCTTGCAAAGCAAGTCCCTTATCCACAGGTCCTTGTTCCATCCAGGTGTCTGCAGAGGGTCTAGGGAGGGAAACAAGGGCTCAGCCTGGGCCCCACAACCTGCTCTGAGATATCTCTTTTGTTACTTCCTCACAGATAGCCTCAAACTTCCAAATGAACAGACCAGCATGGAGGCTCCAGGAAAGTGCACAGAATTCTGTCTAGTACCCAGATGGAAGGGGGTTCCAAGTCAGGGCAGGGCCAGGCTGCATGTATCTCTTCAGGAATGTTCACCTCATGGTCCAATTTCAAGGTGTCCATCCTCTGTGTGCATGCAGTCCATGGAAGGCTCTGCCTGGGGAACCGTCCAGCTGCACACTTGCAATGTGGTGATGACCCTCTTGAATGGGTGGTTGTGGGCCCCATGGCAGGCAGCAGAGAGGGAGATGCTCAGCCCACAAAGCCCAGAGCCCTGCCACAGTCTACTGTGAAGCCTCCACCTGCTCTAGGTTCTTGCCCTGAGAGGCTGCCCTGAAGTCAAACAGAAGCAGGTGAGCCTCTCTCCAGGGCTGCTCTCTCCCCCACTGACAGCTCCCTAGAGGGGGATTCAGATGGCGGCGACAGATTCCTTAGGCAGAAGGACTGGAGTTTAGGCTGACCGATTCATTCCATACCCCCACATGACATGACACAAGGCAGGGGATGTGGGACAAAGGCATTGACTTTTCTTCTGGCATGAAGAATGGCTTAGGAAGCAGGGTCTGGTGGGGCTGGGGTTGAGCGATAGGCTGTGGGCCACAAGGAGTGGTCGAACACTGAGTAAGTGTCCTGGTTACCTGCCCACAGACCCAGAACAGGTGGCATCCCAGGAGCCTGGGAGGGGCTGGCAGAGACTTGCTGTTCCCAGCAAAAGCCCCATATGGATGCAGTAATGCTGCCTGCTTGTTGGCTGTAATTACAAACAGGTACGTGAGGTCCCCATGCATCTTGCAGCTCTCAGAGAGTGGGTTCCAGCTGCTCATGGTAGGCACTTTTAGTCACTGAACGTGCTTCAAAAGTGGCCAAGCTTGACTAAGCCAGGCGTCTTGCTGTGAGATCCTCCACCCAACTGAGGACCTTTTTCTTTATCCCCTTGGCAGTTTCACCTTACAATTCTGGTTCTGGAGACACGATGGTCCCTCTTGGACTCCCGGGAGAATGTGATCAGGTGACACACAGTCGACAGGGCCCATTTCCATGCCATTCTTCCATTTCCCACTGTTTGAGGGGCCGAGGCCGGTGATCAGCACAGGGCCACCCAGGGCCAGCTGTCTGCAGCTAAATGTCATGCTGGTCTGGATGTCTCAGGGCCAGAAACCTCCAGGTGAGATGGCCTGGTCCTCAGCACCTGGCTTCCATGCTCCTTTTTCCTCTGTTCAATCCTGGCCCCAATGCCTCCCGCAACTTTCAGGTCACCATTGGCGAAGATGCTCAGGAAAAACAAGCAGCTGCACTCAAACCTGCTGAAGGTGGCATATGGGTCCAGGCTCTTGAGCTGATCTTGGACGTGGTACATGTAGCTGCAGGCCTTGAGCAGTGTGTGTCGCTCTTTCCGGAAGTAGGGGAAAAGGATTTTCCAGGGTCCTACGCCTTAGAATGACCCATCTAGCACAGAAAATAGTTTGTAAAGTGCTATCATGTGTGATTTTAATTTTCAGCTTTAGGCTTTCATTTTCAAATTCCACAATAAACACATAAGGTGGGGTTCTGATTTCAACACACACACATATTTTCTCTCTCTCCCTCTCTCTTAGAAACTTCCAGTGCATTCACTCTGAAAGCCAAAGTCCTCCCAGAATCTTGTGAGAATCTAAATGATCTGAATAGTTTGTCATTGCTTTTGGGGATCTGGGAAAATCTCTACACATTTCTGGAGACCGCTGTTATGTCATTTTTTTAAAATCTGTTGGGTTTCAATTCAGAAGTGTGTGAAGGGAGTTGTGGCGGAAATGGCATTTGGTTTAGAAATTCCAGGAACACCAGAGACAGATGATACTTGTTTTCAGCTTCATAACATCAAGTCTTATGAAGGCTAAAACCTAATTCTACAAAAAAATTAGACTGAAAAACTTTATAGGCAAAAATTATCTTATTAAAAAGGAAAATCTAATTATTTTATTTAAAAATTTTCTTTTTCTTGGTGGGACCTAATCATAGAAATTTGAACTCTGTATGCCAACAGCCTCTATTGTAAGATGGCTTACTGTATGTACTCATTTTACAGATTTCTTAAAAAAACATTTTCCTTAAGGGAAATTATAATACTGTTCGACATATATTGAATTCCCAATTATTACCTTATTTCTCACTTATTATTTTATGATTCTGTCTTCTTTAATATGAAGATTACTATGACTGTGTGTTCACTTTCTGAATTATCATGTGTCACATTAGTCTGTAATTTCAGTTTGAAAAGTTCTAAGATAGCATATATATTCAATATATTGCTATATTCAATATATTCAATATATTGCTAATATATTCAAAAGAATATATTATGTATAAATTTTATAATTAATAATTTATTAATATATTTAGCTTTATGTTTAACTGACTCAAGGCACTATGCTACTATTAGCATTTTCTTCCAGCTTTCCCAACTTTTATTTGACTAATAGTACAATTTATTTCCAATTTTTATTTTATATATCAATGTTTTATATTGTATTTACAATATTTATATTTTTACCATATATAAAAATGTAAGACTTTTCTATTAAAGGCTAGATTATAGCCTTACCGTTTTGTGTAAGAAAAGCAGCAACGCATCAAGTAGCATAATATAAAACTTTCTCTAGTATTACTTAAAGGCTTATTCCTTAAAACTTTCACATCACAGCTCTTTGTAATAATTATAATGTGTTTTCTCTGAATTGTTTTTGCCCCAACTGTATCCAAATAATTGAAAATTTATACTTTTCATGGATTCACAGGAAGAGTTGAAAATGGTAGTTACGTAGGATTCTTTTTCAGTTGGACACTATGTTCATTCAGGATTTTATGGATTAAAGTTTTCCTTAATTAGGTTTTATAATTTTATGTTTCTGTATTTTTTAGAGTAGGCTGTCTCACATCAGTAATTGTGTTTTTAGTTTCTACCTGTTTGTTATGATTTTGAATTATATTATTCAAATAAGAATTTGGGGGTTAATGTTTCTTTTAACTTTGTTTTGCAATTTTACATTTCTGTGTTTCATGTTTTAGGGTAGGGCACCTTACATCAGTTTATTGTTTTTAGTTTTAATTTATATAATGTAATTTTGTATGACAATATTCAACTCTGTACACCTTAAGACAGTGTGGGGCAAAAGTCAAATATTAACCATCCCTATGTCATTTGTTAATATAATGATTTAAGTGTTTCTTTGCTTGTATAAATATGGCCCCTATTTTGTTTATGACTTGTATATTTTCTTCTTGTTTGATGGCCAATAATTGATTCTGTCTAAGTGAGTAATCAAGGAAGTTGTCTTAATTTCAACATCTATTGTTTATATTATCTTAGGGTGAAAGAAAGTTTTATGCGATTTGAAGATAATTTTTCAAAAACTTTGTAACTCTGTCTCTTCGGGTGTGTCTTTTTTTTTTTTTTTTCAGCTTTTGACAGATTCTTACTCTGTCGCCAAAGTGCAGTGGCACAATCTTGGATGACTGCAACCTCCACCTTCCAGGTTAAAGCAATTCTCCTGCTGCTGCCTCTTGAGTGTCTGGCATTAAAGGTGTGCTCCACCACACCTGGCTAATTTTTGTATTTTTCATAGAGCTGTGGCTTCACCATGTTGGCCAGGCTGGTCTTGAACTCATGGCCTCAAGTAATCTGTATGCCCCAGCCTCCCAGAGTGCTGGGATTACAGCCATGAGCCATCACTCCTGGCCCTTGGGTGTCGTTTTTAATTTCGATTGTGGAAAAAATACATAAAACAAAATTTAGAATCTTTAACATTTTTTCTTATCTAGTTCAATCATGTTAAGTGTATTTACATTGTTATGCAACATATTTGTAAAACTTTTTTCTTTTACAAAACTAAAACTCAGTACACACATGAAATGACAGCTCCTCATTTTCCTTACCACCTGGCTCCTGATAAAAACCATTCTATTTTCTGTTTCTCTTCTTCAATACTTTAGATATTACATATAAGTAGAAACATAGAGCATCTGTTTTATTGTGACTAATTTTACGTAGCATCATGTTCTCAAGATTTCTCTTTATTGTGGATGGTACAAGATTTTCTACCTTTAAAAGCTGAGTAATAGTCCATTACTTTTATATTACAAATTGTATTTATTTATTTATTCTATCAGGAAAGTTTGTGTTGCTTTCACCTATTCGCCTCTGTGAATAATGCTGCAAAGAATATGGGTGTTCAAATAACTATTTGCTCATATGTGCCAGGTTTACGTCTGTGCTATCTTCTGTTTTATTGGAAAAATATCTGTCTTTATGCCAGAAACAAACTGTTTTCATTACTGTTGCTTTGTAATGTGCTTTGAAATCAAAAAAGGTGAGGTCACTAACATTGTTGTTTTTTTTAAACATTTTTGGGCTGTTTATGTTCGCTTGAGATTCCATATAATTTGTTGGTTCCTTTTTCTATTTCTAAAAAAAAAAAAATTGTTAATTTAAAAGTGATTGCATTGAATCTGTAACTCGCTTTAGGCATCATGAGCATTCTTCATAATATTAAGTCTTAGAACACTTAAACATGATCGTGCTCAAAAGTGAGTTAATTTCCATATATATGTTGCTGTTTTTGTTTTCTTCTGTTATTGATTTCTAGTTTTATTCCATTTTGATCAGAAATAATAGTCATTGAAAGGCTAAACCACTCTGGGAATTGACCTCCATTACAGAACATTACAAAGATATGTGAGGGCACCGCTTCTGCCCAGATGGGCTACAGGGAAGAATTCTCTGGGATGACACATTGCAGACAAATGCAGGGAACAATATAATCCCTTTTTCATGTAAGCTCTTCCCTATTTTTGTAGAGTATTAGTGATAGTGGTGGCTTTTAAGTCTTGGAGAAGGTCTGGCAGTACCGTGAAGCTGCCTGCTACAGATGACACCAGGGGCGAATAATTAAAACTATACAAACTGTAGTAACATGAATAAATACTGCCTAGTGTAAAGTAAAAACAACACAAAGGCCTCCTCTGCTATTTCTACAAGAATGTATAAAGGGACTTTACTCTTAACCCAGTTGCCATTGGGACTAGTTAAGGCTAGATATTTGGGGGGGAGATCTTTAGGTCACTCATGGAAACCCCCTACAAGAGAGCACAGAGAAATTCCATATTTGGGTCTAGATCCTGGGCCCATCCTGGTTTTGTCAGGCCCCTCCCTGTAGAGACCCCCATGTGCCTGCTCTCACCGTAACTCACTGTATGCCATGCTTGGGGATGTGGTGAACCTGCCAGTTGTCCAAGGTTATGGGGGAGTTGAACCCATCAAATATCTGCTCACTGATTTTTATGCAGCTCTACAAAGTGTGTTCCCAGCAGCGAAGCCGGAAAAAGAAAAAGAAAAAGAAAAAATAGTAGTTAATTTTCTGCTTTGTTTTTACCACCAGGTGACATTTCCATTAGAAATTCTGTTTCCTAGATCAGGAACATAGGAGTATCCGCATAGACCCCCAGCCAATGAGGAAACCAGACGACAACTTAAGGCCTTGGGATTCACATCTGAGTAGACACACTTGGTCCGCAACACTTTTTATTCCACCAGCCATGATCTGGGTATGAACATGACAGACCCACCAGGGTTCCAATGCCTTACAACCTGCCCCTGTGAGGAAGAGCCCCCTCCTTTCCTGCTCCCCCTGCAACACATGGTAATGGTAGGCAGGGTCGTGTTGCCCAGATTAGATGACAAGGGTGGCCTGGCATGGACGGACCTGCCCTGGGCCACACTGTGTTACCTGTGTGTGCCTCTTGTCGAATGGCCAGTGGTACCAAGGATGTGGGCTGAACCAATATGTATGTTGTCAGAAAAGACTCTCACTTTGAGCCTTTCTCAGGCAACAGCTTAGGAATATAGCATACAATGAGAACACAGTGCTATCTCAGGCATCTCCCATGAAATTAGCGAGATACAGGGCTGCTCTAGAATATGGGTGTTTGATTCCCAAAGTTCTAAATTCTGTTAGGTTCTGTCACAAGGGAAGTCTGTTAACTTCTTCAAGGTTTTATTCCCTGAGCCCTTTTCCTCCATAAATCTACGCGAAGGCCCTGCTGGGCTGCTGATTGCTCACCCTCCTCTCCCATGTCAACTCTTTACCTGTAAACAGTTATGCAAACACAATTATGCCCCTTACTCCCCCAAAAAGATTTAAATGCAGCCAGGGCCCCAGGTTTGAGAGAACAGAGTTGGGTTAAAATCTTCTTTTCCTTTTCATTTCTGTGACCATATAAAAATCACTGTGTGCTTTAGGTCTCCCCAGCTCTGAAGTATGCATAATGGGATTATGCTAGCATCAACTTCCAGAAACAGTCACTGGCGATATGTGAGATAGAATGAATAAAACTCGGTTGGAAGCAGTGGCTGTTGCCTGTAATCTTAGCAGATTGGTAGACCAAGGCGGGTGGAACACTTAAGGCCAGGGGTTTGAAACCAGCCATGACCAGCATGGCAAAAACCCTTCCCTACTAAAAATGCAAAAATTAGCCAGATGTGTTGATGCATGCCTGTAATCCCAGCCACTCAGGAGGCTGAGGTGTAAGAATCACTTGAGCCCGGGAAGCAGAGATTACATTGAGTCATGATCATGACACTGCACTCCAGCCTGGGTGACAGAGCGAGACTCTGTCTCAAAAATATACATATAAGTGTAAAGTGTATATATATTTATATTTATACATTATATATAACTATATAATATATAAACTTATACATATATATCTTTATATATAAAAGATATATATTTTATATATATAGCCTTATTTTCCATTCTACAGCAGAAGAAGTTGAAATCAAAAGAAAATCAAATACTGTCTTATGGCATTAAATATTCCAGTGCTTCCCGTTATATTTAGAATCATATGTATATGCCTCATCTCAGCCTATGTTGTGGGCGCCCCCAACACACTAAGTTGTGAGTGACTCTGTTCTGTAAAAACGCAGCTCACCGCTCAGTGCCTCAGAAGCCAGTACTATAACACCGGGTTTCCAACAAAGAGATGATATTCCAGCTCAAGTCTTTTTCCCTGTGCTTACTTAAAGGTAGTAATATTATCAGAAAGGTTTAGGAGGTGGGTTCTGGGTTAGTAGGGAATTGCTGAAAGGAAAAATGGATGGAAAGTCAATGGGCATGAACAGTCATCTTTTCCTGCAACACACAGGTCACATGTGCAAATTTGGGGAGAGTTAGTATAAAACGTATGATGGAAATTTGGGCTCTGACATCAGTGAGCTTATTTCACACAGACTCCAGTTGACCAGATTGGTTCTGACCAATTTTAGCTAGTTTTTAGAAGTCTCATAAATGGAATAAATTTCAGTCTTTCAACAAGTTGTGACTTTTCTTATCTCTCATTCTGCAAACTGAAGAATTTCTGTTAGTCACTGGTTTAACTCTTTGGGGACCTGGTTCTAGTTTCTGTCAAAGAGAATACGACAAATGTGATAGGTTATCACTTCTGACTTAGTTCAGGCTTCTATACCAAAAAGCATAGACTAGGCAACTTATAAACAAAAGACTTTTGTTCCGGAGGCTAGAAATTTGAGATTGGGCTTCCAGCATGGTTGGGGTCTGGTAAGGACTCTCTTCTGAGTTTCAACTTCCAGACTTCAGGTTGTATTCTCATTTAGCAGAGAGAGGGAGAGACAGCCTTCTGTGGTTTCTTTTACAAAGCTAGTTATCTCTATCATGAGGGCCTCATGCTTAGGACTTAATTAACTCTGACCTGCTAAGGCCATTATGCTGGGGATTAAGGTTCTGGAATGTGAATATGGTAGGGAATCACATAGTCTATTGCAACTTCCAATGTTATATTTCTAAAACAACTATTATTTTCCTCCTACTTGCTCTGTCCTGTGCTTCCTCTCTCAATCTCTCTGTCTCCCTTTCTCTCTTTTTCTGTGCATATGTCTGTCTATCTCTTTCATCTTCCATCTCTCTATTATATTCCTCAAGAAGAGGAAGTGATCTCCAGTATCCTAAGATGCTCTAGGCACAGACCCACATGATACAGAACTGAGGAGATTCCCAGGCCAATCAAGAGGAAGAAACTTGGGCTCTCAGTTCACACTGAATCGTGCCAATTTCCCTGAGGCAGATTGGAGGCTGATCTCTCCCCAAATCCAGCTTCAGTCGAAATCACAGCCCCAGCCTCGTAAGAGACCTTGAGGCAGAGTCACCCAACTAAGCTATATCTAGATTCTGCTTCACAAAAACTGTGAGATAGTATTTGTTGTCAAAATGTGCTAAAATTCAGGGCAATGTTGTCAGAGAGGGGCAAATGACCAACCTCCTCTTTCAGGCCCCAGGATCCTCCCGCCCCTCTCTTCCTGTCTTTCTCAGGCTGCCTGCAGCCACACTTGTCCCGTTATAACTTCCTCTGCTGAACTCACCTGTGCCTGTGAGTCTCCTCACAAAGAGTGGCTTTTCCCTGACACACTTTCCACACCTGCTCAGGACTGGCTCTCTGTTCTCATTCTAGTCACAGCATAATGTCACCTCAGCGAGACATTCATGTCCCCTCCATGCAACCTCTATCCAGCCCTCCCTCCCAACATTCTACTTTATTTCCATTATAAAATGCTCTTTCCTTTTGCATGTACTTGCTTTAGTGTTTTCGTCCAGCAGTCCTCAGACTGTGAGCTCCCCGCGGGGAGGCAGGGATAACATAATCATTTTTGGTATCACAAGGTGAACTTACCAAGGTAGATGCCACAGGGTGAGTGCTAGGGGAAGAGTCGCTGAGTAAAATAACATGGAAAATCACAAAGCCCTTCTTCCTGCTTTTGGCCACCCAACAATGTGGAGATCAAGAATGACAACAGGAGGTGCAGGACCTCAGAGTGACTCTCCCCCTGGCTCCAGCTGCTTCAGTAAAGCCCAGCGGGCATAAGAAACACGGGGTCTGCCGTCACCTAGAGGCCTCCACTGGCACTGTAGTACCAGACTGAAGCATCACAAAACAGGCACCTGCATTGGGGGATTCTCAAGGCAGTGGCTCTTCAGGGACCGCTGGGGAAAAAGATCAGTATCTGAAGGTTCCAAGGGCCATAAAAGTGACCTCGGAAGCCTCCCTTGATTCCTATTTTCCTCAGCCTCTTTGGGTGTGCTGTGCACTCATTAAACACTTTAACTGCATTCGGACACATTATTTTCTTCCACTTCCGAATGAGGACCTCAAGGACACCCAAAAAAACTAGTATTTTTTCTGTGCTCCACACTCCAGAGCCCAGTGCATTGTCACATTCTGCGTTATTCCAAATCCTCATCGGCTAAGTCTCTAGGCCTCTCTCTTCTCTGAAGGACCTCTAGAAACTGAAAAGCCTCTTCCCAGAGTCTCAAAGCACTGTGAGTTACCAATGAAGAGCCAAGGGCAGCAGACCCTTATGAGTATCTTGAATCCTTGGTATTATTCCTTTCGAGTACCCCTATTTATGAGGGAGAGAACGAAGGCTTTCTTTCCCGTAGCCTGTCTTTATATCACACGGGGTGGTGGGGGGAGGGCAGAGCTCATCTTAGTTCCAGGTGCCCACACAGGTGGGAGTCACAACCCCAGTCCTGTCCTCTCGAAACAGATGGGGAGGTCCCCAGGCCCGGCAAAACCCAGGGAACCTGGAGGATCCTTCATCCCATGCTGTCAGCTACTGGACATGTAGCTGGGGGAGTGGATGCCTCTGCCTCATGGCAAAGCTGCGTCTACTATTTCTTCCCCTTTTGTCACTTATTTGGTTTCCTCTTCCCTAACCTCACTTTAGAATCTCCACTTTAGATCTCCACTTTAGAAGACTGTGTGCGTTTGTGTGTGTGGTGTGTTTGTGTGTGCATGCCTGAACACCTACGTGAGAATATGGAAGAGTCGAAAGCCCAGGTAGAAAGTAGAGCATAGGGTTTTCCAGGACTTAGGGGCTCTCATTTCCAAAGCAAACCTGATGGGTGGGGTGCATGCAAGGCCTAGAAAGCTGGCTCCCTCCCTAACACTTTGTGCTCTGCCCAATTTCTGGGATGTGGACCAGTCTTTGCCTTTTTTGGGGACTCAGTCTTCCTGTTGTAAAATGAAGAGTTGGTCACAAAACTGTATAAGCACATGCTCAGTGAAGACAGGGTGTCATGCTCAATACCAGACAGAATATTGGGATGGGGAAAGTTTGGGCAGACTTAGGGGTCCTCGGGTGCTCAGGCCTCTGGACAGGGCCAATGCAGGTGAACATAAAGCATGGCACAGCCAGGTTTTCTTTCCAGGGCTACGGGATGAAACAATGCACCACAGGCTCTGCTCTTGAGGCTGGTCCCGCAAGATTTTTCCGCCTTCAACCAGCAACTGTTTGATGAATTTCATGTCCTGAGAAGCCCATGTCCACCCCCATTACAGTTAGGGGCACAGGGTACTAGACCTGTAAAATAATGTCTTTTGAATTTTTTTCTTCTCTTTTCTTTTCTTTTCTTTTCTTTCTTTTATTTATTTTAACTGAGTGGATGTTTCTTCTTTCTGTTTTGTTTGTTTTTTAACTATTTTTTTAATAGGTCTTTACAGGTCAGCTGTGGTGCCTCACGCCTGTAATTTCAACACTTTGAGAAGCTGAGGCGGGTGGATCATTTGAGGTCAGGAGTTCAAAACCAGCCTGGCAAACCAGGTGAAACCCCGTCTCTACTAAAATTACAAAAAAATTAGCCAGGAATGGTGACACATGCCTGTAGTCCCAACTACTCAGAAACATGAGACAGAAGAATTGCTGAAACTTGGGAGGCGGAGGTTGCAGTGAGCCGAGATTACACGACTGCACTTCGGACTGGGTGACAGAGTGAGTCTCTGTTAAAAAAAAAAAAAAAGTGAGAAAGGGAGAGAGAGAGCGCTCTTTATGGAAATGTGAGCCCCTTTGTAATTTCACGAGTTGCAAATATTTATTCCAATTTTGGAATTTCTTTTCTTATTGTGGTGTTCTCTTTAAATTTGTTTGGATGTTATTAGTGTTTTGCTTTGCTTTGTTTCTATGTAACTTCTCCCCAAATTGATTTATAGATTTCTCTTTTCACAATACAATATTTTGGCAGCGATCTTGTGGAAAAAGTGTAACCAGCTTAAAAAATTTAAATAAATATAAAAAATCAAAGAACTGTAAAAACTGTCCTGAAGAAAGACATAGTTTGTGAGGTTACAATGGCATATATTCAGACTTAGATTAAAGCTATAGTAATAAAAACTATGGATGGTATTAATGCAAAAATAGGCACAAAGAAATCTAGAAAACTCGAGAATCCAACTCAGACTCACACATTTGGACATTTTGTATATTACAAAAGAGGCACAGAAGAGCAGTGGAGAGAAGACAGTCATCTCGGTAAATAGCCCTGGGTCAACTGGTTATTTATGTGAGAAACAAATGCTCTTATCTTATATTATTAACATATTTCAATGATAAGTGGATTTTAAATTTTAAGGTGAAAGTTGAGCACAATATTTCTAGTAGATGACACAGATAAATATGTTCATGACTTTGGCGCAGGCCAAGATTTGTTGGGACACAAAATGCATTAATTATCAAGACAAAAGTATGACAAATTGGACTTTATTAGAATTAAAACTTTCACTTCATAAAAAAAAAGAAAAACCTTCAGGAGAGCTGAAAAGCAAGAACAAAGTGAAAATCAACATTTCTCTTATATTTATGTTGCAAAAGCCTTTTATCTAGATTGTTTAACTAAATCCCATCAATTGATAAACAAAGATACAATTGAACAAAATTGGCAAACATGTGACTAGGAGTTCCACATACAGAACCGAAGGGCCAACAAGTAAATCAACATATCCACATCCTTATGCATCAGAGCAATGCTTGTTAAAACTACAATTTAATACCACTATGCAATAATTAACATTTTTGAAAACTGACAAAATTAAGTACTAGTGATGATGCCATGCAACTGGAACTTTCTTATACCATTCTGTTTGTAAACTGTTATAACCGCATTGAAAACCTCTTGAGTAATATCTCCTTACATATACGATGTACGTAAGCACAATCTAGGACCCAGCAACTCTGCTACAAGGTATATGCACCCAATAGAAATGCCAGCATATTTTCCAATGCAGAAAAGTGCCCGAAGCAGCATTATTTGGTAATTTTCCAAGCTGAAAAAAAATTAAATGTGCATCAATTATAATTAAATAACACAGCTACATTTTCCTTTATAAGGGGACATTATAAAGATATAAAATTAATTGGAGACATTAAAATATACAAAAATGTAACAAACACAATTTAATTAGATTTAAAAGTCCTATCCAGAGCAATCAGCCAATTGAAAAGAAAATGGCATACAAATAGAAAAAAAAATTGAATTCTCTTTCACCATTTGCAATATGAGTCACTACGTAGAGAATGCTAAAGCCTTTCCAAAACTACTTTCGGAGAAAGCTTTAAAAGCCTCCTGAAATGGATAAGCAAGTAAAGTTTTAGGACACAAAACCAATGTACAAAAATCAGTAACATTTCTAGGCACAAACAACTTTGAATTCTTCAACTTCTTCTGGTTGTATTGCATTTTCAATTTCTTCCCTCAGTTAACTATATATTTTTTCTTTTTTCAGCTAAACGAATTTATTCTTCTATATAATTTCACCTTGTTAAAAAACCCCAGGCCAAAAAGTGAGAATAAAGTATTTGTCTGCATCCTGTTTCCTCATTTTGAAAACTAGTACAGATGAAACCTATACTTGTTCTAGAGAGTTGGCATAGACAGCATTTATTTCCCTTCTCAGCAGGCATGCAAGCCAGAAAAAGGGAGTTCTGCATTTTCACTTTGGTTAGACAGGACTGTGGATAGTCGTAAGGGAAAAGATGTAAACTCTAAGGGAGACAAATAGGACATTGCAAAGATTTATGCGTTTACTCCGGGAGCAATTATTGTGTTAAATTTTGTGCAAAACACTGCGCAAAGAGCAATTAAAGTGAAAATTATTAAGGCATTACCTTTACCTTGGGAAACTCACACTAGTCAGATTCTCTGAACCCCAGAACTTAACAACAACCTAGTAAAATCTTGTTCAGAGTGAAGAGAGGGTGGGGGCAGGAAGGTAAGTTTGAAAATTAGTCTGGGTGAATGAGATAATTACCCCTAGTAATGCAGTGGAAGTATGGATGGCTTTGGGATGGGTGAAGACAAAAGAATCTCAGCAGAGGGTGCAGATAAAAAAGGGCAGAAACCCAGGAGCCTTATGCAGGAAGAGGAATGAGTTTGCTGGGCTGGGGAGAGTGACAGTAAAAAGCAGAGGATAATAGGCACCCGTGGTCATCTAGGGACAATAGGGTGGATTAGTTGGGGCTTACAGAATCAGTGAGGGACTTTTGAACTGTAGGATAGGTAAAGAAGAGCTATATTTTGGAATAATTATGTAGCAATTGTGGTTAGGAGCAATAGAAACTCAAAGTATTACATAAATATGTTTTTTTCTTATTCTCCCACACAAGCCTTTCCCCTTTCCTCTTAAACTGAGAAAGGAGTGGTTTGCTATGATGTTTTTGAATTCTCACAGGCAAGCATTACTCTTTGCTGACTTTCAGCAAAGTTTAGTTTTAAACAAATTAAAGAAGATTGAATGGATTTTCTGGCTCATAATGTTTCAGTGCAACATTTCATACCTTCTAGTAGTTTTCAGTATAACTGAAATAACTGAGTGTCAATATTCCATGGAGGGGTGCTCCGCTTGCTAAGGCTTCCTCCTCTGGGCTAGGCCTTCTACACCATGGGTGTCTTGCCGTGGCTGGAGCTGGAATTTGGATTGACCTCTGTGGGTCTTCCTAGCACACAATAGGTGCCCAATTAGCATGGCCAGAATCAAGCTCCTCCCTCTCGTCATTTATTTCTCCATTTATCCCTTGTTGGGAATGGACAGTCCTGCAACTGAATTCAGCTCAGTGTTGAAGTTCAAATCTCAGCTGATACTTGGTGGATGTTGACTTTTTTGAGAAGAACTTGGGAGAATAAAACATTATAAAGGCTCTGGCAAGGCGCGGTGACTCAAGCCTGCATTCCTGGCATATTTATTGGCTGTGGAGAAAGAATTGATTGAGGCCAGGAATTTGATACCAGACTTGTCAACATAGTGAGACCCCATTTATACAAAAAAATTTGAAGCATTAAAAAAATTTAGCCAGGTGTGATAGTTCCAAACTGTAATCTCAACTGTGCTGGAGATTGAGGCAGAGGATCTCTTGAGCCAGGAGTTCTAGGCTGCAGGGAGCTATGATCATGCCACTGCACTCCAACAAGGGCAACCATGCAAGATGTTTCAAAAAGAAAATCTTTTATTATTCTTCACCCCTATAATCTCTCCAGAACTTATGCACTATATAGCAGAAAGAATCAAACTCCCCAAGAGTTTGGTTCTTGCTTATGATTTGGTTTTCTGCTGCTTGGCTGCCCCCTCATGTCCCCATTTTGTCTAAAATAAGAACCCCCAGGTGAAGTGGAGTTTCTCCCCAGCAGAGGGTCTCCCCAAGGCCCCAGGACTGGCACTTTAGGTGGAGGCTTGCCTTTCAACCTCTGAATAATAATTAACACTAAAATTAACAAGTTTTCCAGACACCAGCTTCTTGAAAGGAGCATCCAGTCAGAAGACAAGATGAGGTCAGTAGCGAAGGTGACCCAGGCTGAGTGGGGAAGTCCACCAGCATATCTGAAGACTGAGTCAAGGGAGGGTTTCCCTGATGTTCACTCCTTCTGCCCTCCATAAATTCCTCTACTTTTCCCAAACTTCCCTCTGACATCCTCCAAACTTTCTATCTTCCCGGGGCTTTATTGCCAGGAAGTCTAATGAAGTAAAAGGTTTAAAATTGCTTTGATTTTAAAAATAATTTTATTGATTCTTAAAATGTACTGGCACAAAACAATAATATCAATTCTTAAAATGTTTAAAAAGTAAATGAGGTGTAAGTTTACATTTAATTAACTTATTTGATTCCTAATTAAAATACAACAAAAATTTTTTGAAACAAGATCTTGCTCGGTCACCCAGACTGCAGTGCAGTGGTGAGATCTTGGTATATTGCAACCTCCACCCCCTAGGTTCAAGCGATTCTCATGCGTCAGCCTCCCAAGTAGCTGGGACTACAAGCACACACCACCAAGTGGCTAATTTTTGTGTTTTTAGTAGATATGAGGTTTTGCCATGGTGCCCATACTGGTCGCAACCTCGTGGTCTCAAGTGATTCAACCGCTTTGGCCTCCCAAAGTGCTGGGATTACAGGTTTCAGTCACCACACCTGACCTTAAATTTTTTAAAAATTATGGGTAAATTTAAATTACTCAGAAATAGTCAGAATTAACCGTTGAATACCCTGAGTCTTTTTCTCATTCATAAGCCTTTCTAATCTTTCTATTCAAATTTAGGATTTGATTCGGTTCTACTGTTTTAAAACCTGCTTTTTTTCCTTCAAAGAAATGCAGACAATCTTACAGGCCAATGGACATCACCGACTTTCTGATGTTTAGTGGCTGCCTGGTTGTTTGTCTATGACCTCCCATAATGTACTTAAGTAACACCCTATTGATGATGGGGTTAAGTTGTTGAAAATATCTTGTCTTTTCAGAAGCACTACATGGAAAATATTAGATTTTGAAAGAAACACATAGACCCATACCACACACTTCCTTTGAAATTCTCCACTGCTTATTTAAAGAGACATTTATTCCTGACTAATGTCCTACATTACACTCTCTGTAGAACTTTTTGAAACTATAAAAGTACAAGAGAATCAATAAAGCAGTTTAATTTCTCACAGGATCCTCATTCCTATGAGAAACAGCTCAATTCCTATAATTTGGCATATTTCCTCTCAGTCATTTTTCTATACGTTTTTAATGTTGACCTCTAATGTTTGGTTATACTTTTTAATGTATGCCTTTTATTAATATGTTTAATGGTATATCATCTCATAAGCACCTCTCCATGTCATAAAAAAATTCTTTGTACATCCCGTTTTTAATACATATCTGTAGCTCTAAAGAAGAGGCATACTTTGTTTACTCTTCTAATCCCCTATTATTGGAAAATTTTGTTTTTCCAATTCTTTGAGATAATCAACTGGCTAGGGTTAGTATTTTGGTCCCCATTTAAATTTTCTTACAGTTGCCTTTCTATAAGTGGCTATGTGACTGTTACAAGGATAAGATCCCTCCTGCAGAAGTGTGCCATGGGGTTGAAGCCTCCCTGCAAAGTGCCTTCCTTGTGACAGGTCCCCATGTGTCTTTCTAAAATCAGCACAGTCTTTCTGAGCCTGCTTGGAATTCTGCAGCTGTGACCCCTCTAGAATATTCCTTGAATTGAGGTGTAACTAATCTCCTCCATGGTGGACACCAGGAAGTAGGCTGTAAAGCATTCTGTGACCCTCAAGAATGACACGATGTTCTTGATGAAGAGGGTGGATATTCCTGAAGGAGAAATAATGTTTTCTCAACAGCAGAAGTAGATAACGAGTCTATTCAATGACTGGGTCATGGAAAACCCTGTTCTCTAGAGGTTGATGCTGCATTCCAGGCAAACCCACAACCTCAGTGTATGCCAGAGGTGTCAGAAACACAAAGGAGCTCATACAAGAGTGCCAGTTAGCAATGAAGCCTCAAGATCTTCCACTGGAACAGAAGATAATAACTTACTCTGAAGAAATGTTTGTATCTTCCTGCCCATCCCCTAGCTACTGAGTGCAATTGTGCAACTCAATTGCATGCAACTATAAATATAGCTACAACTATGAAAAGAGCTGAAATTCTAAACCACAAATACAGGCAACTACGAATAGAGATGAGATGAAAAACTGTAAGCCTTCTTAAGGGTGTACAACATGTAACAACGGCACCCATTAGCTCATGTTTAGGTAGCAAGGAAATAATAGCAGAAATGTTTTATGTTCACATTCAAAACAAGACCTATTATCATTCATCATCAGTTAATTTAGTCCTATTTTACTCATATTTGTTTTACTCTATCTTGTAAGCACAGATGCTTCTCTGCTAGAATTACAGAAATAACTTAGTCCACTGATAGTGTCTCAAATTTACGTAGGTCATTCTATCAGAAGCCTGTATATAAGAGTACTTGGCGCAGTTATTTCTGTGGGTTTCTGAGACATTCTTTTTTTGTTGAAGACAAAGCTCTGTGGCCTTTAACTGATTTGCAAGCACTTTTAGAAAAACAGCGGAGTACAACCAAAGATATATACTAATGAAAAATAAGCCATGCTTTCAGGGATGTAGTTAGTTGGTACACTAAAATGTTCTTTTATATAATGCAAACAGCATTAACACTTTAAAAAATAGAATTATATTATGCACAGTGAAGGCACTGGAAATTTTTCTACAAACTTTAAATAATTTCTGCATTATTTATGTTAATAAAAATTATGTAAAAAATTTAACCTAGGGGAAGCTAAGCATACGTCTGATTATTTAATATAACAAGATGCAAAATAGGCAAATTTCCATTTATGATAGTAGGACATAAAGAGTTTGTTCTGATACAAATATCAAACACAAAATGTAAGTAAGAAATAGAAAAAAAACGACCTGTGTATGTGGATTATTTATATGTGTGTATATTACTATGCAAAATTATATATTTTTAGTAACTTAAATTATGTAAATATGTAATATATTTTAGGCAGCAGCAAATATTAACACATTTTTTAATGTGCAGCTTAGATAAGAGTTGATGATTACAATTTATTAGTATTAGCAACTTACAACAAACGTTATGCAGAAAGAAATTCTAAAAATAATTTTGTATTAACTTTGAAAATTTTAAACCCTTTTCTACAGAAGTTTTTAAATTACAGATAATAAAATAGAAAGTTTATAAAAAAGAAAATGCTACTGAGAAATAGTTGGATATTGATTCATTATTTTTTCTGAATATTAGTATTTGGAGTTTCACTGTTAATAATTCCAATAGGCTACACAAATTTTCTCTTCAGTAAAATGGCAAAATAGAAGTCACTCTATTCTTAAATACATGATGCAATTTTATTACCATTTTTTCTATATAAATGCCACAAAATTTAGGCCAATAAAATCAGAATTTCTTCCATGAAATTTCAAGAGCTGAGTTGAGCTGGGAAGAGCTTAACTGCTTAATATCAGAGTTTCAAATTAAAGCAAGAGGCCCACATCAAAGTAATAGTTAAGCCTTTTTGTCTTCCTTTCTGTGATTGTGTTAAGCAACAGGCAACATCAGATGAAGCACCGACTCCTCATTGTTCCATTTTTTCCTCATGGAGAAGCACCAGGAAAGGGTCAGATGGATCAGCGCAAGCATGGGGCACTGTCTCACTGCCGAGGTGACCCCCTCATTAAAAACAGGCCTGCAATTTTGTACAAAAGGGGGCAGGAGAGCGAGAGGAGAATGCATGAGCAAGAGTAAAAAGCATGGAGTATTAATAGGAATGTATAAAAATTATTACCAAAGTTCCATTTCTTCTCCAGAAACAGGGATCTGAACAAAAGTTTCTGAAGGAGGCCTCAACCAAAAGCCCCTGAGGAAGGTGCCCCTGAATCTAGATGCCTGGATTGGGAATGAAAGCTACATGTGAGAATCAGTGGACACGATGGCCGGTATTGTTTATTTCAACCCCTCAGAGACTGCAAAGCATTGGCATTCGTATGCTTCTCTTAAATGCACATGTCAGTAGCAGTGAGACAACCAATGCTTTCAAAGATATAATGTGGGTATCAGAATTTCTCGCAAAAATTTAAATAATCTTATCTTTTCAACCTCAAATAACCGTATATACTGAGAAACTTCAAAGGCATGTACCTCCACAAATAATTTTTCAGGAAAGAACTAAAGAAGCACAGCTGTAGAATAAAAGTTAGACTGGAAGTTGATGCTACCTGTGGGAATTGCTAATAATGAAAGCACAGCTTGATAGAATTTAACATGCCTTATTGGTGAATATAATGTCACAGCAGCATGGATGCAGGAGTATTTGGATCTGACTATGCTATCTAAAGCTAGAATCCTTACATTTTCAAAAGTTTCGAAAAATAGGTTACAGTAGTTAGTGGAGGTGGTATTTCTCCTCTTTGGTTGATTTGGGAATTAACACCAATCCTCACATGAGTTTCTGGTTCATATGTACACCATGTGTTTTAATCAGGACAATTTAGGTAAATAAATTAACTTAATCATTTTCAGGTGTCTGTAAAGAGAGCATTATAAACATTACAGATAACTTTTCACTGGAATAGAATACCTCGACCCAGAATCTTCAATGGTCCCAACAATTGAGGTCAGTCCTTTATAATAAAATGAAGTCTACTATTCTTTTTAAAATATACAAATTTAAAGTCATCAAGATCAAAGTTATTCAGAAACAATATTATAATAAAAACATGGCTGTACCATTAGATCTTAATAAATCCCAAAATTGTATATATAGTGAAGAAATAATATAAGTAGTTATAATGTTTAAATATATTAAGGGAAAGGTTTAAAAGTAAGATCAAAATAAGTTAAATTATCAAAATAATTAGGTAAAAATTTTAAATGTAAAGGATAGAATACGTAGACAAATTACATAAATGAAAAACGAAATTATGAATTAGAAGATAGGATGAAGTGAATATTTAGAACTCCCAATAGGGATAAAACAAATAAACAATATGAAAAATTAAAATACATAAAAATCTAGAGTAAGTCGTGTTGTTTAAATGCAAGTTTAAATAAATAAAATGGAATGAATGTCAAATGGGAATAAAATATATAATTATTAAAATAATTAATTATAATATCTTAAAGGCATACAGATCAAAAGAAAAACAATAGTTAAAAGCACAATACCAAAATAGAGAAAATCACGTAAAGCCATCTAAGATAAAATACAAATTAATTATAAAGCAATGAAAAGAAACATATTTCTGAAAATGTGAATAACGTCAAGAATCCAATAGATTGTGGTCTTCATAGTTCTGAGGGAAAAATATGTAAATTTAAAATTACATATATTTGAAAACTTATTTTCAGGTTTGAGGACAAAGTGTAACTTAATACAAAGAAACAATGTAAACTGAGTATGTTTACCTCAGTAAAATGCATTTAAAATTTTCTGAAAACTTAATTTATGAAGAAAAATACTCTTCCTGAGAACGAACATTGAGCTAAAATAAATGTGCAAACATCTAAATAGATCTAAACCATATTAACACTGTGTCAAATTATACACAATGTGTGATATATCCATGTGAAGCATATGTATGGAAGAACAAAAGAAAATGTTATCCCAAGGGTTATGCTAAAGAGTAAATTTGGTAATAAATGAGTAACTTATTTTATATCAGTGTAATATGTATTTAAGAGATTTCTGTCACTAAATTCTTAAATATTGAGTGAAAATCCCATATACTGTTTGAACAATACTATTATTTTCTCAGCAAAGATCAGCACTGAAAGACTGACTCCTGCATAGCCACTGACCACAGCTTCTGGAACAACAAAAGCATTGAATCATTAATCCTGAATGTGGCCAATGAGCATGAGATGAGGAAATCTACCCAGTTCATGACCACAAAGCAACTCACCAGCAGCTGGATGGTCTGGGTAGCTTATTTCTCTGGAGAGACTCTTAGAGAGTGGCTCCTGCTATAGAGATGATGAGACTGCATTTTGTGCCTGGAGGAAAGAATTACCACGTGTGATTTGAGAGCATCAGTGTTCCTCCAGAAAAGACATTTCTAAATGCTGCTAGTGTGAAAAACGAGCTTATGTTCACCTAGCCCCTGGGGGAAGAAAAACAGTAATAAACAAGAAAAATAATTTTTGCCCAGGTTACATTTGATTTAGCTTTATTGGGATAGACCCAGTCGCTGCTAATAAAGAAGTTGAGAATCCGTGAAAGGAAGACAAAACATAGGGTATAACTAAAATGGGTGAGTTTGAAATTCACCAACCAGTAGGTTCTGGAATTAATGGCAATGGCTTGTAGTACGCTCAAAGAGCAGGTGGTGCTTGTGAAGACGCTGCTGATTATCATGTTAAGGTACACAGCAGACTTCTATTTGAGGCCACTCTAGAGAACACCTTCCCAATCTGTCTGTAGAGAACAAGTTTGCCGTGGTTGGAGCATCACTATGTAGGTGAAGACCAAGTTACTGATGCCCTCATCACCGGACCTGGGCCTGCAACCAAAAAGCATGCAAAAATCCAGAAGACAGGAAGGAAGATGACATAGGTTCCAATGCTATGGAATAAAAAGCAATTTCATGGCCCTATTATTTGAAGATGTGCTCTTTGTCAGAAAAATAAACGTATATCCAGAAAACAAACGAGGAACAAACAAAGTATCTTCTTAGGAAATCTCGGTGATTATGTCAACCACAACCACCACTCTCCTCAGTGTTGACTATCATGTTTACCTCAATCAAAAAGTCCTGAGACATTCCTAGCAACCCCATGGGCACCATCCCACCAGCCTGCTCTTTCCTTCACTTCCCATAAGCATCAAATCTGCAATGATGCCATTGAAGCCCCCTCTTTTTGTGATTTTATTATCTTCACACATTCTGAACAATTATAAGTGCCATGTGTCCCGGAAGTTGTTAATTTGTATATCCTCTCTTAAATTCCACAAGATTATGGACAATGACTTATAAACATTTTATCTGCATACCTGGTACACTGTTAGGTTAATGATTTTCAAAAAGGTGAATGACTGGAGATAAGCAGACAATCCATTCGTCAGTTTTTTTCACTCCACTAATTCATATGAGGTGGGGAGAAGCTATAATGTGTAATTGACCAAACATTCTTCATCAAACTTTTTAATAAGAACAGTAATCTATTGATGAGAATAAAGCACACCTGACCTAAACACATCCCGAAAGACCACACCTCCCAGTAGTGTTGCTGTGAGGATTAAGTTTCAACATAAATTTTTAAGGGAAATAAAAACAAGAAAACCATGCCTCATGTGCCCAACTTATTTTTTTCTTCCACACAAAATACAATCATTCCATCTACCAGCTTCTATAATTCTTAGCTCATTCCAGAATCAATGTTAAAATCTAAGTTCAAAGTCTTGTCCAAACTTCATATGGATGAAATTCAAGGTATAATTATTTCTAATGGAAAGTTTCCTTTAGCTGTGAATCCATGAAATCTAACATGTTGCGTGTTTTTGAAAAACAACGGTGGGAAAGGCAAAGGAGAGACATTGCTCTTTCAAAGGGAGAAAAAGGCAAGAAAAAATAAATAACAGGTCCCAAGTGTGTTATTAAAAAGAACAACAAGGTAGGCCATGTACGGTGTCTCATACCTGTAATCCCTTCACTTTGGGAGCCAAGGCAGGTGGATCACTTGAGGTCAAGAGTTCAAGACCAGCCTGACAATATAGTGAAACACGGTCTCCAAAAAAAAAAAAAATTGCCAAGCATGATGGCACGCACATTTGCTCTCAGTTACTTGGGAGGCCGAAGCAAGAAAATAACTGTAGTCTGGGGGGCAGAGGTTGCAATGAGCTGAGATCACACCACTGCACTCTAGCCGGGGCAACAGAGTGAGAATCCATCTCAAAATACGTAAATAAATTTTAAAAATGGACAAAAGCTGCTCAAATTTGAAAAAAGAAATGGACAAACAAACCTCTCAAACTTTAATAGACTTTGACTAGTATAAGTTTAAAGAAAACCAAAGTGAGACACAATATAAAACTGTTAAAAATCTCATAGAAAATATTTCAAAAATTTCAACAGAAAAAAGATTAAACACATTCACTTTAGTCCCCCTAATACTATCAACAGATGTTTTTAAAGATATTTTGCAGTTCAGAGTGTGGGATGATATACTCAATTACAAAAAAAAGAAAAAGTACCAACCAAGAACATTATATATGGCAAAACTCTCATTGAAACATGAAGGTGAAATGAAGAATTTTTTTCAGATAAACTAAAGCTAAAGGAGTTTATGAACACTAGGTTTGTTCTTCAAGAAATGCCAGAAAGTCACATAAGATTAAAAAATGAGAGTACCAAAAAATATAGAAACCTATAAAGCTCTGTTGTAAGTTAAATATATACAGAAATATGGCATCCTGTATTATTGTGATGTTGGTAAGTAATTTTGAAGCCTTTATAGAAGTTGACAGAAAATATACAAAAATATTTTATGTGTATGTTAAATACACGGTATAAAAAGGCCTAAGTTGTGACATCAAGAGCAAAGTGTGTGTTGGGAAAGACAGTCAGGTAAAACACTGGAGATTTTATATGCTACTGGAGACAATATCACATTAAAAGAGATTGTTATGACTTTGAGACGTTTCATGTAATCTGTATAGTAGCCACAAAGATAATACATATAGAATATACAGAAAAGGAAAAGAAATAAAAACATATTAGCACAAAAATTAATTAGACGAAAAGGAAGACAGCAAGAAAGAAAATAAATAAACAGAAGAACTACAAAAGAAACACAATACAATTAACAAAATGGCAATAGTAACTCCTTAACTGCAAATAATAACCTTATATGCAACAATGTTAAATTCTCCAGTAACAGACACAAGGTCACTGAAAAAAAAAATAGAAAATCCAATAAATTCTGTTCATAAAAGGCTCACCATTTATTTAAGAATAAACATGGACTGAAAGTGCAGCGATGGAAAATTATATTCTATATGGTGACCAAATCATCCTAAATAGCAACCAGAATAGAACAAAGTTGGTCACATATACATTAGGCTTTAAGCATAAAACTGTCATAAAGGCAAACAAGGACATTGTATAATAAAAGTAAAACTCCAAGAAAATATCATAATTAAAATATGCACATGTATCAGCAACTATTCCAAACATATAACACAAATAGTGACAGAATTAAAAGGAGAAATAGGCTGAGTACAGTGGCTCATGCCTGCTTGTAATCCCTGCATCTTGGCGGGGGTCGAGGCAGGAGGATAACATGAGCCCAGGAGTTGAGATTAACCTGGGAAAGATAGCAACACTTCGTCTGTATATATAAAAAAAATTATAAACAAAAATAAAGGGAGGAATGCACACAACCACCAAAATGATAGGAGACTTGAAATAATGGAGGGGACAATCTGGCAGACCAACATGAAGACAGAGGATTGAGCAAGCAGTGATTCAACCAAATCCAACACACATATAGAAACGATCTTCTCAACAACAGAATGCGCATGTTTCTGGTGGGCACATGGAACATTCTTGAGACTATATCACAAATCGGACCACAATTCAAGAAAATTAAAATCATGCAAAGTATCATTTGCAACTAAAATGGAGCACAAGTAGAAATGAATACCAGAAGAAAAATTTAAAAATTTGGAAATACATAAAATTTAAGTAACATGCTCCTAAACATTATGGGTTAAAGAAGAAATCACAGTGAAAATTTCAACATAACTGGAGACAAAAAGCATCACAAAATTATTGAATGCATCTAAAGCTTGTATTAAATTGTAGTAGTAAATGTGTACATTTAAAAATATCTATCTAAATCAACTACTAAACGTAACCAAACATAAGTAAAGAATAAAAATTTCAGCAGTTATCAATAATAAAAATTAAAAACCATAGAAAAATCAATTAAAGTTTGGTTTTATTGAAAAGATTAAGAAGACTGACAAACAGATTAAAAGAAAGAAAGAAGATATCGCAAATAATTAAATTCGAAATAAAAGAGGATTTATTACTACTGATGCCACAAAAGTAGAAAAAGAAGAGATTATAAAAGCCTAAGTCCAAGTATATGCCAAAAATGTGATAAACTAAAAGGAATAGACAAATGTCTAGAAATATAGATTATACTAAAAATAAACCATAAAAAAATCTGAATAAGCATATAACAAGTAAGAACAACCTCCCCTCAAAAAGCCCAGTCCCGGATCACTTCATTAAATAATTTTTTTCAAAATGTTAAAGCAGGCTTAACACCAATCATTCTTAAACTACTTCAGAAATATGAAAAAGAGCAAACAATTTTCGACTTATTTTATGATCCCAGCATTAACACAACACCAAACCCCGCAAAGACACTAATAAAATAATACAACTACAAATCAATTTTCCTGATGACTATTGACGTAAAAATTCTCCTCGGAACATTAGAACACCAAATTCAATAACATATTGCAGGGGTTATACACCATGACCAAGAGGGAGTTATCTCTCCAATATAAGTATTGTTCAACACATGTAAATCAATCTATTTATTTTTATTTTTTTATTATACTTTAAGTTCTAGGGTACATTTGGACAAAGTGCAGGTTCGTTACAAAGGTATACATGTGCCATGTTGTTTTGCTGCACCCATCAACTCGTCATTTACTTTAGATATTTCTCCTACTGCTATCTCTCTTCCAGCCCCCCAGCCCCCAATGGGCCCCGCTGTGTGATATTCCCCACCCTGTGTCCAAGTGTTCTCATTGTTCAGTTCCCACCTATGAGTGAGAATATTTAGTATTTGGTTTTCTGTCCTTGAGACAGTTTGCTGAGAATGATGGTTTCCAGCTTCATGTATGTCCCTGAAAAGGACATAAACTCATCCTTTTTTTGTGGCTGCATAGTATTCTATGGTGTATATGTGCCTCATTTTCTTAATGCAGTCTATCATTGATGGACATCTGGGTTGGTTCCAAGTCTTTGCTATTGTGAATAGTGCTGCAATAAACGTACGGGTGCTTGTGTCTTTATAGTGGCATGATTTATAATCCTTTGGGTATATACCCAGTAATGGGATGGCTGGGTCAAATGGTATTTCTAGTTCTAGATCCTAGAGCAATGGCCACACTGTCTTCCACAATGGTGGAACTAATTTACACTACCACCAACAGTGTAAATTCCTTCCTATTTTTCCACATCCTCTCCAGCATCTGTTGTTTCCTGACTTTCAATTAATTGCCATTCTAACTGGTGTGAGATGGTATCTCATTGTGGTTTTGATTTGCATTTCCATGATGACCAGTGATGATGAGCATTTTTTCATTTGTCTGTTAGCTGCATAGATGTCTTCTTTTCAGAAGTGTCTGTCCAATCCTTTGCCCACTTTTTGCTGTCATTGGTTTTTTCTTGTAAATTTGTTTGAGTTTTTTGTAGATTCTGGATATTAGCCCTTTGTCAGATGGATAGATTGCAAACAATTTTCTCCCATTCTGTAGATTGGCTGTTCAAGCTGATGGTAGTTTCTTTTGCTGTGCAGAAATGCTTCAGTTTAATTAGATCCGATTTGTCTATTTTGGCTATTTGGTGATTTAGTCATGAAGACTTCACCCATGCCTATGTCCTGAAAGGTATTGCCTAGGATTTCTTCTAGGGTTTTTATGGTTTTAGGCCGAACATTTAAATCTTTAATCCACCTTGAATTAATTTGCATATAAGGTGTAAGGAAAGGATCCAGTTTCAGCTTTATAAATGTGGCTAGCCTGTTTTCCAAGCATCATTTATTAAATAGGGAATCCTCTCTCCATTGCTTATTTTTGTCAGTTTTGTCAAAGATCAGATGGCAGTAGATGTGTGGTGTTATTTCTGAGGGCTCTGTTCTGTTCCATTGGTCTATATATCTGGTTTGATACCAGTACCATGCTCTTTAGTTACTATGGCCTTGTATTACAGATTACAGTCAGGTACAACGATGCCTCCAGCTTTGTTCTTTTTCTTAGGATTGACTTGGAAATACGGGCTCTTTTTTTGTTCCATATGAACTTTAAAGTAGTTTTTTCCAATTCTGTGAAGAAACTCGTTGGTAGCTTCATGGGGATAGCGTTGAATCTGTAATTTACCTAGGGCAGTATGACCATTCTCACAATATTGTTTCTTCCTATCCGTGAACATGGAATGTTCTTCCATTTGTTTGTGTCCTCTTTTATTTCATTGAGTAGTGGTTTGTAGTTTTCCTTGAAGAGGTCCTTCACATTCCTTGTAAGTTTTATTCCTAGGTACTTTATTCTCTTTGTAGCAATTGTGAATGGGAGTTCACTCATGATTTGGCTCTGTTTTTCTGTTATTGGTGTATAGAAATGCTTGTGATTTTTGCACATTGATTTCATATCCTGAGACTTTGCTGAAGTTGCTTATCAGCTTAAGGAGATTTTGGGCTGAGACGATGAGGTTTTCTAAATATACATCAGGTCATCTGCAAACAGAGACAACTTGAGTCCCTCTTTTCCTAATGGAATACCTTTTTTTCTCTTGCCTGATTGCCCTGGCCAGAACTTCCAACACTATGTTGAATAGGAGAGGTGAGAGAGGGCATTCTTGTCTTGTGCCGGTTTTCAAAGGGAATGCTTCCAGTTTTTACCAATTTAGTATGATATTGGCTGTGGGTTTTTCTTAAATAGCTCTTATTATTTTGAGATACATTTAATCAACACATAGTTTACTGAGAGTTTTTAGCATGAAAGACTGTTGAATTTTGTCAAAGGCCTTTTCTACATAAATGGAGATAGTCAAGTGGTTTTTGTTGTCGCTTCTGTTTATGTGACGGATTATGTTTATTGATTTGTGTATGTTGAACCAGCTTTGCATTCCAGGGATGAAGCCTACTTGATCGTGGTGGATAAGCTTTTTGATGTGCTGCTAGATTCCGTTTGCCAGTATTTTACTGAGGGTTTTCACATACATGTTTATCAGGGATATTGGTCTAAAAATCTTTTTTTGTTGTGTCCCTCCCAGGCTTTTGCATCAGGATGATACTGGCCCCATAAAATGAGATAGGGATGATTTCCTCTTTTTCTGTTGATTGGAATACTTTCAAAAGGAACGGTACCAGCTCCTTTTTGTACCTCTGGTAGGATTCAGGTGTGAAACTGACTCTACAGAGTGCTTTAAGTGTTTCCCAGAGATTCTGGTATTTTGTGTCTTTGTTCTCATTGGTTTCAAAGAACATCTTTATTTTTGTCTTCGTTTCCTTATTTACCCAGTAGTCATTCAGAATCAGGTTGTTCAGTTTCCATGTATTTGTGCCGTTTTGAGTGAGTTGCTCAATCCTGAGTTCTAATTTGATTGCACTGTGATCTGAGAGACAGTTCGTTGTGATATCTGTTATTTTACAATTGCTGAGGAGTGCTTTACTTCCAATGATGTGGTCAATTTTAGAATAAATGTGATGTGTTGCTGAGAAGAATGTATATTATGTTGATATGGGGTGGAGAGTTCTCTAGATGTCTATTAGGTCCGCTTGGTGCAGAGCTGAGCTCAAGTCCTGGATATCCTTGTTAACCTGTCTCATTGATCTGTGTAATATTGTCAGTGGGGTTTTAAAGTCTCCCATTATTATTGTGTGGGAGTGTAAGTCTGTTTGTAGGTATCTAAGGACTTACTTTATGAATCTGGGTGCTACTGTATTGGGTGCATATATATTTAGGGTAATTAGCTCTTCTTGTTGAATTGATCCCTTTACCATTATGTAGTGGCCTTTTTTTGTCTCTTCTGATCTCTGTTGGTTTAAAGTCTGTTTTATCAGAGACTAGAATTGCAACCCCTGCTTTTTTTGTTTGTTTGTTTTCCATTTGCTGGGTAGATCTTCCTCCATCACTTGATTTTGAGCCAATGTGTGTCTCTGCACGTGAGATGCATCTCCTGAATACAGCACACTGATAGGTCTTGACACTCTGTCCAATCTGCCAGTCTGTGTCTTTTAATTGGGGCATTTAGCCCATTTACATTTAAGGTTAATATTGTTATGTGTGAATTTTATCCTGTCATTTTGATGTTAGCTGGTTATTTTGCTCCTTAGTTGATGCAGTTTCTTCCTACAATTGATGGTCTTTACAATTTGACATTTTTGTAGTAGTTGGTACTGGTTGTTCCTTTCCATGTTTAGTACTACCTTCAGGAACTCTTGTAATGCAGGCCTGGTGGAGACAATATCTGTCAGCATTTGCTTGTCTTTAAAGGACATTATTTCTCGTTCACTTATGAAGCTTAGTTTGGCTGGATGTGAAATTCTTGGCTGAAAATTGTTTCCTTTAAGAATGTTGAATATTGGTCCCCATCCTCTTTGGCTTGTAGAGTTTCTGCTGAGAGATCTGCTGTTAATCTGATGGGCTTGCCCTTGCGGGTAACCCGACCTTTCTCTCTGACTCCCCTTAATATTTTTTCCTTCATTTCAACCTTGGTGATTTTGACAGTTGTGTGTCTTGGAGTTGCTCTTCTTGAGGAGTATCTTTGTGATGTTCTCTGTATTTCCTGAATTTGAATGTTGGCCTGCCTGGCTATATTCGGGAAGTTTTCCCGGATAATATCCTGAAGAGTGTTTTCCAACTTGGGTTCCATTCTCCCCGTCACATTTAGGTACACCAAGCAAATGTAGATTTGTTCTTTTCACATAGTGTCATATTTCTTGGAAGCTTTGTTCATTTCTTTTCATTCTTTTTACTCTAAATATGTCTTCTCACTTTATTTTATTAATTTGATCTTCAATCACTGATATCCTTTCTTCTAGTGGATTGAAACAGCTATTGAAGCTTGTGCATGTGTCACAAAGTTCTTGTGCCGTGGTTATCGGCTCCATCAGGTCGTTTAATGTATTCTCTACACTGTTTATTCTAGCTAGCCATTCGTTTAACCTTTTTTCAAGGTTTTTAGCTTCCTTGATATAGGTTCGAACATGCTCCTTTAGATCAGAGAAGTTTGTTATTACTGACCTTCTGAAGCCTCCTTCTGTCATCTCGTCAAAATCATTCTCCGTCCAGGTTTGTTGCAGTGCTGGTGAGGATCTGCAATCCTTCGGAGGAAAAGAGGCGCTCCAGTTTTCAGGATTTTCAGCTTTTCTGCACTGGTTTCTTCCCATCTTTGTGGTTTTACCTACCTTTGCTTTTTGTTGTTGGTAACCTACAGAAGGGGTTTCGGTGTGGATGTCCTTTTCGTTTATGTTGATGCAATTTTTTCTGTTTGTTAATTTTCTTTACAACAGTCAGGTCTCTCAGCTGCAGGTCTGTTGGAGTTTGCTGGAGGTCCACTTCAGACGCTGTTTGCATGGGTATCACCAGAGGAGGCTGCGGATCAGCAAATATTTCAGAACAGCAAATATTTCTGCCTGATCTTTCCCCTGGAAGCTTTGTCAAAGAGGGGCTCCTGCCTGTATGAGGTGTCTGTTGGCCCTTAATAGGAGTTGTCTCCCATTTAGGCTATATGGGGATCAGAGACACACTTGAGGAGGGTGCTGGGCAGATCTTACTCTATCGCTTGATTTTGAGCCACTGTGTGTCTCTGCACGTGAGATGCATCTCCTGAATACAGCACACTGATAGGTCTTAACTCTCTATCCAATTTGCCAGTCTGTGTCCTTTAATAGAGACATTTAGCCCATTTACATTTAAGGTTAATATTGTTATGTGTGAATTTTATCTTGTCATTATCATGTTAGCTGGTTAGCTTGAGGAGACCGTATGTCCATTTTCAGAGCTCAAACACCATGCCAGGAGAACCACTGCTCTCTTCAGAGCTGTCAGATGAGAGGTTTAAGTCTGCAGAAGTTTCTGCTGCCTTTTATTCAGCTATGCCCTGCCCACAGAGGTGGAGTTTATAGATGCAGTAGGCCTTGCTGAGCTGTGGGTGGCTCCACCCATCTCAAGCTTCCTAGCCAATTTGTTTACCTACTCAAACCTCAAAAATGGCAGATGCACCTCCGCCTGCCCAGCTGCAGCCTCGCAGGTTGATCTCAGACTGCTGCACCAGCAGTGAGCAAGGCACTATAGGTGTGGGACCCACCAAACCAGGCAAAGGAGAGAATTTCCTTGTCTGCCGGTTGCTAAGACTCTGGAAAAAGTACAGTATTTTGGTGAGAGTGTCCTGGTTTTCCAGGTACAGTCTGTCTTTCCTTCCCTTGGCTAGGAAAATAAAATCCACGGACCTCTTGCACTTCCTGGGTGAGGTGACACCCCGCCCTACTTCAGCTCAGCGTCCATGGAATTCACCCACTCTCCAACCAGTCCCAATGAGATGAATCAGGTACCTCAATTGGAAATGCAAAAATCAACCATCTTCTGCATTGATTACACTGGGAGCTGCAGACCAGAGCTCTTACTATTTGGTCATCTTGGAACGGGAGTTTAAATCAATCAATGTATCACATTAACAGACTAACAGATACAAAACACACAATCATCTCAAATAATGCAGAAAAGTCAATTGACAAAAATAAGCATTTTTTCAAGATGAAAAAAGTACACAATAAACTAGAAATAAAAGGAAACTACTTTGACATAATAAAAGACATGTAAAAAACTCATTAGCAACTGGGTGCAGCAGCTCATGCCTATAGTCCCAGCACTTTGGGAGGCTGAGGTGGGTGGATGATTTTAGGTCAGGAGTCCCAGATCAGCCCAACCAACATGATGAAACCCTGTCTCAACTAAAAATATAAAAAATAGCTTGACGTTGCTGTGTAAGCCTCTATTCCAGCTACCACGGAGGCTGAGGTATGAGAATAGCTTGAACTCAGGAATTGGAGGTTGCAGTGAGCCCAGATCATGCCACTGCACTCCAGCCTGGGTGACAGAGCAAGATCCAATCTCAAAAAACAAAAACCAAAACCAAAAAAAACACTCATCACTAACATTATACTGAAATCTGAAGTTCGGAAAATTTATCCTCTAAGATTAATGAGGAAGCAAGATATTCACTGTTGACGCATCTGTTCAAAAATAGCAGTGAAAGTCCTGACAAAAGCAACCAGGCAACGAAAAAATGAAAACATCCACATTCTAAAGGAAGAAGTAAAATTACCTGTATCTTATGATATGACATTATATATAAGAAATCCTGAATGCTGAACACAACACCTGTTACAACTAATACTTGCATTTAGCAAAATTGCAAATTTAAGTTTTTTACAAACTTTAAATAATTTCTGGATTATTTACGTTAATAACAATTATGTAAAAAATTTAACCTAGGGGAAGCTAAGCATATGTCTGATTATTCAATTTAACAAGATGCAAAATAGGCAAATTTCCATTTATGATAGTAGGACAAAAATAGTCTGTTCTGATACAAATATCAAACATATAATGTAAGTAGGAAATAGAAAAAAAGACCTGTGTATGTTGATTATTTATAGTGTGTATAGTACTATGCAAAATTATATGTTTTTAGTAACTTAGATTATGTAAATATGTATTATATTTTAGGCAGCAGCAAATATTAACACATTTTTTTAATGTGCAGCTTAGATAAGAGTTGATGATTCAAATTCATTAATATTAACTACTTACAACAAACGTTATACAAAAAGAAATTCTAAAAATAATTTTGTATTAACTTTGAAAATTTTAAACTCTTTTCTACAGAAGTTTTAAAATTACAGATAATAAAATAGAAAATTTATAAAAAAGAAAATGCTACTGAGAAATAGTTGGATTTTGATTCATTATTTTTTCTGAATAGTAGTACTTCACTGTTGGAGCTTCACTGTTAATAATTCCAATAGGCTACACAAATTTTCTCTTCACTAAAATGGCAAAACAGAAGGCATTCAATTCTTAAATATATGGTGCAATTTTATTACCATTATTTCTATATACATGACACAAAATTTAGACCAATAAAAACAGAATTTCTTCCATGAAATTTCAAGAGCTGAGCTGAGCTGGGAAGAGCTTAACTGCTTAATATCAGAGTTTCAAATTAAAGCAAGAGGCCCACATCAAAGTAATAGTTAAGCCTTTTTGTCTTCCTTTCTGTGATTATGTTAAGCATCAGGCAACATCAGTTGAAGCACCGACTCCTCATTGTTCCATTTTTTCCTCATGGAGAAGCACCAGGAAAGGGTCAGATGGATCAGCGCAAACATGGGGTACTGTCTCACTGCCGAGGTGGCCCCTCATTAAAAACAGGCCTGCAATATTGTAAGAAAAGGGGCAGGAGAGCGAGACGAGAATGCATGAGCAAGAGTAAAAAGCATGGAGTATTCATAAGAATGTATAAAAATTATTATCAAAGTTCCATTTCTTCTCCAGAAACACGGATCTGAACAAAAGTTTCTGAAGAAGTCCTTGACCAAAAGCCCCTGAGGAAGGTGCCCCTGAATCTAGATGCCTGGACAGGGAATGAAAATCTACATGTGAGCCTCAGTGGCCAAGATTTCCGCTTTTGTTTATTTCAAACCCTCAGAGACTGCAAAGCACTGACATTTATATGCTTCTCCTAAGTGCACACATCAGCAGCAGTGTGACAACCAATGCTTTCAAAGATATAATGTGGGTATTAGAATTTCTGGCAAAAATATAAATAATCTTATCTTTTCAACCTCAAATAACCGTATATGCTGAGAAAATTCAAAGGCATGTACCTCCGCAAATAGTTTTTCAGGAAAGAACTAAAGAAGCACAGCTGTAGAATAAAAATTCGACTGGAAGTTGATGCTACCTCTCGAAAATGCTAATAATGAAAGCACAGGTTTTTAGAATTTATCATGTCTTATTGGTGAATATAATGTCACAGCAGCATAGACGCAGGAGTATTTGAATCTGACTATGCTATCTAAAGCTCGAATCCTTACATTTTCAAAAGTTTAGAAACATAGGTTAGAGTAGTTAGGGGAAGTGGTATTTCTCTTCTTTGGTTGATTTGGGAATTAACACCAATCCTCATATTATTTTCTGGTTCATATGTACACCATGTGTTTTAATCAGGACAATTCAGATAAATACATTGACTTAATCATTTTCAGCTGTCTGTAAAGGGAGCATTATTAACATTACAGATAACTTTTCACTGGAATAAAATACGTCGACCCAGAAACTTCAATAGTCCCATCAATTGAGGTCAGTCCTTTATAATAAAATGAAGTCTACTATTCTTTTTAAAATATACGAAGTAAAAGTCATCAAGATCAAAGTTATTCAGAAACAAAATTATAATAAAAACATGGCTGTACCATTAGATATTAATAAATCCCAAAATTGTATATATAGTGTAGAACTAAAATAAGTAGTTATGATGTTTAAATATATTAGAGGAAAAGTTTAAAAGTAAGATCAAAACAAGGTATATTATCAAAATAATTAGGTAAAACTTTTAAATGTAGAGAATAGAATACATAGTAAAATTACATAAATTAAAAAAAGAATTTATGAATTAGAAGATAGAATGAAGTGAATATTTAGAAGTCCCAAAAGGGATAAAACAAATAAAGAATATGAAGAATTAAAATACATAAAAATCTAGAATAAGTCATATTGTTTAAGTACAAGTTTAAATAAATAAAATGGAGTGAATGTTAAATAGGGAATAAAAAATAAAATTACTAAAACAATTAATTACAAGAGTTTAAAGGCATACTGATCAAAAGAAAAACAATAGTTAAAAGCATAATACCAAAATAGAGAAAATCACATAAAGCCAACAAAGATAAAGTTCAAATTAACTATAAAGCAATGAAAAGAAACATATTTCTCCATATGTGAATAAGATCAAGAATCCAACAGATTATGGTCTTCAAAGTTCTGAGGGAAAAACATGTAAATTTAAAATTACATATATTTGAAAACTTATTTTCAGGTTTGAGGATAAAATGTAACTTAATACACGAAAACAATGTAAACTGAGTATATTTACCTTAGTAAAATGATTTAAAATTTTCTGGAAATTTAGTTTATGAAGAAAAATATTCTTCCTGAGAACAAACATTGAGATAAAATAAATGTGCAAACATCTAAATAGATCTAAACTATAATAACACTGTGCAAAATTATACACAATGTGTGATATATCCATGTGAAGCATATTTATGGAATAATAAAAGAAAATGTTATCCCAAGGGTTATACTAAAGAGTAAATTTAATAATAGATGAGTAACATATTTTATATCAGTGTAATGTGTATTTAAGAGATTTCTGTCACTAAATTCTTAAATATTGAGTCCAAATCCTATATACTGTTTGAACAATACTATTATTTCCTCAGCAAAGATCAGCACTGAAAGACTGACTCCTGCATAGCCACTGACCACAGCTTCTGGAACAACAAAAGCTTTGAATCATTAATCCTGAATGTGACCAATGAACCTTAAATGAGGGAATCTACCCAGTTCATGACCACAAAGCAACTCACCAACAACTGGATGGCCTGGGTAGCTTATTTCTCTGGAGAGACTCTTAGAGAGTGGCTCCTGCTATAGAGATGATGAGACTGCATTTTGTGCCTGGAGGAAAGAATTACCACGTGTGATTTGAGAGCATCAGTGTTCCTCCAGAAGAGACATTTCTAAATGCTGCTAGTGTGAAAAACAAGCTTGTGTTCACGTAGCCCCTGGGGAAGAAAAACAGTAATAAACAAGAAAAATAATTCTTGCCCAGGTTGCATTTGATTTAGCTTTAGTAGGGTAGAGCCAGTCACTACTAATACAGAAGTTGAGAATCCATGAGAGGAAGACAAAACATAGGGTATAACTAAAATGGGTGAGTTTGAAATTCACCAACCAGTAGGTTCTGGAATTAATGGCAATGGCTTGTAGTATGCTCAAAGAGCATGTGCTGCATGTGAAGAAGCTGCTGATTATCATGTTAAGTTAGACAGCAGACTTCTATTTGAGGCCACTCTAGAGAACACCTTCCCAATCTGTCTGTAGAGAACAAGTTTGCCGTGGTTGGAGCATCACTATGTAGATGAAGACCAAGTTACTGATGCCCTCATCACAGGACCGGGGCCTGCAACCAAAAAGCATGCAAAAATCCAGAAGACAGGAAGGAAGATGACATAGGTTCCAATGCTATGGAATAAAAAGCAATTTTATGGCCCTATTATTTGAAGATGTGCTCTTTGTCAGAAAAATAAAAGTATATCCGGAAAACAAACGAGGAACAAACAAAGACTCTTCTTAGGAAATCTCTGTGATTATGTCAACCACGACCACCACTCTCCTCAGTGTTGACTATCATGTTTACCTCAATGAAAAAGTCCTGAGTCATCCCTAGCAACCCCATGGGCACCATCCCGCCAGCCTGCTCTTTCCTTCACTTCCCATAAGCATCAAATCTGCAATGATGCCATTGAAGCCCCCTCTTTTTGTGATTTTATTATCTTCACACTTTCGGAACAATTATAAGTGCCATGTGTCCCGGAAGTTCTTAGTGTATTTGTATATCTTCTCTTAAATTCCACAAGATTATGGACAATGACTTATGAACATTATATCTGCATACCTGGTACAGTGTTAGGTTAATGTTTTTCAAAAAGGTGAATGACTGGATATAAGCAGACAATCCATTGGTCAGGATTTTTCACTCCACTAATTAATATGAGGTGGAGAGAAGTTATAATGTGTAATTGACCAAACTTTCTTAATCAAACTTTTTAAAAAGAGCAGTAATCTATTGATGAGGACAGACCACCCCTGATCTAAACACATCCCGAAAGAACACAACTACCAATAGTGTTGCTGTGAGGATTAAGTTTCAACATAAATTTTTAAGGGAAATAAAAACAAGAAAACCATGCCTCATGTCCCCAGTTTATTTTTTTCTTCCACACAAAATACAATCTTTCCATCTATTAGCTTCTATAATTCTTAGTTCATTCCAGAATCAATGTTCAAATCTAAGTTCAAAGTCTTGTCCAAACCTCATATGGATGAAATTCAAGGTATAATTAATTCTAATGCAAATTTTTCTTTAGCTGTGAATCTGTGAAATCTAACTCGTTACGTGCTTTTGAAATACAACGCTGGGAAAGCCAAACGACAGCCATTGCTCTTTCAAGGGGAGAAAAAGGCAAGGAGAAATAAATAACAGGTCCCAAGTGTGTTATTAAAAAAACAACAAGGTAGGCCATGCACGGTGTCTCATACATGTAATCCCTGCATTTTGGGAGGCCAAGGCAGGTGGATCAGTTGAGGTCAAGAGTTCAAGACCAGCCTGTCAATAGAGTGAAACCCCTTCTCTACAAAAAAAAAAAAAAAAATTTGCCAAGCATGGTGGCACGCACATTTCGACCCAGCTACTTGGGAGGCTGAAGCAAGAAAATCACTGTAGTCTGGGGATCAGAGGTTGCAATGAGCTGAGATCACAGCACTGCACTCTAGCCGGGGCAACAGAGTGAGAATCCATCTCAAAATACGTAAATAAATTTTAAGAATGGACAAAAATTGCTCAAATTTGAAAAAAGAATTGGGCAAAAAAACCTCAAGAACTTTAATAGGTTTTGACCAGTATAAATTTGAAGAAAACCAAACTGAGACAAAATATAAAACTGTTTAATATCTCATAGAAAACATTTCAAAAATTTCAACAGAAAAAAGATTAAACACATTCAATTTAGTCCCACTAATAGTATCAACAGATGTGTTTAAAGATGTTTTGCAGTTCAGAGTATGGGATGATATATTCAAATACAAAAAAAATAAAAATTACCAACCAAGAACATTATATATGGCAAAACTCTCATTGAAACATGAAGGTGAAATTAGGATTTTTTTTCAGATAAACTAAAACTAAAGGAGTTTATGACCATTAGGTTTGTTCTTCAAGAAATGCCAGAAAGTCACATAAGATTAAAAAATGAGAGTACCAAAAAAAATACAAAACTATAAAGCGCTGTTGTAAGGTAAATATATAGAGAAATACAGCATCCTGTATTATTGTGATGTTGGTAAGTAAGTTTGATTCCTTTATACAATTTGACAGAAAATACACAAAATATTATATGTGTATGTTAAATACACCGTATAAAAAGTCTTAAGTTGTGACATCAAGAGCAAAGTGAGTGTTGGGAAAGACTGTTATGTAAAAGACTGGAGTTTTTATATGCTACTGGAGATAATATCACATTAAAAGAGATTGTTATGACTTTGAGAGGTTCCATGTAATCTGTATAGTAGCCACAAAGATAATACATATAGAATATACAGAAAAGAAAAGGAAATAAAAACATATTAGCACAAAAATTAATTAGACAAAAAGGAAGACAGCAAGAAAGAAAATAAATAAGCAAAAGAACTAAAAAAGAAAAACAATACAATTAACAAAATGGCAATAGTAACTCCTTAACTGCAAATAATAACCTTATATGTAACAATGTTAAATTCTCCAATAACAGACACAAGGTCACTGAAAAAATAAAAATAGAAAATCAAATAAATTCTGTTTATAAGAGGCTTACCTTTTATTTAAGAATAAACATGGACTGAAAGTGCAGGGAAGGAAAATTGTATTCTATATGGTGACCAAATCATCCTAAATAGCAACCAGAGTACAACAAAGTTGTTCACATTTACATTAGATGATTAGACTTTAAGCAAAAAACCGTCATAAAGACAAACAAGGACATTATATAATAAAAGTAAATCTCCAAGAAAATATCATAATTAAAATATGCACATGTATCAGCAACTATTCCAAACATATAACACAAATAATGACCGAATTAAAAGGAGAAATAGGCTGAGTACAGTAGCTGACGTCTGCTTGTAAACCCTGCATCTTGGCGGGGGCTGATGCAGGAGGAAAACTTCAGCCCAGGAGTTGAGATTAACCTGCGCAAGATAGCAACAATTCGTCTGTATATATATTAAAAAATTATAAACAAAAATAAAGGGAGTAATGCACACAACCACCAAAATGATAGAAGACTTTAAAATAATGGAGGTGACAATCTGGCAGACCAATATGAAGACAGAGGATTGAGCAAGCAGTGATTCAACCAAATCCAACACACACATAGAAACGATCTTCTCAACAACAGAGTGCGCATGCTACTGGTGCGCACATGGAACACTCTTGAGACTATATCACAAATTGGACCACAATTCAAGAAAATTAAAATCATGCAAAGTATCATTTGCAACTAAAATGGAACAGAGCTAGTAATGAATACCAGAAGAAAAATTTAAAAATTTGCAAATAGATAAAATTTAAGTAACATGCTCCTAAACATTATGGGTTAAAGAAGAAATCACAGTGAAAATTTCAACATAACTGGAGACAAAAAGCATCACAAAATTATAGAATGCATCTAAAGCTTGTATTAAATTGTAGTAGTAAATGTGTACATTTAAAAATGTCTATCTAAATCAACTACTAAATGTAACCAAACATAAGTAAAGAATAAAAATTTCAGCAGTTATCAATAATAATTAAAAACCATGGAAAAATCAATTAAAGTTTGGTTTTATTGAAAAGATTAAGAAGACTGACAAACTGATTAAAAGAAAGAAAGAATTTATCTCAAATAATTAAATTCAGAAATAAAAATGAGCTATTACTACTGATGCCACAAAGTAGGAAAAGAAGAGATTATAAAAGCCTAAGTACAAGTGTATGCCAAAAAATGTGATAAGCTAAAAGGAATAGACAATCATCTAGAAATATAGAGTATACTAAAAATAAACCACAAAAAATCTGAATAGACATATAACAAGTAAGAACAACCTCCCCTCAAAAAGCCCAGTCCCGGATCATTTCATTAAATATTTTTTTCACAATGTTAAAGCAGGGTTAACACCAACCATTCTTAAACTATTTCAAAAAAATGAAAAAGAGAAAACAATTTCCATCTGATTTTATGAGCCCAGCAGTAACACAACACCAAACCCCACAAAGACACTAAGAAAAAAAATACAACTACAAATAAATTTTCCTGATGGCTATTGACGTAAAAATTCTCCTCGGAACATTAGAACAGCAAAATCAATAACATGTTGCAAGGGTTACACACCACGGCCAAGAGGGAGTTATCTCTCCAATATAAGTATTGTTCAACATATGTAAATCAATCTATCTTTTTTTTATTATACTTTAAGTTGTAGGGTACATTTGGACAAAGTGCAGGTTTGTTACATAGGTTTACATGTGCCATGTTGTTTTGCTGCACCCATCAACTCGTCATTTACTTTAGATATTTCTCCTACTGCTATCTCTCCTTCAGCCCCCCAGCCCCCGACGGGCCCCACTGTGTGATGTTACCCGCCCTGTGTCCAAGTGTTCTCATTGTTCAATTCCCACTTGAGTGAGAACATGTGTTGTCTTTCCTGTCCTTGAGATAGTTTGCTGAGAATGATAGTTTCCAGCTTCATCCATGTCCCTGCAAAGGACATAAACTCATCCATTTTTGTGGCTGCATAGTATTCCATAGTGTATATGTGCTGCATTTTCTTAATACAGTCTATCATTGATGGACATTTGGGTTGGTTCCAAGTCTTTGCTATTGTGAATAGTGCTGCAATAAACGTACGTGTGCTTGTGTCTTTATAGTGGCATGATTTATAATCCTTTGGGTATATACCCAGTAATGGGACGGCTGGGTCAAATGGTATTTCCAGTTCTAGATCCTAGATCAATGGCCACACTGTCTTCCACAATGGTGGAACTAATTTACACTCCCACCACCAGTGTAAATTCCTTCCTATTTTTCCACATCCTCTCCAGCATCTATTGTTTCCTGACTTTCAAATAATCGCTATTCTAACTGGAGTGAGATGGCATCTCACTGTGGTTTTGATTTGCATTTCTCTGATGACCAGTGATGTTGAGCACTTTTACTTGTGTCCGTTGGCTGCATAAATGTCTTCTTTTTTTTTTTTTTTTTTTGAGATGGAGTCTTGCTCTGTCCCCAAGGTTGGAGTGCAGTGGCGTGATCTCGGCTCACTGCAAGCCCTGCTTCCCAGGTTCACACCATTCTCCTGCCTCAGCCTCCCAAGTAGCTGGGACTACAGGTGCCCGCCACGAGGCCCAGCTAATTTTTTTTATATTGTTAGTAGAGACGTGTCTCACAATATTAGACATGATGATCTCCAAGTCCTGACTTCATGACCCTTCTGCCTTGGCCTCCCAAATTGCTGGGATTACAGGCATGAGCCACCGCACCTGGCCTAAATGTCTTCTTTTGAGAAATGTCTGTTCATATTCTTTGCCCACTTTTTAATGGGGTTGTTTGTTTTTTTCTTGTAAATTTGTTTATGTTCTTTGTTGATTCTGGATATTTGCCCTTTGTTAGATGGATAGATTGCAAACAATTTTCTCCCATTTTGTAGGTTGCCTGTTCACGCTGATCGTAGTTTGTTTTGATGTGCAGAAGCTCTTTAGTTTAATTAGATCCCATTTGTCTATTTTGGCTTTTGCTGCCATTGCTTTTGCTGTTTTAGTCATGAAGTCTTTGAGCATGCCTATGTCCTGAATGGTATTGCCTAGGTTTTCTTCTATGGTTTTCATGGTTTTAGGTCTAATATTTAAGTCTTGAATCCATCATGAATTAATTTGTGTATGAGGTGTAAGGAAGGGGTCCAGTTTCAGCTTTCTACATATGACTAGCCAGTTTCCCAAGCACTATTTATTAAATAGGGAATCCTGTCCCCATTGCTTCTTTTTGTCAGGTTTGTCAAAGATCAGATGGTTGCAGATGTGTGGTGTTATTTCTGATTTCTCTGTTCTGTTCTATTTGTCTAGATATCTGCTTTGATAACAGTACCATGCTGTTTAGTTACTATAGACTTGTAGTATAGTTTGAAGTCAGGTAGCATGATGCCTCCAGCTTTGTTCTTTTTGCTTAGGACTGTCTTGGCAATACAGGATCTTTTTTGGTTCCATATGAATTTTAAGGTAGTTTTTTTCCAATTCTGTGAAGAAAGCCATTGGTAGCTTGATGGGGATGGCATTGAATCTATAAATTACCTAGGGCAATATGACCCTTTTCACAATATTGATTCTTCCTTTCCATGAGCATGGAATGTTCTTCCATTTGTTTGTGTCCTTTTTTATTTCGTTGAGCAGTGGTTTGCAGTTTTCCTTGAAGAGGTCCTTCACTTCCCTTGTAAGTTGTATTCCTAGGTATTTTATTCTCTTTGTAGCAATTGTGAATGGGAGTTCACTCATGATTTGGCTCTCTGTTTTTCTGTTATTGCTGTATAGAAATGCTTGTGATTTTTGCACATTGATTTCATATCCCGAGACTTTGCTAAAGTTGCTTATCAGCTTAAGGAGATTTTGGGCTGAGATGATGAGGTTTTCTAAATATAGAATCACGTCTTCTGCAAGGAGAGACAATTTGACTTCCTCCTTTCCTAATTGAATAACATTTCTTTCTTTCTCTTGCCTGATGGCCCTGGCCAGAACTTCCAATATTATGTTGAATAAGAGAGGTGAGAGAGGGCATTCTTTTGACGGCTTTCAAAGGGAATGCTTTCAGTTTTTACCCATTCAGTATGATACTGGCTGTGGGTTTTTCATAAATAGCTCTTATTATTTTGAGATATGATTCATCAACACCTAGGTTATTGAGATGTTTTAGCATGAAAGACTTGAATTTTGTCGTAGGTCTTTTCTACATCTATTGAGATAGTCATGTGGTTTTTGTCATTGGTTCTGTTCATGTAATGGATTAGTTTTATTGATTTGTGTATGTTGAACCAGCCTTGCATTCCAGGGATGAAGCCTACTTGATCGTGTTGGATAAGCTTTTTGATGTGTGGCTGGATTTCCTTTGTTAGTATTTTATTGAGAATTTTTACCTCGATGTTCACCAGGGATACTGGTCTATAATTCCCTTTTTTTGTTGTGTTTCTGCCAGGCTTTGATATCAGGATGAAGCTGGACTCACAAAATGAGTTAGGGAGGATTCCCTCTTTTCTTATTGAAAAGAAATGGAACCAGCTCCTCTTTACACCTCTGGTAGAATTTGGCTTTGAATACATCTGCTCCTGGATATTTTTTTGGTTGGTTGGCTATTAATTATTGCCTCAATTTCAGAGCCTGTTATTGGTCTATTCAGAGATTCAACTTCTTCCTGGTTTAATCTTAGGAGGGTGTATGTGCCCAGGAATTTATCCAGTTCTTCTAGATTTTCTAATTTATTTGTGTAGAGGAGTTTATAGTGTTCTCCAATGGTAGTTTGTATTTCTGTGGCATCATTGGTGATATAAAATTTATCATTTTTTATTGCGTCTATTTGATTCTTCTCTCTTTTCTTCTTTATTAGTCTTGCGAGTGGTCCACCAATTTTGTTGATCTTTTCAAAAATCTGCTCCTAAATTCATTGATTTTTTGAAGGTTTCTTTTGTGTCACTGTCTCCTTTAGTTCTGCTCTGATCTTAGTTATTTGCTATTTGTTTGCTCTTGTTTGTCTACTTCTTTTAATTGTGATGTTAGGGTGTTGATTTTATATCTTTCCTGCTTTCTCTTGTGGGCATTTAGTACTATAAATTTCCCTCTACACACTGCTTTAAATGTGTCTCAGAGATTCTGCTATGTTGTGTCTTTGTTCTCATCTTTATTTTTGCCTTCATTTCGTTATTTACCCAGTATTCATTCAGAAGCATGTTGTTCAGTTTCCATGTATTTGTGCCATTTTGAGTGAGTTTCTTAATCCTGAGCTCCAATTTGATTGCACTGTGATCTGAGAGACAGTTTGTTGTGATTCCTGTTTTTCACACTTGCTGAGGAGTGCTTTACTTCCAATTATGTGCTCATTTTTAGAATAAGTGCAATGTGGCACTGAGAAGAATGTTTGTCTGTTGATTTGGGGTGGAGAATTCTGTAGATTTCTATTAGGTATCCTTGGTGCAGAGCTGAGTTCAATTCCTGGACATCCTTGTTAATCTTCTGTCCTGTTGATCTGTCTAATATTGACAGTGGGGTGTTAAAGTCTCTGATTATTATTGTGTGCCAGTCTAAGTCTCTTTGTAGGTCTCTAAGGACTTACTTTACAAATGTGGGTGCTCCTTTATTGGGTGCATATAAATTTAGGATAGTTAGCTCTTCTTGTTGAATTGATCTCTTTAGATCTTCCTCCATCCCTTTATTTTGAGTCAATGTGTGTCTATGCATGTGAGATGGGTCTTGAGAATACAGCACACTGATGTGTCTTGACTCTTTATTCAATTTTCCAGTCTGTGTCTTTTAATTGAGGCATTTAGCTCATTTACATTTAACGTCAATATTGTTATGTGTGAATTTGATACTGCCATTATTATGTTAGCTCGCTGTTTTGCCCATTAATTGATGCAGTTTCTTCATAGTATCGATGGTCTTTACAATTTGGCATGATTTTTGCAGTGGCTGGTACAGGTTGTTCCTTTCCATGTTTAGTGCTTCCTTCAGAAGCTCTTGTAAGGCAGTCCTAGTGATGACAAAATCTCTCAGCATTTGCTTATCTGTAAAGGATTGTATTTCTCCTTCACTTATGAAGCTTAATTTGGCTGAATATGAAATTCTGGGCTGAAAATTCTTTTCTTTGGTTATGTTGAATATTGACCCCCAATGTACTCTGGCTTGTAGGGTTTCTGCTGAGAGATCCGCTGTTAGTCTGACGGGCTTCCCCTTGTGGGTAACTCGATCTTTTTTTCTGGCTGCCCTTAATATTTTTTCCTACATTTCAACCTTGGTGATTCTGACAGTTATTTGTCTTGGGCTTGCTCTTCTAGAGGAATATCTTTGTGGTGTTCTCTGGATTTCCTGAATTTGAATGCTGTCCTGCCTTGCTAGGTTGGGGAATTTCTCCTGGATAATATCCTGAAGAGTGTTTTCCAACTTGGTTCAATTCTCCCCATCACATTTAAGTATACCAGCAAACATAGATTTGGTCTTTTCACAAAGTCCCATATTTCTTGGAAGCTTTGTTCACTTCTTTTCACTCTTTTTGCTCTAAACTTGTCTTCTCACTTTATTTTATTAATTTGATCTTCAATCACTGATATCTTTTCTTCCACTTCATTGAATCAGCTATTGAAGCTACTGCATGTGTCACAAAGTTATCTTGCCAAGGTTTTCAGCTCCATCAGGTCGTTTAAGGTATTCTCTACACTGTTTATTCTAGCTAGCAATTCGTCTAACCTTTTCTCAAGGTTTTTAGCTTCCTTGCCATGGCTTGAAACATGCTCCTTTAGCTCAGAGAAGTTTGTTGTTACCGACCTTCTGAAGCATACTTCTGTCAACTCGTCGAAGTCACTGTCCATCAAGCTTTGTTCCATTACTGGAGAGGAGCTGCAATACTGTAGAGGAAAAGAGGTGCTCTGGTTTTTAGAATTTTCAGCTTTTCTACTCTGGTTTTTTTCCATTTTTTTGGTTTTATCTAGCTTTGGTCTTTGATATTGGTGACCTATGGATGGGGCTTTTGTGTGGATGCCCTTTTTGCTTATGCTGATGCTCTTCTTTCCTGTTTGTTACTTTTCCCTCTAACAGTCAGGTCCTTCAGCTGCAGGTCTGTTGGAGTTTGCTGGAGATCCACTCCAGACCCTGTTTGCCTGGGTATCACCAGAGGAGGCTGCAGAACAGCAAATATTGCTGTCTGATCCTTCCACTGGAAGCTTTGTCAAAGAGGTGCTCCTGCCTGTATGAGGTGTCTGTCGGCCATTACTAGGAGATGCCTCCCACTTAGGCTATGTGGGGTTCAGGGACCCACTTGAGAAGGCCGTATGTCCATTTTCAGAGTTCAAACACCATGCTGGGAAAACCACTGCTCTCTTCAGGGCTCTCAGACAGGGATGTTTAAGTCTGCAGAAGTTTCTACTGCCTTTTATTCAGCTATGCCCTGCCCACAGAGGTGGAGTTCATGTATGCATGAGGCCTTGCTGAGCTGTGGGTGGCTCCACCCAGATCAAGCTTCCTGGCCACTTTGTTTACCTACTTAAACCTCAAAAATGGCAGATGTACCTCCCTAGGCCCAGTGGCACCCTCGCAGGGTGATCTCAGATGCCTGCACTAGCATGCTAAGACTGTGGGGAAAGTGCAGTATTTTGGTGAGAGTGTCCTGGTTTTCCAATTACAGTCTGTCAAGCCTTCCCTTGGCTAGGAAAGGAAAATCCCTCGATCCCTTGCACTTCCTGGGTGAGGTGACAACCTGCCCTACTTCAGCTCAGCGTCCATGGAATTCACCCACTCTCCAACGAGTCCCAATGAGATGAATCAAGTACTTCAGTTGGAAATGCAGAAATCAACCATCTGCTGCATTGATTACACTGGGAACTGCAGACCAGAGCTCTTACTATTTGGCCATCTTGGAAAGGGAGTTTAAATCAATCAATATATCACATTAACAGGCTAACAGATACAAAACACACAATCATCTCAAATAATGCAGAAAAGTCAATTGACAAAATTAAGCATCTTTTCAAGATAAAAAAAAGCACTCAATAAACTAGAAATAAAAGGAAACTACTTTGACATAATAAAAGACATGTAAAAAACTCATCACCAACTGGGTGCATCAGCTCATGCCTATAGTCCCAGCACTTTGGGAGGCTGAGGTGGGTGGATGATTTTAGGTCAGGAGTTCCAGACCAGCCCGACCAACATGGTGAAATCGTCTCAACTAAAATATAAACAATAGCTGGACGTTGTGGTGTATGCCTGTATTCCCTGCTACCACGGAGGCTGAGGTATGAGAATAGCTTGAACTCAGGAAGTGGAGATTGCAGTGAGCCCAGATCATGCCACTGCACTCCAGCCGGGGTGACAGAGCAAGACCCTAGCTCAAAAAACAAGAAACAAAAAAACCCTCATCACTAACATTATACTGAAATCTGAAGTGCGGAAAGTTTATCCTCTAAAATTAATAAGGAAGCAAGATATTCACTGTTGACGCATCTATTCAAAAACAGCAGTGAAAGTCCTTACAAAAGCAACTAGGTGATGAAAAAAAGAAAACAACCACATTCTAAAGGTAGAAATAAAATTACCTGTATCTTATGATATGATGTTATATATAAAAAATCCGGAACGCTGAACACAACACCTGTTACATCTAACACTTGCATTTAGCAAATTGCAGAACACAAAATTAAGTGTGTTTCTCTTCACTACAATGCACAATCCAAGTTTTTAAGATTCCATTTAAAATAGCATTAAAAAGAATATACTTTGGAATAAACAAGCAAAGAGATGTAAGAATAGTATACTAGAAAGTAAAAGAAGGTGCTGAAGAAAATCACAACCAATTGGGAAGATACTCTATAATTATAGAATAGACAACTTATATCTCATATTCATATATTAGAAGATAATATTCTTAAGTCTATGCTAGTGAAATTAATAACAGATTAAACGCAATAGCTATATAAATCACAATAATATTTATTTGCAGAAATGAAAAACTCTAAAGCATATGGAATCTCAAGCCTGAAAATAGGCAATTAAACTTGCAACAGAATGTCAAGTGGGGAGCCCTCACGATTTTTAAATCAAAAACTAGTGGCAGTGCTGTTGAACTCTTTTTAAATATGGTGGTATTTTGTGGCCAGGTTCTATGGCTTACACATGTAACCTCAGCGTTTTCTGAGGCTCAGGTAGGAGGATTGCTTGAGCCCAGGAGTTCAAAACACACTGGGCATCATAGTGAGAACCTCCATCTCTACAAAAAAAATAAATAAAAATAAAAATTAGCCAGGAATGGTGACATAAAACTGTAGTCTCAGGTATTCCGGAGGCTGAGGTGAGAGGATTGTTTAAGCCTGGCAGATCAAGGCTGCAGTGAGCTATGGTCGCACCAGTGAACCCCAGCCTGGATGACAGGGAACCTGTCTCAAAAAATAAAGAGGAGAAAATCAGAAAAGAAATGTATTAAATCAAGACATGCACACAGAGTAAATAATAGAGACCCCGCCTCTCCACAAAAGCTTTGTAAATGTCGTCAAAATGATCTTCAAAATGGGTGCAAAGGCCAAACTGTGGAGAAGGAATAGCCTCCTTTAACAAACAATGGTGGGAAGACTTGCTATCAACATGTAAAATACAGAGATCAGAATTGTAGTTTATACTATATTTTTTTAAAAACTCAAAATGGATTAAAGACCTAAATGTAAGGCTGAAAGCTGTAAAACTCCTACACAAAAATAAAGAGGAAAAAATCCAACATTATGCCGTTGAATTTGGCAATGGGTTCTTGACTGCCAGCAGCCCCACATCCCTGGAGCATCCCTCCGCTCACCGCTGCCTGGTGCTGGGTCCTTGCACACCTGTGGCGCTGCTTTGTTCGGGGCTCTGAGGGGCACCAGCCGGGACACCACGCCGAGCACAGGGCACAGGCCGGGCGTTCTTGGGCTATTCGCGGATAGGCTGGCCCCATGCCCGCCTCAGGCGCCGGAGAGAGGACGGCCTGATCCGAGTCTGCGGAAGGAGGAAGAAACTTGTCTCCTGAGCCCGCAGGAACACAGAGGTGGATGCGGGACACAGGCACACAGGGGTGGATGCCATAAAAATATATGACATATATTTTTAAACATGGCCGCAATTTGAATACTTACAATATTTAAAAACTCCAAAGATTGTTATGTTGACCCTACACCAAAATTTTTCATTCCAATGACTACAGGAGTTTTTAATAGTAGTTATTTTTTATAATAAAATTAAACTGTAATGAAATAACTGACTTTCAAACTTCAGCAAGAGGACAAATATTCAGCCAGAGATATCAGTTCCCGGTTTCTGCTCCGGGACTTCTCTGCTCTCCCACCGCCCCTCCGGCATCACCCAGGGCTAAGGGGCCACCTGGCCTGGCCTGCGTCCCCTCGTCCCTCCACTTCCCCACCCAGCTCCTGCAGCGCCCTCCTGGGGCAGGTGCGCCGAACCGTCCAGAGCCGGAGGCTCCCTCGCCCGGGGCAGCACAGCTCCGACCCTCTCGGCACCTGCCCAGTCCCTCGGAAAGGACGCGCCTGGGCCTGGCCCGCTGCCCGACCCCCAGGGCCTGCCCAGTCCCTGCAGCGGCGACGCTGCCAACAAGAGGTTCCAGAGGCCGCGGCTCAACCCGCCCAGAGCGCAGGGTTCCCACTCACCTGGGAATGGGGACACGCCCCTCCTGGTAGGCGGTAGGGTTAAGATTGTTTCCTTATGTATCTTAATTAAAACTGGTAGAAGGTTACTATTATGTGATGTACCCATGTTTCTCAGTAAATTTGAGCATACGTTTATTAGTTTTTGTCAGTTTAACTAGTTCTTTTGTTCCTATTGTTAAGGTGAAATTCAACTTCTATCTGAAATCAGTAAGATACAGAGAGATTTTAATGAAAAGTGAATTTTTTTTCCTCAGGGGGAATTGAATTATGAATTGAATGAATGAATTCATTACCAAGATAGAGAGTACACTAACTAATCAGTAGTTTTATCAATCTGTATTCCCTCCCTCCTCCCTCTTTGTTTTGTTTGTTTGTTTGTTTTTGAGACAGAATTTTGCTCGGTCGCCCAGGCTGGAGTGATGTGGCTCCATCTTGGCTCACTACAACCTCCGACCCCCAGGTTCAAGTGATTCTCCTGCCTCAGACTCACGAGTAGCTGGGATTACAGGCGCCAGCCACTATGCCTGGCTAATTTTTGTATTTTCAGTAAAAGCGGGGATTAACCACGTTGGCAAGTCTGGTCTGAAGCTCTGACCTCAGGTGATCCGCCCACCTTGGCTTCCCAAAGTGTTGGGATTATAGGCGTGAGCCACTGCGCCCGGCCTCTCCTCCCTCTCTGTATTATGACCATGAGAACCCAGCATTTATTCCCACTTATTAGTGAGAACATGCAGTATCTGGTTTTTTTGCTTTTGCATTAGCTTGCTGGGAACAATGCATCCATGTTGCTTCAAATGTCATAATTTTTTTATGGCTGTATAGTATTCCATGAGTCTTTATCCAGATCACCAGTGCTGGATGCCTGGGTTAAGTCTATGTCTTTGTGATTGTGAATACTGCTGTGATAAAAATATGGCTACATGTGTCTTTTTGGTAGGATATTTATTTTCTTTCGGATATATATCCAGTAATGGGGTTACTGGATTGAATGGTAGTTCAACTCTCAGTTCTTTAAGAAATTCCCAACCTGCTTTCCACAGTGGCTGAACTAATTTACATTCCCTCAGAAAGTGTATACGTGTTCTCTATTCTCTACAGCCTCACCAATATGTGTTTTCTTTTGACTTTTCAACAAAAGCCATTCTGACTGGTGTGAAATGATATTTCATTTGGGTTTTGATTTGCATTTCTCTAATAAATAATGGTGATGAGCACTTTTACATATGTTTGTTGGGTGCTTGTATGTATGTCTTCTTTTGAGAAGGGTCTGTTCACGTCCTTTTGCCCACTTTTTAATGGAGTTACTTGCTGCTTGCTTGTTGATTTGTTTAAGTTCCTTATAGGTTCTGAATAATAGACCTCTGTCAGATGCCTAGTTTGTGAATATTTTCTTTCATTCTGTGGGTTATCTGTTTACTCCCTTGATGGATTCTCTTGTTGTGCAAAAGTTTTTCAGTTTAATTAAATCCCACTTGTCAATTTTTGTTTAGTAACAATTGCTTTTGAGGAATTAGCCATAAATTATTTGCCAAGGCCATTATCAGGAACAGTATTTCCTAGTATTTCCTCTGGCTGAATATATGCCCTCTTGCTGAAGTTTGAAAGTCAGTTATATTATTAAAGTTTAATTTTATTATAAAAACAACAGCTACTAAAAATTCCCCATAGTCATTGGGATGATAAATTTTGGTGCAGTGTCAGTATAACAATCTTTGTAATTTTCAGTTAGTCTAAGTATTCTAATTGTGGTCATGCTATAAAAATATATGCCATAGAAGTTATGTTATTTTAAAATGCCATTCTTTATTATGGGAAGAAGCAGTAAATTCACCTTAACTGTAGCAGCTTGGAGAGCTGGCTAAAACATCCTTTAGAGGGTAAATTTTAATGAGGCACATCATTAATGCAAAAAACAGTTTTTTCAGTTGTTCCACTACATGTACAAATATTAGAAGAATGCTCAGAAATTAAAATCTATGTTTGTTAAAACTTCATTCTCCTGGGGGTTTCAGAATATAATTAAAGGTAAAAATAAAATTCTAAGTCCCCTGTCAACTGAACATGCTTCCTCTTGACCAAAGGGACCCCAGAATAAAACTAAAAACTGAATTCCTGGCTATGACAGGAAGAGAGGCGTTCTGTGTGGGAGAGGCTCCAGAGGAAAAGAAAAGGCACACACAGAATACCTTTAAAGGTAAACAAACTTTATCCCACATAAATGGCAATGCAGATATAATAAGTAAATGAGAGAATAAGCAAATTGATATAATAATCAAATTGCAATGGGAAAGGGAGATGAAAAAATATATATATATGTATAATGGAGGATAGACTATGGAGGATTCATCACCAGACCGAGATGCAACAGCCTGGGCTCCAGATTCAGCACTCATCCATGCACAGATGAGGAGCGCTCCCTTGAAACTTCAGCATGGTTTGGGATTTTAGTTCCTGTTGTAATTAGTTGCTTGGCATGAGGCCCAGTCATGAGGGCCCTTTGTGACTGAGCTGAAGGAACACAAAAAGGTCAATTTGTTTTTGCGATTGTTAGTTGTTTTTCAATAACTAATGTATAGGAAAGGATTGAAATAGAGACTTCTCTGAAACAGTGCTGGATGAATGCCTCAAGGGGCTCTCACAACCTGTTGCAGGACTTGGTGACCATTATTTATTTCGACTTTCAATTGAGTTCAAATATATTATTTAACTTTTCCTCTATATTCCGTCCCATTTTGATACTCAATTGTAGAAAATACCCTTACAGATATAAGGGGAATACATAACTGGTAGAGGTTACAGAAGCAGGGTAAGCAGAGAATTAAAAGCACAATTAATAAAACCACACCCGATCAGGGAGGAGCCAAGATGGCCGAATAGGAACAGCTCCGGTCTACAGCTCCCAGAGTGAGCGACGCAGAAGACGGGTAATTTCTGCATTTCCAACTGAGTCACTGCTGCTGATACCCAGGCAAACAGGTCTGGAGTGGACATCTAACAAAATCCAACAGACCTGCAGCTGAGGGTCCTGTCTGTTAGAAGGAAAACTAACAAACAGAAAGGGCGTCCACACCAAAAACCCATCTGTACGTCACCATCATCAAAGACCAAAGGTAGATAAAACAAAAAGGTGTGAAAAAAACAGAGCAGAAAAACTGGAAACTAAAAATCAGACTGCCTCTCCTCCTCCAAGGGAGCGCAGCTCCTCACCAACAATGGAACATTGTTGGACGGAGAATGACTTTGATGAATTGAGAGAAGAAGGTTTCAGACGATCAATCTACTCCGAGCTACAGGAGGAAATTCAAACAAATGGCAAAGAAGTTAAAAGCTTCGAAAAAAAATTGGACGAATGGACAACTAGAATAACAAATGCAGAGAAGTCCTTAAAGGATCTGATGCAGCTTAAAACCAAGGCACGAGAGCTACGTGACGAATGCAGAAGCCTCAGTAGCTGATGCGATCAACTGGAAGAAAGAGTATCAGTGATGGAAGACAAAATGAATGAAATGAAGTAAAAAGAGAAGTTTAGAGAAAAAAGAATAAAAAGAAATGAACAAAGCCTCCAAGAAATATGAGACTATGAGAAAAGACCAAATCTATGCCTGATTGGTGTATGCAGAGAATGGAACCCAAATTGGAAAACACTCTTCAAGATATTATCCAGGAGAACTTACCCAATCTGGCAAGGCAGGCCAATATTCAAATTCAGGAAAAACAGAGAATGCCACAAAGATACTCCTCGAGAAGAGCAACTCCAAGACACACAACTGTCAGATTCACCAAAGTTGAAATGAAGGAAAAAATGTTAAGGGCAGCCAGAGAGAAAGGTCCGGTTACCAACAAAGGGAAGCCCGTCAGACTAACAACTAATCTCTCTGTGAAAACTCTACAAGACTGAAGAGAGTGGGGACCAATATTCAACATTCTTAAAGAAAAAAATTTTCAACCCAGAATCTCATATCCAGCCAAACTAAGCTTCATAAGTGAAGGAGAAATAAAATCCTTTACAGACAAGCAAAAACTGAGAGATTTTGTCACCACCAGGCCTGCCCTAAAAGAGCTCCTGAAGGAAGCACTAAGCATGGAAAGGAACAAGCAGTACCAGCCACTGCAAAATCATGCCAAATTGTAAAGACCATCGAGGCTAGGAAGAGACTGCATCAACTAACGAGAAAAATAACCAGCTAACATCATAATGACAGGATCAAATTCACACATAACAATATTAACTTTAAATGTAAATGGACTAAATGCTCCAATGAAAAGACACAGACTGGCAAATGGGATAAAGATTCAAGACCCATCAATGTGCTGTATTCAGGAAACCCATCTCATGTGCAGAGACACACGTAGTCTCAAAATAAAGGGATGGAGGAAGATCTACCAAGAAAATGGAAAACAAAAAAAGGTAGGGGTTGCAATCCTAGTCTCTGATAAAACAGACTTTAAACCAACAAAGATCAAAAGAGACAAAGAAGGGCATTACATAATGGTAAAGGGATAAATTCAACAGGAAGAGCTAACTATCCTAAATGTATATGAACCCAATACAGGAGCACACAGATTCATAAAGCAAGTCGTTAGAGACCTACAAAGAGATTTAGACTCCCATACAATAATAATGGGAGACTCTAACACTCAACTGTCAACATTACACAGAGCCATGAGACAGAAAGTTAACAAGGATATCCAGGAAATGAACTCAGCTCTGCAACAAGTGGACCTAACAGACATCTACAGAACTCTCCACTCCAAATCAACAGAATATACACTCTACTCAGCACTACACTGCACTTATTCCAAAACTGACCACATAGTTGGAAGTAAAGCACTCCTCAGCAAATGTAAAAGAACAGAAATTATAATGAACTGTCTCTCAGACCACAGTGCAATCAAACTAGAAGTCAGGGTTTAGAAACTCACTAAAAACCGGTCCACTACATGGAAACTGAACAACCTGCTCCTGAATGACTACCGGGTAAATAATGAAATGAAGGCATGAATAAAGATGTTCTTTGAAACTAACGAGAAAAGAGACACAACATACCAGAATTTCTGGGACACATTCAAAGCAGTGTGTAGAGGGAAATTTATAGCACTAAATGTCCACAAGAGAAAGCAGGAAATATCTAAAACCGACACACTAACATCACAATTAAAAGAGCTAGAAAAGCAAGAGCAAACACATTCAAAAGCTGGCAGAAGGCAAGAAATAACAAAGATCAGAGCAGAATTGAAGGAAATAGAGATACAGAAAAACCTTCAAAAGATTAATGAATACAGGAGCTGTTTTTTTGAAAAGATCAACAAAATTGATAGACCACTAGCAAAACTAATAAATCAGGAAAGAGAGAAGGATCAAATAGATGCAATAAAAAATGATAAAGGGGATATCACCACCGATCCCACAGAAACACAAACTACCATCAGAGAATACTATAAACACCTCTATGCAAAGAAACTAGAAAATCTAGAAGAAATGGATAAATTCTTCGACACATACATCCTCCCAAGACTAAACCAGGAAGAAGTTCAATCCCTGAATAGACCAATAACAGACTCTGAATTTGAGGCAGTAATCAATAACTTACCAATCAAAAAAAGTCCAGGACCAGATGGATTCACAACCGAATTCTATCAGATGTACAAAGACGAGTTGGTACCATTCCTTCTGAAACTATTCCAATCAATAGAAAAAGAGGGAATCCTCCTTAACTCATGTTGTGAGGCCAGCATCATCCTGATATCAAAGCCAGGCAGAGACACAACCAAAAAAGAGATTTTTAGACCAATATCCTTGATGAACATTGATGCAAAAATCCTCAATAAAATACTGGCAAACTGAATCCAGCAGCACATCAAAAAGCTTATCCACATGTTCAAGTGGGCTTCATCCCTGGGATGCAAGGCTGGTTCAACATATTCAAATCAATAAATGTAATCCAGCATATAAACAGAACTAAAGACAAAAACTTCATGTTTATCTCAATAGATGCAGAAAAGGCCTTTGACAAAATTCAATAATGCTTCATGCTAAAAACTCTCAATAAATTAGGGATTGCTGGGAAGTATCTCAAAATAATAACAGCTATCAATGACAAACCCACAGCCAGTGTCATACTGAATGGGCAAAAACTGGAAGCATTCCCTTTGAAAACTGGCACAAGACAGGGATGACCTCTCTCACCACTCCTATTCAACATAGTGTTGGAAGTTCTGGCCAGGGCAATCAGGCAGGAGAAGGAAATAAAGGGTATTCAATTAGGAAAAGAGGAAGTCAAATTGTCCCTGTTTGCAGATGACATGATTGAATATCTAGAAAACCCCATTGTCTCAGCCCAAAATCTACTCAAGCTGTTAAGCAACTTGCAAAGTCTCAGGATACAAAATCAATGTAGAAAAATCACAAGCATTCTTATACACCAATAATAGACAAACTGCTAGCCAAATCATGGGTGAAATCCCATTCACAATTGCTTCAAAGGGAATAAAATACTTAGAAATCCAACTTGCAAGGGATGTGAAGGACCTCTTCAAGGAGAACTACAAACACTGCTCAATGAAATAAAAGAGGACACAAACAAATAGAAGAACATTCCATGTTCATGGGTAGGAAGAATCAATATTGTGAAAATGGCCATAGTGCCCAAGGTAATTTATAGATTCAATGCCATCCCCATCAACCTACCAATGACTTTCTTCACAGAATTGGAAAAAACTACTTTAAAGTTCATATGGAGCCAAAAAAGAGCCCACATCACCAAGTCCATCCTAAGCCAAAAGGACAAAGCTGGAGGCATCACACTACCTGACTTCAAACTATACTACAAGGCTACAGTAACCAAAACAGCATGGTACTGGTACCAAAACAGAGATATAGACCAATGGAACAAAGCCCTCAGAAATAACGCTGCACATCTACAACTATCTGATCTTTGACAAACCTGACAAAAACAAGAAATGGGGAAAGGATTCCCTACTTAATAAATGGTGCTTGGAAAACTGGCTGGCCATATGTAGGAAGCTGAAACTGGATCCCTTCCTTACATCTTATACAAAAATTAGTTGAAGATGGATTAAAGACTTACCTGTTAGAGCTAAAACCATTAAAAACCTAGAAGAAAACCTAGGCAATACCATTCAGGACATAGACATAAGCAAGGTCTTCAAGTCTAAAACATGAAAAGCAATGGCAACAAAAGCCAAAATAGACAAATGGGATCTAATTAAACTAAAGAGCTTCTGCACAGCAAAATAAACTACCATCAGAGTGAACAGGCAACCTACAAAATGGGAGAAAATTTTTGCAACCTACTCATCTAACAGTGGGCTAATATCCAGAATCTACAATGAACTCAAACAAATTTACAAGAAAAAATCAAACAACCCCATCAAAAAGTGGTCAAAGGATATGAAGAGACACTTCTCAAAAGAAGACATTTATGCAGCCAAAAAACACATGAAAAAATGCTCATCATCACTGGCCATCAGGGAAATGCAAATCAAAACCACAATGAGATACCATCTCACACCAGTTAAAACGGCAATCATTAAAACGTCAGGAAACAACAAGTGCTGGAGAGGATGTGGAGAAATAGGAACACTTTTACACTGTTGGTGGGACTATAAACTGGTTCAAGCATTGTGGAAGACAGTGTGGTGATTCCTCAGGGATCTAGAACTAGAAATACCATTTGACCCAGCCATCTCGTTACTGGGTATATACCCAAAGCATTATAAATCATGCTGCTATAAAGACACATGCACACGTATTTTTATAGCGGCATTATTCACAATAGCGAAGACTTGGAACCAACCTAAATGTCCAGCAGTGATTGACTGGATTAAGAAAATGTGGCACGTATACACCATGGAATACTATGCAGCCATAAAAAATGATGAGATCATGTCCTTTGTAGGGACATGGAAGAAGCTGGAAACCATCTTTCTCAGCAAACTATTGCAAGGACAAAAAACTGAACACTGCATGTTCTCACTTATAGGTGGGAATTGAACAATGAGAACACATGGACACAGGAAGGGGAGCATCACATGCCGGGGACTGTTGTGGGGTGAGAGGAGGGGGCAAGGTTAGCATTAGGAGATATACCTAATGCTAAATGACGTGTTAATCAAAATAATAAATGACAACACTGTTATTGTAAAAAAAAAAAAAAAAGAAAGTGGTATTTCCTATGCATGCTGTAGGATTTGGCAATCAAATAAATAAATATGCATGCAGTTAAAAAAAAAAAAAAGAAAGAAAATCACACCCACCAAGGCCAACGCCAATTCCAGTTGGAGACCCAATTAATGATTGGGTCCTGACAGTTAGATTCAAACTGTCTTACTTGTCCTTGTATCTCTGGGGCGAGGAGAGTAATATTGTGAGAATTGTCAGGGATACACACACAACATTCAGTATGCAGCAAGGCTTCAACCTTCCTTGGGCTGAGGTAAACATACCTAATGCCATTCGATTTTGTAGCACAAGAGTACGCAGCTGAGCAAATTCATCTGATAACAACATAAGTCCAGTGCTACTATCATTAAGAGCTTTTTCTACATGTAAGTTTAATATTTTAATTTGTTGCTGAAGCAGAATTGTACCTGCGGCAGAGGAGAATACTGTGACAGGGTGTCACCACCAGGGATTCTGGCGCATTTGTAACCAGTGATATTTGGAAGCATCTAGATTTAAGAAAGAGATTTTGTTTCATTGGGGACAGGGTTGTTGATTTGGTGTATTTGTTGACAATTGTCTTGTGTGAGAAACCCCAGAGTAACATTAAAAGAGCCATTTAAGGCCTCCAGACAAATGGAGGAATATTTGGAATTCCACTACCAGTATGGTAGGTTCCCAGTCTTTCCAGACATATTGGGTAGGATACAAAGGCCTTTGATGCATTGATGCATTACAAAAGTGGATTTCTCCTTTTGTCAGACTTGGGCAAAAATAGACTGGTTTGGTTAAAAGAAGTCCAGGTGTGATTACAGGTGCTATTCTCCTGACCCCCTTGGTAGCGACAAAACCATTGGAAATGTTGGCAGACACAATTTTTTAAGGTAGCCCATTCCCTGCGGCCTCTGGCAATCGACGAATAGGCAGCACTGACTGCGGTTGACTTCTTTTGCAGGGGTGGCTACCCAGTTGATAAATTCATTCTTTGCCTCAGACACAAAGATGCAGGTGCTGACCATCAGCCTATAGGCTATTCCCTGTAATAACAAAAACAGAGGGGAACATAACGATGTATTAAAAGTTTTACTATCCCCTTCATTTTCTGCACCCATTCTTTGGACCCAGGATTTAAGTTGCCCACTTCACTGGACTCAAATCCTCCAGTTCTATATGTTGTTTCTATTGGGGCAGAAATTTCCACGGGGGTTAATTGCTGACAGGGTACTATCAGTAGCTGAGCAATCTGCATCTGCGGCTTTATGGCAAAACGTCTTGGGTTGTATTGTGTTAAATGATTTTTAACTCTCCCTGGTAATCACTATCAATTACACCACCATACACTATAATTTCTCTCATTCCAAGGCTTGGACATGTTGTAATCCACTCATCCACATTTGGGTTTGCAGTTGTGGTGGAAATTTTGACCTGTTGACCTGACTGCTGATTAAATAGTCTGTCAAGAGAAAGCAGACAGGCATGAGCATCAAAATAACAGTGTTAATGGTAGTGTGCACATGGATTCAGATATCTCCCCAGTATTTTTCCCCAAACCTCTTTATTCCCAATTAACCATTTGTCTCATTGCCATTGTAGCGTCTAGGTAGTAAGACCATTTGCTACTGACCAAGAGTTGATATAAAAGTGAAAAATCCCTCTGGCCTCCTCCTGAATGGCTGGGAAGACGGCTACTAGCTCAGGCAGCTGGCTGCTCCCACCCCTTCCTTCATCAGAAATGCTTATATTTTCAACAGGATTATAAGCCATGGCCTCCCAGCGTCGGGTCCCACCAGTGTATTTGGAGGATCCATCAGTAAAGCAGGTCTGTTTCTGATTCTTTGGACGGGGCAGATTTCTTTTTCTGTCTGCAGGACTTGCTTGGTGGTATCCTGAGTTGGCAAATTTTGTAAAAACGATAGCCCCTTTGGTCCTGGTTTAGCCCTATCTAGTATACACCATTCCATTATGTGATGCTACCTTCTTGAGCATGCCCCCTTCGATGGGTTTTGGGAGACCTCATGACCTAAGTCGTAATAGGAATTTCAGGCCTCAGGAAGACATCATGGTTGAAGCAGAGGGGCTCCATTTGCAGCAAAGCCCAATAGTGAGCTAACAGTTTCTTCCTGAAAGGATTATAAGCTTTGCCAGACTCTGGCAGCTTCCGGGTTCAAAACTCCAAGGTTCCCCTCTTCCCATTTTCTTTCTGCCAAAGGCCCCAATTAGCATGTTAATCCAGGACAGTTGTTTGCAATTCTACTGGCCCATCCCATATGAGCCATCCAGGGCCAGCTGCACTGCTTGCTTAGCTTGCTCAAAGGCTGTGCTCTCTTTCTACCTCCAGTGAAAGTCATAATATTTTCTAGTGACTGCATACAGAGGTTGTAAGATGTTACTCCAATCGGGAAGATGATGTCTCCAGAATCCAAACAAGCCAATAAATTTCTGGGCCTAATTTTTAGTGGCAGGAGTTGCAAATTCTGGTATTTTAAACATAGGCTTTGGTAAAATGGAATTTTTCCTTGCATTCCATAGGATTCAGAGCAATTTTACAGTTTGTGCAGGTTCTTGAATTTTATTAGGGTTAATGTCCCATCCTTGAGATAGGAGCTGGGTTTTTACCCACTCCAAGACCCGGCTGACTCGTTCTTCAGTTTTACCCTGACCGCACCACTTGGACAGCTGTTTTTTTCAGCAATAGCCTGTTAGCTTTGAGCATGATCAGTCAAGACATAGGCCTGGCATTGAGCCAGGGCCAGTCTGGGAGTCAGATTAGCATTTTCTTTTTCCATCTTACATTTCTCTTGTAGCAACTGATTTCTGTCTTGACACGTTAATTTATAAGCAGCAAGCAAGCACCATCTATGCTGGGAGATCCCTTTGACATCTTTGCTGACTGAAATCCCCTGCAGAACTTCATGCATAGTCAAAGGTTCAAATTCCACTAATTTAGATACCCAATTTTCACTAAGGTCAGTTCCCCTGGACCATTCAATTGCCAAGAGGGAGAACTGGGGGAGTTCCTATCCCCAGATGTGGGAAGTCCCTGAGCTTCCAGCCCTGTTCTTGCAGACAAAAAGTGAATCCTCCATAGTATGATGGGTGTAGGGGCCAACTCTAGAGCCCAGGCTGTTACTTCCCAGTCTAGTGATGAATCCTCTATAGTCTAGTGAGTATATATACACACATATTTATATATCTCTGCATTTCCATTTATGTGGGATGAAAGTTTGTTTACCCTTAAAGGTATTGTGTGTGTGTCTTTTCTTCTCCCGTTATGCATCTCCCACACAGAACAGGAGGAGGCAGACAGGCCATGTTGTACCCCTGTTTGCTGTTAAACCTCTGTTTGCTGTTTAAGCACAACAAATCATCAGCACTAATGTGAAAATAGAGATGATAAGACTGAAAAAACTGACTCTGTGGCAATATAATACCAAATTATTGGCAAGATTTAAGGCAGTTCAAGGCAAGTGTTAATCCATGCCTGCAGGTCAGCAATCTTGTTACATAGCATCTCTATTTCCACTTAAGGGTTAAAACTTTTACTTCTGCTGACTCCAAATTTTAGATAGAGCATTACTCCTTTAAATGTTAACCAAGAAGTGACTGAGGAATATCTTAATTGATAGAGGTCTATTTGGCCAAGGCTGATTACATGCCCAGGAAAATATACAAGTCGAACAAAAGACCTGTGATTTTTTCAAAGGGGGTTTTGGGAGCTTCAATATTTAAAGTGAAATGAGAAAGGAGGCCGAAAAAAGATGGGGGGATGGTAGGCAGTGAGACAAATTGTTACATTTTCCGATGCTCTGATTAGCCTTACTACATCTACATTTCACATGCAAAAAGAGAGAGTAGAGAAAAAAAGGCATTTGTGCAATCATCTCACAGGCAGATGGAGAGATATTTCCTTGTCTTGTCTTTGTTCTGTGAAGATAAGCTGGTAATTGACATTGTCAGGTGAGATTCAGCAGGGCTTGGTTTTAGGGCTAATTTATTGAGGAGATACGCATCCTGAAAGATTTAGGGTCTCAGAAAGAATCTTCTTGTGAGTAATTTATGAGAGAGATTATTCGGAGTGATATGTGGCCTTCTGTCATTGTAGAGCCTGAATTATGGATGAGGCTATGACACAGGGTTGTAAAATTATAGCTGTCTGTTTAGGAAAAAAAGAAAAACAGTACTGTGTTACTCAGTTCCAAAGCTTAATTTTCCCTTTGACATTCTGAGTTTAGTGGTCCCAAAATTCTATTTTCTTTTGCAACACAATTGCAAATTCAAGAACTTCTAAGTCTACCTATAACCTGTAAGCGATTTCTTTAAGATATTCCAGTTTTTTGGGTGAAACAAATGTATATCTTCTATGTATTGATTTATGTATTCCCCTATAATTTCTCCCTCTCTAAAATGGAAAATCAACTGTATTTCAACTGCCTTGCATGCAGTTTCTCAGGACTCCTTAAATCTGTGATTCATTGGGCCACAGTCATTCATATAAGCTCAAAATAAACCTTTTTAAAATACCTTAAAGAATTTGGTTTTTCTTCTAAAACTACGTAATGTAAATTATAGATAAATCATGGTAGTTGTCATTTTTCCACGCGTCAGTAAGTTGTCTCACAGTGACCAAATGTAAATTGCGTAAAATAATTTGATATTTTCTTCAAAATAATAGCAATCTCACTTCAGATGTTCTTTATCCAACATAGATTTAATACCTAAGAGATAATCGATAGCATAAAGATTCATTAATTATGTCATCTCCACAATTATCCATGATGATCACATATTTTGGGACTTATTCTATGGAGAATAGCCTAAAGTGAAGTCATAATAATGATCACATTGATATGCATTATCTGTCTTCTTCTTCTTGCTTTTCTTTTGAGACAGAGTCTTGCTCTTGTTGCCCAGGCTGGAGTGCAACCGTTCCGTCTCAGCTCACTGCAACCTCCGCCTCCAGGGTTCATCAAGTGATTCTTCTGCCTCAGCCTCTCAAGTAGGTGGGATTGCAGGTGCACGCCACCATACCTGGCTAACTTTTGTGTTTTCAGCAGAGACGTGGTTTTGCCATGTTGGACAGGCTGGTATCGAATGCATTATGTGTCTTCCGAGAGTGGTCAAGGGATTCACTCTGGTTTAATTGTCACTTCTTACAGTGAGTGCTGAGGTTTGTATTCAGATTTTTACATTTTGAATGTATTTATTAGGACCTGATTACACTCCTTTTCACTCTGACCAAACTATATGACTTCTATAAATTTTAATTCTATATCACTTCTCCAGATACATACCCTATTTTCCAAGACCCATGATTATTTTCATGGTGCATCTACAAGATTCAGCAAATAGTCATATAGAATATACTTAAGTTCAATATTCTGACAAAAGGTAATAACTTTGTAATACGATGTCTGCATATTTGCATGCAGTATATATAAGCAATACTTTAAATGTAAATACACTAAATTATTTATTATTTATCTGAAGTTCAAATTTAACTGTGTCTTTTGTTATCTCTCAACTCCAAACCATGGGAACTTTGGTGCTCTTCTGTATAAGCTTAGCTCCAACTACCTCCAGAAACCCTTTGGAGAAAGACACCAGTTTTTGGGCCAACTACTACAATTCTTATAATGTGGATACCATTGTGTCTTGAAATCAATTTTTTTCTTACTATTCCTGGGTCCAAAATGACAGTAAAACAAAAATAATATGACTGTCCTGATATGTGTTGGTGGCAGCTATCAATTATTAGTTTCTGACACTGAAGGTAAATATATTTATTGATGAGATTAGACTTTTAGCTCAAGAATAACAATCATTTAACAAAATATACAATTTTCCTTTTATAAACTCAAATTTAGATAAAATTGTTATTTTCCAAGATGATGGATTAGAGATTTTAGCATGCTTCAGCCACATGGACATAACACAATAGTGCATAAATGCCAACTCTCTGAGCTTTAATTTAAGAAGAAGAATGGGAATCCACCAGAATCATGAAGGACACATCACATCCTGGGAAGGAGAATGCAGGCAAACTGCCCCCATGATGGCATCCACCTAATAAAAGTGAGTGAAGTACGAGTCAGTTAAATATATTTTAAATATATTCTAAATATATTCTAAATATATATGCAATATGTATCTATTCTAAATACATATGCACCCAAAATTGGAGCACTTAGATTCTTAAAAGAACTACATTTAGACCGATGAGGAGATTTAAACAGCCATAATTTAATAATAAGGGACTTCAACACCCCAATGACAGTGTTAGACAGATCATTGAGGCAAAACACTAATAAAGAAATACTGCATTTAAATTCAATGCTTGACCAATTGGAATTAAAGTACTCTTCACTCATCAACCACAGAAGAACGTACATTGGAGTATCATCTGTGTGCAGATAAGTATACTGCTCAAAGCAATTTACAGATTTAATGCTTTTCTTATCAAACCACTAATGTCATTTTTCACAAAATAAAAAACATCTAAAATTTATATGAAACATAAAAGGAGTCTGAATAACCAAGCCAAGGCTATATTAAGGCCAGAGACATCATATTACACGACTTCAAACTATACTAGAAGACTATAGTAATCAAAGTAACATGGTACTAGTAGAAAACCAGACACATAGACCAATGAACAGACTAGAGTACTAGGAACTAAGGCCACACGACTGCAACCATCACATCTTTAACAAAGTTGACAAAAGTAAGCAATGGGAAGAACACATTTTATTTAATAAATAATGCGGGGATAACAGAGTAGTCATATGAAGAAGAATAAAACTAGACCCACATGTTTCAACAAACACAAAAATTAACCTAAAGTACATTAAAGAGCTAAATGTAAAATCTCAAGCTATAAAACGTCTAGAAAAAACCTAGGAAATACTTTTCCTGATAATGGCCTTGGCAAATAATTTATGGCTAAATCCTCAAAAGCAATTGTTACTAAAACAAAAATTGACAAGTGGGATTTAATTAAACTGAAAAACTTTTGCACAACAAGAGAAACTATCAAGGGAGTAAACAGATAACCCACAGAATGAAAGAAAATATTCACAAACTAGGCACCTGACAGAGATCTATTATTCAGAACCTATAAGGAACTTAAACAAATCAACAAGCAAGCAGCAAGTAACTCCATTAAAATGGGCAAAAAGACATGAACAGACCCTTCTCAAAAGAAGACATACATACAAGCACCCAACAAACATATGTGAAAGTGCTCATCACCATTATTTATTAGAGAAATGCGAATCAAAACCGAAATGAAATGTCATTTCACACCAGTCAGAATGGCTTTTGTTGAAAAGTCAAAAGAAAACACATATTGGTGAGGCTGTAGAGAATAGAGAACACGTATACACTTTCTGAGGGAATGTAAATTAATTCAGCCACTGTGGAAAGCAGGTTGGGGATTTCTTAAAGAACTGAGAGTTGAACTACCATTCAATCCAGTAACCCCATTACTGGGTATATATCCGAAAGAAAATAAATATCCTACCAAAAAGACACATGTAGCCAGATTTTTATCACAGCAGTATTCACAATAATAAAACCATAGACAACCCAGGCGTCCATCAGTGGTGGTCTGGATAAAGACTCATGGAATACTATACAGCCATAAAAAATCTCAAAATTATGCCATTTTAAGCAACATGGACGCATTGTTTCCAGCAAACTAATGCAAAAGCAAAAAAACCAAATACCGCATGTTCTCACTAATAAGTGGGAACTAAATGCTGGGTACTCATGGTCATAATACAGAGAGGGAGGAGAGGCCGGGCGCAGTGGCTCACGCCTGTAATCCCAACACTTTGGGAGGCCAAGGTGGGCGGATCACCTGAGGTCAGAGCTTGAGACCAGCCTTGGCAACGTGGTGAATCCCCTCCTTTACTGAAAACACAAAAATTAGCCGGACATAGTGGCTGGCGCCTGTAATCCTAGCTACTCGTGAGTCTGGGGCAGGAGAATCACTTGAACCTGGGGGGCGGAAGTTGTAGTGAGCCAAGACCACGCCACATCACTCCAGCCTGGGCGACGGAGCAAAATTCTGTCTCAAAAACAAACAAACAAACAAAACAAAGAGGGAGGAGGGAGGGAATACAGATTGATAAAAACTACTGATTGGTTAGTGTCCTCTCTAACTTGGTAATGAATTCATTCACTCAATTCGTAATTCATTCATTCAATTCATAATTCAATTCCCCCTGAGGAAAAAAAAAAATCACTTTTCATTAAAATCTCTCTGTATCTTACTGATTTCAGATAGAAGTTGAATTTCACCTTAATAACAGAAACTAAAGAACTAGTTAAACTGAGAAAAACTAATAAACGTATGCTCAAATCTACTGAGAGAAACATGGGTACATCACATAATAGTAAACTTCTACCAGTTTTAGGTAAGATAAATAAGGAAACACTCTAAACCCTACCGCCTACCAGGAGGGGCGTGTCCCCACTCCCAGGTGAGTGGGAACCCTGCGCTCTGGGCGGGTTGAGCCGCGGCCTCTGGAACCTCTTGTTGGCAGCGTCGCCGCTGCAGGGACAGGGCAGGCCCTGGGGGGCGGGCAGCGGGCCAGGCCCAGGCGCGTCCTTTCGCAGGGACTGGGCAGGTGCCGAGAGGGTCGGAGCGGTGCCGCCCCGGGCGAGGGAGCCTCCGGCTCTGGACGGTTCGCCGCATCTGCCCCAGGAGGGCGCTGCAGGAGCTGGGTGGGGAAGCGGTGGGACGAGGGGACGCAGGCCAGGCCAGGTGGCCCCTTAGCCCTGGGTGATGCCGGAGGGGCGGTGGGAGAGCAGAGAAGTCTCAGAGCAGAAACCGGGAACTAATATCTCTGGCTGAATATTTGTCCTCTTGCTGAAGTTTGAAAGTCAGTTATTTCATTAAAGTTTAATTTTATTATAAAAAAATAACTACTATTAAAAATTCTTGTAGTCATTGGAATGACAAATTTTGGTGCAGAGTCAACATAACAATCTTTGGCGTTTTTAAATATTGTAAGTATTCAAATTGCGGCCATGTTTAAAAATATATGCCATATATTTTTATGGCATCCACCCCTGTGTGCCTGTGTCCCGCATCCACCTCTGTGTTCCTGCGGGCTCAGGAGACAAGTTTCTTCCTCCTTCCGCAGACTCGGATCAGGCCGTCCTCTCTCCGGCGCCTGAGGCGGGCATGGGGCCAGCCTGTCCGCGAATAGCCCGAGAACGCCCGGCCTGTGCCCTGTGCTCGGCGTGGTGTCCCGGCTGGTGCCCCTCAGAGCCCCGAACAAAGCAGCGCCACAGGTGTGCAAGGACCCAGCACCAGGCAGCCGTGAGCGGAGGGATGCTCCAGGGATGTGGGGCTGCTGGCAGTCAAGAACCCATTGCCAAATTCAACGGCATAATGTTGGATTTTTTCCTCTGTATTTTTGTGTAGGAGTTTTACAGCTTTCAGCCTTACATTTAGGTCTTTAATCCATTTTGAGTTTTTAAAAAAATATAGTATAAACTACAATTCTGACCTCTGTATTTTACATGTTGATAGCAAGTCTTCCCACCATTGTTTGTTAAAGGAGGCTATTCCTTCTCCACAGTTTGGCCTTTGCACCCATTTTGAAGATCATTTTGACGACATATACACGGCTTTTGTGGAGAGGCGGGGTCTCTATTATTTACTATGTGTACATGTCTTGATTTAATACATTTCTTTTCTGATTTTCTCGTCTTTATTTTTTGAGACAGGTTCTCTGTCATCCAGGCTGGGGTGCACTGGTGCGACCATCGCTCACTGCAGCCTTGCTCTCCCAGGCTTAAACAATCCTCTCACCTCAGCCTCTGGAATAGCTGAGACTACAGGTGCATGTCACCATTCCTGGCTAATTTTTATTTTTATTTTTATTTTTTTGTAGAGATGGAGGTTCTCACTATGATGCCCAGTGTGTTTTGAGCTCCTGGGCTCAAGCAATCCTCCTACCTGAGCCTCAAAAAACGCTGAGGTTACATGTGTAAACCATAGAACCGGCCACAAAATACCACCACATTTAAAAAGAGTTCAACAGCACTGCCACCAGTTTTTGATTTAAAAATTGTGAGGGCTCCCCACTTGACATTCTGTTGCAAGTTTAATTGCCTATTTTCAGGCTTGAGATTCCATATATTTTAGAATTTTTCATTTCTGCAAATAAATATTATTGTGATTTATATAGCTCTTGCATTTAATCTGCTATTAATTTCACTAGCATAGACTTAAGAATATTATCTTCTAATATATGAATATGAGATATAAGTTGTCTATTCTATAAATATAGAGTATCTTCCCAAATGGTTGTGATTTTCTTCAGTAACATCTTTAGTTTCTATTATACTATTCTTACATCTCTTTGCTTGTTTATTCCAAAGTGTATTCTTTTTAATGCTATTTTAAATGGAGTCTGAAAAACTTCGATTGTGCATTGTAGCAAAGAGAAACTCACTTATTTTTGTGTTCTGCAATTTTGCTAAATGCAAGTGTTAGTTGTAACAGGTGTTGTGTTCAGCATTCAGGATTTTTTATATAAAACATCATAAGATACAGGTAATTTTACTTCTTCCTTTACAATGTGGATGTTTTCTTTTTTTCGTTGCCTAGTTGCTTTTGTCAGGACTTTCACTGCTATTTTTGAATAGATGCATCAACAGTGAGTATCTTGCTTCCTTATTAATTTTAGAGGATTAACGTTCCTCACTTCAGATTTCAGTATACTGTTAGTGTTGAGTGTTGATTTGTTTCTTGTTTTTTGAGATAGGGTCTTGCTCTGTCACCCAGGCTGGAGTGCAGTGGCATGATCTGGGCTCACTGCAATCTCCACTTCCTGAGTTCAAGCTATTCTCATACCTCACCCTCCGTGGTAGCTGGGAATACAGGCATACAAAACAACGTCCAGCTATTTTTTATATTTTAGTAGAGACACGGTTTCACCATGTTGGTCGGGCTGGTCTGGAACTCCTGACCTAAAATCATCCACCCACCTCAGCCTCCCAAATTGCTGGGACTATAGGCATGAGCTGCTGCACCCAGTTGGTGATGAGTCTTTTACATGTCTTTTATTATGTCAAAGTAGTTTCCTTTTATTTCTAGTTTATTGAGTGCCTTTTTAATCTTGAAAAGATGCTTAATTTTGTCAATTGACTTTTCTGCATTATTTGAGATGATTGTGTGTTTTGTATCTGTTAGTCGGTTAATGTGATATATTGATTGATTTAAACTCCCGTTCCTAAATGGCCAAATAGTAAGAGCTCTGGTCTGCAGCTCCCAGTGTAATCAATGCAGAAGATGGTTGATTTCTGCATTTCCAACTGAGGTACCTGATTCATCTCATTGGGACATTTTGGAAAATGGTTGCATTCCATGGACGCTGAGCTGAAGTAGGGCAGGGTGTCACCTCACCCAAGAAGTACAAGGGATTGAGGGATTTTCCTTTCCTAGCCAAGGGAAGTCTTGACAGACTGTACCTGGGAAAACAGGACACTCTCACCAAAATACTGCACTTTCCCCACAGTCTTAGCATGCTAGTGTAGCCGTCTGAGATCAAACTGCGAGGGTGCTACTGGGCCTAGGGAGGTACATCTGCCATTGTTGAGGTTTAAGTAGGTAAACAAAGTGGCCAGGAAGCTTGATCTGTGTGGAGCCACTCACAGCTTAGCAAGGCCTCCTGCATCCATAAACTCCACCTCTGTGTGTAGGGCACAGCTGAATAAAAGGCAGCAGAAACTTCTGCAGACTCAAACATCCCTGTCTGAGAGCACTGAAGAGAGCAGTGGTTCTCCCGGCATGGTGTTTGAACTCTGAAAATGGACATAGGGCCTCCTCAAGTGGGTTCCTGAACCCCATATAGCCTAACTGGGAGGCATCTCCTCGTAATGGCCGACAGACACCTCATACAGGTGGGAGCACCTCTTTGACAAAGCTTCCAGGAGAAGGATCAGGCAGCAATATTTGCTGTTCTGCAGCCTCCTCTGGTGATACCCAGGCAAAGAGGATCTGGAGTGGACCTCCAGCAAACTCCAACAGACCTGCAGCAGAAGGACCTGACTGTAAGAGGGAAAAGTGACCGAAAAAAATAGTATCAGTATAAACAAAAAGGGCATCCACACAAAAACCCCATCCATAGGCCACCAATATCAAAGACCAAAGGTAGATAAAACCACAAAAATGGAAAGAAACCAGAGTAGAAAAGCTGAAAATTCTAAAAACCAGAGAACCTCTTTTCCTCCACAGGATTGCAGCTCCTCTTTAGTAATGGAACAAAGCTTGAGAATGACAAAGTCATGGAGAATGACTTTGATGAGTTGACAGAAGTATGCTTCAGAAGGTCGGTAACAACAAACTTCTCTGAGCTAAAGGAGCATGTTTCAAGACATCGCAACGAAGCTAAAAACCTTGAAAAAAGGTTAGACGAATGGCTAACTAGAATAAACAGTGTAGAGAATACCTTAAATGACCTGATGGAGCCGAAAACCTTGGCAAGATAACTTTGTGACACATGCAGTAGCTTCAATAGCTGATTCAATGAAGTGGAAGAAAGGATATCAGTGATTGAAGATCAAATTAATAAAACAGAGCGAGAAGACAAGTTTAGAGCAAAAAGAGTGAAAAGAAGTGAACAAAGCCTCCAAGAAATATGGGACTTTGTGAAAAGACCAAATCTATGTTTGCTGGTATACCTAAATGTGATGGGGAGAATGGAACCAAGTTGGAAAACACTCTTCAGGATATTATCTAGGAGAAATTCCCCAACCTAACAAGGCAGGACAGCATTCAAATTCAGGAAATCCAGAGGACACGACAAAGATACTCCTCTAGAATAGCAAGCCCAAGACAAATAACTGTCAGAATCACCAAGGTTGAAATGTAGGAAAAAATATTAAAGGCAGCCAGAGAGAAAGGTCAGGTTACCCACAAGGGGAAGCCCATCAGACTAAGAGCGGATCTCTCAGCAGAAACCCTACAAGACAGAGTAGACTGGGGGCCAATATTCAACATAATCAAAGAAAACATTTTCAGCCCAGAATTTCATATTCAGCCAAACTAAGCTTTATAAGTGAAGGAGAAATAAAATCCTTTACAGATAAGCAAATGCTGAGAGATTTTGTCACCACTAGGACTGCCTTACAAGAGCTTCTGAAGGAAGCACTAAACACGGAAAGGAACAACCAGAACCAGCCACTGCAAAAAAACAGGCCAAATTGTAAAGACCATCGATATTATGAAGAAACTGCATCAATTAATGGGCAAAACAGCGAGCTAACATAATAATGGCAGTATCAAATTCACACATAAGAATATTGATGTTAAATGTAAATGAGCTAAATGCCTCAATTGAAAGACACAGACTGGAAAATTGAATAAAGAGCCAAGACTCATCAGTGTGCTGTATTCCCAAGACCCATCTCACAAGCATAGACACACATTGACTCAAAATAAAGGGATGGAGGAAGATCTAAAGAGATCAATTCAACAAGAAGAGATAACTATCCTAAATTTATATGCATCCAATACAGGAGCACCCACATTTGTAAAGTAAGTCCTTAGAGACCTACAAAGAGACTTAGACTGCCACACAATAATAATCGGAGACTTTAACACCCCACTGCCAATATTAGACAGATCAAGAGGACAGAAGGTTAACAAGGATATCCAGGAATTGAACTCAGCTCTGCACCAAGGTGACCTAATTGACATCTACAGAACTCTGCACCCCATATCAACAGACAAACTTTCTTCTCAGCACCACATAGCACTTATTCTAAAAATGAGCACATAATTGGAAGTAAAGCACTCCTCAGCAAATGTGAAAAATAGAAATCACAACAAACTGTCTCTCAGATCACAGTGCAATCAAATTAGAGCTCAGGATTAAGAAACTCCCTCAAAATGGCACAAATACATGGAAACTGAACAACAGGCTTGTGAATGAATACTAGGTAAATAACGAAATGAAGGCAAAGATAAAGATGTGAACAAAGACTCAACGTAGCAGAATCTCTGGGACACATTTAAAGCAGTGTGTAGAGGGAAATTTATAGCACTAAATGCCCACAAGAGAAAGCAGGAAAGATCTAAAATCAACACCCTAACATCACAATTAAAAGAACTAGAGAAACAAGAGCAAACAAATTCAAAAGTGAGCAAAAGGCAAGAAATAACTAAGATCAAACCAGAACTAAAGGAGACAGAGACACAAAAGAAACCTTCAAAAAATCAATGAATTTAGGAGCAGATTTTGAAAAGATCAGCAAAATTGGTGGACCACTCACAAGACTAATAAAGAAGAAAATAGAGAAGAATCAAATAGACACAATAAAATATGATAAATGGTATATCACCACTGATGCCACAGAAATACAAACTACCATCAGAGAACACTATAAACTTCTCTACATAAATAAATTAGAAAATCTAGAAGAACTGGATAAATTCCTGGACACATACACCCTGCTAAGATTAAACCAGGAAGAAGTTGAATCTCTGAATAGACCAATAACAGGCTCTGAAATTGAGGCAATAATTAATAGCCAACCAATCAAAAAATATCCAGGAGCAGATGTATTCAAAGCCGAATTCTACCAGAGGTATAAAGAGGAGCTGGTTCCATTTCTTTACAATAAGAAAAGAGGGAATCCTCCCTAACTCATTTTGTGAGGCCAGCTTCATCCTGATATCAAAGCCTGGCAGAAACGCAACAAAAAAAACGGAATTTTAGACCAGTATCCCTGATGAACGTCGACGTAAAAATCCTCAATAAAATACTGGCAAAGCAAATCCAGCCACACATCAAAAATCTTATCCAACACGATCAAGTAGGCTTCATCCCTGAAATGCAAGTCTGGTTCAACATTCACAAATCAATAAAAGTAATCCATTACATGAACAGAACCAATGACAAGAACCACATGACTATCTCAATAGATGTAAAAAAGACCTACGACAAAATTCAAGTCTTTCATGCTAAAACGTCTCAATAACCTAGGTGTTGATGAAACGCATCTCAAATTAATAAGAGCTATTTATGAAAAACTAACAGCCAATATCATACTGAATGGGTAAAAACTGACAGCATTCCCTTTGAAAGCTGGCACAAGAATGCCCTCTCTCACCTGTCTTATTCAACATAATGTTGGAAGTTCTGGCCAGGGCAATCAGGCAAGAGAAAGAAAGAAAGTGTATTCAATTAGGAAACGAGGAAGTCAAATTGTCTCTCCTTGCAGATGACATGATTCTATATTTAGAAAACCTCATCGTCTCAGCCCAAAATCTCCTTAAGCTGATAAGCAATTTAGCAAAGTCTTGGGATATGAAATCAATGTGCAAAAATCACAAGCATTTCTATACACCAATAACAGAAAAACAGAGAGCCAAATCATGAGTGAACTCCCATTCACAATTGCTACAAAGAGAATAAAATACCTAGGAATACAACTTACAAGGAAAACTACAAACCACTGGTCAAAGAAATAAAAAAGGACACAATCAAATGGAATAACACTCCATGCTTGTGGATAGGAAGAATCAATATTGTGAAAACGGTCATACTGCCCTAGGTAATTTATAAATTCAATGCCATCCCCATGAAGTTACCAATAAGTTTCTTCACAGAATTGGAAAAATAGTATTTTAAAGTTCATATGGAACCAAAAAAGAGCCTGTATTGCCAAGACACTCCTAAGCAAAAAGAACAAATCTGGAGGCATCGTGCTATCTGACTTCAATATATACTGCAAGTCTATAGTAACTAAACAGCATGGTAGTGTTATCAAAACAGATATCTAGACAAATAGAACAGAACAGAGCAATCAGAAATAACACCACACATCTACAACCATCGGATCTTTGACAAACCTGACAAAAAGAAGCAATGGGGACAGGATTTCCTATTTAATAAATAGTGCTTGGAAAACTGGCTAGTCATATGTAGAAAGCTGAAACTGGATCCCTACCTTCCACCTTATACAGAAATTAATACATGATGGTTACAAGACTTAAATATTATACCTAAAACCATGAAAACCCTAGAAGAAAACCTAGGCAGTACCATTCAGGACGTAGGAATGCGCAAAGACTTCATGACTAAAACACCAAAAGCAATGGCAGCAAAAGCCAAAATAGACAAATGGGATCTAATTAAACTAAAGAGCTTCTGCTCATCAAAAGAAACTACCATCAGCGTGAACAGGCAACCTGCAAAATGGGAGAAAATTGTTTGCAATCTGTCCATCTAACAAAGGGCAAACATCCAGAATCTACAACGAACATAAAGAAATTTACAAGAAAAAAAAACCCCATTAAAAAGTGGCAAAGAATATGAACAAACATTTCTCAAAAGAAGACATTTAGGCCTGGTTCGGTGGCTCACGCCTGTAATCCCAGCAATTTGGGAGGCCAAGGCAGAAGCGTCATGAGGTCACGACATGGAGACAATCATGTCTAACATTGTGAGACACCGTCTCTGCTAAAAATACAAAAAAAAATTCGCTGGGCCTGGTGGCGGGCACCTGTAGTCCCAGCTACTTGGGAGGCTGGGGCAGTAGAATGGCATGAACCTGGAAAGCAGAGCTTGCAGTGAGCCGAGATCGAGCCACTGCACTCCAACCTTGGGGACAGAGCAAGACTCCGTCTCAAAAAACAAACAAACCAAAAAAAAAAAGACATTTATGCAGCCAACGGACACATGTAAAAATGCTCATTATCACTGGTCATCAGAGAAATGCAAATCAAAACCACAATGAGATGCCATCTCACTCCAGTTAGAATGGCGACTATTAGAAATTCAGGAAACAACAGATGCTGGAGAGGATGTGGAAAAATAGGAAGGCTTTTACACTGTTGGCGGCAGTGTAAATTAGTTGCACCATTGTGGAAGACAGTGTGGCCATTGTTCTAGGATCTAGAACTGGAAATACCATTTGGCCCAGTGATCCCATTACTGGGTATATACCCAAAGGATTATAAATCACGCCACTATAAAGACACAAGCACACGTACGTTTATTGCGGCACTATTCACAATAGCAAAGACTTGGAACCAACCCAAATATCCTTCAATGATAGACTGCATTAAGAAAATGCAGCACATATACACCATGGAATACTATGCAGCCATAAAAAAGGATGAGTTTATGTCCTTTGCAGGGACATGAATGAAGCTGGAAACCATCATTCTCAGCAAACTATCTCAAGGACATAAAACAAGACAACACATGTTCTCACTCATAAGTGGGAATTGAACAATAAGAACAGTTGGACACAGGGCGGGGAACATCACACAGCGGGGCCGGTCGGGGGCTGCAGGGCTGAAGGAGAGATAGCAGTAGGAGAAATATCTAAAGTAAATGACGAGTTGATGGGTGCAGCAAAACAACATGGCACATGTATACCTATGTAACAAACCTGCACGATGTCCAAATATACCCTAGAACTTAAAGTATAATAAAAAAAAAATAGACTGATTTACATGTGTTGAACAATACTTATATTGGAGAGATAACTCCCTCTTAGTCATGGTGTGTAACCCTTGCAACATGTTATTGATTTTGCTGTTCTAATGTTCCGAGGAGAATTTTTACGTCAATAGTCATCAGGAAAATAGATTTGTAGTTGTATTTTTTTTTTCTTAGTGTCTTTGTGGGGTTTGGTGTTGTATTACTGCTGCGCTCACAAAATCAGTTGGAAATTGTTTTCTCTTTTTCATTTTTTTGAAATAGTTTAAGGATGGTTGGTGTTAACTCTGCTTTAACATTTTGAAAAAAAATATTTAATGAAGTGATCCGGGCCTAGGGTTTTTGAGGGGAGGTTGTTTTTACTAGTTATATACCTATTCAGATTTTTTTATGGTTTATTTTTAGTATAATCTATATTTCTAGACATTTGTCTATTCCTTTTAGTTTATCACATTTTTTGGCATATACTTAGACTTAGGCTTTTATAATCTCTTCTTTTCCTACTTTTGTGGCATCAGTAGTAATAGCTCGTTTTTTATTTCTGAATTGAATTATTTGAGATAACTTCTTTTTTTCTTTTAATCTGTTTGTCAGTCTTCTTAATCTTTTCAATAAAACCAAACTTTAATTGATTTTTCTATGGTTTTTAATTATTATTTATAACTGCTGAAATGTTTATTCTTTACTTATGTTTGGTTACATTTAGTAGTTGATTTAGATAGATATTTTTAAATGTACACATTTACTGCTACAATTTAATACAAGCTTTAGATGCATTCAATAATTTTGTGATGCTTTTTGTCTCCAGTTATGTTGAAATTTTCACTGTGATTTCTTCTTTAACCCATAAGCTTTAGGAGCATGCTACTTACATTTTATGTATTTCCAAATTTTTAAAATTTTCTTCTGGTATTCATTTCTAGCTCCGTTCCATTTTAGTTGCAAATGATACTTTGCATGATTTTAATTTTCTTGAATTGTGCTCCGATTTGTGATATAGTCTCAAGAATGTTCCATGTGCGCACCAGAAGCATGCACATTCTGTTGTTGAGAAGATCGTTTCTATATGTGTGTTGGATTTGGTTGAATCACTGCTTGCTCAATCCTCTGTCTTCATATTGGTCTGCCCGATTGTCCTCTCCATTATTTTACAGTCTCCTATCATTTTGGTGGTTGTGTGCATTCCTCCCTTTACTTTTGTTTATAATTTTTTAATATATATACAGACGAATTGTTGCTATCTTCCGCAAATTAATCTCAACTCCTGGGCTCAAGTTATCCTCCTGCCTCGACCCCCGCCAAGATGCAGGGATTAGAAGCAGGCGTGAGCCACTGTACTCAGCCTATTTCTCCTTTTAATTCTGTCATTATCTGTGTTATATGTTTGGAATAGTTGTTGATAAATGTGCATATTTTAATTATGATATCTTCTTGGAGATTTACTTTTATTATATAATGTCCTTGTTTGTCTTTATGACAGTTTTTTGCTTAAAGTCTAATCATCTAATGTAAATGTGACCAACTTTGTTCTATTCTGGTTGCTATTTAGGATGATTTGCTCACCATATAGAATATAAATTTCCTTCCCTGCACTTTCAGTCCATGTTTATCCTTAAATAAAAGGTAAGCCTCTTATAAACAGAATTTATTTGATTTTCTATTATTGTTTTTTCAGTGACCGTGTGTCTGTTATTGGAGAATTTAATATTGTTACATATAAGGTTATTATTTGAAGTTAAGGAGTTACTATTGCCATTTTGTTAATTGTATTGTTTTTCTTTTGTAGTTTTTTTGCTTATTTATATACCTTCTTGCTGTCTTCCTTTTTGTCTAATTAATTTTTGTGCGAATATGTTTTTATTTCTTTTTCTTTTCTGTATATTCTATATGTATTATCTTTGTGGCTACTATACAGATTACATGGAACTTCTCAAAGTCATAACAATTTCTTTTAATGTGATATTATTTCCAGTAGCATATAAAAACTCCAGTCTTTTACATAACTCTCTTTCGCAACACTCACTTTGCTCTTGATGTCACAACTTAGGCCTTTTTATATGGTGTATTTAACATACACATATAATATTTTGTATATTCTGTCAAATTCTATAAAGGAATCAAAATTACTAACCAGCATCACAATAATACAGGAAGCTATCTTTCTCTACATATTTACCTTACAACAGAGCTTTATAGTTTTGTATTTTTTTTTTGCTACTCTCATTTTTTAATCTTAAGGGACTTTCTGGCATTTCTTGAAGAACAAACCTAATGGTCATAAACTGCTTTAGTTTTAGTTTTAGTTTATCTGAAAAAAATCTTAATTTCACCTTCATGTTTCAATGAGAGTTTTGCCATATATAATGTTCTTGGTTGGTAATTTTTCTTTTTTTTGTACTTGAATATATCATCCCATATTCTGAACTGCAAAATATCTTTAAGCACATCTGTTGATAGTATTCGGGGGACTAAGTTGAATGGGTTTTATTTTTTCTGTTGAAATTTTTGAAATGTTTTCTATTAGATATTTTACAGTTTTATATTGTGTCTCAGTTTGGTTTTCTTCAAATTTATACTGGTCAAAATCTATTAAAGTTCTTGGGTTCTTTTGTCCAATTCTTTTTTCAAATTTGAGCAGTTTTTGTCCATTTTTAAAATTTATTTACGTATTTTGAGATGGATTCTCACTCTGTTGCCCAGGCTAGAGTGTAGTGGTGTGATCTCAGCTTATTGCAACAACTGCCCCCCAGATTACAGTGATTTTCTTGTTTCAGCCTCCCAAGTAACTGGGTCCAAAGGTGCGTGCCACCATGCTTGGCTAATTTTTTTTTTTTTTTTTTTTTTTGTAGAGACGGGGTTTCACTATATTGCCAGGCTGGTCTTGACCTCTTGACCTCAAGTGATCCGCCTGCCTTGGCCTCCCAAAATGCAGGGATTACAAGTATGAGACACCGTGCATGGCCTGCATTGTTGTGTTTTTCTAATAACACTCTTGGGACCTGTTATTTATTTCTCCTTGCCTTTTTCTCCCTTTGAAAGAGCAATGTCTGTCCTTTGCCTTTCCCACTGTTGTATTCCAAAAACACGTAACATGTTAGATTTCATAGATACACAGCTAAAGAAAAATTTGCATTAGAATTTATTATACCTTGAATCTCATCCATATGAGGTTTGGACAAGACTTTGAGCTTAGATTTGAACATTGATCCTGGAATGAACTAAGAATTATAGAAGCTAAGAGACGGAATGATTGTATTTTGTGTGGAAGAAAAAAATAAATTGTGGACATGAGGCATGGTTTTATTTCCCTTAAAAATTTATGTTGAAACTTAATCTTCACAGCAACACTATTTGTAGGTGTATTCTTTCGGGATGTGTTTAGATCAGGGGGTGCTCTGTCATCATCAATAGATTACTGCTCTTATTAAAAAGTTTGATTAAGAAGTTTGGTCAATTACACATTACAACTTCTCTCCACCTCATATTAATTAGTGGAATGAAAAAACCTGACCAATGGATTGTCTGCTTGTCTCCAGTCATTCACCTTTTTGAAAAATATTAACCTAACACTGTACCAGGTATGCAGATATAATGTTCATAAGTCATTGTCCATAATCTTGTGGAATTTAAGAGAAAATATACAAATAAACTAAGAAATTCCGGGACACATGGCACTTATAAATGTTCGGGAAGTGTGAAGATAATAAAATCACAAAAAGAGGGGGCTTCAATGGCATCATTGCAGATTTGATGCTTATGGGAAGTGAAGGAAAGAGCAGGCTGGTGGGATGATGCCCATGGGGTTGCTAGGGATGACCCGGACTTTTTGATTGAGGTAAACATGATAGTCAACACTGAGGAGAGTGGTGGTCGTGGGTGACATAATCACAGAGATTTCCTAAGAAGAGACTTTGTTTGTTCTCATATGTTTTTCAGGATATACATTTACTTTACTGAAAAAGAGCACATCTTCAAATAATAGGGCCACAAAATTGCTTTTTATTCCATAGCATTGGAACCTATGTCATCTTCCTTCCTGTCTTCTGGATTTTTGCATGCTTTTTGGTTGCAGGCCCAGGTCCTGTGACGAGGGCGTCAGTGACTTGGTCTTCATCTACATAGTGATGCTCCAACCACGGCAAACTTATTCTCTACAGACAGATTGGGAACATGTTCTCTAGAGTGGCCTCAAATAGAAGTCTGCTGTCTACCTTAACAAGATAATCAGCAACTTCTTCACATGCACCACGTGCTCCTTGAGCATACTACAAGCCATTGCCATTAATTCCAGAACCTACTGGTTGGTGAATTTCAAACTCACACATTTTAGTTATACCCTATGTTTTGTCTTCCTCTCATGGATTCTCAACCTCTGTATTAGTAGTGACTGGCTCTATCCCACTAAAGCTAAATCAAATGTAACCTGGGCAAGAGTTATTTTTCTTGTTTATTACTGTTTTTCTTCCCCCAGGGGCTACGTGAACATAAGCTCGTTTTTCACACTAGCAGCATTTAGAAATATCTCTTCTGGAGGAACACTGATGCTCTCAAATCTCACGTGGTAATTCTCTGCTCCAGGCACAAAATGCAGTCTCAGCATCTCTATAGCAGGAGCCACTCTCTAAGAGTCTCTCCAGAGAAATAAGCTACCCAGGCCATCCAGTTGTTGGTGAGTTGCTTTGTGGTCATGAACTGGGTAGATTCCCTCATCTCATGTTCATTGGTCACATTCAGGATTAATGATTCAATGCTTTTGTTGTTCCAGAAGCTGTGGTCAGTGGCTATGCAGGAGTCAGTCTTTCAGTGCTGATCTTTGCTGAGAAAATAATAGTTTTGCTAAAACAATATATAGGATTTGCACTCAATATTTAAGAATTTAGTGACAGAAATCTCTTAAATACACATTACACTGATATAAAATATGTTACTCATCTATTATTAAATTTACTCTTTAATACAACCGTTGGGATAGCATTTTCTTTTATTCTTTAATAAATATGCTTCACATGGATATATCACACATTGTGTATAATTTGACACAGTGTTAATATAGTTTAGATCTATTTAGATGTTTGCACATTTATTTTATCTCAATGTTTGTTCTCAGGAAGAGTATTTTTCTTCATAAACTAAATTTTCAGAAACTTTTAAATTCATTTTACTGAGGCAAATATACTCAGTTTATATTGTTTTTGTGTATTAAGTTACATTTTGTCCTCAAACCTGAAAATAAGTTTTCAAATATATGTAATTTTAAATTTACATGTCTTTCCCTCAGAACTTTGAAGATCATAATCTGTTGGATTCTTGATCTTATTCACATATGGAGAAATATGTTTCTTTTCATTGCTTTATAATTAATCTGAATTTTATCTTAGATGTCTTTATGTGATTTTCTCTATTTTGGTATCATGCTTTTAACTATTGTTTTTCTTTTGATAAGTATGACTTTAAGCTGTTGTAATTAATTGTTTTAATAACTATATATTTTTCATTCCCTCTTTGACATTCACTCCATATTATATATTTAAACTTGTACTTAAACAATATGACTTATTCTAGATTTTTATGAATTTTAATTTTTCATATTGTTTATTTGTTTTATCCCTTTTTGGGCTTCTAAATATTCACTTCATTCTATCTTCTAATTCATAAATTCTTTTTTCATTTATGTAATTTTCCTATGTATTCTATTGTTTACATTTAAAAGTTTTACCTAATTATTTTGATAATATAACTTGTTTTGATCTTACTTTTAAACTTTTCCTCTAATATATTTAAACATCATAACTACTTATTTTAGTTCTACACTATGTATACTATTTTGGGATTTATTAAGTTCTAATGGTACAGCCGTGATTTTAGTATAATTTTGTTTCTGAATAACTTTGATCTTGATGACTTTTACTTCGTATATTTTAAAAAGAATAGTAGACTTCATTTTATTATAAAGGACTGACCTCAATTGATGGGACTATTGAAGTTTCTGGGTCGAGGTATTTTATTCCAGTGAAAAGTTATCTGTAATGTTAATAATGCTCCCTTTGCAGACACCTGAAAAAGATTGTCACTGTATTTATCTAAATTGTCCTGATTAAAACACATGGTGTACATATGAACCAGAAAATAATATGAGGATTGGTGTTAATTCCCAAGTCAACCAAAGAGGAGAAATGCCACCTCCACTAACTACTCTAACCTATGTTTCTAAACTTTTGAAAATGTAAGGATTCTAGCTCTAGATAGCATAGTGAGATGCAAATACTCCTGCATCTATGCTGCTGTGACATTATAGTCACCAATCAGACATGTTCAATTCTAACAACCTGTGCTTCCCTTATTAGCAATTCCCACAGGTAGCATCAACTTCCAGTCGAATTTTTATTCTACAGCTTTGCTTCTTTAGTTCTTTCCTGAAAAATTATTTGTGGAGGTACATGCCTTTGAAGTTTCTCAGCATATATGGTTATTTGAGGTTGAAAAGATAAGATTATTTAAATTTTTGCCAGAAATTCTGATACCCACTTTATATCTTTGAAAGCATTGGTTGTCACACTGCTGCTGACATGTGCATTTAGGAGAAGCATATAAATGTCAGTACTTTGAAGTCTCTGAGGGGTTGAAATAAACAAAAGCGGAAATCTTGACCATTGAGACTCACATGTAGATTTTCATTCCCTGTCCAGGCATCTAGATTCAGGGGCACCTTCCTCAGGGGCTTTTGGTCAAGGCCTTCTTCAGAAACTTTTGTTCAGATCCCTGTTTCTGGAGAAGAAATGGAATTTTGATAATAATTTTTGTACATTCCTATTAATACTCAATTCTTTTTACTCTTGCTCATACATTCGCCTGTCGCTCTCCTGCCCCCTTTTTCACAACATTGCAGGCCTGTTTTTTATGAGGGGGCCACCTCGGCAGTGAGACAGTGCCCCGTGTTTGCGCTGATCCATCTGACCCTTTCCTGGTGCTTTTCCATGAGGGAAAAATGCAATAATGAGAAGTCGGTGCTTCCTGTGATGTTGCCTGTTGCTTAACACAATCACAGAAAGGAAGACAAAAAGGGTTAGCTATTACTTTGATGTGGGCCTCTTGCTTTAATTTGAAACTCTGATATTAAGCAGTTAAGCTCTTCCCAGCTCAGCTCAGCTCTTGAAATTTCATGGAAAAAATTCTGTTTTTATTGGTCTAAATTTTGTGTCATGTATTTAGAAAAAATGGTAATAATATTGCATCATATATTTAAGAACTGAATGCCTTCTGTTTTGCCATTTTAGTGAAGAGAAAATTTGTGTAGCCTAATGGAATTATTAACAGTGAAGCTCCAACAGTGAAGTACTACTATTCAGAAAAAATAATGAATCAATATCCAACTATTTCTCAGTAGCATTTTCTTTTTTATAAACTTTCTATTTTATTATCTGTAATTTTAAAACTTCTGTAGAAAAGAGTTTAAAATTTTCAAAGTCAACGCAAAATTATTTTTAGAATTTCTTTTTTTATAACGTTTATTGTAAGTAGTTAATATTAATAAATTTTAATCAACTCAGCTGCACATTAAAAAATGTGTTAATATTTGCTACTGCCTAAAATATAATCCATATTTACATAATCTAAGTTACTAAAAATATATAATTTTGCATAGTACTATGCAAACATATAAATAATCAACACACACAGGTCTTTTTTTTCTATTTCTTACTTACATTTTATGTTTGATATTTGTATCAGAACAGACTCTTTATGTCCTACTATCATAAATGGAAATTTGCCTATTTTGCATCTTGTTTAAATAATCAGAAATATGCTTAGCTTCCCCTAGGTTAAATTTTTTACATAATTGTTATTAACAGAAATAATCCAGAAATTGTTTAAAGTTTGTAAAAAACTTAAATTTGCAATTTTGCTAAATGCAAGTATTAGTTGTAACAGGTGTTGTGTTCAGCATTCAGGATTTCTTATCTATAATGTCATATCATAAGATACAGGTAATTTTACTTCTTCCTTTAGAATGTGGATGTTTTCGTTTTTGCGTTGCCTGGTTGCTTTTGTCAGGACTTTCACTGCTGTTTTTGAACAGATGCCTCAACAGTGAATATCTTGCTTCCTTATTAATCTTAGAGGAGAAACTTTCCGCACTTCAGATTTCAGTATAATGTTAGTGATCAGTGTTTTTTTGTTTTTTGTTTTTGTTTTTGTTTTTTGAGATTGGGTCTTGCTCTGTCACCCAGGCTGGAGTGCAGTGGCATGATCTGGGCTCACTGCAATCTCCACTTCCTGAGTTCAAGCTATTCTCATACCTCAGCCTCCGTGGTAGCTGGGAATACAGGCATACACCACAACGTCCAGCTATTTTTTATATTTTAGTAGACACAGGGTTTCACCATGTTGGTCGGGCTGGTCTGGAACTCCTCACCTAAAATCATCCACCTACCTCAGCCTCCCAAAGTGCTGGGACTATAGGCATGAGCTGCTGCACCCAGTTGGTGACGAGTTTTTTACATGTCTTTTATTATGTCAAAGTAGTTTCCTTTTATTTCTAGTTTATTGAGTGCTTTTTTAATCTTGAAAAGATGCTTAATTTTGTCAATTGACTTTTCTGCATTATTTGAGATGATTGTGTGTTTTGTATCTGTTAGTCTGTTAATGTGATATATTGATTGATTTAAACTCCCATTCCAAGATGGCCGAATAGTAAGAGCTCTGGTCTGCAGCTCCCAGTGTAATCAATGCAGAAGATGGTTGATTTCTGCATTTCCAACTGAGGTACCTGATTCATCTCATTGGGACTAGTTGGAGAGTGGGTGAATTCCATGGACACTGAGCTGAAGTAGGGTGGGGTGTCACCTCACCCAGGAAGTGCAAGAGGTCAGTGGATTTTCCTTCCCTAGCCACGGGAAGGAATGACAGACTGTACCTGGAAAACCAGGACACTCTCACCAAAATACTGCACTTTTCCCAGAGTCTTAGCAACAGGCAGACCAGTAAATTCTCTCCTTTGCCTGGTTTGGTGGGTCCCCCACCTATAGTGCCTTGCTCACTGCTGGTGCAGCAGTCTGAGATCAACCTGCGAGGCTGCAGCTGGGCAGGCGGAGGTGCATCTGCCATTTTTGAGGTTTGAGTAGGTAAACAAAGTGGCTAGGAAGCTTGAGATGGGTGGAGTCACCCACAGCTCATCAAGGCCTACTGCATCTATAAACTCCACCTCTGTGGTCAGGGCATAGCTGAATAAAAGGCAGCAGAAACTTCTGCAGACTTAAACCTCTCTTCTGACAGCTCTGAAGAGAGCAGTGGTTCTCGTGGCATGGTGTTTGAGCATACCAGCTAACATGATAATTACAGGATAAAATTCACACACAACAATATTAACCTTAAATGTAAATGGGCTAAATGTCCCTATTAAAAGACACAGACTTTCAAACGGGATAGGGAGTCAAGAGCTATCGGTGTGCTGTATTCAGGAGATGCATCTCACGTGCAGAGACACACAGTGGCTCAAAATCCAGCGATGGAGGAAGAGCTACCCAGCACCCTCCTCAAGTGGGTCCCTGAACCCCATATTCCCTAAATGGGAGACATCTCCTATTAAGGGCCAACAGACACCTCATACAGGCAGGAGCCCCTCTTTGACAAAGCTTCCAGGGGAACGATCGGGCAGAAATATTTGCTGTTTTGAAATATTTGCTGATCCGCATCTTCCTCTGGTGATACCCATGAAAACAGCGTCTGGAGTGGACCTCCAGCACACTCCAACAGACCTGCAGCTGAGGGACCTGACTGTTGTAAAGAAAATTAACAAACAGAAAAAATAGCATCAACATAAACGAAAAGGACATCCACACCGAAACCCCATCTGTATGTTACCAACAACAAAGACCAACGGTAGATAAAACCACAAGGATGAGAAGAAACCAGAGCAGAAAAGCTGAAAATCATGAAAACTGGAGCGCCTCTTTTCCTCCGAAGGATTGCAGATCCTCACCACCACTGCAACAAACCTGAAAGGAGAATGATTTTGACGAGTTGACAGAAGGAGGCTTCAGAAGGTCAGTAATAACAAACTTCTCTGATCTAAAGGAGCATGTTTGAACCTATCTCAAGGAAGCTGAAAAGCTTGAAAAAAAGTTAAATGAATGGCTGACTAGAATAAACAGTGCAGAGAATACATTAAAGGACCTGATGGAGCTGATAACCACGGCACAAGAATTTGTGACACATGCACAAGTTCAACAGCTGATTCAATCCACTAGAAGAAAGGATATCAGTGATTGAAGATCAAATAAATAAAATAAAGTGAGAAGAAAAATTTAGAGTAAAAAGAATGAAAAGAAATGAACAAAGCCTCCAAGAAATATGACACTATGTGAAAAGAACAAATCTACGTTAGCTTTATGTACCTAAATGTGACGGGGAGAATGGAACCCAAGTTGGAAAACACTCTTCAGGATATTATCCAGGAAAACTTCCCGAATATAGCCAGGCAAGGCAACTTTCAAATTCAGGAAATACAGAGAATATCACAAAGATACTCCTCAAGAAGAGCTACTCCAAGACACATAATTTTCAAAATCACAAAGGTTGAAATGAAGGAAAAATTATTAAGGGAAGTCAGAGAGAATGGTCGGGTTACCCGCAAGGGCAAGCCCATCAGATTAACAGCAGATCTGTCAGCAGAAACCCTACAAGCCAGAAGAGGGTGGGGACCAATATTCAACATTCTTAAAGCAAACAATTTTCAGCCGAGAATTTCACATCCAGACAAACTAAGCTTCATAAGTGAACGAGAAATAAGATCCTTTACAGACAAGCAAAGGCTGAGAGATATTGTCACCACGAGGCTTGCCTTACAAGAGTTCCTGAAGGTAGTACTAAACATGGAAAGGAACAACCAGTACCAACCACTACAAAAATGTCAAATTATAAAGACCATCAAAGCTAGGAAGAAACTGCATCAAATAACTAGCAAAATTACCAGCTAACATCAAAATGACAGGATCAAATTCACACATAACAATATTAACCTTAAATGTAAATGGGCTAAATGCCCCAATTAAAAGACACAGACTGGCAGATTGGAAAGAGAGTCAAGACCTATCAGTGTGCTGTATTCTGGAGATGCATCTCACGTGCAGAGACACACATTGGCTCAAAATCAAGCGATGGAGGAAGATCTACCCAGCAAATGGAAAACAAACAAACAAAAAAAGCAGGGGTTGCAATCCTAGTCTCTGATAAAACACACTTTAAACCAACAAAGATCAAAAGAGACAAAAAAGGCCATTATATAATGGTAAAGGGATCAATTCAACAAGAGCTAACTACCCTAAATATATATGCACCCAATACAGTAGCACCCAGATTCATAAAGTAAGTCCTTAGATATCTACAAACAGACTTACACTCCCACACAATAATAATGGGAGATTTTAAAACCCCACTGTCAATAATACAGAGATCAATGAGACAGGTTAACAAGGATATCCAGGACTTGAACTCAGCTCTGCACCAAGCAGACCTAATAGACATCTAGAGAAGTCTCCACCCCATATCAACAGAATATACATTCTTCTCAGCAACACATCATATTTATTCTAAAATTGACCACATAATTGGAAGTAAAGCACTCCTAAGCAAAGGTAAAATAACAGATATCACAACAAACTGTCTCTCAGATCACAGTGCAATCAAATTAGAACTCAGGATTCAGCAACTCACTCAAAATGGCACAAATACATGGAAACTGAACAACCTGATCCTGAATGACTACTGGGTAAATAAGGAAATGAAGACAAAAATAAAGATGTTCTTTGAAACCAATGAGAACAAAGACACAAAATACCAGAATCTCTGGGAAACACTTAAAGCACTGTGTAGAGTCAGTTTCACACCCAAATCCTACCAGAGGTACAAAAAGGAGGTGGTACCGTTCCTTTTGAAACTATTCCAATCAACAGAAAAAGAGGAAATCATCCCTAACTCATTTTATGGGGCCAGTATCATCCTGATGCCAAAGCCTGGGAGGGACACAACAAAAAAATAATTTTAGACCAATGTCCCTGATAAACATGGATGTGAAAGTCCTCAGTAAAATACTGGCAAACGGAATCTAGCAGCACATCAAAAAGCTTATCCACCACGATCAAGTAGGCTTCATCTCTGGAATGCAAAGCTGGTTCAACATACACAAATCAATAAACATAATCCATCACATAAACAGAAGCGACAACAAAAACCACTTGACTATCTCCATTTATATAGAAATGGCCTTTGACAAAATTCAACAGTCTTTCAGGCTAAAAACGCTCAATAAACTACATATTTATTAAATGTATCTCAAAATAATAAGAGCTATTAATGAAAAACCCACAGCCAATATCATACTAAATTGGTAAAAACTGGAAGCATTCCCTTTGAAAACCAGCACAAGACAAGAATGCCCTCTCTCACCTCTCCTATTCAACACAGTGTTGGAAGTTCTGGCCAGGGCAAACAGGCAAGAGAAAAAAAGGCATTCCATTAGGAAAAGGGGAACTCAAATTGTCTCTGTTTGCAGATGACCTATGTATATTTAGAAATCCTAATCGTCTCAGCCCAAAATCTCCTTAAGCTGATAAGCAACTTTAGCAAAGTCTCGGGATATGAAATCAATGTGCAAAAATCACAAACATTTCTATACACCAATAGCAGAAAAACAGACAGCCAAATCATGAGTGAACTCCCTTTCACAGTTGCTACAAAGAGAATAAAATACCTAGGAATACAACTTACAAGGAATGTGAAGGACCTCTTCAAGGAAAACTACAAACCACCGCTCAATGAAATAAAAGAGGACACAAACAAATGGAAGAACATTCCATGTTCATGGATAGGAAGAAACAATACTGTGGCAGTGGTTATACGGCCCTAGGTAAATTACAGATTCAACGCCATCCCCATGAAGCTACCAAAGAGTTTCTTCACAGAATTGGAAAAAACTACTTTAAAGTTCATATGGAACAAAAAACAGAGCCCGTATTTCCAAGTCAATCTTAAACAAAAAGAACAAAGCTGGAGGCAACATGCTACCTGACTGCAATCTGTACAACAAGGCCATAGTAACCAAACAGCTTGGTACTGGTATCAAAACAGATATATAGACCAATGGAACAGAACAGAGACCTCAGAAATAACACCACACGTCTACAGCCATCTGATCTTTGACAAACCTGACAAAAATAAGCAATGGAGAAAGGATTCCCTATTTAATAAATGGTGCTTGGATAACTGGCTAGCCACATGTATAAAGATGAAACAGGATCCCTTGCTTACACATTATACACAAATTAATTCAAGGTGGATTAAAGATTTAAATGTTAGATCTAAAACCATAAAAACCCTAGAAGAAATCCTAGGCAATACCTTTCAGGACATAGGCATGGGTAAAGACTTCATGACTAAAACACCAAAAGCAATGGCAACAAAAGCCAAAATAGACAAATCGGATCTAATTAAACTGAAGCATTTCTGCACAGCAAAAGAAACCACCATCAACTTGAACAGCCAATCTACAGAATGGGAGAAAATTGTTTGCAATCTATCCATCTGACAAAGGGCTAATATCCAGAATCTACAAAAAACTCAAACAAATATACAACAAAAAACCAACCACATCAAAATGTGCGTAAAGGATATGGACAGACGCTTCTGAAAAGAAGACATCTGTGCAGCTAACAGACAAATGAAAAAATGCTCATCATCACTGGTCATCATGGAAATGCAAATCAAAACCACAATGAGATACCGTCCCATGCCAGTTAGAATCGCGATTATTTGAAAGTCAGGGAAAAACAGATGCTGTAGAGGATGTGGAAAAATAGGAAGGAATTTACACTGTTGGTGGGAGTGTAAATTAGTTCCACCATTGTGGAAGACAGTGTGGCCATTGCTGTAGGATCTGGAGCTAGAAATACCATTTGACCCTGGGTATATACCCAAACGATTATAAATCATGCCACTATAAAGACCCATGCACCCGTACGTTTATTGCAGCACTATTCACAATAGCAAAGACTTGGAACCAACCCAAATGTCCATCAATGATAGACTGCATTAAGAAAATGAGGCACATATACACCATAGAATACTATGCAGCCATAAAAAAAGGATGAGTTTATGTCCTTTTCAGGGACATACATGAAGCTGGAAACCATCATTCTCAGCAAACTGTCTCAAGGACAGAAAAAATAATACTAAATGTTCTCACTCATAGGTGGGAACCGAACAATGAGAATACTTGGACACAGGGTGGGGAACATCACACAGGGGGGCCCTACGGGGGCTGGGGGGCTGGAAGAGGGATAGCAGTAGGAGAAATATCTAAAGTAAATGACGAGTTGATGGGTGCAGCAAAACAACATGGCACATGTATACCTATGTAACAAACCTGCACTTTGTCCAAATGTACCCTAGAACTTAAAGTATAATAAAAAAAAAATTAATAGATTGATTTACATGTGTTGAACAATACTTATATTGGAGAGATAACTCCCTTTTGGTCATGGTGTATAACCCCTGCAATATGTTATTGAATTTGGTGTTCTAATGTTCCGAGGAGAATTTTTACGTCAATAGTCATCAGGAAAATTGATTTGTAGTTGTTTTTTTTTTTTCTTAGTGTCTTTGCGGTGTTTGGTGTTGTGTTAATGCTGGGATCATAAAATAAGTCGAAAATTGTTTGCTCTTTTTCATATTTCTGATGTAGTTTAAGAATGATTGGTGTTAAGCCTGCTTTAACATTTTGAAAAAAATTATTTAATGAAGTGATCCGGGACTGGGCTTTTTGAGGGGAGGTTGTTCTTACTAGTTATATGCTTATTCAGATTTTTTTATGGTTTATTTTTAGTATAATCTATATTTCCAGACGTTTGTCTATTCGTTTTAGTTTATCACATCTTTTGGCATATACTTGGACTTAGGCTTTTATAATCTCTTCTTTTCCTACTTTTGTGGCATCAGTAGTAATAAATCCTCTTTTATTTCGAATTTAATTATTTGAGATACCTTCTTTCTTTCAATCTGTTTGTCAGTCTTCTTAATCTTTTCAATAAAACCAAACTTTAATTGATTTTTCTATGGTTTTAATTTTTATTATTGATAACTGCTGAAATTTTTATTCTTTACTTATGTTTGGTTACATTTATTAGTTGATTTAGATAGATATTTTTAAATGTACACATTTACTACTACAATTTAATACAAGCTTTAGATGCATTCAATAATTTTGTGATGCTTTTTGTCTCCAGTTATGCTGAAATTTTCACTGTGATTTCTTCTTTAACCCATAATGTTTAGGAGCATGTTACTTAAATTTTATGTATTTCCAAATTTTTAAATTTTTCTTCTGGTATTCATTTCTAGTTGCGTTCCATTTTAGTTGCAAATGATACTTTGCATGATTTCAATTTTCTTGAATTGTGGTCCGATTTGTGATATAGTCTCAAGAATGTTCCATGTGCCTACCAGAAACATGCGCATTCTGTTGTTGAGAAGATCGTTTCTATATGTGTGTTGGATTTGGTTGAATCACTGCTTGCTCAATCCTCTGTCTTCATGTTGGTCTGCCAGATTGTCCCCTCCATTATTTTACAGTCTCCTATCATTTTGGTGGTTGTGTGCATTCCTCCCTTTATTTTTGTTTATAATTTTTTTTATACTTATACAGACGAAGTGTTGCTATCTTGCCCAGGTTAATCTCAACTCCTGGGCTCATGTTATCCTCCTGCCTCGACCCCCGCCAAGATGCAGGGATTACAAGCAGGCATAAGCCACTGTACTCAGCCTATTTCTCCTTTTAATTCTGTCATTATTTGTGTTATATGTTTGGAATAGTTGCTGATACATGTGCATATTTTAATTATGATATTTTCTTGGAGTTTTACTTTTATTATACAATGTCCTTGTTTGCCTTTATGACAGTTTTATGCTTAAAGTCTAATGTATATGTGACCAACTTTGTTCTATTCTGGTTGCTATTTAGGATGATTTGGTCACCATATAGAATATAATTTTCCATCGCTGCACTTTCAGTCCATGTTTATTCTTAAATAAAAGGTGAGCCTTTTGTTAACAGAATTTATTGGATTTTCTATTTTTATTTTTTCAGTGACCTTGTGTCTGTTACTGGAGAATTTAACATTGTTGCATATAAGGTTATTATTTGCAGTTAAGGAGTTACTACTGCCATTTTGTTAATTGTATTGTGTTTCTTTTGTAGTTCTTCTGTTTATTTATCTTCTTTCTTGCTGTCTTCCTTTTCATCTAATTAATTTTTGTGCTAATATGTTTTTATTTCTTTTTCTTTTCTGTATATTCTATATGTATTATCTTTGTGGCTACTATACAGATTACATGAAACGTCTCAAAGTCATAACAATTTCTTTTAATGTGATATTGTCTCCAGTAGCATATAAAAACTCAAGTGTTTTACGTGACTGTCTTTCCCAACACACACTTTGCTCTTGATGTCACAACTTAGGCCTTTTTATACGGTGTATTTAACATACACATATAATATTTTTGTATATTTTCTGTCAAATTCTATAAAGGAATCAAACTTACCAACATCACAATAATACAGGATGCCATATTTCTGTATATATTTACCTTACAACAGAGCTTTATAGGTTTCTATATTTTTTGGTACTCTGATTTTTTAATCTTATGTGACTTTCTGGCATTTCTTGAAGAACAAACCTAGTGTTCATAAACACCTTTAGCTTTAGTTTATCTGAAAACAATTCTTCATTTCACCTTCATGTTTCAATGAGAGTTTTGCCATATATAATGTTCTTGGTTGGTACTTTTTCTTTTTTTTTGTAATTGAGTATATCATCCCACACTCTGAACTGTAAAATACCTTTAAAAACATCTGTTGATAGTATTAGGGGGACTAAAGTGAATGTGTTTAATCTTTTTTCTGTTGAAATTTTTGAAATATTTTCTATGAGATATTTAACAGTTTTATATTGTGTCACACTTTGGTTTTCTTTAAATTTATACTAGTCAAAGTCTATTAAAGTTCAAGAGGTTTGTTTGTCCATTTCTTTTTTCAAATATGAGCAGCTTTTGTCCATTTTTAAAATTTGAGCAGCTTTTGTCCATTTTTAAAATTTATTTACGTATTTTGAGATGGATTCTCACTCTGTTGCCCCGGCTAGAGTGCAGTGGTGTGATCTCAGCTCATTGCAACCTCTGCCCCCCAGACTACAGTTATTTTCTTGCTTCGGACTCCCAAGTAACTGAGAGCAAATGTGCGTGCCATCATGCTTGGAAATTTTTTTTTTTTTTTGGAGACCGTGTTTCACTATATTGCCAGGCTGGTCTTGAACTCTTGACCTCAAGTGATCCACCTGCCTTGGATCCCAAAGTGAAGGGATTACAGGTATGAGACACCATGCATGGCCTACCTTGTTGTTCTTTTTAATAACAAACTTGGGACCTGTTATTTATTTTTTCTTGCCTTTTTCTGCCTTTGAAAGAGCAATGTTTGTCCTTTGCCTTTCCCACCGTTGTTTTTCAAAAACATGAAACATGTTAGATTTCATGGATTCACAGCTAAAGGAAACTTTCCATTAGAAATAATTATACCTTGAATTTCATCCATATGAAGTTTGGACAAGACTTTGAACTTAGATTTTAACATTGATTCTGGAATGAGCTAAGAATTATAGAAGCTGGTAGATGGAATGATTGTATTTTGTGTGGAAGAAAAAAATAAGTTGGGCACATGAGGCACGGTTTTCTTGTTTTTATTTCCCTTAAAAATTTATGTTGAAACTTAATCCTCACAGCAACACTACTGGGAGGTGTGGTCTTTCGGGATGTGTTTAGGTCAGGTGTGCTTTATCCTCATCAATAGATTACTGTTCTTATTAAAAAGTTTGATGAAGAATATTTGGTCAATTACACATTATAGCTTCTCCCCACCTCATATTAATTAGTGGAGTGAAAAAAACTGACGAATGGATTGTCTGCTTATCTCCAGTCATTCACCTTTTTGAAAATCATTAACCTAACAGTGTACCAGTTATGCAGATAAAATGTTCATAAGTCATTGTCCATAATCTTGTGGAATTTAAGAGAGGATATACAAATGAGCAACTTCCGGGACACATGGCACTTATAATTGTTCAGAAAGTGTGAAGATAATAAAATCACAAAAAGAGGGGGCTTCAATGGCATCATTGCAGATTTGATGCTTATGGGAAGTGAAGGAAAGAGGAGGCTGGTGGGATGATGCCCATGGGGTTGCTAGGAACGACTCAGGACTTTTTGATTGAGGTAACCACGATAGTCAACACTGAGGAGAGTGGTGGTCGTGGGTTACATAATCACAGAGATTTCCTAAGAAGATACTTTGTTTGTTCCCCGTTTGTTTTCCGGATATACTTTTATTTTTCTGACAAAGAGCACATCTTCAAATAATAGGGCCATAAAATTGCTTTTTATTCCATAGCATTGGAACCTATGTCATCTTCCTTCCTGTCTTCTGGATTTTTGCATACTTTTTGGTTGCAGGCCCAGGTCCTGTGATGAGGGCATCAGTAACTTGGTCTTCATCTACATAGTGATGCTCCAACCACGGCAAACTTGTTCTCTACAGACAGATTGGGAAGATGTTCTCTAGAGTGGCCTCAAATAGAAGGCTGCTGTGTACCTTAACATGATAATCAGCAGCTTCTTCACAAGCGCCACCTGCTCTTTGAGTGTACTACAAGCCATTGCCATTAATTCCAGAACCTGCTGGTTGGTGAATTTCAACCTCACCCATTTTAGTTATACCCTATGTTTTGTCTTCCTCTCATGGATTCTCAGCTTCTTTATTAGCAGCGACTGGCTCTACCCCACTAAAGCTAAATCAATTGTAACCTGGGCAAAAATTATTTTTCTTGTTTATTACTGTTTTTCTTCCCCCAGGGGCTACATGAACATAAGCTCGTTTTTCACACTAGCAGCATTTAGAAATGTCTTTTCTGGAGGAACACTGATGCTCTCAAATCACACGTGGTAATTCTTTCCTCCAGGCACAAAATGCAGTCTCAGCATCTCTATAGCAGGAGCCACTCTCTAAGAGTCTCTCCAGAGAAATAAGCTACCCAGGCCATCCAGCTGCTGGTGAGTTGCTTTGTGGTCATGAACTGGGTAGATTTCCTCATCTCATGCTCATTGGCCACATTCAGGATTAATGATTCAATGCTTTTATTGTTCCAGAAGCTGTGGTTAGTGGCTATGCAGGAGTCAGTCTTTCAGTGCTGATCTTTGCTGAGAAAATAATAGTATTGTTCAAACAGTATATGGGATTTTCACTCAATATTTAAGAATTTAGTGACAGAAATCTCTTAAATACACATTACACTGATATAAAATAAGTTACTCATTTATTACCAAATTTATTCTTTAGCATAACCCTTGGGATAACATTTTCTTTTGTTCTTCCATACATATGCTTCCCATGGATATATCACACATTGTGTATAATTTGACACAGTGTTAATATGGTTTAGATCTATTTAGATGTTTGCACATTTATCTTAGCTCAATGTTCGTTCTCAGGAAGAGTATTTTTCTTCAGAAATTAAGTTTTCAGAAAATTTTAAATGCATTTTACTGAGGTAAACATACTCAGTTTACATTGTTTCTTTGTATTAAGTTACACTTTGTCCTCAAACCTGTAAATAAGTTTTCAAATATATGTAATTTTAAATTTACATGTTTTTCCCTCAGAACTATGAAGACCATAATCTACTGGATTCTTGATGTTATTCACATTTTCAGAAATATGTTTCTTTTCATTGCTTTATAATTAATTTGTATTTTATCTTAGATGGCTTTACGTGATTTTCTCTATTTTGGTATTGTGCTTTTAACTATTGTTTTTCTTTTGATCTGTATGCCTTTAAGCTATTAGAATTAATTATTTTAAGAATTATATATTTTATTCCCATTTGACATTCATTCCATTTTATTTATTTAAACTTGCATTTAAACAACACGACTTACTCTAGATTTTTATGTATTTTAATTTTACATATTGTTTATTTGTTTTATCCCTATTGGGAGTTCCAAATATTCACTTCATCCTATCTTCTAATTCATAATTTCTTTTTTCATTTATGTAATTTGTCTATGTATTCTATCCTTTACATTTAAAATTTTTACCTAATTATTTTGATAATTTAACTTATTTTGATTTTACTTTTAAACTTTTCCCTTAATATATTTAAACATTATAACTACTTATATTATTTCTTCACCATATATACAGTTTTGGGATTTATTAAGATCTAGTGGTACAGCCATGTTTTTATTATAATTTTGTTTCTGAATAACTTTGATCTTGATGACTTTAAATTTGTATATTTTAAAAAGAATAGTAGACTTCATTTTATTATAAAGGACTGACCTCAATTGTTGGGACCATTGAAGATTCTGGGTCGAGGTATTCTATTCCAGTGAAAAGTTATCTGTAATGTTAATAATGCTCTCTTTACAGACACCTGAAAATGATTAAGTTAATTTATTTACCTTAATTGTCCTGATTAAAACACATGGTGTACATATGAACCAGAAACTCATGTGAGGATTGGTGTTAATTCCCAAATCAACCAAAGAGGAGAAATACCACCTCCACTAACTACTGTAACCTATTTTTTCTAAACTTTTGAAAGTGTAAGGATTCTAGCTTTAGATAGCATAGTCAGATCCAAATACTCCTGCATCTATGCTGCTGTGACATTATATTCACCAATAAGACATATTAAATTCTATCAAGCTGTGCTTTCATTATTAGCAATTCCCACAGTTAGCATCAACTTCCAGTCTAATTTTTATTCTACAGCTGTGCTTCTTTAGTTCTTTCCTGAAAAATTATTTGTGGAGGTACATGCCTTTGAAGTTTCTCAGTATATACGGTTATTTGAGGTTGAAAAGATAAGATTATTTAAATTTTTGCCAGAAATTCTGATACCCACATTATATATTTGAAAGTATTGGTTGTCACACTGCTACTGAGATGTGCATTTAAGAGAAGCATATAAATGTCAATGCTTTGCAGTCTCTGAGGGGTTGAAATAAACAATACCAGCCATCTTGTCCACTGATTCTCACATGTAGTTTTCATTCCCAATCCAGGCATCTAGATTCAGGGGCACCTTCCTCAGGGGCTTTTGGTCAAGGCCTTCTTCAGAAACTTTTGCTCAGATCCCTGTTTCTGGAGAAGAAATGGAACTTTGATAATAAGTTTTATACATTCCTATTAATACTCAATTCTTTTTAATCTTGCTCAAACATTCACCTCTCGCTCTCCTGCCCCCTTTTTCACAAAATTTCAGGCCTCTTTTTAATGAGGGGCCACCTCGGCAGTGAGACAGTGCCCCATGTTTGCGCTGATCCATCTGACCCTTTCCTGGTGCTTCTCCATGAGGGAAAAATGGAACAATGAGGAGTCGGTGCTTCATCTGATGTTGCCTGTTGCTTACCACACTCACAGTAGGGAAGACAAAAAGGCTTAACTATTACTTTGATGTGGGCCTCTTGCTTTAATTTGAAACTCTGATATTAAGCAGTTAAGCTCTTCCCAGCTCAACTCAGCTCTAGAAATTTCATGGAAGAAATTCTGATTTTATTGGCCTAAATTTTGTAGCATTTATATAGAAAAAATGGTAAAAAAATTGCATCATATATTTAAGAATAGAGTGACTTCTATTTTGCCATTTTACTGAAGAGAAAATTTGTGTAGCCTATTCGAATTATTAACAGTGAAGCTGCAACACTGAAGTACTACTATTCAGAAAAAATAATGAATCAATATCCAACTATTTCTCAGTAGCATTTTCTTTTTTATAAACTTTCTATTTTATTATCTGTAATTTAAAAACTTCTGTAGAAAAGGGTTTAAAATTTTCAAAGTTAATACAAATTTATTTTTAGAATTTCTTTCTGCATAACGTTTGTTGTAAGTTGCTAATACTAATAAATTGTAATAATCAACTCTTATCTAAGCTGCACATTAAAAAATGTGTTAATATTTGCTGCTGCCTAAAATATATTACATATTTACATAATCTAAGTTACTAAAAATATATAATTTTGCATAGTAATATACACACATATAAATAATCAACATACACAGGTCATTTTTTTTCTATTTCTTACTTACATTTTGTGTTTGATGTTTGTATCAGAACAAACTCTTTATGTCCTACTATCATAAATGGAAATTTGCCTATTTTGCGTCTTGTTATATTAAATAATCAGACGTATGCTTAGATTCCCCTAGGTTAAATTTTTTACATAATTTTTATTAACATAAATAATCCAGAAATTATTTAAAGTTTGTAGAAAAATTTCCATTGCCTTCACTGTGCATAATATAATTCTATTTTTTAAAGTGTTAATGCTGTTTGCATTATATAAAAGAACATTTTAGTGTACCAACTAACTACATTCCTGAAAGCACGGCTTATTTTTCATTAGTATATATCTTTGGTTGTACTCCGCTGTTTTTCTAAAAGTGCTTGCAAATCAGTTAAAGGCCACAGGGCTTTGTCTTCAACATAAAAAGAATGTCTCAGAAACCCACAGAAATATCTGCGCCAAGTACTCTTATATACAGGCTTCTGATAGAATGACCTACGTAAATTTGAGACACTGTCAGTGGACTAAGTTATTTCTCTAATTCTAGCAGAGAAGCATCTGTGCTTACAAGATAGAGTAAAACAAATATGAGTAAAATAGGACTAAATTAACTGATGATGAATGATAATAGGTCTTGTTCTGAATGTGAACATAAAACATTTCTGCTATTATTTAATTGGTACCTAAACATGAGCTAATGGGTGCCGTTTTTACATGTTGTACACCCTTAAGAAGGCTTACAGTTTTTCATCTCATCTATATTCGTAGTTGTCTGTATTTGTGGTTTAGAATCTCAGCTCTTTTCATAGTTGTAGCTATATTTATAGTTGCATGCAATTGAGTTGCACAATTGCACTCAGTAGCTAGGGGATGGGCAGGGAGATGCAAACAATTCTTCAGAGTAAGTTATTATCTTCTGTTCCAGTGGAAGTTCTTGAGGCTTCATTGCTACCTGGCACTCTTGTATAAGCTTCTTTGTGTTTCTGAGGCCTCTGGCATACACCGAGGGTGTGGGTTTGCCTGGAATGCAGCATCAACCTCTAGAGAACAGGGTTTTCCATGACCCAGTCCTTGAGTAGACTCGTTATCTACTTCTGCTGTTGAGAAAACATTATTTTTCCTTCAGGAATATCCACCCTCTTCTTCAAGAACATCGTGTCATTCTTCAGGGTCACGGAATGCTCTACAGCTTACTTCCTGGTGTCCACCATGGAGGAGATTAGTTGCACCTGAATTCAAGGAAAATTCTAGAGGGGTGACAGCTGCAGAATTCCAAGCACGCTCAGACAGACTGTGCTGATTTTAGAAAGACACATGGGGACCTGCCACAAGGAAGGCACTTTGCAGGGAGGCTTCAAACCCATGGCACATTTCTGCAGGAGGGATCTTATCCTTGTAACCGTCACATAGCCACTTATAGAAAGGCAACTCTTAGAAAATTTAAATGGAGACCAAAATACTAACCCTAGCCAGTTTATTATCTCAAAGAATTGGGAAAAACAAAATTTTCCAATAATAGGGGATTAGAAGAGTAAACAAGGTATGCCTCTTCTTTGGAGCTACAGATATGTATTAAAAATGGGATGTACAAAAATTTTTTTATGACATGGAGAAGTGCTTATGAGATGATATACCATTAAACATATTAATTGAAGGCATACATTAAAAAGTATAACCAAACTTATACATTAGAGCTCAAAATTAAAAATGTGTAGAAAAATGACTGAGAGGAAATATGCCGAATTATAGGAATTGAGGTGTTTCTTATAGGAATCAGGATCCTGTGAGAAATTAAAGTGCTTTATTGATTCTCTTGTACTTTTATAGTTTCCAAAAGTTCTACAGAGAGTGTAATGTAGGACGTTAGTCAGGAATAAACATCTCTTTAAATAAGCAGTGGAGAATTTCAAAGGAAGTGTGTGGTATGGGTCTATGTGTTTCTTTGAAAATCTAATATTTTCCACGTAGTGCTTCAGAAAAGACAAGATATTTTCAACAACTTAACCCCATCATCAAGAGGGTGTTACTTAAGTACATTATGGGAGGTCATAGACAAACAACCAGTCAGCCACTAAGATCAGAATGTCCGTGATGTCCATTGGCCTGTGAGATGATCTGCATGTCTTTGAAGGAAAAAAGCAGGTTTTAAAACACTAGAACTGAATCAAATCCTAAATTTGAATAGAAAGATTAGAAAGGCTTATGAATGAGAAAAAGATTCTGGGAATACAATGGTTAATTCTGACTATTTCTGAGTAATTTAAATTTACCTATAATTTTTAAAAAATTTAAGGTCAGGTGTGGTGACTCAAACCTGTAATCCCAGCACTTTGGGAGGCCGAGGCGGTTGAATCACTTGAGACCAGGAGTTTGTGACCAGTATGGGCACCATGGCAAAACCTCATAACTACTAAAAACACAAAAATTAACCACTTGGTGGTGTGTGCTTGTAGTCCCAGCTACTTGGGAGGCTGATGCATGAGAATCGCTTGAACCTAGGGTGTGGAGGTTGCAATATACCAAGATCTCACCACTGCACTCCAGTCTGGGTGACCGAGCAAGATCTTGTTTCAAAAAATTTTTTGTTGTATTTTAAGTAGGAATCAAATAAGTTAATTAAATGTCAACTTACACTTAATTTACTTTTTAAACATTTTAAGAATTGATATTATTGTTTTTTGCTGGTACATTTTAAGAATCAATAAAATTATTTTTAAAATCAAAGCAATTTTAAAGCTTTTACTTCATTAGACTCCCTGGCAAGAAAGCCCTGGGAAGATAGAAAGTTTGGAGAATGTCACAGGGAAGTTTGGGAAAAGTAGAGGAATTTATGGAAGGCAGAAGGAGTGAACGTCAGGGAAACCCTCCTTTCGCTCAGTCTTCAGATATGCTGGTGGACTTCTCCACTCAGCCTGGGTCACCTTCGCTACTGACCTCATCTTGTCTTCTGACTGGATGCTCCTTGCAGGAAGCTGGTGTCTGCAAAACTTGTCAATTTTAGTGTTAATTATTATTCAGAGGTTGAAAGGCAAGCCTCCACCTAAAGTGCCAGTCCTGGGGCCTTGGTGAGACCCTCTGCTGGGGAGAAACTCCACTTCACCTGAGGGTTCTTATTTTATACAAAATGGGGACACGACAGGGCAGACAAGCAGCAGAAATCCAAATCATAAGCAAGAACCAAACTCTTGGGGAGTTTGATAATTTCTGCTACATAGTGCATAAGTTCTGGAGAGATTATAGGGGTGAAGAATAATAAAAGATTTTCTTTTTGAAACATCTTGCATGGTTGCCCTGGTTGGAGTGCAGTGGCATGATCATAGCTCCCTGCAGCCTGGAACTCCTGGCTCAAGTGATCCTCAGCCTCAATCTCCAACATAGCTGAGACTACAGTTTAGAACTATCACACCTGGCTAAATTTTTTTAATGCTTTAAATTTTTTGTATAAATGGGGTCTCAATATGTTGACAAGGCTGGTATCAAATTCCTGGCCTCAATCAATTCTTTCTCCTCAGCCAATAAATATGCCAGGAATACAGGCATGGGTCACCGCACCTGGCCAGGGCCTTCATAATATTTTATTCTCGCAAGTTCTTCTCAAAAAAGTCAACATCCACCAAGTATCAGCTGAGATTTGAACTTCAACCCTGAGCTGAACTCAGTTGCAGGACTCTCCATTTCCAACAAGGGATAAATGGAGAAATAAATGACGAGAGGGAAGAACTTGATTCTGGCCATGCTAATTGGGCGCCTATTGTGTGCTAGGAAGACCCACAGAGGTCAATCCAAATTCCAGCTCCAGCCACAGCAGGACACCCATGGTTTAGAAGGCCTAGCCCAGAGGAGGAAGCCTTAGCAAGCGGAGCACCCCTCCATAGAGTATTGACAGTCAGTTATTTCAGTTATACTGAAAACTACTAGAAGGTATGAGATGTTACACTGAACCATTATGAGCCAGAAAATCCATTCAATCTTCTTTAATTTGTTTAAAACTAACCTTTTCTGAAAGGCAGCAAAGAGTAATGCTTGCCTGTGAGAATTCAAAAACATCATAGCAAACCACTCCTTTCTCAGTTTAAGAGGAAAGGGGAAAGGCTTGTGTGGGAGAATAAGAAAAAAACATATTTATGTAATACTTTCAGTTTCTATTGCTCCTAACCACCATTGCTACATAATTATTCCAAAATATAGCTCTTCTTTATCTATCCTACTGTTCAAAAGTACCTCACTGATTCTGTAAGCCCCAACTAATCCACCCTATTTTCCCTAGATGACCACAGATGCCTGTTATCGTTTGCTTTTTACTGTCACCCTCTCCAGCCCAGCAAACTCATTCCTCTTCCTGGGTAAAGCTCCTGGGTTTCTGCCCTTTTTTGTCTGCCCCCTCTGCTGAGATTCTTTTGTCTTCACCCATCTGAAAGCCACCCACACTTCCACTGCGTTACTAGGGGTAATTATCTCATTCACCCAACCTAATTTTCAAACTTACCTTCCTGCCCCCACCCTCTCTTCACTCTGAACAAGCTTTTACTAGGTTGTTGTTAAGCTCTGGGGTTAAGAGAATCTGACTAGTGTGAGTTTCCCAAGGTAAAGGTAATGCCTTAATAATTTTCACTTTAATTGCTCTTTGTGCAGTGTTTTGCACAAAATTTAACACAATAATTGCTCCTGGATTAAACGCATAAATCTTTGCAATGTCCTGTTTGTCTCCCTCAGTGTTTACATCTTTTCCCTTTCAGCTATCCAGAGTCCTGTCTAACCAAAGTGAAAATGCAGAACTCCCTCTTTCTGGCTGGCATCCCTGCTGAAAAGGGAAATAAATGCTGTCTATGCCAACTCCCTAGAACAAGTATAGGTTTCATCTGGACTAGTTTTCAAAATGAGGAAACAGGATGCAGACAAATACTTTATTCTCACTTTTTGGCCTCAGGTTTATTAACAAGGTGAAATTATATAGAAGAATAAATTAGTTTAGCTGAAAAAAGAAAAAATATATAGTTAACTGAGGGAAGAAATTGAAAATGCAATACAACCAGAAGAAGTTCAAGAATTCAAAGTTGTTGGTGCATAGAAATGTTACTGATTTTTGTACACTGGTTTTGTGTCCTAAAACTTTACTTGCTTATCCATTTCAGGAGGCTTTTAAAGCTTTCTCTGAAAGTAGTTTTGGAAAGGCTTTAGCATTCTCTACGTAGTGACTCATATTGCAAATGGAGAAAGAGAATTCAATTTTTTTTTTTCTATTTGTATGCCGTTTTCTTTTCCATTGGCTGCTCTGGATAGGACATTTAAATCTAATTAAATTGTGTTTGCTACATTTTTGTATATTTTAATATCTCCAATTAATTTTATATCTTTATGATGTCCCCTTATAAAGGAAAATGTAGCTGTGTTATTTGTTTATTTTATTATCGATGCACATTTAATTTGTTTTCAGTTTGGAAAATTACCAAATAATGCTGCTTCGAGCACTTTTCTGCATTGGAAAATATGCTGGCACTTCTATTGGGTGTATATACCTAGTAGCAGAGTTGCTGGGTCCTAGAGTGTGCTTACGTACATCGTGTATGTAAGGAGATACTACTCAAGAGGTTTTGAATGCAGTTATAACAGTTTACAAACAGAATGGTATAAGAAAGTTCCAGTTGCATGGCATCATCACTAGTACTTAACTTTGTCAGTTTTAAAAAATGTTAATTATTGCATAGTGGTATTAAATTGTAGTTTTAATATGCATTGCTCTGATGTATAAGGATGTGGATATGTTGATTTACTTGTTGGCCCTTCGGTTCTGTATGTGGAACTCCTAGTCACATGTTCGCCAATTTTGTTCAACGTATTGCATCTTTGTTTATCAATTGATGGGATTTAGTTAAACAATCTAGATAAAAGGCTTTGGCCACATAAATATAAAACAAATGTTGATTTTCACTTTGTTCTTGCCTTTCATCTCTCCTGAAGGTTTTTTTTTATGAAGAGAAGGTTTTAATTCTAATAAAGTCCAATTTGTCATACTTTTGTCTTGATAATTAATGCATTTGGTGTCCCAAGAAATCTTGGCCTGTGCCAAAGTCATGAACATATTTATCTATGTCATCTACTAGAAATATTGTGTTCAACTTTCACCTTAAAGTTTAAAATCCACTTATCATTGAAATTTGTGGATAATACAAGATAAGAGTATTTGTTTCTCACATAAATAACCAGTTGATCCAGGGCTATTTACCGAGATGACTGTCTTCGCACAACTGCTCTTCTGTGCCTCTTTTGTAATATACAAAATGTCCAAATGTGTGAGTCTGAGTTGGACTCTCGAGTTTTTCTTTTTTTTTTCTTTTTTTTCTTTTATTATTATTATTATTATTATACTTTAGGTTTTATGGTACATGTGCGCAATGTGCAGGTAAGTTACATATGTATACATGTGCCATGCTGGTGCGCTGCACCCACCAACTCGTCATCTAGCATTAGGTATATCTCCCAATGCTATCCCTCCCCCCTCCCCCCACCCCACAACAATCCCCAGAGTGTGATGTTCCCCTTCCTGTGTCCATGTCTTCTCATTGTTCAATTCCCACCTATGAGTGAGAATATGCGGTGTTTGGTTTTTTGTTCTTGCGATAGTTTACTGAGAATGATGATTTCCAATTTCATCCATGTCCCTACAAAGGACGTGAACTCATCATTTTTTATGGCTGCATAGTATTAAATGGTGTATATGTGCCACATTTTCTTAATCCAGTCTATCATTGTTGGACATTTGGGTTGGTTCCAACTCTTTGCTATTGTGAATAATGCCACAATAAACATACGTGTGCATGTGTCTTTATAGCAGCATGATTTATAATCCTTTGGGTATATACCCAGTAATGGGATGGCTGGGTCGAATGGAATTTCTAGTTCTAGATCCCTGAGGAATCGCCACACTGACTTCCACAAGGGTTGAACTAGTTTACAGTCCCACCAACAGTGTAAAAGTGTTCCTATTTCTCCACATCCTCTCCAGCACCTGTTGTGTCCTGACTTTTTAATGATTGCCATTCTAACTGGTGTGAGATGGTATCTCATTGTGGTTTTGATTTGCATTTCTCTGATGGCCAGTGATGGTGAGCATTTTTTCACGTGTTTTTTGGCTGCATAAATGTCTTCTTTTGAGAAGTGTCTGTTCATGTCCTTCGCCCACTTTTTGATGGGGTTGTTTGTTTTTTTCTTGTAAATTTGTTGGAGTTCATTGTAGATTCTGGATATTAGCCCTTTGTCAGATGAGTAGGTTGCGAAAATTTTCTCCCATTGTGTAGGTTGCCTGTTCACTCTGATGGTAGTTTTTTTTGCTGTGCAGAAGCTCTTGAGTTTAATTAGATCCCATTTGTCAATTTTGGCTTTTGTTGCCATTGCTTTTGGTGTTTTAGACATGAAGTCCTTGCCCATGCCTATGTCCTGAATGGTAATGCCTAGGTTTTCTTCTAGGGTTTTTATGGTTTTAGGTCTAACATTTAGGACTCTCGAGTTTTTCTAGGTTTCTTTGCGCCTATTTTTGCATTACTACCATCCATAGTTTTTATTACTATAGCTTTAATCTAAGTCTGAATATTTGTCATTCTTCAGGACAGTTTCTACAGTTCTTTGATTTTTTATATTTATTTAAATTTTTAAAACTGATTAGACTGTTTTCACAAGATCTCTGCCAAAATATTGTATTGTGAATAGAGAAATCTATAAATCAATTTGGGGAGAAGTTACATAGAAACAAAGCAAAACAGAACACTAATAACATCCAAACAAATTTAAAGAGAACACCACAATAAGAAAAGAAATTCCAAAATTGGAATAAATATTTGCAACTCATGAAATTACAAAGGGGCTCACATTTCCATAAAGAGTGCTCTCTCTCTCTCTCTCTCTTTTTTTTTACAGAGACTCACTCTGTCACCCAGTCTGGAGTGCAGTCGTGTAATCTCGGCTCACTGCGACCTCCGCCTCCCAAGTTTCAGCAATTCTTCTGTCTCAACTTTCTGAGTAGCTGGACTACAGGCATGTGCCACCATTCCTGGCTAATTTTTTTCTAATTTTAGTAGAGACGGGGTTTCACCAGTTTTGCCAGGCTGGTTTTGAACTCCTGACCTCAAATGATCCACCCGTCTCAGCCTCTCAAAGTGTTGAAATTACAGGCGTGAGGCACCACAGCTGACCTGTAAAGACCTCTTAAAAAATTAGTTAAAAAACAAAAAAAAACAGAAAGGAGAAACATCCACTCAGTTAAAACAAAAAAAAGAAAGAAAAGAAAAGAGAAAGTCAAAAGATATTATTTTACAGGTCTAGTGCCCTGTGCCCCTAACTGTAATGGGGTTGGACATGGGCTTCTCAGGACATGAAATTCATCAAACATTTGCTGGTTGAAGGCGGGAAATTCCTGCAGGACCAGCCTCAAGAGCGGAGCCTTTGGTGCATTGTTGCGTCCCGTAGCCCTCGAAAGAAAACCTGGCTGTGCCGTGCTTCATGTTCGCCTGCATTGGCCCTGTCCAGAGGCCTGAGCACCCGAGGACACCTAAGTCTGCCCAAACTCTCCCCATCCCAATATTCTATCTGGTATTGAGCATGACACCCTGTCTTCACTGAGCATGTGCTTATACAGTTTTGTGACCACCTCTTCATTTTAGAACAGGAAGACTGAGTCCCCCAAAAAAGGCAAAGACTGGTCCAGATCCCAGAAATTGGGCAGAGCACAGAGTATTAGGGAGGGAGCCAGCTTTCTAGGCCTTGCATGAACCCCACTCATCATTTCCATTTGTTTGGAAATGAGAGCCCCTAAGTCCTGGAAAACCCTGTGCTCTACTTTCTACCTGGGCTTTCTGCTCTTCCATATTCTCACGTAAGTGTTCAGGCATGCACACACAAACACACCGCGCACACAAACGCACACAGTCTTCTAAAGTGGAGATTCTAAAGTGAGGTTAGGGAAGAGGAAAGCAAATAAGTGACCAAAGGGGAAGAAAGAGTAGACGCAGCTTTGCCATGAGGCAGAGGCACCCACTGCCCCAGCTACATGTCCAGGAGCTGACAGCATGGGATGAAGGATCCTCCAGGTTCCCTGTGTTCTGCCGGGCCTGGGGACCTCCCCAGCTGTTTCGAGAGGACAGGATTGGGGTTGTGACTCCCACCTCTGTGGGCACCTGGAAATAAAATGAGCTATGCCCTCCCCCCACCACCCCATGTGATATAAAGAGAGGCTACAGGAAAGAAAGCCTTCATTTTCTCCCATAAATAGGGGTACTCGAAAGGAATAATACCAAGGATTCAAGATACTCATAAGGGTCTGCTGCCCTTGGCTCTTCATTGGTAACTCACCGTGCTTTGAGACTGTGGGAAGAGACTTTTCAGTTTCTAGAGGTCCTTCAGAGAAGAGAGAGGCCTAGAGACTTGGGCAGATGAGGACTTGGAATAAAGCAGAATGTGACAATGCACTGCGCTCTGGAGTGTGGGGCCCAGAAAAAATACTAGATTTTTTGTGTGTCCTTGAGATCCTCATTCGGAAGTGGAAGAAAATAATGTGTCCGAATGCTGTTAAAGTGTTTAATGAGTGCACAGCACACCCAAAGAGGCTGAGGAAAATAGGAATCAAGGGAGGCTTCCGAGGTCACTTTTATGGCCCTTGGAACCTTCAGATACTGATCTTTTTCCCCAGGGGTCCCTGAAGAGCCACTGCCTTGAGAATCCCCCAATGCAGGTACCTGTTTTGTGATGCTTCAGTCTGGTACTACAGTGCCAGTGGAGGCCTCTAGGTGGCGGCAGACCCCGTGTTTCTTATGCCCGCTGGGCTTTACTGAAGCAGCTGGAGCCAGGGGGAGAGTCACGCTGAGGTCCTGCACCTCCTGTTGTCATTCTTGATCTCCACATTATTGGGTGGCCAAAAGCAGGAAGAAGGGCTTTGTGATTTTCCATGTTATTTTACTCAGCGACTCTTTCCGTAGCACTCACCCTCTGGCAGTTACCTTGGTAGGTTCACTATGTGGTAACAAAAATGATTATGTTATCCCTGCATCTCCGCGGGGAGCTCACAGTCTGAGGACTGCTGGACAAAAACACTAAAGCAAGTACATGCAAAATAAAAGAGCATTATATAATGGAAATAAAGTAGAATGTTGGGAGGGAGGGCTGGGGAGAGGTTGCTTGGAGGGGACATGAATGCCTCGCTGAGGTGACATTATGTTTTGACCAGAATGACAACAGGGAGCCAGTCCTGCGCAGGTGTGGAAAGTGTGTCAGGGAAAAGCCACTCTTTGTGAGGAGACTCACAGGCACAGGTGAGTTCAGCAGAGGAGGTTATAAAGGGACAAGTGTGGCTGCAGGCAGCCTGAGAAAGACAGGAACAGAGGGGCGGGAGGATACTGGGGCCTGAAAGAGGAGGTTAGTCATTTTCCCCTCTCTGACAACATTGCCCTGAATTTTAGCACATTTTGACAATAAATACTATCTCACAGTTTTTGTGATGCACAATCTCGATATAGCTTAGCTGGGTGCCTCTGCCTCAAGATCTCTTACGAGGCTGGGGCTGTGATTTCAGCTGAAGCTGGACTTGGGGAGAGATCAGCCTCCAATCTGCCTCATGGAAATTGGCTCGATTCAGTGTGAACTGAGAGCCCGAGTTTCTTCCTCTTGATTGGCCTGGGCATCTCCTCAGTTTTCTATCATGTGGGTCTGTGCCTAGAGCATCTTAGGACACTGGAGATCCCTTCCTCACCTTCAGGAATATAATAGAGAGATGAAAGATGAAAGAGATAGACAGACATATGCACAGAAAAAGAGAGAAAGGGAGACAGAGAGATTGAGAGAGGAAGCAGAGGACAGAGCAAGTAGGAGGAAAATAATAGCTGTTTTAGAAATATAACTTTGGAAGTTGCAATAGACTATGTGATTCCCCACGGTATTCACATTCCAGAACCTTAATCCCCAGCATAATGGCCTTAGCAGGCCAGAGGTAATTAAGTCCTAAGCATGAGGCCCTCATGATAGAGATTACTAGCTTTGTAAAAGAAACCACAGAAGGCTGTCTCTCTTCCTCTCTCTGCTAAATGAGATTACAACCTGAAGTCTGGAGCTTGAAACTCAGAAGAGAGTCCTTACCAGACCCCAAACATGCTGGAAGCCCAATCTCAAATTTCTAGCCTCCGGAACTAAAGTCTTTTGTTTATAAGTTGTCTAGTCTATGTTTTTTGGTGTAGAAGCCTGAACTAAGTCAGAAGTGATAACCTATCACATTTGTTGTATTCTTTTTGAGAGAAACTAGAACCAGGTCCCCAAAGAGTTAAACCAGTGACTAGCAGAAATTCTTCAGTTTGCAGAATGACAGATAAGAAAAGATACAACTTGTTTAAAGACTGAAATTTATTCCACTTATGAGACTTCTAAAAACTGGCTAAAATTGGTCAGAACCAATATGTTCAACTGGAGTCTGTGTGAAATAAGCTCACTGATGTCAGAGCCCAAATTTCCATCACATGTTTTATACTAACTCTCCCCAAATTTGCACATGTGAGCTGTGTGTTGCAGGAAAAGATGACTGTTCATGCCCAATGACTTTCCATACATTTTTCCTTTCAGCAATTCCCTACTAATCCAGAACCCACCTCCTAAACCTTTCTGAGAATATTACTACCTTTAAGTAAGCACAGGGAAAGAGACGTGAGCTGGAATCCCATCTCTTTGCTGGAAACCCGGTGTTATAGTACCGGCTTCTGAGGCACTGAGCGGTGAGCTGCGTTTTTACATAACAGAGTCACTCACAGATTAGTGTGTTGGGGGCGCCCATAACATAGGCTGAGATGAGGCATATACATATGCTTCTAAATATAATGGACATCACTAGAATATTTAATGCCAGAAGACAGTATTTCATTTTCTTTTGATTTCAACTTCTTCTGATGTAGAATGGAAAAATAAGGCTATATATATAAAATATATGTTTTATATATAAAGATATATATGTATAAATTTATATATTATATATAGTTATATATAATATATAAATATAAATATATATATATACATTATATTTATATATATTTTTTGAGACAGATTCTCGCTCTGTCACCCAGGCTGGATTGCAGTGGCACGATCATGACTCAATGTAATCTCTGCTTCCCGGGCTCAAGTGATTCTTACATCTCAGCCTCCTGAGTGCCTGGGATTACAGGCATGCATCAACACATCTGGACAATTTTTGCGTTTTAAGTAGAGAAGGGTTTTTGCCATGCTGGTCATGGCTGGTTTCAAATCCCTGGCCTTAAGTGTTCCACTCGCCTTGATCTGCCAATCTGCTAAGTTTACAGGCAAGAGCCACTGCATCCAACCGAGTTTTATTCATTCTATCTCATATATCGCCAATGACTGTTTCTGGAAGTTGATGCTAGCATAATTCCATTATGCATACTTTAGGGCTGGGGAGACCTAAAGCACACAGTGATTTTTATATGGTCACAGAAATGAAAAAGAAAAGGTGATTTTAACCCAACTCTGTTCTCTCAAACCTGGGGCCCTGGCTGCATTTAAATGTTTTGGGGGGAGTAAGGGGCATAATTGTGTTTGCATAACTGTTTACAGGTAAAGAGTTGACATGGGAGAGGAGGGTGAGAAATCAGCAGCCCAGCAGGGCCTTCGCATAGATTTATGGAGGAAAAGGGCTCAGGGGATAAAACCTTGAAGAAGTTAACAGACTTCCCTTGTGACAGAACCTAACGGAATTTAGAACTTTGGGAACCAGACACCCATATTCTAGAGCAGCCCTGTATCTCACTAATTTCATGGGAGATGCTTGAGAGAGCACTGTGTTCTCGTTGTGTGCTATATTCCTAAGCTGTTGCCTGAGAAATGCTCAAAGTGAGAGACTTTTCTGACAATATACGTATTGGCTCAGTCCACATCCTTGGTACCACTGGCCATTCGACAAGAGGCACACACAGGTAACACAGTGTGGCCCAGGGCAGCTCCGTCCATGCCAGGCCACCCTTTTCATCTAATCTGGGCAACACGACCCTGCCTACCGTTACCATGTGTTTCAGGGGGAGCAGGAAAGGAGGGGACTCTTCCTCACAGGGGCAGGTTGTAAGGCATTGGAACCCTGGTGGGTCTGTCATGTTCATACCCAGGTTATGGCTGGTGGAATAAAAAGTTGAGTGTTGCGGACGAAGTGTGTCTACTCATATGTGAATCCCAAGGCCTTAAGCTGTCGTCTGGTTTCCTCATTGGCTGGGGGTCTATGCGGATACGCCTATGTTCCTGATCTAGGAAACAGAGTTTCTAATGGAGATGTCACCTGGTAGTAAAAACAAAGCAGACAATTAACTTCTTTTTTTTTCTTTTTTCTTTTTTCTTTTTTTTTCTGCTTCACTGCTGGGAACACACTTTGTAGAGCTACATTAAAATCACTGAGCAGATATTTGATGGGTTCAACTCAATAACCTTGGACAACTGGCAGGTTCACCACACGCCCAAGCATGGCATACAGTGAGTTACGGTCAGAGCAGGCACGTGGGGATCTCTACAGAGAGGGGCCTGACAAAACCAGGATGGGCCCAGGATCCAGACCCAAATATGGAATTTCTCTGGGCTCTCTTGTAGGGGGTTTCCATGAGTGACCCAAAGATCTTCCTCCCAAATATCTAGCCTTAACTAGTCCCAATGGCTACTGGGTTAAGGGGAAAGTCCCTTTCTACATTCTTGTAGAAATAGCAAAGGAGGCCTTTTTGTTGTTTTTACTTTACACTAGGCTGTACTTATTCATGTTACTACAGTTTGTATAATTTTAATTATTCACCCCTGGTATCATCTGTAGCAGGCAGCTTCACAGTACTGCCAGACCTTCTCCAAGACTTAAAAGCCACCACTATCACTAATACTCTAGAAAAATAGGGAAGAACTTACATGAAAAGGGAATTATATTGTTCCCTGCATTTGTCTGCAATGTGTCATCCCAGAGAATTCATCCCTGTAGCCCATCTGGGCAGAAGAGGTGTCCTCACATATCTTTGTAATGTTCTGTAATGGAGGTCACTTCCCAGAGTGGTTTAACCTTTCAATGACTATTATTTCTGATCAAGATGGAATAAAACTAGAAATCAATAACAGAAGAAAACAAAAACAGCAACATATATATTGAAATTAGCTCACTTTTGAGCAGGCTCATGTTGAAGGGTTGTAAGACTTAATATTATGAAGAAGGCTCATGATGCCTAAAGCGAGTCACAGATTCAATGTAATCGTTTTAAATTAACAATTTTTTTTTAGAAATAGAAAAAGGAACCAACAAATTATATGGAATCTCAAGCGACCATAAAGAGACCAAAAATGTTTAAAAAAAACAACAATGTTAGTGACCTCACCTTTTTTGATTTCAAAGCACATTACAAAGCAACAGTAATGAAAACAGTTTGTTTCTGACATAAAGACAGATACTTTTTCCAATAAAACAAAAGATTGCACTGACTTAAACCTCCCACATATGAGCAAATAGTTATTTGCACACCCATATTCATTGCAGCATTATTCACAGAGGCCAATAGGTGAAAGCAACACAAAATTTCCTGATAGAATAAATAAACAAATACAATTTGTAATATAAAAGTAAGGGACTATTACTCAGCTTTTAAAGGCAGAAAATCTTGTACCATCCACAACAAAGAGAAATCTTGAGAACATGATGCTGCGTAAAATTAGTCACAATAAAACAGATGCTCTATGATTCTACTTATATGTAATATCTAAAGTATTGAAACTTAGAAAATAGAATGATTTTCATCAGGAGCCAGGTGGTAAGGAAAATGAGTAGCTGTCATTTCATGTGTACTGAGTTTTAGTTTTGCAAAAGAAAAAAGTTTTACAAATTTGTTGCATAACAATGTAAATACACTTAACATGACTGAACTGGATAAGAAAAAATGTTAAAGATTCTAAATTTTATGTTATGTATTTTTTCCACAATCGAAATTAAAAATGACACCAACGGGCCAAGAGTGATGGCTCATGCCTGTAATCCCAGCAATCTGGGAGGCGGAGGCATACAGATTACTTGAGGCCATGAGTTCAAGACCAGCCTGGCCAACATGGTGAAGCGTCAGCTCTATGAAAAATACAAAAATTCGCCAGGTGTGGCGGGTGCACACCTTTAATGCCAGCCACTCAAGAGGCAGCAGCAGGAGAATTGCTTTAACCTGGGAGGTTGCAGTGATCCAAGATTGTGCCACTGCACTTTGGCGACAGGGTAAGAATCTGTCAAAAACTGAAAAAAAAAAAAGAGACACCCGAAGAGACAGCATTACAAAGTTTTTGAAAAATTATCTTCGAATCGCATAAATCTTTCTTTCACACTAAGATAATATAAACAATAGATGTTGAAATTAAGACAATTTCCATGATTACTCACTTAGACAGAATCAATTATTGGCCATCAAACAAGAAGAAAATATACAAGTCATAAACAAAATAGGGGCCATATTTATACAAGGAAACAAACACTTAAATCATTATATTAACAAAAGACATAGGGATGGTTAATATTTGACTTTTGCACCACACTGTCTTAAGGTGTACAGAGTTGAATATTGTCATACAAAATTACATTATATAAATTAAAACTAAAAACAATAAACTGATGTAAGGTGCCCTACCCTAAAACCTGAAACACAGAAATGTAAAATTGCAAAACAAAGTTAAAAGAAACATTAACCCCCAAATTCTTATTTGAATAATGTAATTCAAAATCATAATAAACAGGTAGAAACTAAAATCACAGTTAACTGATGTGAGACAGCCTACTCTAAAAAATACAGAAACATAAAATTATAAAACATAATTAAGGAAAACTTTAATCCATAAAATCCTGAATGAACATAGTGTCCAACTGAAAAAGAATCCTACGTAACTACAATTCTCAACTCTTCCTGTGAATCCATGAAAAGTATAAATTTTGAATTATTTGGATACAGTTGGGGCAACAACAATTCAGAGGAAACACATTATAATTATTACAAAGATCTGTGAAGCGAAAGTTTTAAGGAATAAGACTTTAAGTAATACTAGAGAAAATTTTATATTATGCTACTTGATGCATTGCTGCTTTTCTTACACAAAATGGTAAGGCTGTATTCTAGCCTTTAATAGAAAAGTCTTACATTTTTATATATGGTAAAAATATAAATATTGTAAATACAATATAAAACATTGATATATAAAATAAAAATTAGAAATAAATTGTACTATTAGTCAAATAAAAGTTGGGAAAACCAGAAGAAAATGCTAATTGTAACATAGTGCCTAGAGTCAGTTAAACATACAAGATAAATATTTTAATAAATTATTAATTATATAATTTATACATAATATACTCATTTGAGCATGCTATCTTAGAACTTTTCAAACTGAAATTACAGACAAATGTGACACATGATAATTCAGAAAGTGAACAAACAGTCATAGTACTCTTCATATTAAAGAAGACAGAATCATAAAATAATAAGTGAGAAATAAGGTAATAATTGGGAATTCAATATATGTCGAACAATATACTAATTTCCATTAAGGAAAAAGTTTTTGTAAAAAATCTGTAAAATGAGTACATACAATAAGCCATCCTAGAGTAGAGGCTGTTGGAATATAGAGTTTAAATTTCTATGATTAGGTCCTACCAAGGAAAAGAAAACTTTTAAATGAAATAATTAGATTTTCCTTTTTAATAAGATAATTTTTGCCTATAAAGTTTTTCAGTCTAATTTTTTTGTAGAATTAGGTTTTAGCCTTCATAAGACTTGACATTATGAAGCAGAAAACAAGTATCATCTGTCTCTGGTGTTCCCGGAATTTCTAAACCAAATGCCAATTCCTCCACAGCTCCCTTCACACACTTCTGAATTGAAACCCAACATATTTGTGAAAAATGGCATAACAGCGGTCTCCAGAAATGTGCAGAGATTTTCCTAGATCCCCAAAAGCAATGACAAACTATTCGGATCATTTAGATTCTCACAAGATTCTGGGAGGACTTTGGCTTTCAGTGTGAATGCGCTGGAAGATTCTAAGAGAGAGGGAGAGAGAGAAAATGTTTGTGTGTGTGTTGAAATCAGAACCCCACCTTATGTGTTTATTGTGGAATTTGAAAATGAAAGCCTAAAGCTGAAAATTAAAATCACACATGATAGCACCTTACAAACTATTTTCCTTGCTAGATGGGTCATTCTAAGGTGTAGGACCCTGGAAATCCCTTTTCCCCTCCTTCCAGAAAGCGACACACACTGCTCAAGGCCTGCACCTACATGTACCATGTCCAAGATCAGCTCAAGAGCCTGGACCCATATGCCACCTTCAGCAGGGTTGAGTGCAGCTGCTTGTTCTTCCTGATCATCTTCTCCAATGGTGACTTGAGAGTTGCGGGAGGCATTGGGGCCAGGATTGAACAAAGGAAAAAGGAGCATGGAAGCCAGATGCTGAGGACCAGGCCATCTCACCTGGAGGTTTCTGGCCCTGAGACATTCAGACCTGCATGACATTTAGCTGCAGACAGCTGGTCCTGGGTGGCCCTGTGCTGATCACCGGCCTCGGCCCCTCAAACAGTGGGAAATGGAAGAATGGCATGGAAATGGGCTCTTTCGACTGTGTGTCACCTGAGCACATTCTCCCGGGAGTCCAAGAGGGGCCGTCGTGTCTCCAGAACCAGAATTGGAAGGTGAAACTGCCAGGGAGAAAAAGGAAAATGGTCCTCAGTTGGGTGGAGGATCTCACAGCAAGACGCATGGCTTAGTCATGCTTGGCCATTTTTGAAGCACGTTCACTGACTAAAAGTGCCTACCATGAGCAGCTGGAACCCACTCTCTGAGAGCTGCAAGATGCATGGGGACCTCACGTACCTGTTTGTAATTACAGCCAACGACCAGCAGGCAGCATTACTGCATCCACATGGGGCTTTTGCTGGAACCAGTAAGTCTCTGCCAGCCCCTCCCAGGCTCCTGGGATGCCACCTGTTCTGGGTCTGTGGACAGGTAACCAGGACTCTTACTCAGTGTTCGACCACTCCTTGTGGCCCACAGCCTATCGCTCAACCCCAGCCCCACCAGACCCTGCTTCCTAAGCCATTCTTCATGCCAGAAGAGAAGGCAATGCCTTTGTCCCACATCCCCTGCCTTGTGTCATGTCATGTGGGGGTATGGAATGAACCGGTCAGCCTAAACGTCAGTCCTTCTGCCTGAGGAATCTGTCACCGCCATCTGAGTCCCCCTCTAGGGAGCTGTCAGTGGGGGAGAGAGCAGCCCTGGAGAGAGAACCACCTGCTTCCGTTTGACTTCAGAGCAGCCTCTCAGGGCAAGAAACTAGAGCAGGTGGAGGCTCCACAGTAGCCTGTGGCAGGGCTGTGGGCTTGGTGGGCTGAGCATCTCCCTCTCTGCTGCCTGTCATGGGGCCCACAACCACCCATTCAAGAGGGTCACCACCACATTGCAGGAGTGCAGCTGGACGGCTCCCCAGGCAGAGCCTTCCATGGACTGCATGCACACAGAGGATGGACACCTTGAAGTTGGACCATGAGGAGAACATTCCTGAAGAGATACATGCAGCCTGGCCCAGCTGTCACTGGGAACCCCCTTCCATCTGGGTACTAGACAGAATTCTGTGCACTTTCCTGGAGCCTCCATGCTGGTGTGTTCATTTGGAAGTTTGAGGCTATCTGTGAGGAAGTAACAAAAGAGATATCTCAGAGCAGGTTGTGACTCCCAGGCTGAGCCCTTGTCTCCCTCCCTAGTCCCTCTGCAGACACCTGGATTGAACAAGGACCTGTGGACAAGGGAACTGCTTTGCAAGAACCGGCCTGAGCAGCTGCTTCAAGAAAGAGCCACAGTAAATGTGCCTATAGTCCCTGATGAGGGAATGGCAGCCTCAGGCCCGCCTGCCACGTGCGAGCAGGTTTTCTTGCTAACAGGATGAAAGCAAAGAAAGCTGGAATGAACCCAGCCCTCTCAGGCATCTTGAAGGCTGTTGGGGTTCATTCCAGGCCTTCTAGCCTTCTGCTTCTTGGCAGCCCACGCAAGCACATTTTCCCGGCCTCTGAGACTTTCATGTTCTGGAAAGAGAGGATCCTACTTTTCACTAGGCTATGGGGCCAGGCCCATCCAGCTCCCCGCTTCCACTAAAAACCATGGGGCTCTCTCCTGGGCAAACACTGCCCTAACATGGCCCTTCTAAGGCAGAAGATCATGTGTCTTGCAGTTTCAGCTTGCTAGGGCTTAAAAGTTATCAGTGCTGTTATTAAGATAGGGAACTGAACGAGGAAAAGATGCTTTGAAAAATTTCCCATAATCTTACCACGGAGATCATCACACAGATGACAGCACAGGTGGGGCTGCTGGGGAGGCTGAGGGAGTGTCCAGCATGTTCTGCCAGCTGGTCCTTGCCAGGGGTGCCTCGTGACCCAGTACCTTAGAGAAGCATGCAGACATCTCAGCAAGGACCTGGAAGCTGCAGAACAGGGCAACATAGCAGCATTGATGGTGGAGTGGGACTACCTCCCATCAAGCTGTGTCTGCACAACTCACCCTTGGAGCCAGGAGGTGATGTACAACATGGGCAAGGCAGTGAGCAGCATCAGCTGTGTGGCCTTCAACATTCACTTCAACTCGGACATCTCACCAGAAAGCAGTGCGGACTGGCCAATGCAGAAGCCTGCAAAGTGGAACAGAGCATCATGGGGTGGAGGATGTGGGGCCTGCCTGCTCATCTGAGCACTGCTCCCTGAGGGTGTGATCTGCAGGATTCCTGAAGGAGGGCTGTGAGCTCATCAGCGAGGCCCTGAGCCTGTGGAACATGACTGAGGCCATGCCCATGGGGATTTGTGTCTACTTGCACCTCCTTGCTCATCTCAGTACACTACAGGTGACTGTGCGGAGGTGAGCCTTCAGCATCCCCTGGGCTGTGTCAGCAAAGGGCTCTGGGCCTGGCCTGGCATTGAGGGATGGCAAATAAGGGGGCCTGTGTTTGCATTGTCACCCCCTATGGTAGCACAAAATGAGAGAGTCCAGACCTGCAGGACTGGAACCCTATCAAGGGAGTTAGGAGGCTGCTCACTTTCCCTGAGGGACACATGTGGAGGAGCTGAGGGAGGTTAAGGAGACCCTAGGGACTCACTTGTTCTGTGTGAGCTTCCTCTGCTCCACCCTTTGATGACCGTTTTCTGGGAAGAACTCAGGAAACTCCTGTGCTCTAGTCAGGCGGGGCCTCCCCTCACAGGGTATTCTGAGACTGTGAGTGAGAAGCTAACACAGTGCCTTAGAATACTCATGGGAGCTGTCGTCCTCTGTGACCATCACATGTCCTTGTAGTGTTGAGACTTCCTGGCCTGCCTGGGATATGGCGGGGCTTTTTGTGGTCAGCTGCTTTAGAATCTCACTTTCTCTGCAATCAAACAGTGACTGTTTTCGTGTCTGTTTATGGGTTTAAAAAATCCTAATATTTCATTTATAGTAGTTTCAGCTTGTATGTGTTTATTTGTATAAATTTTATTAAAGAGGGCTTAAGACAATAGCATTTTAAGGTCTTAATGGAGCGTAGACTTTCATGTCACAACAGCAAATGTTGTCCTCTTTTTCTACCTTTGTGTAAAGTATACATAGAAAGTGCCGCCAGAGGTGACTAGAGCTGAGCTTCTTGGGCTTGCTTGCTGGTCTGCAGTCAGGTGGACTCTGGCCGTGAGGCGGCGCCCACCCTGGATCTACATCCCCCACCGCTTCTCCTTATTCCCTGAGTAACCAACAAGGCAGTGCTAATGAGCCCGCGAGTGATGGGCATAGGGTACCCAAATACTATCCGGGAAGATTTGAATGCCATCTGGGCTGGGGCTGTTGGGGGTAGAGGCTGTGGATGACTTGGCTTGTCATGGTGCCACCCGCAGATGTGCCTGCCCTGTGCTGCTTCTCCAGCAGCCGGCTGCCCATGGCCCTGAGCCTGTCACAACAGGCTTGCTACCTCATGCTGATTGTGTTTGAAAAACCCATCCCGAGATGGCGCTGCTGGATGTAAGTCCTGAAAAGGGGGCATCACCTTTGTCCTGGGGGATTAGGAGCTGAGCAGATTTCTCCTGACTCCCTCCCGAACAAGTGGGGCTGGTGCTGCAATTAATGACGCCCCCCAGAAGATGTGTTTGCACTGGCTGAGAGAATATACGATGCAGAGACCTAAATGAAGACACGTGAATGGGGTGTGTGGACATTAGTTAGCAGCAGGCAAACAGGTGCCTCTCAGGCCTCTCGTGCTCCAGCAAGTGTGGAATATGCCTGTGTCCATGAGTGTAGACATCTAGAGTGTGTATATTTGGCTGCTGCTTTTGCTGCCACTATTCCCAGACCCATCCTGGCTTAAAGTCCAGGTTTTCAGTCAAAAAATTGGAGGCTTTTTGCCACAGAGCTACTTGAGAGGCTGAGGTGAAAGCATCACTGGAGCCTAAGAGTTTGAGGCTGCAGTGACCCATGATTCAGCCACTGCACTGAAAGAGTGAGACGTGAGTGCGCCCTTCTACAAAGAATAGCTCTGGGGCATTTGGGGATCCCTACAGTCCCGGGCCTTTCTTGTCCCCTGCTGCCTGTGCTCCTTCCCTTGCCTGCTGTCAGAGCCCAACATGGAGGAGGAGGTTGCCGCCCTGTGAGCATGAGGGAGCTGTGTCTGACTGGGACTTCTGTCTGGGGTTTTGCGAAGAGCTACTTAGGAATATGGTCTGTCCAGATACCTTTTTTCAAAGGTAGTGAGCATGAGCTAGCAAGTGTAGCAACCCCACAGCTGATAAACAACTTTTTTTGGTTTTAAATCATCAATCTTCAATCTTCATTTCACATTGCAATAAAGTAAGTGAAACCTGCTACCCCAACCTCACCCGTGTGTTCTGTAACCCAGTCTCCTTTGGTTGTGAGGGCTGTTGTCAGAAATGTTATAAAAAAGTTATGCATAAATTAGATCAAATGTAAAATTATGCTTATAATGTCACTTGAGTGGGAGGTAAGAGGGTAGAGTCACAGGAAATCTGTTGGGGTTTACACCCCTGCTACTTACCAAGCTCATGCGAGTGTGGCACAGGTGACCATCACCTGACATTGGTGAAAGAAGAGAAAAGGCGGGCATGAAGGCAAGGTAGGGGAGAGGTGCCACGCTGTGCGGCCAGGCCCTGCGCATGCTGGGCCTCTTATGTCACTGAACATCTAACTGCCCGGGAACCGGCTCTTTTCACATCAGTTGAGGTAAGAAGATGGGGGAGCACTCTCCAGAAGTCACACTGTGCTGGGAGAATGGAAGAGAGTCTACAACTCGCCATCCTAGGGTAAGTTTTAGATTGAGCTGGACTGTCTTGGAGAGACAGTGAGTTGGGAGGAAGACAGTCCCCCAGGTGCACTTGACAGCCAGAGCCTATGAAGTTAGGGGGGTTGTGTGGGGGTGGCCTCTCCCTATGAGAGGAGGAGCTTAAAGCTACTAAAGCTAGTGGCTGCTGCTCTGCCATCCCTCTACAGAGCAGGCAGGTACTCAGCTGCATGAATAGCTGAATGTCTTTTGGAGTGTTAGAGAGTCCTCTATGTCTTAGAAATCTTGAAAAGAAAAACAAATCTCAATTTTAATGTTTATTAGTTTCTCTGAGCCAATTGGGAAAAAAAAAGGTCCTTCACCTCGAAGGTTTAAGTGACACCCAAGGGTAGCCACCAGTGTCTCGGCCACTGAAGCCTCATGCATGCTCCCACTACCAGTTTGATTTGCGGCCTCATAGTTGTGTTGTGCTGAATAATCTTTCCTCTGGCCTTGTCCAGTGAACACGGTTCACATGGTTAACACCACTTCTTGAGATGCGAGCACCATGCAAACCTGAGAATGGATTGGGTTTTGTTACCATTATGCCTCCTCCTCATCTGAGAGGCCCATTTTTCCTGATTGATTCATTAAGTGTATTAGTGTTGTCACTCACCTTTGGACAACTAAAATGACAAGTGACTGTTGATTCATAAAGAAAATGAAGGCTTAAGATGTGAAACCCTCCTTTTGTCTTGTCCTTCTCTTAGGTGAAAGATTTTATTTCTTTCAAAAGGCTACATACTGGTATCCCAGCAGGTGTAGTGTGAGAACGGGCATTTGTTACGCTGTGGTTTCAGTGTGGATGGGCAATTTTTCAAGAAGGAAAACCAAGTCTCACTGAGTTGCTGGAGCCATACTCACATTTCTCCACATCTCCCAAAATGGGCTTTCACTTTTCTCCCGTGCTTGAATTTTTTTCACATACAAATTTTGTATACACACACACCCACACACACACACACACACGTGTCTCACCCTGTCAGTGCAGTGGCGGAATCAGGGGTCATTGCAGCCTCAAACTCTTAGGCTCCAGTGATGCTTTCACCTTAGCCTCTCAAGTAGCTGGGACTACAGGCACGCAAAGCTACACCCAGCCAATTTTTAAATTTTTTTCTAGAGACTGAGCCTACCTATGTTGCCCAGACTCGTCTTCAACTGCTGGGATCAGGGGATCATCCCACCTTGGCCACCCAAAGTGTTTAGATTCCAGGTGTGAGCTACCACTCTCAGCAAAAATATGTTTTAAAGAACCGTTACAACCAAATTATGAGTTATGATTATGCCACTGCCCTCCAGCCTGGGCACCAGAGCAAGACCTTGTATCCAAAAACTAAGCAAAACTAAACAAGAACAAAAAAAACCCTTATAAACAAATTAAACTTTCAAGATTGTGTCATCTGTGTCCTTCCCCACCCTCCAAGCTATCAATGTTAAATATAATGGTTATTGAGAAAATGGTTAGATATTATTAAGAAATTTCTATATATCCTGCAGCTCAGAATAGGTATTCTGATGTGGCCCAAATATTTTCTCACCTCTACCTTCAGGGTCTAAACTAGCAAATCAGGATACCATCAGAGTACACTTGGCCATTTTCAAATAGAAAGAGAAATATCCCCGTAAATGAGAGTAATCCAGTGATTTTCAAAAAGACAAATCAGACTGAGATGCAGCGCATCAGGGCACAATTGCCCTGGAATAATCACTTCGCACAGAATTGTTGAGGAGAATTTCTAAGATGGGCAAATTTGGGCAACATAATTCATGCGTATTTATTCCCAGCCACCGCTACCCACCTGATTCCTAATGGCCACCCCACAATGAGGTCAGCAGTGGAGTGCAGCATTTTGAGAGAGGGGCTTAGGGATGGGATGAAGGTCTTTCCTGCATTATCAAAATACAGGTTAAAAAGTTGTTAGAAAGAAGTCCAAATGTTCTAATTCCTACCCTTAAATAGCTGCTAAGATGCATTATACAACAGACCCAGGTAAGGGAAGGAGCATGTGCATTTCAATTCTCAGCTCACGTCTTAATTAGCTGTGATACTCTGGGCATGTGACCCCAACTATATGAGCCTGTTTGCCTGTCAACCCAAAACAATCCTAAGCAAGAACAACAAGGCTTGAGGCATCCTGCTACCAGACTTCAAACTATACTACAAGGCTACAGTAACCAAAACAGCACAGTACTGATACCAAAACAGATATATAGACCAATGGAACAGAACAGAGATCTCAGAAACAACATCTCACATCTACAGCCATCTGATCTCTGACAAACCTGACAAAAACCAGCAATGGGGAAAGATTTCCTTCTTAACAAATTGTGCTGAAAGAACCGGCCAGCCACATTCAGAAAACAGAAAATGGACTCCTTCCTTACAACTTATACAAACATTACCTCAAGATGGATTAAAGTCTTAAATGTAGAACACCAAACCATAAAAACCCTGGAAGAAAACCGAGGCAATACCATTCAAGACATAGGCATGAGCAAAGACTTCATGAATAAAATACCAAAAGCAGTCACAACAAAAGCTAAAATTGACAAATGAGATATAATTAAACTAATGAGCTTCTGCACAACAAAAGAAGCTATCATCAGAGTGACCAGGCAACCTATAGAATGAGAGAAAATTTTTGCAATCTAACTGTCTGTCAGAGGTCTAATATGCAGAATCTACAAGCAACTTAAACAAATTCACACACACAAAAATACCATCAAAAAGTGAGTAAAGAATATGAACAGACTCTTCTCAAAAGAAGACATTTGGCTGGGCGTTGTTGATCAAGCCTGTAATCCCAGCACTTTTAGCCATGGAGACAGGTGGATAATGACGTCAGGTATTCAAGACCAGCCTGGGCAACATGGTGAAACGGTGTCTCTACTAAAAACACAAAAAATTAGCAGGGTGTATTGGCAGGTGGCCTGTAATCCCAGCTTCTTGAGAGGCTAAGGCAGGAGAATCACTTGAACCTGGGTGGCAGATGTTGAAGTGAGTTGAGATCCTGCCACTGCACTCCAGCCTGGGTAACAGAGCAAGATTCCATCTTAGAAACAAAAATAATAAATAAAATAAATAAAAATAAAAGAAGAAGAAGAGGAAGAAGAAGAAGAAGAAGAGGAAGAAGAAGAAGACATTTATGTGGTCAACAAACGCACAAAAAGAAAAAAGAAAAAACTCATCATCACTTATGATTACAGAAATGCAAATCAAAACCACAATGAGATACCATCTCACATCATTTGGAATGGAACTTATTAAAAAGTCAGGAAACAACAGATGCTGGTGAGTCAGTGGAGAAATAGAAACGCTTTTACACTGCAGGAGGGAGTGTAAATTAGTTCAACCATTATGGAAGACAGTGTGGTGATTTCTCAAGGATCTAGAACCAGAAATACCATTTGACCCAGCAATCTCATTACTGGGTATATACACAAAGGAATATAAATCATTGTAGCATAAAGACACATGCACTCATATGTCTATTGCAGCACTGTTTACAATAGCAAAGACTTGGAGCCAACCCTAATGCCCATCATTGATACACTGGAAAAAAGAAAATGTGGGACATATACACCATGAAATAATATTCCGCCATAAAAAGAATGAGTTCATGTCCTTTGCAGGGACGTGAATAACGCTAGAAACCATTATCTTCAGCAAACTAACACGGGAACAGGAAACCAAACACCATATGTTCTCACTCATATGTGGGAGTTGAACAATGAGAACACATGGACACCGGGAATGAAACATCACACACTGGGGCCTGTTAGGGGATTGAGGTCAAGGAGAGGGAGAAAATTAAGACAAATACCTAATGTATGTGGGGCTTAAAACCTAGATGGCAGGTTGATAGATGCAGCAAACCACCATGGCACATGTAAAACTATGTAACAAATCTGCACGTTCCGCACATGTATTCCAGAACCTAAAGTAAAACAAACTAACAAAAATGCACTAACGCTGAGGGGGAGTTGAGGTAGGGGCAGGAGTCAGGCGGGGGTGGGTGAGTCCTGGAGTTTTATCCAATCAGTGACACTGATGTGGGAACCGCCCAATCAGGCGCGCAGTGGGAGAGGAGAGGAAAGGAGGGCGTGGCTTCCGGCGTTTGGCGGGGTCTTTGTCTCTCGCTGGCGCTGGCACAGGAGCTTGGGATCCGTCTCCTCTTTCGCCTCCTCCACCTTGGGAGCCCCGGGCTACTCTCTCACAGCCCCTGTTGCCCTGCGACCTGTAGGTCCTTGGGGGCGCATAGTTAAGGTGCCAGGACATCCTGGAAGCTGGGAAATGGTGAGTATGCGGGGTTCGGCATCCCGAGAGGGGAGAGCAGCCTGCGAAACCGGCAGGACCGGCCTCCCCACGGTCAGCTCCGAGCCTCCCGCAGCTTGGCCCTCAATCCCCTGTGGCTGCAAGATGGCCGCTGGGCCAGCAGCGAGGACCCCCACGTCCGGCCCGGCACATCCGGTCCTGTCCCTGGGCAGCGCCCTGCTCTGCGCCCACAGCCCTGAGTATTTCCCAGATTGTTCAGGGATGCCAGGTGGGTCATCAGGGAAAAACCGAGACTGGGTGTTTGCATGGGAGGAGCTGCAGCCCGTGGGGTCCACAGTCTCTCTTATTAAAAATTAACAGGAGTCTATGTTAAAACGTTAACCAGTTTATCTGAACAAACAGTGGTTGCTGAAATGGAAAGCACCCAGAAATGATTTGTGGTCCACCAGAGGGGCATAAAGGAAAGGCTTTTATAACATGCATGAGAAAGCAACCCAAATTCAAGAACTGGTTACAGTTATGTAGTCGCCTTATTTGAACTATCCAGATGGAAATTTCCTAGTTACATATTCAGAGGTGAATTGCATGTTTGTCATTGGTTAAACCTGCATTTTGTTTCAGGCTAAGATAATGGTTTATAGGAAATGTATTTGAGTTAGGTTTCAGATTTTTTTTTTTAACCTATGAACACAGGGCACTAGAGCCACTTTAGTCTAAATTTCTGCTCTTTAATTACTATAACACTCCAGAGGAGGACGGGTTTTCTCCTGTATTTTTTTAATGTATAGCAAGTGGAGCCTCTTATCGACCACACTGTTTTTCAGCCTAACTCAGGTTTGCGGTAAAATTATAAGTTCCCACTTTCTTTGCTGCATTCTCAAATGCAACACATGAGACCAGCTTTCCCTTGCCAACTTACAATGCTATTAACTATTTGTCCTTTACTGTACATTTCATTAAAGTTTTCTGTTATTGGATTTCTTTCTACTTCTACCTACAGTTCTGGCAATATTTGCTTTTTATATTTAGAAGCCTTCCTTTTGGGCACATAAATATATATAGCTATATTCTCTTGACAAATTAATCTCTGTTGTTATTGTATGGTAAACTCATTTCATGCTTGTGGGAGACGTTGCTAGAAAGTCTATTTTGTCTAATTTAAGCATAACTACCATTGCACTCCTTTGGTTATTATTTCCATGGAATATCATTTTCTATCCTTTCACTTTTAGCCTATGCTCTTAATTCATAATTGAGTCTCCTGTAAGCAGCATATTACGAGGTTTAAAAGATTCATTTATCCACTCTGTCTGCTTTAGTCTTTTTTGGCTGCTTTAACAGAATATCACAGACTGGTAATTAATAAAGAATAGAATTTTATTTGACTCATGATTCTGGAGGCTGGGAGGGCAAAACAAGATGATACTGGTATTGGTTGAAGGTCTAGTTGCTGGATAATAACATGGCTAAAGATGTGAGGGAGAGAGAGTTTTTGTTTTAATATATAACAACAGATCCATTCTTGTTATAATTAGCCCATTCCCATAATAAGAACATTAATCCATTCATGAGGGCAGAGTTCTTATAGCTTAATTAAATTTTAAGGTTCCACACCTCTTAATTGTAACACATTGGCTATTAAATTTTATCCTAAATTTTGGAGATGACATTCAGTCTACAGCAGTATCTGTTTAGTAGATAACTTAATCTTTTTATTTGTAAGGTAGTGATAGGTAAGCAGTTACCATTGTAAATTTGTAGTTTTCTGTCCATTTTAAATTTGCTTCTTTTTTTTCTGGTTCTGTCTTTCCTGTGGTATTGTTAATTTTTGTTGAGACAAAATTATGCTTTCTTGCTCAGACTGAAGTGCAGTTGCATATCACAGCTCACTGTAGCCTCAACCTCCTTGGCTCAAGCAATCCTCCCACCTTAGCCACCCAAGTATCTTGGACTACAGACACACACCACAACACCCAAGGAGCTTATGATTCTTCCACCTTGGCCTCCCAAAGTGTTGGAATTATAAGCAGGAGCCACCATATCCAATGTGTAATTTTTGTTGTTTGTATATGCTTTAATTTCTTTCTCTTTTTTTACTACAGTTTTTTCCTAGTGGTTATCATGAGACTTATATAAAACATCTTGTATTTTAATAGTCTAGTTTAAGATGATAACAATTTAGAGTATTCAGAATTTCGGTATGTATTTACCATTTTTAGTGACATTTATACTTTAGTATTTTTCATATTGTTAGTTAAGATTTCACCATATAAATGTGAAGATTTCTTCTAGACCATGCCTGGAGAAGTAAAGAAGGTGTGTTTTGCCTGATTCAGGGACTATAGAGAGAACCAAGTTCTGCAGGCCTGTCACCTGTCTCAGGTGAGTATGAATTCTCTTGTGTTTTTGACAGATAGTTGCAGTGGCAGGACCAAAGTCAAATGAGTTATAGGCAAGTCTACAGTAAGATGTGGCAGTATTCTGTTTTGAAGCCGGGAACATGATTGGCAAGCTTGCCACTTGGTCAAGTGCTTACCCTCTGAAGATGTGTTCCTCGGTCTTTGCCTCCAGCTGGGTGTCACAAACTCTGAACTGGATTCCAAGGCTTACATGAATGCACTTATGTTTGCTGTGGCAGCTGCATTATGTTGTGGGGATTGTGCACGCAGAACCACCCGTTCTGTCATCTTGCTTATGTTACTCTCGTTTATATTTCACTTTCTGAAATGAATGTCAAGCTGGTGATTTTTAGATTCAAATATTCAAAAATAAATTGCTCAAATTTACACATTATGTAAGCTATTAATAAAATTTCTTGTAGGTGCAACATATTTATTAAAATTTTTGGTTGTAATTTCAAGCTCACTGCAGGCAGAAAGGAATCATTAACATTTATATTCTTTTTTTTAGTCTGTATCTAAATGATGGTATTTTTAATTCCAGATATTTACTTTATACTTCAGTAATGCTCATCGTATTTTGCAAAATTTTTGTTGTTCTTTTATTTCGAAACATAAGGCTTTTTTAGCTTCTGAATACTACATTATAGTCATAGAGTTTTATTATATTTTGTGGTAAGAAGAACAGAAACATATTGAGGACATAATTAAATTCTCCTATCTTTTTAATGATTAGTAATTAATTTCTTCTCTTTAGAGCCTGTTATTAATGACTGTAATGTATTTTCTGTATAATTTTACGGCAATTTATTAAATTCCAATGACTTAAAATATCTGCTTTTCATGAGTGCACGCAGTTGAATGCTGTAGATATCTAAAGAGTCATTTTTTGGCCGGGTGTGGTCACTCATGCCTGTATTCACAGCACTTTGGGAGGCCGAGGCGGGTGGATCACGGGGTCAGGAAATCAAGACCATCCTGACTAACATGGTGAAACCCCGTCTCTACTAAATATACTAAAAAGTAGCTGGGCATAGTGGCGGGCGCCTGTATTCCCAGATACTCGGGATGCTCAGGCAGGAGAATGGTGTGAACCCATTGGGTAGAGCCGAGATCTCGCCACTGCACTCCAGCCTGGGCGACAGAGCAAGACTCTGTCTCAAAAAAAAAAAAAAGTTATTTTTCATTGTAAGTCTATGTGGTATTCAGGATTTTACGCATTAAAATCTCTCTTCTTATTTTCAATTGCGTGTTATTGCATTTCTTTTCTTGGGTATGTTTTCTCAGATCAATTAATTGTATTTTTGCTTTTAAAGCTTGATATCATGAGTTGAATAATAATTTTTAGCTCGATACACTTTATCTCAATGTGATGTTTAATATATGTGTGAATTAGCTGTGTTTGTTGCTTATAGATATATCTGTGTGTTTTTCACCTATGTAAGTCTGACATCTTTTTTGCTTGTTTGGTTTTTTTTTTTCAGTTTCAGATAGGCTTTTTTTTTTAAAGAGAATTTTAAAACATAGTAAAAAGAGCAGAAATCAGTTATTTGTCCTCTTGCAGGGTGGGGAGATAACTTCCTTCCCCACAGGTTTGAGGCTATGTCTAAGTGGTGAGTCTTGGGGAGATGCAGAAAAGATCCATCCCAGGCACTTGGCTGGACTTAAGTAAGCACAGCCTTTGGGCCACAAGACCTGATGGCTTGGGTACTGGTCTGGACATAAGTCCCCATCTTCCCAGAAATGTAGTCTTTTGTCTGCAACAACTGGCTGGAGAAATATTTCAGAAAGATGTGTGTCTGGAACACCCAAAGGCATACCTTTCCTTTCTCCTTGGCATAGGCCTTGCAGCACTGAGGAAACACCAGGTTTGCAATGGAGCCTTCAAGAGTCTTCATCCCTATGGAGCTCAGGGGCTCATAGGGTGACAGGAGAGGAGACAAGCTAACTTGGGAAGTATTCATTCTTCAGCTTCTCCCCCACTGAAACACTATATATTAGGGCCACAGTTGATGGCAAAACATACATGCTCTCTTTCTTTCTCTCACATCTACATCTCAGGAACCCAACAACTTGATGGCAGGTAGCTCTGGGTATCCTTGGTCTGGCATTCACCCACTGGGCATCTAAGCTGTGCTAAAGCTCTTTTCAATCATTTCTTACTCTTTCCAGGCCCATGTGGGTAGGTGTTCCAGCCTTCACTCTTTCAGGCTGATCATAAATTTACAGTGTGGGAAAATCCCCTACTGTGATGGCCATTGCTGGGAAGCAGGGAAGGCTAAGGGCCCACTGCTGCCCAAGGCTAGTGTAGACACCATCTGCTCCACTTGTCTCCTCAAAGATTGATATCAGGTGCAGCAGCTGCTGTCTGGAATGTTATCAAACCAGGACTGCACAGGCACTGCCTTCTCTGTGTGGAAGATGTAAGAAGCAGGCGAGTTGTCCAGGATGACAGTTTTCCTCAGGTCCCTCCCCAGATGGCTGAGGTCCTTGACATAGCAGCCCTGGTGGAACAAACACGACTCATGGGCTAGACCACCCCAGAACACCCCACACTGGTCCAGCACACCCATCACAGTGTGTTCGGAACTGGTAGTTTCTTATTCTCACTGACTTCAAGAATGAAGCTGCAGACCCTCATGGTGACTGTTACAGTTCTTAAAGGTGGCATGTCCGGAGTTTGTTCCTTCTGACATTCGGATGTGTTCAAAGTTTCTTCCTTCTGGTGGGTTCGTGGTCTTGCTGGCTCAGGAATGAAGCTGCAGATGTTCGTGGTGAGTGTTACACCTCTTAAGATGGCACTTCTGGAGTTGTTCATTCCTCCCAGTGGGTTTGTGGTCTCGCTGGCTTCAGGAGTGAAGTTGCAGACCTTCATGGTTAGTGTTACAGCTCATAAAGGCAGTGTGGACCCAAAGAGTGAGCAGCAGCAAGATTTATTGCAAAGAGAAAAAGAACAAAGCTTCCACAGTGTGGAAGGGGACCCAAGTGGGTTGCCACTGCTGGCTGGGGCAGCCTGCTTTTATTCTTTTATCTGGCCCCACCCACATCCTGCTGATTGGTAGAGCCGAGTGATCTGTTTTGGCAGGGCTCTGATTGGTGCGTTTACAATCCCTGAGCTAGAAACAAAGGGTCTCCATGTCCGCACCAGAATACCTAGATACAGAGTGTCAATTGGTGCATTTACAAACCCTGAGCTAGATACACAGTGCTGATTGGCGTATTTACAATCCCTTAGCTAGACATAAAGGTTCTCCACGTCCCCACCAGACTCAGGAGCCTAGCTGGCTTCACCCAGTGGATCCTGCACCGGGTCTGCAGGTGGAGCTGCCTGCCAGTCCTGAGCCGTGTGCCAGCACTCCTCAGCCCTTGGGTGGTTGATGGGATTGGGTGCCGTGGAGCAGAGGGTGGCACTCGTCGGGGAGGCTCTGGTCGCACAAGAGCCGACGGAGTGGGGGAGGGTCAGGCATGGCAGGCTGCAGGTCTAGAGCCCTGCCCCGTGGGAAGGCAACTAAGGCCCAGCGAGAAATTGAGCACACCAACTGCTGGCCCAGGTTCTAAGCCCCTCACTGCCCAGGGCCGGTGGGGCAGGCCGGCCACACCGAGTGCGGGGTCCACCGAGCCCACACCCACCCGGAACTCACGCTGGCCCGCAAGAACCGTGCGCAGCTCCATTTCCCACCCGCACCTCTCCGTCCACAACTCCTCGCAAGCTGAGGGAGCCATCTCTGGCCTTGCCCAGCCCAGAAAGGGGTTCCCACACTGCAGCGGTGTGCTGAAGGGCTCCTCAAGTGCCGCCAAAGTGGGAGCCCTAGCAAAGGAGGCCCTGAGAGCGAGTGAGGGCTGTGAGGACTGCCCGCACAATGTCACCTCTCAACAGGATCTGCATACTTGTTCAGGCTGGAATGAAGACAGCAATGAAAAAAACACATTTAAGCAGTTCCTCCTGTCATCTCAGGAACTTATCCATATAAGGCCTCATAAGCAAATGGATCTGGTGCCTGATCCCCTCAATCTCTACAGGCATTAGGCAGTCAGCATTGCTGAATGCCTTCAAGGAGCTATGCACAACAGTTTCATCCAGGTCAGTGCCCATACAGATCCTTCCTTGATTTTTCTCTGTCACCTCTGGGAGCAGGCAGGTTCCTGGGATCTGATAAAACTGATACTGGAGACTCTGGAGCTGATCTGACTTAGCAATGGTGTTGACTTCCTAATTATGTGTGAAGAGCTTAGCAGGGGAACGTGACTGGCCAACATGCTGGGTGCAAGAAGAGCAGAAAGGGGCCTTTTAAGGTGTGACAAACATGACACCTCTTCGGAGAGCACTTTGGAAACCAGGCCTTGCTTGGTAAGGACCAGGGCCTCTTCCCTCCTTTCCTGGGTGAAGATGGAGCCTTGTTCCATCTAACAATCCTGAGGGCTGGGTGGGTGTGTGGGAAGACTGGCGGGCACGCTGGCTGGACTGGGATGGGGGGCATTGGCTGGGGCCTGATTCAGTTCCCGAGAGTCTGAGTTCCACAGCTGTTCACATTCCCCCTTTCCTTTCCAACACTAGCCGGGAAGGGAGGCGGCCTGTAGGGATGGCGGACGGCCTTGGCAGCGGCTCCCCAGGGTGCCCCTAGCCCTGATTCTCCCAGCGGGAGCTTCAGGATCCTCAGTTTATTTCTAACATAGAGAATCCAGCAGATACGCATTTTTTTTTCAACTTTTATTTTAAGTTCAGGGGTCCATATGTGATAAACTTTTTTTTCAACTTTTATTTTAAGTTTAGGGGTCCATGTGCAGGATACGCAGGTCTCTTACATAGATAAACGTGTGCCATTGTGCTTTACTGCACAGATCATCTCATCACCCAGGTACTAAGGCCAGCATCCGCAGCTATTCTTCCTGATGCTCTCCTTCCCCTCCCCCATGCCATGAAACAGGTGTCCAGTGTGTGTTGTTCTTCCTAGTGTGTCCATGTGTTCTAATTGGTCTGATTCCGCTAATAAGGTGGAATAATAATAGGTGGTGTTTGGTTTTCAGTTCCTGCATTAGTTTGCTGGGATTAATGGCTTCAAACTCCAACCATGTCCCTGCAAGAGACTTCATCTCATTACATTTTATGGCTTTATAGTGTTCCATGGTGTAGGTGTACCACATTTTCTTTATCCAGTCTATCATTGATGGGCATGTAGATTGATTACATGACGTTGCTATTGGAAATAGTGCTGCAATGAACATATGCATACATGTATATTTAAAATAGATTTCTATTCCTTTGGGTGTATACCCAGTAATAGTATTGCTGGGTCAAATGGTATTTCTGCTTCTAGGTCTTTGAGGAGTCTCCACACTCTCTTCCACAATGCTTGAAATAATTTACACTCTCACCAACGGTGTAAAAGTGTTCCCTTTTCTCCACAACCTCACCAGCACCTGTTTTTTTTTTTTTTTACTTTTTATTAATAGCCATTGTAGTTGGTGTGATATGGTATCTCATTGTTGTTTTGATGTGTATTTATCCAGTTATCAGTGATGTTGACATTTTCATGTTTGTTGGGCACATGTATGTCTTCTTTTGAGATATGTCTGTTCATGTCTTTTGACCACTTTTTAATGGGGTTGTTTGTTTTTCTCTTGTAAATTTCAAGTCACTCGTAGATTCTGGGTATTGGACGTTTGTCAGATGGATAGGTTGCAAAATTTTTCTCCCATTCTCTAGGTTCTCTGCTCTAATGATAGTTTCTTTGGCTCTGCAGAAGCTGTTAATTTAATTAGACCCCATTAGTCAATTTTTGTTTTTGTTGCTATTGCTTTTGGCCTTTTTGTCATCAAATCTTTCCTCCTGCCTATATCTTGAATGGTATTATCTAGATTTTTTCTTCTAAGGTTTTTATAGTTTTAGGTTGTACATTTAAGTCTTTAATCCATATTGAGTTAATTTTTATCTATGGTGTTAGGAAGGGTTCCAGTTTTAATTTTCTGCATATGACTAGTCACTTCTCCTAGCACAATTTATTGAATAGGGAGATCTTTCCCTAAATCCTTGTTTTTGTTGACTTTGTCAAAGATCAGGTTGTTGTAGGTTTTTGGCTTTATTTCTAGGCTCTCTATTTTGTTTCATTTGTCTATGTTTCTATTTATATACCAGTACCATGCTGCTTTGATTACTGTACTAGTATAGTTTGAAGTTAGGCAGTGACGCTTTCAGCTTTTTTTTTTTTTTTTCTTAATGTTGGCTTGGCTATCTGGTCTCTTTTTTGGTTCCATATGAATTTTTAAAGTTTTTTTTTTTTCGAATTCTCTGAAGAATGTCAGTAGTTCAATGGGAATAGCATTGAATCTATAAATTACTTAGGGCAATATGCTCATATTCATGGTACTAATTCTTCCTCTTCATGAGCATGAAATGTTTCTAAATTTTTTTGTGTCCACTCTGATTTCTGTAAGCAGTTGTTTGTAGTTCTCCTTGAAGAGGTCCTTCACTTTCCTTCTTAGCTGTATTCCTAGGTATTTTTTTCTCTTTGTAGCAAATGTGAATGAAAGTTCATTCATTATTTGTCTCCATGCTTGCTTGTTGTTTGTGTATGGGAATGCTAGCTACTTTTGCACATAGATTTTATATCCTGAGATTTTGCTACTGTTGCTTATCACCTTAAGAAGCTTTGGGGCTACGAAGATGAGGCTTTCTAGATATAGGATCAGGTCATCTGCAAAAAAAGGTAATTTGACTTCCTCTCTTTCTATTAGAATACTCTTTATTTCTTCCTCTGTCCTGATTTTCCTGGCCAAGTTTTCCGATACTGTATCGAATAGGAGTGGTGAGAGAAGACTTACTTTTCTTGTGCCAGTTTTCAGGGGGAATGTTTCCAGCTTTTGCACATTCAGTATGATATTGTCTGTGGGTTTGTTGTATATGGCGCTTATTATTTTGAGGTATGTTTCCTCAGTTCCTAGTTTATTGAGAATTTTAAACGTGAAAGAATGTTGAATTTTATTGCATACTTTTTCTGCATCTATTGAGATAATCATGTGGTTTTTGTATTTACTTCTCTTTATGTGACGAGTCACATTTATTGATTTGCGTACGTTGAACCAACCTTTTATCCTGGGGACCAAGCCAGTTCCATTGTGGTGGATGCACTTTTTAATGTGCTGCTGGATTTGGTTTGCCAGTATTTTATTGAGAATTTTTGCACGGTGTTCATCAAAGATGTTAGCATGATGTTTTGTTGTTGTTGTTGTATCTATATTAGGTTTTGGTATCAGGATGATGCTGGCCTGATAGAATGAGTTAGAAAGAACTTCTTTGTTTTCAATTTTTTTTGGGTAGTTTTAGGAGAAAATGTACCACCTCCCCTTTGTACTTCTGGTCAAATTCAGTTTGCTTGGTAGGCTAGTTGTTACTGCCTCAATTTCAGAACACATTATTGATCTATTCAGGTTTCAGTCTTGTGGAGGATTTTGTTTTTGCAATAAATTGTCCATTTCTTCTAGATTTTCAGGTTTATGTGCATAGACGTGTTTATAGGATTCTCTGATGGTTGTTCTTAATTCCATTGGATCAGGGATGATATCTCCCTTATTATTTCTCATTGTGTTTGTTTCTTCTTTCTTTTCTTATTTATTTGTCTAGCTAGTGTTCCATCTAGTTTATTAAATTTTTTCATAAAAACAGCTCCTGGATTGGTTGAGTTTTTCTTTTTTTTTTTTTTGGAAGTGTTTTCAGTGTCTCTATGTCCTTCAGCTCTACTCTGATCTTGGTTACTTCTTGTTTTCTGCTAGCTTTCAGGTTCCTTTTCACTTGGTTTTCTTGTTCTTTTAATCAAGATGTTAGTCTGTTAACTTTAGATCTGTCTAGGTTTTTTTTTTTTTTTTCCTGTGGGATAGTCTCACTCTGTTGCCCAGGCTGGAGTACAGTGGTATGATCTCGGCTCACTGCAACCTCCACTTTTCGGTTTTAAGTCATTTCTACTGTCTCAGCCTCCTGAGTAGCTGGGATTACAGATGTGCATTACCACACTCAGTTAATTTTTGTATTTTTTTGTAGAGATGGGGTTTTGCTATATTGGCCAGGCAGGTCTTGAACACCTGGCCTCGAGTGATCTGTCTGCCCCAGCCTCCCAAAATGCTGGAATTACAGGCATGAGGTACCATGACCAGCCCTTTCTAGCTTTTTGATGTGGACATTAGTGCTATAAATTTCACTTTTTTCTTGGTTTCTAGTGATTATTTTATTCTATCTTGGTGAGTAGTCAGGGAAATAATCGTAAATTCACAATCAACTTATAGTTAAATCTAAACAATTATGTGAGGAGAACCCTTTATTATTTGAAGGGGATGTTTGAAGATTTTGTAACTGTGCCTATTAGGTAGTCTTAAGTTTCTAATTGTCGTTAAAAACATGCCATTGTCATTTCTAACATTTTAAGTATATGGTTTAGAAGTGGTAAGTATAGTTCTATTGTTTTGCAATAGGTTTTAGATAATTTTTTTCTTACAAAAGTAAAAGTGAATACTCATTACTTGTGAAAGAAGTTAGTTAGCTTGCTTTAGGTAGGTAGCAACAGAAGTGTCCCTAGAAAGTCCCTGGACCTTGGGTCAGTGTCTCATCCCTGCATAATATAAAATGAATCCTGGAAAAAATCAAGCTGCAGACACCAACAAGGGAACTAGCACTTGGTGTTGTGCTTGGAGACCTGCCCATGGCTGCACAGATAGAAAAACCTCTGGCCCATTTGGATAGAAACTTGGAGAAACCTCCAGCCCACTTAGTTAAGGGAACAAGACCAAACTGGCATAGAAATGCCTTTGATTCTCCAGGCACGGTGGCTCATGCCTGTAATCCCAGCAATTTGGGAGGCAGAGGCGGGCGGATCACCTGAGGTCGGGAGTTCGAGACCAGCATGACCAACATGGAGAAACTCCGTCTCTACTAAGAATACAAAATTAGCTGGGCGTGCTGTCGCATGCCTGTAATCCCAAATACTTGGGAGGCTAAGGCAGGAGAATCGCTTGAACCCAGGTGGCAGAGGTTGCTGGGAGCCGAGATCGCACCATTGCACATCAGCCTGGGCAACAAGAGCAAAACTACATCTCAAAATAAATAAATAAATAAATAAATAAATAAATAAATAAATAGAAGAAAGTACATCTCAAAAAAAAAAAAATGAAAGAAAGAAAGAACAGAAAAAGAAAAAAAGAAACTCCTTTGCCCTTTGTACAGTCAGTGGGCTCCCAGGAAAAAGTTTCTTCTCCTTTTGTGGGCATAAGCACAGTGGGCTCCGTTGCATTCCCGTTGATACTCTCCTTTATTTGAACTGTAAGTCTGATTTCTATGAATAATTACTTCAGCCCCTAACTGCTCCCGGGCCAAGCTGCTTGGCCAAGCTTTCACCTTATCTTCTGATAAGTCATGGGCCAAGCTAAGTAGCATCTATGAATCATCCCTTCATCTCCTGATTGGTACTGGGCCAAAGTCATGGGCCAAGCTGAGCCACACGTTTTTCAAGACGGCCTGTGAACTATGCACATTCCCTTCCCTTCCCTTCCCAGTCCATAAAAACCCTGGACCCCAGCCTCGTAGAGGGCACCCCATTCAGACCCCTATCTCTGCTGGCAAAGAGCTTTTTTCTCTTGCTTATCAAACTTTCACTCCAACCTCACCTTTGTGTTCACGCTCCTTAATCTCCTTAGAGGTGGAAAAAAGAACTCTGGGTGTGATCTCAGACTACGAGATACTGTTACATCTTGGTGCACTGCTGAGACTACAACACTTGGTTTCTATGAGTTTGACTGACTAAATATTTTATATAAGTGTAATTATACGGTTTTCCTTTTTGACTGTCGTGTTTTACTTTACCGAATGTTTTCAAGATTTGTCCTTATTGTAGTACTTTTCAAGATTTCCTTATTTTTAAGGCTGAATGCTATCCCAGTGAATATACGTGTCCTGTTTGTTGAATCTACTCATCCTTAAACGTACATTTGCTTCCGGGTAGTATGTTTGTGAGTAATACTACAATGTACATAATTGTGCATATATCTATTCCATGTTCTGCTCTGCCTGTTTGGGATATTTTTCTCACACTGATTTAGTACCATGTGTATTCCCTTGCTTTTGTTGTCTGATCCGTTGATGTTACATCCCCCAAATTATTGCCAAGACCAATTGTCATGAAGCTTCACCCTTCTGTATTGTGCTAGGAATTTTACAGCTATAGGTTTTACATTAAAGTCTTCATTTTTTAAAATTGACACATGTAATTGTACATATTTTGGGGAAACAATTATGTGTGTATGTTGTATAGCAATAAAAATCAGAGTACTTAGTATATTTATTGCCTCATGCTTGTGTTATTTTTGTGGTGAGAACATTCAAAAGCTTCTTCTCTAGCTATTTTATTTTATCTGTATGTATTAACTTTTTTTAGGGACAGGATCTTGCTCTAACACCCAGACTGGAGTGCAGTGGTGCAATCCTAGCTCACAGTAACCTCAAACAATCTTCTAACCTCAGCTTCCGAATTAGCTGAGACTACAGAAACCTGCCACCATGCCTGGATAATGTTTTAATTTTTCACAGAGACAGGGTCACACTATGTTGTCCAGGCTCATCTTGAACTTCTGTCTTCAAGTGATTCTCCCACCTCACTCTCCCAAAATGTATGGATTGCAGGAATGTGCCACCACAACTGGTCTCTTTTAGGTATTTTGTAATCCGCGATACCTTTTCATTAATTATTATTATTCTACCGTGTAATAAAAAACAAAACTTCTTTCTCCTGTCTAATAGTAACACAGTACTTGTTAAGCACTCTTTTCCCGCCCTTCTATTTCAGTCTCTGGTAACCCGCGTTGTACTCTTTGCTTATACCAACCATTTTTTTCAGGTTACACAAATGAGTGAGATAATAAGATCATAAACTACTTGTGTTTCTCTATGTGGCTTATTTTACTTAACATGGTATGCTCAAGGTTCATCCATGCTCTCTTAACTGACAGAATTTTATCTTTTCTTACGGCTGAACAGGATTTCACTGTGTATATAAATTACATTTTCCTTATCCATTTATCTGTTGCTGTACATTTGAATTGAATCCTCATATAAGCTATTATAACTAGTTCTGTAATTAACATGAGAATGCAAATATCTTTTTGACACAGTGATATCCTTTCTTTTGGATATACAGCCAGGAGTAAAATTGATGGATCATATAATAGATTTATTTTCAATTTCTTTCTGAAACCTCCATACTATTTTCTATAATGGCAATACTAATTTACAATTCCACCAACAATGTATACATTCACTAGTTTTTATATCCTCATTAGTACTTTTTATTTATTTATTTATTTATTTTTATTATAACCATTCTAATGGGAGTGACGTGGTACCTCATTGTGGTTTGCATTTGCATTTCTTTGGTGATTACTAATGTAGAACATCTTTTTATGTTCCAGTTAGCCATTTTTGTATCTCTTTTTGACAAACGTATGTTAAGATCTTTTGCATTTTTTAAAATTAGGTTATAAGTGTATTTATTTTGAGATTTTAAAGTTTCTTATATGTTCTGAATATTAGCCTTTTCTCATATGTATAGCCTGAAAACGTTTTCTTTCATTGCCTAAGCTGTCTCTTCAATCGTTTAGTTGTTTTTTTAATATGAAAAAGCATTTTAGTTTGACATAATGTTGTTTGCTTAATTTTGATTTTGTTGCGTATGTTTTGACATCTTATTTTAATAATCCTTTCCCAGTCCAGTGTTATAAAGCGTTTTTTTATGTTTTTCTCTAATAGTTTCATAATTCATGGCATTACATTTAAGTCTTTAGTTTCAGTTGATTTTCATATATGGCAAGGCCCAATGGTCTAGTAGAATTTTTCTGAATATAAATATTTAAATGGCCCTGCACAATTTATTAAAGAGATTAGCTTTTCCCTAAAGTGTGTGTTTGGCAATTTTGTTGACAATCAGTTGGCTTTAGGTGCATAAATTAACTTCTGGGCTTATTGGGCACATTAGTCTATTTGTTTGTTTTTACGCCAGTACAGTGCTGTTTTGGTTACTATAGCTTTATAGGAAGTTTTGAAGTTTGATAAAGTGATGCCTTTAGCTTTGCTTATTTTGCTCAAAGTTGTTTGTCTATTCAGAGTTTTTTGTGGATCCACATAAATTTAAAATATTTTTTCTACTTCTTTGAAAAAATGTCATTGACATTTTGATAAAAATCAAGTTACATCTGTAGATCACTTTGGGTAGCTATATTAACAGTAGTCTTCCAGTGTATAAACACAAGATTTTTTCATGTATTCATTTGTATTTTATATTTTTTATCCATGTTTTATTGTTCTCAGAGTAGAGATCCTTTACCTTTTTAGTTAAGTTTGTTTCTAGGTGTATTAGTCGGGCTTCCCTGGAGAGATCACAAGATCCCACAATAGGTTGTCTGCAAGTTTGAGGAGTAAGGAGAGGCAGTCCAAGTCCCAAAGCTGAAGAACGTGGAGTCTGGTTTTTGAGGGCTGCAAGCGTCCAGCACAGGAGAAAGATGTAGGCAGGGAACCTAGGCCAGTCTCTCCTTTTTACATTTTTCTGCCTGCTTTATATTCACTGGCAGCTCATTAGATGGTGCTCACCCAATTAAGAGTGGGTCTCCCTTTTCCAGCCCACTGACTCAAATGTTAATCTCGTTTGTCAACACCATAACAGACACACCCAGGATCAATGCTTTCCATCCTCCAATCAATTTGACACCCTGTATTGACCGTCACATTAAGTATTTTAATTTTTGTAACTTTTGCCTGTGCAGAAGAAGCGTTGGATGAAATTCAATATTCATTATGATGAAACAACTTAAAAAATTAGGAATAGAAGTTATGTGCCTCAACACAATAAAGGCCATTTATGGCAAAGCAATGCTAACATTATACTGAATAAGGAAAAGCTGAAAGCTTTCTCTCTGAGATCTGGAACAACACAAATCACCCCCACTTTCAGCCCTCTTATTCAACATAGTACGGGAAGTCCTAGGCAAGGACATTAGGCAAGAGGAAGAACTCAAACACATACTAATTGGAAAGGACAAAGTCAAATGGTCTCTGATTGTGGACAAAATAATCTTATATGTGAAAAACTCTAAACAATACACGAAAAACGATTAGAACTACTAAACAAATTCAATAACACTGCAGATGCGCACCACTACTCCTGACAAATTTTTGTTATTTTTCATAGAGACAGGGTTTTGCCATGTTGCCCAGACTAGTCTCAAAATCCTAAGTACTATAGGTATTTTCTTTGTTGTTACTATAGATATTACCAAGAATAACTACTATTGCTTATAAAACCCTGCCTCTTTATGGCTCCCTTAGTGTTTTCTTGATGTCACAAATTATATCATTTTGTATTATAAATCAATTGGCACAGATTCACAGTCACTTTTAAGTCTTGTTATCTCAAATATATAGCAGAAGTAAAGTATTCTGTGCATCTTCATTATAATAACAAGAATATAGTTAGAATTGGTAAAGTTTCAGTAAATTTTAGGTCATTTTCTCCCTCAAATTTTGAGAGTTGTCAGCCACTGTTTGTTTCTTGAAATAACTTTGCTGCTCTCTTTTCTCTCTTTTTATTTTAGAATTCCCATTATAAGTATATTGGCCATTTTAATGGTATCCCATAAGTCCCTTAGGCTCTCTTAATTTTTAAAATTATTTTAGCCTCCACAGCCTATAATTTCAAATGACTTCTTATCAGGCTTGCTGGATTTTTTCCTGCTAGATCAAACCTGTTGCTGGGCCTTCTAGTGAATCTCTAAATTCAGGTATTTTACTTTTCAGCTCCACACTTTATGTTTCTATTTTGTACTTTTAATCAGTTCGTTGATAATCTCATTATCTTCATGCATTGTTTTCTTTTTCTGTTTAGTTTTCTATGTTCTTCTTTAGCTGACTGAGCATCTTTAAGCTAGGTGTTTTAGCCAGGCACAGTGACATGTGCATTTAATTCCAGGTACTTTGAAAGCTAAGGGAAGAGGACTACTGTATTAAACCATTCTTATACTGCTACTAAGGACAAAAACAAGACTAGGTAATTTATCATGAAAAACGTTTTAACGGTCTCACAGTTTCACATGGTTAGGGAGGTCTCACCATTATTGAAGCAAGCAAGAGACTTTATTCAGGGGAACCTCCACTTATAAAGCCTTCAAATCACATGAGACCTATTTGCTGTCATGAGAACAACACGGGAAAATCCCACCCCCACGATTCAATTACCTCCTACTGGGTCCCTTCCAGGACATGTGGGGATTATTCCAATTCAACGTGATATTCGGTCGGGGACACAGAGCCAAACAATATCAATTACTTAAGGCCAGGAGTTTGAGACCACCTTGGGCAATATTGTGACAAGCTGTATGTAAAAAATATTTCTACAAATTAGCCATGCATGGCGGAATGTTCCTGTAGTCTCAGGAAGTTGGGGGTGATGTAAGACGATTGCTTGAGTTCCCCAGGAATATGAGACTTCATTGAGCTATAATCATGGTGTTGTATTCCTGTCTGGGTGAGAGGGTAAGACCTCTTTTTAGAATTTCAAATGTATTTTAGATTTAGGAGATACCCACACAGGTTTTTTACATGGGTATTTTTTATAATGCTGAGGTTTGAAATGTGAGGAATTCCATCACCCAGGCAGTGAACATAGTACTGAGTAGACAGTTTTTCAGTTCTTGGTCCCTCCCTCTCTCCACCCTCTAAGAGTTGTCTATTATTTTTGTTTTTATGTCCATTTGTACCTGGTGTTAATTTCCATTTATAAGTGAGAACATGCAGTATTTTCATTTTCCATTTCTGCATTAATTTGCTGTGTATAATGGCCTTTAGTTGTATTAAGGTTGCTGCAAAGGACAAGTTTCGTTTTTTTTTTTTTTTTTTTGCTAAGTAGTATTGGTGTACATGTGACACTTTTTATATTCAATTTACCATTAATAGGCTGGACACGGTGGCTGACGCCTGTAATCCCAGCACTTTAGGAGGCTGATGTCAGTGGATCATGAGGTCAGGAGATCGAGACCATCCTGGACAACATAATGAAACCCCGTCTCTACTGAAAATATAAAAGTTAGCCGGGCGTGGTGGCATGGGCCTATAGTCCCAGCTACTCGGGTGGCTGAGGCAGGAGAATTGCTTGAACCTGGGAGGCGGAGGTTGTAGTGAGCTCTGATCGTGCCACTGCACTCCAGCCTGGGCAACACAGTGAGATTTCATCTCAGAAAAAAAAAAATTACCATTAATAGGCACCTAGGTTGATTCAAGTCTTTCCTCTTATAAATAGTGTAGTGATGAACCAACAAGTGCATGTGCTATTTTGGTAGAAGAATTTATTCTCTTCTGGGTATATACCCAGTGGTGAAATTGCTGGGTTGAATCATAGTTTAACTCTCAGTTATTTGGAAAGGCTCCAAGGTGCTCTCCACAGTGGCTGAACTAATTTGTATTCCTATAAATAGTGTATAAGTGATATTTTTCCCTCTAAAACCTCTTCAACATCTATTATCATCTTATGTTTTAACAAAAGCCATTCTAACTGGTGTACGATGGTGTCGTATTGTGGTTTTTATTTACATTTCCTTGATGGTTAGTGATGATGAGCATTTTTCATGTTATTTGGCCTCTTGTATGTATTCTTTTGAACAGTGTCTGTTATTGCCCACTTTTTTGTGGGTAATTTTTTGCTTGTGAATTCTTTAAGTTTCTTATAGGTTCTGAGTATTAGATTTTGTCAGGTTCATATGTTGTGTATATTTTTCCCATTCTGCTAGCTTTGGGGTTAGTTTGTTTTTATTTTCCTAGTTTCTCTAAGTGTGATTTTAAATTGTTAGTTTGAGATCTTTGTAACTTCTTGATGCAAGTATTTAGCACTCTCAACTTTCCTCTTAACAGTGCTTTTCCTACATCCCAGACATTTTGGTATATTGTGTCTCTTCATCTATTTCAAAATTTTTTTAATTTTCTGCCTTAATTTTTTTGTTTAGCCAAAATTCATTCAGGAGCAAGTTGTCCAATTTCAATATCATTCTGTAATTTTGTGAGATTTTCTTGGTATTGATTTTTATCTTTGTTCCATTGTGGTCTGACAGTATGGTTGGCATAATTTTAATTTTTTAAAAATGTATGGATAATTGCTTTATGGCTAGGAAGTGGTCAATCCTAGTGTATATTCTGTGAGCAGATGAGAAGTATTTACTTTCCATAGATGATGTGTGGCGTATACTATAAATGTCTACTAGTTTGAATTGATCAAATGTCAAATCAAACTCCAGAATTTCTTCATTAAGTTTCTGCCTAGATGATCTGCCAAACACTTAGTGGGGAGTTGCATTCCCCTACTATTATTGTGTGTCTACTTGAGTCTTATTGTAGGTCTAGCAGTACTTGTTGTATAACTCTATGTTCCCCAAAGTTGGGTGCATCTACATTTAGGATAGATAAGACTTCTTGTTGAATTGAACCCTTTATCGTTATGCAATACCTTTCTTTGTTTTATTTTCCTATTAATTATTTAAAGTCCTTTTTTCTTAAAAGAGAAAAAATTCCAGGTATGGTGGCTCATGCCAGCACATTCAGACTGAGGCAGTAGGATTGCCTGAGACCACGAGTTTGAGACCACCCGAGGCAATATAGCAACATTCCGTTTGTACAAATTTTTTTTAAAGAAACTATACAGGAGTGGTAGTGTGCACAACTGTGGTCATATTTACTCAGGATACATAGATGGCATGACTGCTTGACTTCACAAATTTGAGGTTACAGTGAGCTGTGATTGCACCACTGCACTCTGTCCCAGGAGATAGAGTAAGATCCTGTGTTTTCGTACTAGTACCATCCTGTCCTGGTTACTGTGGCCTTTTAGTATAGTCTGAAGTCAGCTAGCGTGATGCCTCCACCTTTGTTCTTTTTGCTTAGGATTGTCTTGTCTATGCAGGATCTTTTTTGATTCCATATGAAATTTAAAGTAGTTTTTTTTTTTCTATTTCTGTAAAGAATGTCAACGGGAGCTTGATGGGGATAGCACTGAAGTTATAAACTTCTTTGGGCAATATGGCAATTTTCACAATATTGATTCTTCCTATCCATGAGCACGGAATGTTTTCCGTTTGTTTGTGTCTTCTTTCATTTCCTTGAGCAGTGGTGTGTAGTTCTCCTTGAAGAGGTCCGTTACATCCCTTTTAAGTTGGATTCCTAGGTATTTTATTCCCTTTGTAGCAATTGTGAATGAGAGTTCACACATGATTTGGCTCTCTGTTTGCCTATTATTGCATATAGGAATGCTTGTGATTTTTGAACATTGATTTTGTATCCTGAGACTTTGCTGAAGTTGCTTATCAGTTTAAGGAGATTTTGGGGTGAGATGATGGGGTTTTCTAGATATACAATCATGTCATCTGCAAACAGAGACAATTTGACTTCCTATTTGAATATGCTTTCTTTCTTTCTTTCTTTGGCTGATTGCCAGAACTTTCAATGCTATATTGAATAGGAGTGGGGAGAGAGGGTGTTCTTGTCTTGTGCAGGTTTTCAAAGGGAATGCTTCCGGTTTTTGCCCATTCAGTATGATATTGGCTATGCATTTGTCATGAATAACTCTTATGATGTTGAGATAGGTTCCATCAATACATAATTCATTGAGAGTTTTTACCATGAAGTGGTGTGGAATTTTATTGAAGGTCTTTTTTGCATCTATTGCGATAATCATGTGGTTTTTGTCATTTGTTCTGTTTATGTAATGGATTACATTTATTGATTTGCATATGTTGAATCAGCTTTGCATCCCAGGGATTAAGCTGACTAGATCGTGGTGGATAAGCTTTTTGATGTGCTGCTGGATTCAGTTTGCCAGTATTTTATTGAGGATTTTCGCGTCGATATTCATCAGGGTTACGGGCCTGAAATTTTCTTTTTTTGTTGTGCCTTTGCCAGGTTTTGGTTTCACGATGATGCTGGCCGCATAAAATGAGTTAGGGAGGAGTACCCCTTTTCCTTTTGTTTGAAATAGTTTCAGAAGGAATGGTACCAGCTCTTCCTTGTACCTTTGGTGGAATTCGGGTGTGAATCCCTCTGGTCCTAAATTTCTTTTGGTTAGTAGGCTAGTAATTACTGTCTCAAATTTAGAACTTGTTATTGGCCTATTCAGGGATTCGACTTCTTACTGGTTTGGACTTGAGAGGGTATATGTGTCCAGGAATTTATCCATTTCATCTAGATTTTCTAGTTAATTTGCCAAGAGATATTTATAATATTCTTTAATGATACTTTTTATTTCTGTGGGATCAATGGTTATATCCCATTTATCATTTCCTTTTGCATGTATTTGATTCTTCTCTTCTTCCTTATTTGTCTGGCTAGAAGTTTATTTATTTTCTTGATCTTTTCAAAAAACCAGCTCCTGTATTCATTGATTTTTTTTATGGGATTTTTGTGTCTCTATCTCCTTCAGTTCTACTCTGATCTTAAATCTTGTCTTCTGCTATCTTTTGAATTTGTTTGCTCTTGTTTCCCTAGTATTTTTAATTATGATGTTACGGTGTCTATTTTAGACATTTTCTGCTTTCTCTTGTCGGCATTTAGTGCTATAAGTTTCCCTTTACACACTACTTTAGCTGTGTCATATTTTAGTTTTTAAGCCCTCAGTCTTTCTTTTCATCATGAAAGTCTTGACTGTTTTATGTTTCTGTAATGTAAAATTGACTACAGAGTATTTACAAAGATTTTACCAAAATATTTTATTGAGAATGTACAAACTTGTCAGTCAATTAGAGGAGAATTTACATTGTAGTAATAAATAGCCACAAAACAAAACCCCAAAAGACATCCAAACCAGAATAAAACAAAACTTTTTAACAAAAACAAAAAGAACAAACTGGCAACAAATTTGTGCAGTTTATATCACAAACATGCTCACAGCTCCACTCTGAAGAGAGCTTTTAGAAGTTCACTTGAAACATTGCAAAGACATTATCCCACACTTCACAGAAAAAATAAATTTAAGCAGCTGTTAACACATGAACATATTATCAAGCTCAGATATAATCAAAATTAAATATTTCACAAGAGATTCTACAGTTTGGGAGAAATAGAAAAGTGTTTTTTTCTTTTCTCCAGGCCCACAAGTCTAGTTTCTTGGGCTCCCTCAATATTCTGGGGGTTTTCATCAGCTCCCCAAAATACAAGAGGCACAGAGCAGGTGGTGGCTGAATTTGGGTTATCCTGTGAAACCATATTTAAGATGAGAGCCCTTGGTCCATTGTGTTGTAATCAGCTGGCTCAGGAAAGAAGACCTGGCTGTCCAGAGCTCTACACCTACTGCACTGGGTATGACAGGAGGCCTGAGAACCCATGGGGCCCAAACCCACCCCATCCCAATATATCATCCAGTATTGGGGAGTCTGACACCAAATTTTCATACAGCATATGCTTATGCATTTTACATTTAATTTCTCATTACAATTGGGAAATTGAGGTCCCAAAAGAGGCAGGGACTTGTCCAAATCTCAGGAGGTATGCAGTCTCCAGAGCATTAGGGAGGGCTCCAGCTTCCTAGGCCTTGGCTCCGTCCCACCTATCACGTTTGTTTTGGAAATTAGAGTCTGTAGCTACACATTCAAGGGCACAGAAAATGAGCAGATCCAGGGTTCCTTTCACAAGGGGACCTCTCCTTGTCAGTTTCAAGATGACAGGACTGAGGTTCTGCATCCAGCTCTGAGGGCACCTGGAAGTAAAATGAGCTATGCTCCACCTCAGCCTAATGTAGACAATGCCTACGGGAAAGCCTGTTTTCTTCCTCATAAAAAGGAGTGCCTGAAGTGGGTGACCTCGATGATTTCACATACTCATAAGTGTCTGCCAGCCTGCATTCTTGCACTGAGACTGCAAAAATGCATCCACTCTCTGCAGGTCCTTCAAATCAGAGGGAAGCATGGCCACTTGAGAGATTTCTTGGGTAGATGGAGATGAGACAGAATTAAATGTGCCAGAGCATTGGACTCCGAGGCTGAAATCCACGAAAATCCCACCTACTGTTGGGTTCTTAAGGTCCTCATTTGAAAGTGGTAGAAAATAATTTCACTTGATAAGGGGAGGATACTTCATGAGTAAATAGCACAACCAAAAAGGTGGAGGCAAAGAGAGGGCAAAAGGTGATTCCTACATCACTCATTACACTTGGGACCTTCAGATCCTACTCCTTTATCCCCTAGGACCTTGAAGAACCAGTGTCTTGAAGACACAAAAATCAAGGTACCTGATTTTTTCCGTAGTACTCCTGCATGGGGCTGTAGTATTAGTGATGACCTGGAGGTGTTTACAGCCTGCTGTGTTTCAGGTGCCCACTGAGCTTTGCTGGAGCAGCTGGAACAGGTAAGAGTCACACACCTCATGTTGTTATGAGTGACCTCCACATTATCATGTGGTGAAAAGAGGAAGGGATATTAGAGATCCCCCATATAACCACAGCCAGTCTGTTTTCCCTTTAACTCATCTTTGCCAGCTACCCTGGTAGGTCCAACATGTGGTACAGAAAATTATTACATCGTGCCTGCACCCCCCAACCCAGGACCAAACAGTCTGAGGACAGCTGGACAAAAGTACTAAAGCAAGTATATGTCGAAGAAAAGAGCAAGGGCTATAGTATAAATTAGGTTGTTGGAAGAAAAGCTGGAAAATTATTGCATGGGAGGATCTCAGGCCTCACTGGGGTTACTTTTAATCCATGATGAGGATGACAACCGGAAGGCATCTGCACAAGCATGTGTCAGGGAGAAGCCACCCTTAGTGAAGAGACTCATAGGTGTGAGTTTGATAGAGGTTACAAAGGAACTAGTTTGGCTGCAGACAGCCTGAGAAAGATATAAGCAGAGGGATGGAGAATCCTAGGACCTGGGAGATGAGGTTAGATATGTGCTCCTTTCTGACAACATTGCCCTAAAACTCAGGAATTTTCAACCACATATAATATCTCATAATTTGTGTGGACCAGAATCTGGACACAGTTCAGCTGGCTACCTGTGCCTTCAGGTCTTTTATGAGACTGGGGCTGTGGTCTTAACTGAAGCAGGACTGGGAATGTATGAGCCTTTAAGCTGACTCACGTGAAAATTGGCAGGGTTTAGTGTGGACAGACAGCCTTACTTTCCTTCTCTCTACTGGTCTGAGCACCCCCTAAGGTCTTTGTTATGTGGGTCTCTACATGGAGCATCTCATAGCATTGGAGCTTACTTTCTGTGTTTGAGGAATACAATAGAGAGAGAGAATTAGACAAAAAGGTTTACACAAGAAGAGACAGAGAGAAAGACTGAGGGCGCAAACAGGAAAAACCCAGTAGGAGAAAAATGAGAGCTTTACAAAAATCTTGACAGGGTGCGGTGGCTCACACCTGTAATCACAGCACTTTGGGATGCTGAGACGGGTGGATCGCCTGAGGTCAGGGGTTTGAAACCAGCCTGGACAACATGGTGTAACCACCGTCTCTTCTAAAAATACAAAATGAGCCAGGTATGGTGGCACATGCCTGTAATCCCAGCTACTTGGGAGACTGAGGCAGGAGAATCACTTGAACCTGGGAGGCGAAGGTTCCAATAAGCCGAGATCACACCACTGCACTCCAACCTGGGATACAAGAGTGAAACTGTGTCTCAAAAACAAAAACAAAAACAAAACAGAGAGGAAAAAAACCTTGAGAGTTACAATAATTTTTCTTCTATATTTGTGTTAAAATTGTAACCCCCGGTGTAATGCTATAAGGAGGTAGAAAGTAACTAACCCCTGAGGGTGGGACCCTCCTATAGAGATTACTGGCTTTATACAAGGAACTGCAGAGGGCTCTCATCCTCCTTCTACAAAATGAGGATAAAACCTGAAGTGTGCAGTCTGAAATTCAGAAGCGAGTCATCACCAGAGCTCAACGATGCTGACACCCTGATCTCAAATTTGAACCTCTGGAAGTATGAAAAATTAAGTCCTGTTGTCTATAAGCTGCCTATCTATGGTTCTTTGGCATAGCAGCCTGAACTAATACAAAAGTGAAATCCTTTTCTGTATTTCATTGGACAGAAGCTGAATTTGTACTCCCTACACTGTTAAAAAAAACGATTTGAAAAACGGATCTTCATAATGAAAGATAGGAAACGGCTTGTTGAAACACTAAAATTTTATCTGCTTATGAGATTTTTAAACATTGGCTGAAATTGTTGGAACCAATATGGCCAACTGAAGTCCATGAAGAATCAGTTTGCAGATGTTAGAGCCCAAATTTCCTTTGTGTGTTTCATACTAACTCTCCCTGAATTTGCATGTGACCTGTGAGGAAGCAAGAAGAGAAGACTGTGTATGTCTCATGACTTTCCATATTCCTGCTTTCCTTCCAGCAATGCCCTACAGAACCCACTTCTTAGGCCTTTTCTAATCACTGCCTTAAAGCCAGTATCACAAAACAAATTTGATCTGGACTCCTATCTCCTTGTTGGCCAACCTACAAGATGATATTTTCCTCAAAACCGAAGGGCCATACTACTGGCGTCAGGCAGTAGGCCATTTTATTCAATAAAAACTGAGTCACTAACCACCTAGTTCTGGGACACTTTGTGAATGCTTCCCCTGTCATAGGCGTGATAAGGCACATAGATATGATTCTAAATATAAAGAGAAAGCACTGTAAAGTTGAATTCCTGTATTAGTCCATTGTCATACTGCAGTGATGAAGTACCTGAGACTGGGTAACATAAAAAAAGAAGTTTAATTGACTCACAGTTCGACATAATTGGGGGGGCATCTCAGAAACCCTCCAATTACAGTGGCTGACAAGTGAAGTGAGTGAGAGCAGGGGACATACCAGATGCTTATGAAACCATCAGATCTCGTGAGAACTCACTATCACAAGAACAGCACGAGGAAAACCCGTCCCCATAATCCAATCAACTCCTCGGGTTTTTGCTTTAACACCTGGGGGTTATAATACACAATGAGGTTTGGGTGGGGACAAGCAGCTAAACTATATGAATGCCAGAGGACAATATCTACATTTAATTTCAACTTCGTACTGGAGCAGAATGAAAATGAGGCCCAGTGGAGAAGTGACATTCCCAAGATCACCCTGCCAGACCCCAAGCCTGTTTCAGTTATGACCCATGCTACCTCCCACCTATTCTCCTAATGCTCCCATCTCTAAGTGTGTGCATCATCTACAGGTGACATCACCTCATTATTTTTATGTCTTATCTTATATACACCTAATGCATTGCATAGGAAGTAGATGTTATCATCATCCCCACTATGCATGCTAGGAGGCTGGGGAAGCCTCGAATACACAGTGACTTTTATTGAGTCCCAGAGATGGTAAGAAAAACAAGGTTATGTTCCAGCTATCTCTTCTATCCTGGAACCCAGGCTGCATTTAGTTCTTTCCAGGGAATTAAGGGGAAGTTGTGCTTGCCTAATTGTGTACAAATAAAGAGATGACATGTAAGAGGAGACTGAGCCATCGGTAGCATAGTGGGGCCTTTGGGTAGGTCTTACAGAAACAAGGGGCCCAGTAGATGGAACCTTGAAGAGTTTAACACACTTTCTTGGTGACAGAACCCAACAGCAGTTAAGAAACCAGGAAGCCACATTCTTGAGACAGCTCTGTATCCACCTCTGTTGGTGAGAGATGCTCAAAAGAGTGAGATGTTGTTTCACAGTGCTGTGAAATTTCTGAGTTTCGGCCTTACAAAGGCTCAAGGTAAAAGTCTTATCTGATAGCATGTATGTCAACTCAGCCTTCATCCCTGATGCCCCTGGCTATTGGCCGGGTGAACCTACAAATAACACAGGGCAGCCCAAGACAGGCCCCCCCCACACCAGGCCTCTCTTGTCAACTCATCTGGGCAGTCCCACACCACTTCTTCGTACCATGAGTTGTAGGGGGAACAAGAGGGAGGGCACTCTTCTTGGACTGAAGCAGATTGTCAGGTGTTGGAACCCTTGTGTATCTGTCGTGTTCATACCCAGGCCATAGCTGGCAGAATAAAAAGAAGAGCGTTGGAGAACGAGTCTGTATACTCAGATGTGAATTCCAAGACTTTAACTCGTCCTCTGGTTTCCTTTCTTGATGGAGATTTATACAGATTCTCCTTATGTGCCTAATCTGAAGAGCAGAATTTGTTTTCTTTTCTTTCATTTTCTTTCCTTTCCTTTCCTTTTCTTTTCTTTTCTTTTCTTTTCTCCTTTCTTCTCTTCTCTTTTCCTTTCTTTCTTTCTTCTTTCTTTCTTTCTCTTTCTTTCTTTCCTTCTCTCTCTCACTCTTTCTTTTGATGAAGTCTCCCTCTGTCACCCAGGATGGAGTGCAGAGAAAAGCAGAATTTCTAATGGAGGTGTCACATACGGTGAAAACAAGGCAGACCACTGACTTTTCTTTGCGTGGTTTCTAGGTACTTTTTACAAAGCTGCATTCAGATGGAGAAGGAGCTGTTTGATGTGGCCAACTCCTCCCTCTTTTTGGAAAAAGAGCAGGTGCACTAAACCAGCAACCACAGCCAGCACTGGGTTGTGTTGGCAGCCACATAGGGGTCTCTACAGACAGAAACCCGAGAAGACCGGGACAGACCCAGGACCCAGACTCAAATATGAAAACTTTCTCGGCTTTGTCCTACGGCCTTCCCATGAGTAACTCATAGTCTTGTTTCAGTGGAATGTGGCCTTCATCAGTCTCAGTGGCAATTGGTTATGTGGAAAGTCTCTGTTCACACAATTGTGTGAATAACAGTTAAGACTTTTGTATTGTTTTCATTTTAAATTAGGCCATGAGTATTTACGCCTGTGGCTGCAGTTTGTATTAGTTTCCTGCCCCAGGTATCTCCTGCAGAATGCAGCTTAAGTCCTACCAGTCCCTCAAAATTTAACAGCTAACACTATCACTAGGGAGGATTTCGCAGGAATATGGAGAAAGGGTTACACACAAAAAAGGTAAACTACTCTATGCACGTTTCTGCAATGTGTTATCTCAAGAACTCATCTCTGTAGCCCATCAGGGCAGGAGCTGGGCTCTCACCTTCTGATAATATTCCATAAGGGAGGTTCTTCCCCACAATGTTTAGTCTTCTGACGCTGGTGCAGCCTGACATGATGACATTCTACTTTCATGTGGGTCATGCTGCAGGGAATATTCTGTGAGTGTCCTAATAGGCTGGAATCATTTGCTAGAGTGAAGCCCATCTTTGGTGCTCGCTTTTCTGTTATCTTATAATTAGTTTTATTCTAAGCAAATCCATATCTATTTTATTTATCTGTTTATTTACTTATTTTTGTGTATGGAAAAACTCATTTTTTTATTTACTTATTTATTTAGAGACAGGGTCTGCCTCTGTCACCCAAGCTGGATTATAGTGGTAGAGTGGTGTGATCATGGCTCATTGCAGCCTCAAACACTTAGGCTCTAGTGATTCTCTCACCTCAGCCTCCTGTGCCACCATGGCCTGCTAGTTTATTTTAATTATTTATAAAGAAGGAATCTCATTATGCTGCCCAGGCTGGTCTCAAACTCCTTAGCCCAAGCAATTCCCTCATCTCAGCCTCCCAAAGCACTGGGATTAAAAACATGAGCCACTGTACTGAGCTGTGCCTACTTCAAAAGACTGAAAATAAAAAAAAATAGATAAATCTTTGCCAAATTAAACAAAAAAGCAATAGTTTCCAAGTCTTAGATAAAGACAATTCTGTGTCACGAAGAATGGCAAAAGGCTTATTTAGCTGTTAAAATGATTTGGTTATATTTCAAAGAAGCAGAGAAAAAAAGGTACATATAAAAGTTTACCAGGCCAGACAAGGTGGTTCATGCCTGCAATACCAACATTTGGGGAGGCCAAGGCAGGAGGGTCTCTTGAAGCCAAATGTTTGGGTCCAGTACAGGCAACATGGTGAAATTCTGTCACCATAAAAAAATAAACTAAAATAAATATGGCTGGGCATGTTGGCTCACGTCTGTAATCCCAGGACTTTGGGAGTCGGAGGCAGGTGGATAATGAGGTCAGGGGTTACAAACCAGCCTGGCCAAAGTGGTGAAACCCTTTCTCTCCTAAAAATAATAACAATAAAAAATAAACCAGGCATGGTGGTTTGCACCTGTAATCCCAACTACTCAAAAGGTTGAGGCAGGAGAATTGCTTGAACCCGGGAGACGGAGGTTGCATTGAGCTAAGATCATGCCACTACACTGTAGCCTGGCCCACAGAGCAAGACACTGTTTTGAAAAAAAAAAAACAAAAATAAATAAAGTTAGCCAGGCATGGTGGTGCATGCCTATACTCCTAGGTAACTAAGAGGTTGACACAGGCGGACTGCTGAAACCCTAGAGATTAAGGTTATAGTGAGCTATGATTATGCCATTGCACTTCAGACTAAGTAAAAGAGTAAGATTCTGTCTCAAAAAATTAATAATAAAAATTTTCTAAATTACATTGTTTAAGAAAAGGGAAAAGGAAAAAATATATTGTTTTTTTTTCAAATGGGAGAATAGAGCCTCTCATTTCTTACTTGTATTTCCTTCTGCAAAAAGTTGGTCTAGGCCCATGGTCTTGAACGACTGGACATTTGAATTTTAGTAGGTGCTGGATTCAGGCAACTGAAGGGTGGCCTTGGGCACACTGTGTACACATAAAAAAAAAGGGTTTGAGGTGAACTAGAAGGTAAAAGAGGGGAAAGTGCTATTAAGAACCCACAATTGGGAGACAGTACAGGGTTGGTGGAAGGACTGGTTCATGGTGCAGATACTGACCTAGGTGAAACTTTGTTCTGACTTATTTCTATGTCCATGCAGGAAGGTGAGATTATGATCAGGTGGCACAGAAACCTGGGATGGTGAAAAAAACAGGTTGCCACTGCAGATTCGGTGTCTGAGGTACAGCATATGCCAGGGGTCCTCCAGGCACGTGTGTGGGTTTTTGGTGGGAAAGTCTATGAGGAAAGGAAGCGTGGCAACAATCTTGATGCCGAAGCCTGTCCTGGGAGAGGCTTGACCACATCAACACGCAGTGCATATGTTCGGTGGGTGAAAAACATGTGGTGGCCTCAGGTTGGCAGGAGGGCAGAGGGCATCTGTTCTCAGAAATTCTTCCCTCAGAGTCCTTGGTCCTTCTCACCCTGGGAGGATGCCTGGAACCACAGGGCAGTGCATGGTGTAGCAGGCTGTGTGCAGAGCAGAGCCTACCTTCCCCGAGACACCTGGAGTCTCTCTCCAGCAGAGGACACCACATTGTCTTTCTTCTTACAACACTTTTGATCCTAAATGTGTAAAGTTCCCTGAAAACCCACTTATTCTCCAACATCCATTTGTTGCCCCAAAATTTAATTCTGACACAAGTTAGAGTTCGCACAGACCCCACAAATTCAGGGCTCAGTCTCACATCACCGCTGTCACTGCAGAGGACAGTCACATGTCCCGGAAGCCCATCTATACTTCTGAGCTACCTCCTATAAATCTGAGACTCCCATAAACCCCTTTTCAAGTTAAATAATTTGACAGAATTACTAAAAAAAAAAAAAGAAAAATCAACAAATAACTCTAATTATATTTACCACTTTATTATAAAAATATAACTCAGAAACAGCCCAATGGAAGAGATGTCTAGGGGAAGGAACAGTTGTGGGTGAAGGTAATCCTGGAAATAGCTATATTCAAAGAAATTCCCCCATTCTTTGTATTCTCAAAGAACAGCTTAGTGAACAGAAACGTGCTTCCCATTATGACTTTTAGGATGTTCCCCGCCGGTTTTTTTTAACCTACCACAAAGTTGGACACAGATTGCAAATTCCTATTTTTAAAAATGAACAACCGTTCAGTAATTTAGTCTTCAGTGGTCAAAACAAAGTACTCATTAAAAAAATTTTGCTTGTTTCTCTTCTTCCAACCAGCCCGTGAACTTTGACTCACCCACAGCCTCAGCAAACCTACAACCCTTATTTATACATACCCTTCCTAAGAACAGGCTGACTTTAAGGTGAAACATTACCTTATCTGGGATCAGATTTTGCTACCCTCCATCCTGTGCTTCCCTTCCTACCTTCTTCGTAAACTTGTTTTCTCCTCCCTATAAAATAAAGCCCTTTTCCACCTAATCTTTGAGATCCTCAAAGATCTACTCATTTGTACTTTTTCTTTGTTGCAATACTTCTTAGGTAACTTCTTAGACCAAGTCTAGAAACAGTCTCAGGACAATAACAATTCCATTCTAGAAAGAATCTCCCAACATTTCTTCTATCTCAACCTCAACTGCATCTGCCTCTGAACTTCCAGCTTACCAAGGCTCTATATCTTCTGGCAGTGACAAAGGCTCCTTCCATGGTTGGTGTGAGCAGGCTTGGACACCTGCAGGGCAGACACCCAGGAATAATCAATTGGGCCTTCAGTGATCCCCTTTTGCAGGATCAAGGTGGGCCTTAGCTTTTAGTCAATGGTCTAAGACCTCTACTTACCAGTTAGAGTCATTCAGTTAGTTTTCAATTTAAAAAATACTTCATGTTTGAAGAATCCAGCAAAAATTATTCAGATCTAAGTTATAAAAGAGAGGAAATTACGGCCGGGCATGGTGACTCATGCCTGTAATCCCTGCATTTTGGAGGCCGAGGTGGGCAGATGACATGAGGTCAGGAGTTTGAGACCAGCCTGACCAACATGAAGAAACCCCGTCTCTACTAAAAATACAAAATTAGACGGGTGTGGTGGTGTATGCCTGTAATCACAGCTACTCGGGAGGCCAAGGCAGGAGAATCGCTTGATCCCGGGAAGTGGAGGTTGCAGTGAGCCGAGATCGTGTCATTGCACTCCAGCCTGGGCAATAAGAGTGAAACTACATGTAAAAAATAAAATAAAATAAAAAAGAACATTATAAGGGGCTTGCATCTTATAGCTCATCAAGAAAAGCCAAATTGTCTATCCCTTTCAGAAAATAGACATGTAATTTATTTATGTTCATAACAAATCATTTAGTAAACAATTAATCATATGTGAAAACTTCCAGGAGGTGCGAAGTCTCAGCTCCTAAAACTTAGCATCACCCTCAGACACCCAGATGGCAGCATATGGAACAGAGATATTCACTTGCACAAGTTCTCTGTTCTGAAAAAAAGAATAACTGATGGGATAAATTTATGTAATTTGACAATTAATCTACCTCACTTGCTTGTGGATATGTATTCATTTCCTACCACTGTAGTGGAAGAGAGACTATCCCTGTCTTTACACCCGGTGGCATTTCCAACAGTAAGCTGTGAGATTCTGCTTGAAATCACCTCTCAAACAAATAAAAAACAGACCTGGGAAATGTGCTACACTCATTCTGTTGAAGAAATTGGTAAGTAATGATTTTTAACAAATGAAATATATTACTACTTAATTGTATTCAAAATCCACCAACTTAATGTTTTTATAAATATTTTCATATCTTTGAAGCTCCACTGACAAAACATAATTTACAGTTAATGAAAAAGTGAAGTTAAAATAAATACAATAATATTTTCAAAGTGACAAAATTAGAAGGCGACAATACCAATTGAAACACTGACATATCTGACCCAAGGGTGAAGTCAAGCCATTCTATGACTTGGGATATTTTCCCTGCTCCCATCTGGTTCAGTGAGGTGGGTCATGAGCGTCCCACCAGGAGCCGCTACGCTGTGCTCCACTGTGTCTGTGAGGGGCATTTTACTTTGCGGGTTTTTGCACTGCCTCACTGGGTTCGGTTTCTTTGTCTTTTGAAATATTTTCTCTCCCTTCACCAATCTGAGAACATTTTTTCCTCAGTATCAGCATCCAGTTGCCTGGACGGCAATGTGTCTCTAAGGAATGGAAACTAAGCTTTGGGGTAAGAAAATCTTAATGTCCTAAGGGGTTTGCTTTTAGTGCAAGGGTATACCTGGAGATTCTTTCCAGGTACATTGCATCCAACCACTCCACAGAGAGGCTGCATTCCCAAACCTTGGGCTGTTCCCTGAGAGGGGATGACACAAGGGGTGCTATTTACTAGACACATCAAGAGTCATTTCCACTGTTGGCATCTTGGGGAATCCTCAAACAGTTTTGAAACTCAAAACCAAGAAAATAAGAGGATGGCTGAGAATGTATTGCCCTGTGAAGTTTCCGAAATGAAACCTCAACCCAAAGACACTGTGACGGTGTGTCTGTGCCAAGGTAAGATTAAAGAAAGGGGCACAAAGGTTTTTTTCTTTTTCTTTTTTTTTTACTGTGGAGCGTCAGAGGATTATTATCTGCTTTCCTCTCCTGAAAAATGCTTACAAATGAAAAATATTTTTTTAAGTGTCATCGACTGCTTTTTGAAAAAATGAAGAATTAAAATAGTGTTTCTAAAATGTACAATAAAGAACAGTTGATAATGTTGTGAGTTACACAAGTTTAGTTAGTGTTGGTGAGTGTCAGGGAAGAACTGGAAATTTAAAATCTGACTGCAAGCCCGAGTTAGGCTAGGGTAACAGCGTGGTAGATTTGAGGCCCTGCTTGCCACACATTTGGAAAATGCATGAGAAAACTAATTCTCTTTTGGAGTATTAAAACAACTAAAAAAACAGGCCATTGCATTGAGGTGGCTCTGTTGACCTGAGCTCTGAGTGGAGAGACAGGCAAAGACCTCCCTAGATCCAAAAAGCTGCCCATTCTTCTCCAGCTGTGCACCTGATTAGATACTTTCCACTCCAGCACCCATGATTGGATAGAGTTCAATTCCCCATCCCGCCCCCTCAGGCCATGGGTGACATATGTGATTTGACATTGGCTTCAATGAAGCAAGAATTATAGGTTTTTCCTGGATCCTTTTCTGGCAGGACTTCCCCCATGCACTGGACACTGGCCCTGCCTGTAAAAAAGTTGCATTTATATTTGGGTGTAAGATTAAATTTATTTATGAATAATATATATATGTTATTCATACATGGAAACAATATAATGACAATTATTATAAAATTTCAGATTTTTTACTTTCCTGGCACATCCAGGCTTTACAGCAGGCAGCCTGAGATTTCAAAAATGAGGCAATTCTCTTAGAAATAATATGTGAGGCGCATGTGAATTTTAAATATTCTAGTAGCTACATTTTAGTAAATACACCAGGCATGCTTGCCTGTGCCTGTATGTCGAACTGTTAGGGAGACTGATGTAGGAGGATCACTTGAGGCCAGGAATTTGAGACCAGCCCAGGCAACATGGAGAAAGCCATCTCTACCAAAAAAAAAAGAAAAAAAATTGAAAAATTAGCCAGTCATGGTGGTGCATGCCTTCACTCCCAGCTACTGAGAAGGCTGGAGCTGGAGGATCGCTTGAGCCTGGGAGGTCAAGGCTGCAATGAGCCGTGATCACACCACTGCACTTCAGTCTCACTGACAGAGGAAAACCCTGTCTCAAAAAACTGATCTCTGGAAAGGCATTTTCAGTTTCTTCAATGTAGCCAAACAGCTAAGTATGTGTTAAAGCTATCCTCTAATTTTTAACAGGGCAAGAATGTTTTCTAAGACCCCGAACTCCAGATTTGCCATGTGGCAAATCCTGAAGCATACATGGATGTCTCTCACAGCTAAAGTATCCCTCACTCTTATCCAGCGCTTCTTACCCATGGCGCGACAGAATCACCTGTGGGGAGGAAAACTTTCAAAATCCCTTAAACCCAAGTTGTAACCGATCAATTAAATCAGAATCCTTGGAGTTGGATCTGAAAAAAATACGGCTTAAAATTGTGCAAGTGATTACAATGTGTAGGCAAGCCACAAACCATGGATTTAACCAGCAACTTTTGTTAGAAATGATGTCTCAAATGAATATAAAAATGTTTGCTGATGAATTGTGACCTTTCAATTTTACTTGCTTTTCCTACAAAGTATATTTCGCAGACCCAGGCAGTGCTGCTCGCTCTGTTCCTGATTCACCGAGTGCCGTGTGTGCTCAGTGCATCCTGTGCACGGGTCACTGTGCTGTGTGCCCTGGCCTGGGTGCCTTGCTGAAAACAAACCTGCATTCCAAAAAGTTAAAACCATGCTACTTACTGTGTTGAGGTTAAAATTAAAAGACCTAGGGGACTCATCCAAAAGTTACAACATAAATAAATAACTTGGAACATTAATATACACCTGATGATGTCCTGAGTGAACATGCCCCACTTTAAAACAAAACAAAACATTACTATTATTCTAAAATATTATTTTAGGATTGTTATGCAAATATGTACAATTTAAATTTTTATTGATGTATAACATGCATACCGCAATATAGGCACAAAACGTTTATGGAATGCTTGATGAGTTATTACAAAATAAATACACTTGTGTATCTAAGAATCAGATTTCTTCATGCGCTTGACACTTTCTCCTTCCAAAAGTTAACCAAGACCTTAAGAGCTAAGTGCAGATAAACTTTGTCATTTTGTACAAGTGTTTTATTACAGAACATTAAAAACGTATACACGAGACAAAAAAAGTATAACAGACCAGTCACCCAGCTTTCACTGCTACTATTCATGTGTCATTTTTGTGTCACTTATACTTCCAGCCATTCACCCACCAATTTCATTATTTTTTAGGCTTTTTGGATAAAATGTATATTCATTGCAAGTTACAATGTGAACTGTAAATAGTAGAGAGATGGGGTTTCACCATGTTGGCCAGGCTGACCTTGAACTCCTCATCTCAGGTGATCCAACCACTTCATCTTCCCAAAGTGCTGGGATTACAGGCATGAGCCAATATACTCGGCCTGAGAATTCATATTTCTAACAAAGTACAAATCCATAGGTCACATGACAACTGCAATATCTATCTACAGTAGTTACAGTTTGATGAATAAAATGAAAGGCAATTGACCTAAGGTGAAAAAAAACAAAAAGCAATCAAAGCATGGGTATTACGTGCTATCTGTAGGAGCATTTGGTTAAGAATAACAAACAAACCAATTTTATCGTTTTAATAACCGAAATTGTCAAAATTTCTAGTTTTTCTTTCATAGAAATGCTCTCTGCAAGAAAAAATTTTCATATAGTGAGAGCAAAAATGGCAACCATTTGCAAGTAAATGTCTTACGAAATTAAGTAGCAGATACCAACCTCACGACCTTCAGATAGTTACCCCAAACTCAATCATTTACATAGCATGTTCAGATAATTTTCATAGCTTCCTATAAAAATTATATTTGAATACCCTTACCAATTGTGACTGTTTTCAAAGAAAGTTCACTAACTAAAATTTTGTATATGACATATGATAAATTCCACTTCAAGTCACCTTACATTTATTTAATTTTATTGGCAGTGTCTGTCTACCACCCAGTAATACTTGGGGATTCTCCCTCCATTTGCACAGGCATCATAGCTGGGGAACAGGGATTCACAAGACTTAGGCTGTTCCCTACATATTTTTCCTCCTCAGACATCAGTTCATCAGTCAATCAAGTCATGTGAGAGTGGAGGCCATGTATTCCCTGTTATTCTTGGGCACTCTCCTCCAAGGAGGAAAAGGCCAGGAGGTCCTGTTAGAGCATGCACTCTGAGAGGCTGGGCTCCCTAAGGTGTGAGAGTTCTAACCAACAGGTGTAGACTTTTCAGGAGTGAGGAATGAGGCAGGTATTCCAAACCTGGAGCTTCATCACCTTTTGTTTCATCTCAAGACAACTCTGAGGGGCTGTTTTGGAACGTGTCTGGAAGGTGAACGTTGAAGAAGAGTGTGGGCTTTGATGTGACTCAGATAAGATCCTTCAGGGGAGGTAGGAATTTAATACCCAGAATCTGGGCTGGTGTCTTTGAGGTCAGTAGGTTGCCTTTTGGTATCCAAGTCCATTGTTACTAGGTTGGAGGCTGGAGATTCTAAATGGCTTTCAGACCGCCTCTCTGATTCTGTTTTGGAGATGGGGTCTGAAAAAGACAATGTCAGTATTTTTGGGAAATTCTGGAAAGTCTGTTTGGAAACCTTTGAAGACCTCTTGCTTAGTGCCTAAATTCTCAGTGTGCAGCTCTAGCCATGTAGATGTTTGGTAGGTACAGAGCTGGGTTTGCATTTATATCAGCAAAACCTGTGGCAGAGTTGAAGAAGTAATCAGGGCAAAGTGTCTTGGTCGCAGGCCAGAGAACATCTTAAAAGCAAACTTCTAGCCTGCTGACTCTCGGCAATGAGTGTTGGGTCCTGGCCAAAGTGCCTTGAATGCAGCATGAAGCCAGTCCATAAATCCAACTTCTAATGGAGAAATGTTAATATTTTTTCAGTTGAATCAATCCGGGTGAAATTACCATGCTATTGGTTTGTTTACTTTTTATTATTTCATATAAAATCTAAGACAAAATATATTAAACGCTTATTGACATATGTATTTATTCTTCACCTAGCTCATAACATTTGCCTAATTTTAAACTTTCTTCTATTATGTAGGTTTCAACTTATTTTATTGTAAGATATTGTTACATCTAATACAGGCATTGTCACCTTTACATGTAATTTTATTTTATTTGATATATTTCCTATTCGCTTTCTACATTTAAATTATGGATTATTTCATCATATAAAAAGCTTCATTTCTATTTTAAAAATAATTCTTTGGGTTTTTTTAGTCTTGTAATTTCCATATTACATAGTAATGAGATAAACATTAATGTTTCCAGGGTATTTAAATTTTAGATAATTACTCATTGTATCCATGTGAAATTTGTTTTTACTGCGTGTGTGGGTTGCAGAACTGTTTTCTCTTCTGAGTCGTCTTTACTGTGACCTCCTCAGAACTCATACCTCTTGTAGTTGGGGGATTGCAGTTTAGAATTGCAATAAATGGGGCAAATTCAATAATAACATAATACAAATGAGTTTAAAGGAGGATGTGTCTTCAAAGCATACACAACATGGACCTATATATGTACACCAATAATAATTTATAAGTTACAGTTTGGATGGAAAGTAAAAGCACGGAAAATTTGTTAAAGTAAATTAAAATGGAGATCATGTCTCAATAATCTCTCAGCAGACAAAGTTAGTTAGGTCTAAGAAGTGATCTCGATCTTGCTTGATTTGCAAATAAAAGCAAAACTTATATTATTTCTTCTAGCTGCATATTTAACAAAGAGAAATGAAGCTCAACAAATCAGGAGTAGCCAACAACCTTATATAAATAGAAACTGTCCAACAAGGTAAACAGACAAACAGAAAACAATAAAAAAAGTTGTGCTACCACCAATTAAATGATTTCTTTGTTTCTACATTTTTCCAATAAATACTTGCTTCTTACACAGTCAGTGAAGCACTAAATATCTTTTGGTCTGATATTTTATAATTTATCAATTGGTCTTTCTCAAATAAACATTTTACAATTTCATTGTGTCTCAAATTACTTTTTAGCAGAATAAAATAAACTAGGAATAAATATTACAAAAATATGTACAGAATATGAGAAAAAACTTAGAAAGTTTATGAAATATATGAATGTAGACATAAGCAAAGAGACAGTTTGTATCGTATTCTTAGGCAGAAAAATTCAATATTGTCAACATCAGTTGTCCTTAAGGTTATTTATAAATTCAATTTTGTTCCTATACAGATACCATTAAATATTGGAAGTACACGTTACTATAAAATATTATGTAGATGAAAACACAAATAAGAATAGACAAGAAAACTCTGAAAAAAAATTAAAACAAGACTGGCAAGCCCTGTGAAAAATCTTGATTGATTAAAAAACTCATAGGTCACTGAAACTAAAAATTCAGAAATAGACCAAAGTGCCTAAGAAAGTGTCATAGGGCATCCGGGCTGCTGTAACAAAATGCCTTAGACTGGGTACAGGACAAACAACAGAAATGTATTTTTCACAGTTATAGAGGCTGGAAATGCAAGATCAAGGCAGCAGCAAATTTAGTATATGGTGAGAGTCCTGTTCCCCATAGATGGTACCATCTTGCACACGGAACAAGGGCATTCCCTTCAACTTCCTTTGAAAGAGCACTGATTCCATTCATGAAGATGAAGAACTCTTGGCTTCACCACTTCCCCAAAGGCCACATGCCTAAAATTATCCACATATGAATTTGAATGGGGACATAAACATTCAGGCCATAGCAACAAAACTACATGGAGGATGGCATCATTAATACTTGAGGTGTAAAAATGTGATGTCCTTATCACAAAGGAAATAAATGATTTATTCTTCATGACGTATAACAAAATAAAGGTCCAAAGAAAATTTTTTTATAAAGAAAATTCTATATGCTAAAAAACTAAGTGTTGATAAGTTTAACCCTACAGGTTGCATCACAATGTTCAAGGTTTCCGAGGATGAGCAAGGCCCCGGAATTTCCTCATGTGACATTTTCGTGGAAGTTGCTCATGCTGTTATTCAATTTGAAAGTAGATAATATTGTTTGTTTCTGTTTCAATGTTTACTAAATTCAAAATAATATAGGGCTCTTTACGCATAATTCTCAAAGAATCATTCAGTCAAAGGTGCTTTGCTGAGGAAGAGCACAGATACATCCACACACGTATGATGTTCCTCAAATAGAGGACTTCTTCTTGGGCTGGAGCCACCTATGTTGTGCATGATCAGCGGCTTTGCCAGGCGAGCATTTCTCTGCAGCCCTACCACAGACTTAACCCTGAAAATCCGACTGAAAAGGTGACGGATGAACGCCCACCCTAGAGTTCTAATCTAATGGATCCTCTCTTAACAATCCCTTCCAGTGATCTGGGATCTTTCCTGAATTTGTCGGCCACACACAGCTAGGCTCAAAAATTTTTACAGAAGCTTTGATCCTCATTGGCCCTCCTGCCCTGTCTTACCAGCTTCTCTAGAAGTATGCTTCTCTAATTGCTCCCGAGAGAATTATCTAAGTGTATCTCCCTATGCCAATATAATTGATCTCATAAAGTGCTAAAGGAAATAGGCAAGAGTCCAGCTGTGCTAGAAGCTGTGTCTAGGGTTCCTTACCTGATTTATGTCTCTGATTTACCTAAATATTGACAAATGCAGATTCATCTCTAGGTGGTTGAAAAACAGAAGGAGAAATCCCAGTACATAGAGGAAGAAGAAAATGCAATCAATGCTGTCTAGAGTCCCTCTTAAGCTCAGGCACAGGGTACTAAGTCTCTTCAGGAAAAAGCAATGGTTGTCCATCATCTGAAAAACTGTGGCGTTGAACCTTTGGCACCGAGAGTGCACACTGCCCACTAGAGTTCCATGCCTACATCACAGAGAGATAGAATAGTCTCAAAGGATTCTTAAGGGTAATGTGGGGACCAAAAGGAGCTGAATCCACAGCCTCTGCCTTACCATCTGATCTAACTAATAGTATTTCCAGACTCTTTTGTGGGCTGCAGTAGGGGTTATTCAGAAAGAAAAAAATTTGTTAATGTCCCACCATTTCCGGTAGCTTCCGAAGACTGAGTTGTTCATTCCCTAGGTTCCAGGTTGTTGTTCTCCCTCTACCTCCACAGAATCAGTGTGTCACATTCCGATACCTATAATCTCACCTTTATTCTAGTCGCCCTCTACTTTTTTCTAGACATTTTATCTAGTAGAGCCAGGTAAAATAGAGACAAGAATATTTACATAAAACTTAACTAGAACTAAATTGGAGTCCCATAACTGCTACTAGGCTGGGATGCAACTCAGAGGGTACACAAGCCAGGCTGGCCTAGAATTGCAGTTATGGGAAAGAAAGACATTTCACCCAGGAATTATTAGCATGAAATTCCAAGTTTGTGAAATAGATTCCTAGATCCCCCAACTATTTCATCCTTATCTTGGAGGCAATCAGGAAGAGATAATAAACCATACCTAATCAACAAATTAACCAACATGTGCGGAAAATTAGGGAACATCATAGAATTGGCTTGTTTTAGTACATGTGGTGAAAAATGCCACGAAGTCAGAACTCTATTGGTCTCAAAAGCCTAAAAGATGGCACAGATTAACTTCAAGGGACACATGATATGGCTGGAGTCAGACGACTATTATGCTGAAGATGTCAACAGTCGTGACTGATATCTCAAGAAGTGGGCCAAAAGTCCACTTCTGGTTATTCTCCTAGGTATGGTCTAGGAATTGTTCAATCATGAGACAAATAGGTCAACTTTCACCAGCAACCCCAAGTCTGGCTTGCAGTATTAGACTCTGCGTTAGACACAGATTTAGGCTCAATCTGCAGCTTGATTGTGGTCACTCTTTAGAAAACAAACCCTTACCATGGACTTCTAGATGAGTGACCCAGTTAGATCAGCATCTGAGATTGTTTCCGGTTTGCAGCCCAAAAGACATTCAGTCTACAGTTTCCATTGTAGACAACCAAACAGATAGAATATGTGCAATTACCCCAAACCCTGAGTTCTGACGTTTGAGAGGAGAAACCAGTCATTTCAGGTTCTCTATGGCCAGCACAGGTTAAAGAGCCACAGCAGCCCAGTGGACATCATGAGGTTTCACCTTCCCTGACTCATCTATGAATCAGCACCAGTCATATAGGAAATACTTAGTAAACTGGGGGCCCCACAGAGACAGAAGCTTTGCTTCAGAGGAAAGAAGGAGGCACAAAATTTCTACCAGCTGGGGATGCTCTAGCCCTCTATGGGTGAAACTGTGTTTGGCAGGAGTTCTGCAGCAAGCTCTTAGCTGACTTTCAAATCAGTGTAACCAGTAGTGTGTCACTGAGTCCAAAAGCCCAAAGAACACCTCTAGGTGGAGGCTAGTCCTTTACTGGAGGCTCCAAATATCAAAATCAAGATTTTCTTGACCTCAGGATGAATTGATCAATGCAAATCTCCCTGTATATTTTCACTAAACCTTAATTGGATAGTAAGACTCCAGATTTTTTAACCCTCACTAAAAACAAATACCTGATTTTTTCATCTGGGGTCTATGTAAGTGTGTTGGAGATGCCTTTACCAATCAGCTTAAAGTTACAACTCTCCTTGCGCCTCTACTTTCTACTTGTGCAGAGTTTAAAATACAGAGGTGAGAGCTTAGGGTTTTCTGGGTCTTTTCCTAAGCATGTACCTGACCCTGAGCATCCCCATTTCCCCAACTCCTTCTTGATCCCGAAGACCATTATCAGAGTCCTAATTCCCAGCAGCTTTTCCTCCCAGAGCTTTTCGGCATGATTATTCTTAAACCCAACTCATATCCTTTGTTCCTGGTGGACTGTGTAGTTCATTTCCATTCAAATGCTTTTACAAACATTAAGCTATTGATTTAAGATTTCTCTGCTTTTTAAATTAAGTAATGCAGCTGTTAGCTTTCCACAGGAATTGAGGGTAATAAAAAAAGGAAGAAAATAATTATTTTATACCGATAGTATGAAAAAGAGACTGGGGATGACTATATTAATAGCAGACAAAATAGACTTAAAAAGTTACAAGAGACAATAAGACATCATATAGTCACAGAATGTCCATTTGGCAGGAGGATAGAAATAGTTTAAAGCCACACCTAATAATAAAACAGTTAGATATAGAAAGCATAAGTTGACACAATTAAAGGGACAAATAGGCGGTTCTAAAATAATAGTTGAAGATATTAATACTCTACTCTGAGTAATGAATAGAAAAATGAGATAGATGATAAATTAGGAAATAGAGGACTTGACTAACTCAATGAACCAAATTGATCTAACAGATATATACAATATACTCCATTCAACAAAAGAGAGTACACACTCTTCTCAAATGCACATTGGGAATTCTCCAGGATGGGCTGTATAGTAGATCTCAGATTAAATCAATAACAGAAGAAACGCTAGAAAGTTTACAAAATTGTATAAATTAAACAACATACCCTTAAACAACCAATAAGTAAAGGAAGAAATCAGAGACGAAGTAGGAACATACTTACAGCGGAAGAAAAATGAAAACAAAACATATCAGAAGTCATGGGAAACACCAAAAAGAGTGCGAAGATGAAAAGTTTGCAGCTAAAATACATTTAAAAAGAACAAAGATTTCAAATGAATAATAACTTTATCACCTAGTAAATTAGACCAATAAGATCAAATTAGATGCAAAGCAAAGAGAAAGAAGAAAATATTGAAGATTTTAGCAGAGATAAATGCAATACAGTTTATACAAACAACAGAATTCAAACAAACTAAAAGTTAATTCTCAGTTCTTCAAAAAATTAACAATTGGCAAACTTTCAGCTACACACAAAAAAAATTAACAGCATATTCACATACTAAAATGAGAAATGAAAGTGGGACATTACTACTAATTCGAAGAAATAAAATATTTTAAAAAGTGTACTGTGAACTGTGATAGGATGATAAATTGGAAAAAGACACCCAGACTTTTCATATCAGGGCAGTCGGACTGCAATCCCAGTATGCACCAAGATCAAGGATAGTGCGCGTAACTGGAGGATGAGGCGGGATTGTGCACGCCTCGCTGGGCTTGGTGGGATATGTATTCTCATAAACATGCCCAACCCTTTGGCCACAGGACTGCAGGACTACAGTCCCAGCATGCACCTGGCTAAGAGACAGTGCCTGTCACTGGAGGAAGAGGTGGAAGTCTACAATCCCAGCCAGCATCGTGCTCAGGGAATTTGTGCGTCACTGGAGGAAGAGGCAGGGTTGTGTGCTACTCGCCGGGCTTGCTGGGAGTTATATTCTCATAAACTCTCCCAGCCCTTTCATCACAGGGCTGAAGGACTACCTTTCCAGCCCCAGCATGCACTGGGCACAGGGACAGCGCATGTCACTGGAGGAAGAGGGAGGGCTTTGCGCTTCTCGCTGTGCTTTTTTGGGAGATGTAGTCTCATTAACGCTCCCAGCCCTTTGGTCACAGAGATCCAGGACTGCAATCCCAACATGCACCCAGCTCAGGGAGAGTGCGCTAGTCACCGCAGGAAGAGGCAGGGCTGTGTGCACCTCCTGGGCGTACTGGGAGATGTATTCTCATAAACACTCCCATCCCTTTGGTCATAGGGCTGCAGGAATACAATCCTAGCATGCACCCAGCTCAGTGACAGTGCGCTAGTCTAAGGAGAAAGAGGCACGGCAGTGTGCGCCTTGCTGGGCTTCCTGGGAGAGGTAGTCTCATCACCTCTCCCTGCCCTTTGGTCAAGGTGCTATAAGACTGCAATCCCAGCATGCACGGGGCTCACGGATAGCCAGCATCACTGGAAAACGAGGATAAGGTTGTGCGCACCTCCGTGTGTTTCCTGGGAGATGTTGTTTCATAAGACTCTCAGACCTTTTGTCACAGGGCTGCAGGACTACAATCCCAAGATGCATCGGGATCAAAAACACTATGCGTCACGGGGAAAAGATGTGGGGCTGTGTGCGTCTCCCTAGGTCTTCTGGGAGACGTAGTCTCATAAACACTCTTGGCCCTTTGGTCTCAGGGCTGCAGGACCACAATCCCAGCATGCAGCGTGTTCAAGGACAGTGTGTGTCACTGGTGGAAGACGTGGAGCTGTGCGTGCCTCGCTGGGCTTGCTGGGAGATGCAGTCTCATAACTACCCCAGTCCTTTAGTCACAGGGCTGCAGCACTGCAATTTCAGCATACCTCAGGCTCAGGGAGAGTGCACTAGTCACTGGAGGAAGAGGCAGGTCTGTGCGCGCCTCACTGGGCTTGCTGGGAGAGGTAGTCCCATAAACACTCCCAGCCCTTTCATCACATCGCTGTAGGACTACAATTCCAGCATGCATGGGGCGCCAGGGCAGTCCGCCTCACTGGAGGAAGAGAAAGGGGTGTGAGCGCCTTGCTGGGCTTTCTGGGAGATGTTGTCTCATTATTTCTCCCAGCCCTTTGGTCACAGGGCTTCGGGACTACAATCCTAGCATGCACCTTGCTCATGGACAGCGCGCATCACTGTAGGAAAAGGTGGACATGTGCTGTTCTCGCTATGCTTTTTGGGAGATGTATTCTCATAAACACTCCTAGCCCTTTGGTCACTGGGCTGCAGAACTACAATCCCATCATGCATCAGGCTCAGGGAGCGTGCGCTAATCAGTGGAGGAAGGGGCGAGGCTCTGCACGCCTCGCTGGTCTTGCTGGGAGATGCAGTCTCATAAACACTCCCAGCCCTTTGGTCACAGGGCTGCAGCGCTACAATCCTAGCATGGACCGGGCTCAGGGAAAGTGCGTATCACTGGAGGAAGAGGCAGGGTTGTGCGCGTCTCGCTGTGCTTGGTGGGAGATGCAGTCTCATAAACACTCCCAGAACTTTCATCACAGGGCTGCAGGACTACCATCCCAGTATGCACTGGGGTCAGGGACACGGCCCGTCAGTGGCGAAAGAGGCGGGGCTGTGTGCTTCTCCCTAGGCTTGCTGGGAGATGTATCTCATAAACACTCCCAGCCCTTTGGCCAAAGGGCTACAGGAATACAATCCCAGCATGCGCCAGTCTCCGGGGCGAAGCACAGTCCTGGAAGAAGGCACGCCCCACCTAATATGCTGGGAGCTGTAGTCTGTTAACTGCTCTCAGCCAGATTGTCGGTAGGCTTCAGAACTATAATCCCAGCATGTACCGGGAACTGGGGTGCGTAGCCCTGGAGGGAGGGGCAGAGCGGTGTGGACTTCCCGGTGTCCAAAGCACTACTGAGTTCTTATGCTATGCCGACTCTTTGCCAAGGAGAATCAGTACAGAGGTGGAGCTGGAGGACAGGTCTGCGCTGAGCATTGCGGAGGGTATTACCCTACGTAGGCACCTTACCTTTGCCCAAATCAGGAGGGTTGTCCTCAACCGATTGGCCCTATACTTCTCAGGTTCCTCTTTCAGCTGTATCCAGGGTTCTTTCCAGAGCATTGCGCCTTCTGCAGCCCAGGGCGCTGCCTTCTTTCCTAAACTTCTTTGGAAACTGTCCTGATGTCTGAGACACTGTCCAGTATGCCGCAGCCCTCTTTTTTCTATAGCTAGAGCTCATGCTCAAAGCTTTTGAGAGAAATCTTGCACGTGGCCTGCATATGGACAAATTCAGAACTCTGCAGGGGGTGACAAGGTCTGTGGCTTCCTGAAAATGTCACTCTCAATGGTGCCTTTTTCACGAATGTGAAAGTCGAGGCATCAGGAAGGTTCATTATTGGGTGGCACAAAATCTGCTAAGAGCAAAGGAGAAAACCCGATTTCCGAGGCGTGAGTCTTGTGAGCCATTTTCATCAACCCATTTAAGTGGACAAGCTCCAAAATGCAACCTGAAGCTGCTATTTAGGCATTTTACACTTGAAATCATCGGTCTCATCTGAAGTCATGCCTGACTTGCCAGTGTCTCAGAAACACAAATGGGACCTGATCCCTCAGGAACAGATAGTGTTCCAGCTTTGTTGGAGAGACATTTAAGATGTGGAGCACTTGGGGTCGTTTGAAACCCGCTATCTTCAGTAGGGACTTTTACTTCTAGAGAGCATGTGCATTTTGATTTTATCTATCCTCAATCTGAACTTTTGCTCATTTTAATAATAAAAACACATTCCTGGGTGCAATGTCATTGCATGCTAATGAGACATGCAATGTATGCACAAATATGTACAGCTACTGCACATATGCACCCAGAAGACCACTCAAAACATGCTTACTATAACACTTCTTTCCACCTTCTTATGAATAATCATGTAAAACTCCCAGAAGGAGGGTTTCTGTAGTAACAATTAATGCTGTCTCACTCTTATGAGCAGGCTGCCCTGGAATCTCTTTCTCAGAATGTACCGTCTATTCTGCACTTAATTTTCAAAGTATTCTTTTCTTTTTTTGTGTGCAATAAATTACTCTATGCTGTACTTCTTTTGCTACGTGTTTCTTGTTTAAATTCTTTTAAACTAAGAAAATAAGAACCAAAGTATTACATCAACCATCAACATGGCCCAGAGACATGTCTGTCCGCTTCATTAATTTCACTTTCCCTTTATTTGCAGTGAATACTATGGCACTTCCAGACTACCTGGTTAACTATCGCTGGTTGTTCTAGCGCTGTTTCACTAAAGTTCTGGGGAAACCCTGTCCCTTCAGGATTTATGCATTTCCCAGCTCCTTGAAATTGTTCTTCAATGGGCTTTCTTTGCTGAACAAAAAATGCACAGTCATGTAGATGCCCAGTCATAGGGTTTGAATCTGAACACTGCAGGTGTTATAATTGGGCATCATAAATGACAAACCAGTGAATTAGGGAAAGGCTTGTCAGCCAGACATCTGCCCCCCAGCCAGCAGTGGGGGTCATCTCGGCAGGGCTGGAGATGTCCAGCGCTGGTGAAAGATAAGACTGTGTATAGCAAATGCCTATGACCTCCTAGACCTTCAGTTAATGGGGTTTCGAGGGGATGCACTGGACACCTTGGTTGTTCCACTTGGCCCATGGTGATGCCCGTCACATCCTGGACTTTAGTACATGTTCTGTCGTTGCAGAATTCTCTCAGCACCGTGGGAGTCACTTCCTCCACTGACTCTGAAACACACCTGGGATGTATATTTAAAAATTGAAACAGCTTTTGGCTAGATGAAGCAAAAAAAAAAATTATTTTCTTTTGTAACACTATTTAGCCTGCATACAGATTAGCTCACAAAACATGGCTGGAGAATGAGATTGTGAACTTTAACACCCTCCCACAGCTAGATCTTTTCTGTGGAAATCAGGGAAAATGGACTGAAGTATACTATGTGCAAGCCTTTCTGGCCTGACAACAAAACCCAGCTCTATGCAGCACCTGTAGGCTAAAGACTAGTAAGCCACAAAGCCCCTCAGAACCATTAGAAAATCATCTGTTTTAAGGGGAAGGGACCCCAGACCCCACAGCCCAATACCAGCTCCAGATAGGGGCCCTCAGAGGCCTACACCTCCTTTATACTCCCCAGCGTCCGCACACTATCAGAGTCTTCTGTAGAACCTAAGTTTGTTTCATCTCATAATTATGCTCCTCTATCAGCCTTTGCCAGGTACAGTATAGACCAGCCCATCTGTAGTTACTGACAGAGGAGCTTCACACCATGCAGGGCCAGATCATTTGGTCCCCTTACAGAAAGTCCCAAATGGAGAGAGGATCATAGAGTGCTTGTTCTCTTCTCAATAAATCATCTAGTCTAATGTAAGCAACAGCTCTGATGGCTCTCAGAAAACTTCAGCGCATTTACTGAAGCCTTCCAAGCTCTAACTTTGACCACCATTGAACTGCACCAACCATAAATGGACCGAATGACTGCTGCCAACTTAGCTACATAAAACTTTTGCTTATTGGCAAAAAAATAGAAAAGACTTAAATGTTTGTTGCTTTCGCCATTTCAATGCAGAATACTTTTGCAGCACAAATGTCACCATAAGGTGGAGCCTTGGGAATCCAGTATAAACAATCTCAGAAAACCTCAAAGGGTCCTAAACAAGCAGCAGAAGGCCTCAATAGACTCAACAATGTCTGGACTCCATGGCCACTGTAGTCTGACAAAACCAAAGGGCCTGGGATCTTCTCCCAGCCAGGCAAAGAGGAACATGTTTATATCTAAAAGAAGAATGCTGTTTTTGAGATCAATCAGCCTGGTTTAGTCCAAGAAAATATTAATAATGTCATTACCCAGGCAGACAAAATTGAATCTCTAGGAACTTCCATGGGAACATGAAAGAAATGTCTATTGCCTGCCTTGCTCTCTTTAATAGTACAAGTCATTATTATACTTTCAGCTACTACTTTTGTTCCAATTTTGTTTAAAATGTTAACTGATTTCTTGCCGTCTTGCTTGCAGCAGCTCCATGTTTGCATGATGGTTTTGCAAGGCTTTAAACCTTTGGCTGCCAAAATCTTGCCCACTGGCTCCATGAACGACATGGTTTACACACGGTTAGATCACACAGGAAGAAACTTTAAGGCCCAGGCTAGGCAGAAGTAACACCCACTTAGCAGGAAACAGCTCCAGAAAAAATGGTGTAACCACTCAACCTCCAATATGATTATTGACCTAAAATCTCTTAGGGGGAAATTGAGGCAGAATAGATAGTCCAGAAAATGACCATGATCTCGGGATACAACTGTAGAGCCAACACAATAAGCCTTAGCATTCGCATTGGAACTGGGCTTATTCGAGCAAAGCTATCTTCATTAAGGACTTTCTGTTCTAGAGAGCATGTGCATTTTGATTTTACCTGTCCTCAAACTTAACTTTTGCTTATTTTAATGGCAAAAAATATACCCCCTAGCCAAGCACGGTGGCTCATACCTCTACTCTCAGCACTTTGGGAGACTGAGGAAGATGGATCACTTCAAACCAGAAGCTCGAGACTAGACTGGCCAACATAGTGAAACCCCGCCTCAACTAAAGATACAAAAATTAGCGGGGTATGGTGGTGCATGCCTGTAATCCCAGATACTCAGGAAGCCGAGGCATGAGTAAGGCTTGAACTCAGGAGGCGGAGGTTGCAGTGAGCAGACATCACACCACTGCACCCCAGCTTGGGCAACACGTAGAGACTCTGTCTCAAACAAACAAACAAACAGAAATACCCTCCTGGGTGGAGATCTAAGATGCTAACGAGACATGCAACATATGAACAAGCATGTACAGCTACTGCGCATGTGCACCGAGAATACCACTCAGAACATGCTTACTAGCAACTCCTCTTCCTTCCTCCTTATTAATAATAATGTAAAACTCCCATAAGGGGGTTTCTCCAGCGACAATCCACGCTCTCTCACTCTTATGAGCAGCCTGCACTGGAATATCTCTCTCAGGGTGTACTGTATTCTGCACTTAACTTTCAAATAATTTCTTTTCCAATAAATTATGCTGTACTTTTTTTCTTTGTGTCTTTTGTTTAAATTCTTAAAAACTAAGAAGACAAGAACAGAGGTATCACATCAGCTGTCAACACAGCAATAAGTCAGCCTCCTTCTTGTAAGCATAGCCCATGCAGAAAAGGAGAGTCGCATCATCTAGGTGCTGGATCCACAGATATATCACAATTTATCCCATGCACAAAGTTAAGGTCGTTGAGGAGAGTCGTATTAAATAGTTTCTGGGCCAAGGGATATGTCACAATGGCTCCTGTGAGAAAAGATCAGGCAGTATAATCACATAACCGGTGTGCTGGACAGAGCGATAAGCCACCCTTTCATCTGTGGGCATGACCCAGGCAAGAAAGAGGAGTCATAGCATTTAGGTGCTTGCTGCAGAGGTACTTAACAATCTCTGTTATGGGCAAAGTTCAGGTAAGAGAGAAGAGTCAAATCTCCAGGGTGATTCATGTAGAAATTTGTCACAAGAAACTCTTTAGGGGGGGCCCATGCTGGATCTTCTTATCCTCTAGATGTTAGGTCCAGGGATAGGTCAGAATACCCAAAATACACAGGGCTCAGTCAATAAAGGAGACTCACATCACCCAGGTGCTGGGTCTAGGCATACGTCGCATCTCTTTTATGAGGAAAAGCTCAGGTAAAAAAGGAAGGTCACATCAAATAGTTGATAGGCCCAGAGATATGTCACATTGCCTCCTGCTTGAAGTGTCTAGGCCAAAGACTCACATCACCTTGGTGCTAGGCCTGTGTTCATATATAAACATTCAACCAGAGTTGAAATGGTGGCTCATTTCTAAACTCAGCTCAAAGGCAAGGGAGGACTCTCTTATCTTGACATAGTTAATTGTAATTATGTTGACTCTCATACCTGAGCTTAATGCTACAGGTACGATCATGGGTCCTTACCATTAGGAAGCTCTCAAAGTTGATTACAACTCTCATTCATACTGTATAGGGCCATTGGGTAGTACACAGAGTGTGCTAACTGGGCCGAGCACACAGGTGAGATTGTGACACTCATATGCACACCCAGCCAACAGTAACTATTGTCATCCTCTCACAGGAACACAGGTCAGTCTGCAAAGGAATTGAGGCTGTCATGCACAAACCTAGTCTGGTGTCGAGATGGTTATTCGTGGGCTTAGACCCAACATACAGGAAGTGTTGAATGTCATGCCTACAACTGAGACAGTTGTGGGATTGTTAATCTAATTCCTGGACCATTCTGCAACTTTCATTGTGAAATTTGCCAGTGCCTAGCACCTGAGTGACTTGACGGTCTCGCATGGACCCAGCCCACAGATGGGATACTAACATATTTCTCGATCCAGCATATTGAGGATGTAACTCTGTTCTCCTTCCTTGGCACTGCCTACAGTGAGCATTTTGACATATCGCTAGACCTTGCACCCAGGTGATGTGAGTCTCCTCTTCCGCCTTGGGGCTGCCCAAAGGAAGCGTTGTTATATATAGCTTGGCCTCACACCCAGGTTATGTGACTCTCTGGCTTGTGCACTGCCCATATGGGACACTGTGTTATATTGCTGGGTCCACTAGTCAGGCGATGTAACTTCCCTGCCTGGGCCCTGCCTTACAGGGGCATTGTGATATATCTCTGTGCTCATCAGCCAGGTAATGTGATTCTCTTCTCCTGCCTGGTCCCTTTACACAGAAGGGATTGTGACATATTGCTGGGCTTAGCACCAAGTTGATGTTGATGTGAATCTTCTGCCTGGATCGAGTTCACAGAAGGCATTGTGAAATACCTCTGGGTCCATCACCTATTTGATATGACTCTCCTCTGTTACCTGAGCCTTGCCTATAAGAGACATTGTGACATATCTCTGGGTCTAGAACTGGGATGATGTGACTTCTCCCTGCCTGGGTCATGCCCACAGAAGGAAGTGTGACTTATAACTGGGCACAGCACATGGTTAAGTGATTCTTCTGTCTGGTCCCTACATACAGGAGTCATTGTCAAATGCCTCTGGTCCCATCATCTAGACTATGTGACTCTCTATTTCTTCCTAGGGCCTGCTCACAGTAAGGATTGTGACATATTACATGCCCTACATCAAGTGACTTTTCTCGCATGTCTGGGCTCCGTCTTGGAGATTAATGTGACACATAGCTAGGCCTAGCCCTTGGGTTCTGTAACTTCTCCTTTTTCAAAATCCTACCCACAAGGGGCATTGAAACATCTCTCTGGGCATTTCACTGAGGTAATGTTACCCTGTTGCCTGGAGCCGCCCCTTAGGAGGTATTATGAGATATTGCTGGACCCAGTACCTATGTGATATTACTCTCCTTTCTTGCCTGGGCCTTGTATACATTGTGTATTATAATATTTGGCTGGGTTCAATGACTAGGTGATGCAACTCTCATGCATAGGCCCTACCCACAGGGACATTATGACATTTCTTTAGCTCTGACTCTCCTCTTTTTCCTTAGCCCTGCCAGAAAGGGAGGTGGTAACATATAACGGGACCTAGCAACCAGCTAATATGAGTCTCCTCTTTCACCTGCACCCAGCGTATTTTAGGCGTTGTGGCATATCCTTTGTTTCAACACCTGTAGGATGAAAGGCTCCTGCCTGAGCCCAGCCATCAGTCAAAATTGTCATTCTCCCACACGAACATGGGCCATAATTGAGGTTCTGAAACTCACACCCAGAGAGAGTCAAAAGTTGGAAAATTGGCTCTCACAAGTGGATATTGTCCACAAGTAGGTTTGTGACTCGCTGACCAAGATCCAAAACACTTGTGAGGCTGTGACTCCACTAAGATAACTCAGTTTTCAAAAGGGATTAAGGCTCTCATGGAAAAAATCCATTCCTCCATTGAGATAGTGACTTATGCACATAGACGCAACATACAGGAGGCATTCACTTTCATACGCAGAACCGGCACTTATGTGGGCTTGTTAATCTCATCCATGGACCTTCTTGCAGGTGTGATTCTGACGTACACCTCTAGGCAGCACCTGAGTGATTTCACATTTTTGCCTGGGTGTAGCCCACAGATGAGATTGTGATATATCCTTGAATCCAGCATCTAATTAATATGCCTCTATTCTCCTGTCTTGACACTGCCCATAATGGGTATCCTTATCTTTCACTGGTCCTGGCACTTTGTTATGTGACTCTGTCCTGTGCTTTGCCCACACGAGCCATTGTGACATATTGCTGGGTCCAACACCCAGGTGATGTAACTCTTGTCTAGGCTTTGCCTACAGGGGGCATTGTGACATACCTCTGCACTGATCACCCAGGTGATGGGACTCCCTTCTCCTGACTGCTGCCTGTTCACAGCTGGTATTCTTACAAATCGCTGGGGACAGACTCTAGGTAATGTGACTGTCATTTTACTGAGCACCACCAACAGGAGGCATTGCAAAATGTCTATGGGCCTCTCACCTAAATGTGGTGACTGTTTGCCTAGGCACATTTCTCAGGGGTATTGTGACATATGGCTGACCTCAGCACCGAGGTGATGTGAGTTTCTTCTACTGCTAGGGATCTGACCAAAGAGAGATTACAATGCATCACTGGGCCCAGCACCTGAGCGATTTCACTCTTCCCTCTTGGCTGGGCCCTGCATATGTTGTGTATTGTGACATATTTCTGAGTCCAACACCTAGGTAATGTGACGCACCTGCATGGGCCATTTCCACCTAGATATTATGACGTGTCTTTTTGTTCATCACTTAGGTGATGCAACTCTCCTCTTTGTCTTGGGCCCCGCATAATTTAGCTATTGTGATGTATCACTGGGCCAATGGCCTAGAAAATAGGAAGCTTCTGCCAAGGCCCTGACTACTGGGGGCCTTGTGACATAGCTCTGCATTTATCACCTAGAAAATGTGATCGCCTACATTTCTGCCTGAGCCCTGCTCACAAGAAAAATTGTAGCATATTTCTGGGCCCAGCAAACAGGTGATGTGTTCCTCCTGCCTATGCTTAGTTCACAGGGAAAATTGTGACATATCACTGGGCCCAGAAGCCAGGTGAGGTGACTCTGATGCATGTGTCATGCTTTCAGGAGGGAGAAAGAACATATCCCTGGCAGAACACCTAGGGATGTGACTTTCTTACCTTGTCCCTGTCCTCAGGGGAGACTGTGACATATCCCTGACACAGACCCAGGTGATGAGACTCTCCTGCTTGCTGACTACCCAAATGTGAAGTTGTCACATATATTTTGGCCTAGCACATAGGGTGATGATGACATTCATACCTTAAACCAACCAATAGGAGAGATACTTTCTCTCATAGCCAGGCTTAAAAAACTTGCAAAATTATGGGTCTTCTCTTACTATGAAGATCAGAGAAAATAAGCACTCTTGCATATCAGGTAAAGCACTCACATGGTACAGTGTCATCACAGGGCCCAGAACACAGGTGAGATCGTGTTCTCTGTGTGCACACCCACCAATCATCAGAATTGTCATTCTTACACAGGAATAGAAGTGATTGCGGGGTCCTAAATCTCATACCTGAATCCAGTCCACAGTTGGAATTGTAACTATCGTATGTGAACATCCAGTCACAGTTGGGATAGTGCCTTATTTCTGAACCCAGTTTACAGCCAAGTAAAGATCCTTTTATCTGGATCCAGCCAGCTGGAGGGATGTTGACTCTCATACCTGGGCTTATGACCACAGATATGATCATAGTTTCTATCAGCATGAAGAACTCAGAGTGGATTATGTTTAATGCATACTGTACAAGGCCCAAAGGAGGTACATAGTGTCCTAACAGGGCCCAGCAAACAGGTGAGATTCTAACACTCATGCACACTCTGGTGACAATAAAAGTTACCATCCACAAAAATGAGCGCAATGGCGGGGCGCAGTGGCTCACACTTGTAATCGCAGCACTTTCGGAGGCCGAGGGGGGCAGATCACGAGATCAGGAGATCAAGATCATCCTGGCCAACATGGTGAAACCGCGTCTCTCTACTATTTATGATGATGATGATGATGATTATTATTATTATTTTGAGACAGAGTCTTGCTCTGTCACCCAGACTGGAGTGCAGTGGCACCATCTAGGCTTACTGCAACCTCCGCCTCCCAGGTTCAAACAATTCTCTTGTCTCAGCTTCCCGAGTAGCAGGGACTACAGGCTCATGCAACCATGCCCAGCTCATTTTTGTATTTTTAGTGGAGACGGGGTTTCACCATATTGATTAGGCTGTTCTCAAACTCCTGACCTCAGGTGATCCACCCACCTCGACCTCCCAAAGTGCTGGGATTACAGCCATGGGACACTGCGCCTGGCCACCCCATCTCTACTAAAAATACAAAAATTAGCTGAGCAAGGTGGCATGTACCTGTAATCACAGCTACTCGGGAAGCTGAGGCAGGAGAGTTGCTTGAGCTCAGAAGGCAGAAGTTTCCGAGAGCCGAGATCGCCACCACTGTACTCCAGCCTGGCGATAGAGTGAGACTCCATCTCAAGGGACCAAAAGAAATTAGAAAGAAAGAAAGAAAGAAAGAAAGAAAGAAAGAAAGAAAGAAAGAAAGAAAGAAAGAAAGAAAGAAAGAACGAACGAAAGAAAGAAAAGAAAGAAAGAAGAAAGAAGGAGAGAAAGAAAGAGAAAATCGACTCTCATATATGCATCTTGTCCACAGGTAGGGTGGGCGACTCTCAAAACAAAATTCTTTACATCTGTGAGACGGTAACTCTCCTAAGGGGAGAAGTTCTTCTCAGCCAGAGAAGACTCATTTATGAGTCCAGTTCACTGTTGAGATTGGGACTGGTGTACTTAGGCCCAACATACAAATTCTCATACCTGGAATCTGGACATGTGGGAAGTTGTTCATCTCATCCATGTCGCTTTCTGCAGGGGGGTATTGTGACATACATCTCTGCCCAGCTCTCGAGTGTTTTTGCTCTGTTTCCTGTGTCCAGCTCACAGATGGGATTCTGCTGAAGCCAGCATTTACGTGATGTGACTCTTATCTCCTGCCTTGGTGCTGCCCACAGGGGACATTGGGACATATCACTTGGCCTTACACTTAGGTAATGTAAGTTTTCTGTCCTGCATTAGTGCTACTCACTGGGGCGTTGTGATGTATTGCTGGGTCCCACATCCAGGTTATGTGACTCTTCTGCCAGTGCCCTGTCCAAAATGACCATTTTGTCATATTGCTGCATCCAAAACCTAGATGATCTACCTCTACTTCCTGAGTTTTGCCTAAGGGGACATTGTGAAATATCTATGTGCCCATCACCCATGTGGTGTGATTTTCTTCTCCTGCCTAGTCCCTGCTTAAAGAAGGGATTGTGACATATCACTGTGCCCAGCACCTAGCTCATGTTACTCTTCTTTTGTGTTTTAGGATTTGTTTGGAGGAGATTGTGATACATTGGTGGGTCCAATTTCTCGGTGACATTACTCTGTTGACTTTGCCCTGCAATCAGAAAGCACTGTGACACATTATTGGGCCCAACACCAAAGTGAGTCTCCTGCCTGAACCCTGCATACGGAAATTTGTAACATATGACATTGGGACATATCTCTGAGCCCATCAAGTATTTGACAAGACTCTTCGTTTTTAACAAAGCCTTTGCCCATAGAAGAGATTGTGACATAATTCTGAGCCAAGAAAATAGGTGATGTTTCTTTTGTTTTTTGCTTGAGCCCCACATTATGATTTATTCCTAGTCTCAGCAACTGAGGGAAGGGAATCTCTTGCCAGGGTCTTGCCTACAGGGAGCTTGTGAAATATTTCCGCGTTCATCACCTTAAAGATGTGACCCTCGTCTTCTGCCTTGGCCATGGTTACAGAAGGGAGAGTGAGTTATTGCTAGGCCCAGCACACAGATCCTGTAATACGTGAGACAGATGAATGCAACCTGGTCTCTTCAGAGGGGTCATTTTGATGTATCTCTAGACTCATCAACTAGATGATGTGATGCTCCTCTTCTCCCTGAAACCTATCCATAGTGGAGATTGTTAAATACAGCCTGGCACAGCACCTACATGGTGGTACTCTGTTCTCATGCCTGAGTGCTGCCCACAGGGGTCTTTGTGACTTATAGCTGGGTGCAGTCTTCAGGTGAAGTAGCTCTCCTCTATTTTTGGGCCCACACACTCAGGGCATTACCATATAGCTCTGCTTCTCACACCTAGGTGATGTGACCCTCCTGTCTGTTACCTCGTCTTAGGGGGTATTGTGATATATTGCTAGGCCCACAAGCGAGGTGATGTGGCCTTTTCTCTTGCCTGGGCCCTGCACATATGGTGTAGGGTAACATATGTCTGGGTTGAACACATAGGTGATGTGACTCTTCTGCATAGGTCTTGCCAACAGGGGTATTATGACATACATTTCTATTCATTGCCTAGGTGATGTGACTCTCCACTCTTATCTGGGCCCTTCCAAAAGAGGGGATTGTGATATATCACTGACCCTACCACCAAGGTGATGCGACTGTTCTCTTTTGCCTGGGTTTGCATATTTTGGGTATTTTGACATATCCCTGGGCCCAACACTTAGGGAATAAATGGTTTATTCCTCTACCTTATGCACAGTGAAACTTGTGATGTATTTCTGCATTCATCACCAAGAAGATGTGACTCTTCTGCCTGCATTCTGACCACAGAGAGGATTGTGACATATTGCTAGATCCAGCACGCAGTTGATGTGACTCTGCTGCCTGGGTCCTTATTTGAGGAGTGGATTGCAACATACCCATACCTGAGCATTTAGGTAATGTGACTGTTGCCTGGTCCCTGTTCTCAGGGAAGCGACGTATCCCTGGCCCAGCGTCCAACTGATTTTACTCTCCTGCTCTCTTCCTATATGCAGGTGTAATTGTGACATATATCTTGGAGCACAACTCACAGGTGCAATGATGACATTCATATGTCAAACCAGCCAATAGGAGAGACGCTGCTTCTCCTTCCTACACTTAGGGAAATGAAAAAAAAAAACCCTGGGTCTCCTCGCTAAGATCATGACTCTCTCACATATTACAGAAAGACCTGAGGTGGTAAAGAGTCTCATCACAGGGCCCAGCACACAGGTGAAATTTGTTTCTCATATGTGCACCCTGCACTCTCCTGACCATTATGGTTTTCACCCTCACATATAAACAGAACCCAGTGGTGAGGCCCTGAATTTCACACATGAACGCAGTTTATAGTTGGAATTGCGTCTCTCATATGTAATCATCTGTCCAGAGTTGGAATGGGAACTTCGTTATAAACCCAGCGCTCAGAAAGTTGATGATTCTCTTAACTGGACCACGCCAATTGTAAAGAAGTTGACTCATATATAGGCTTAAGTCCACAGGTTTGATCATGGGTCCATATCAGTATGAAAATCTCAGAACCAAGTGAGACTGTCATGCTTAAAATATAAAGCCCTCAGGTGCAACACAGAAAGTCCAAATAGGGCTCAGCACACAGTAATATAATGGCATTGGGATGCACACCCAGCCACCATTAAAGATTGTCGTTCTTTCACATGATCATATTTCACTTTTGAGGCTCTGAATCCCACACCCGAAGGCAGTTTCACAAGTTGAAAAATTAACTTTCGTATGTGAGAGTCACGTATGTGTTGATGACTCTCAGATCATGAGTCAGCACACCTGGGAAGCTGCGATTTCAATTAGGAGACAAAGTCTGCAAGAGAAAATGGGGCTGCCATGCACAAATTTAGCCCACTATTGAGATAGTGACTTCTGTACTTAGATCAAACATACAGAAGGTGTTCACTCTCATGCCTAAAACTAGAATATGTGCGGGATTAATCCCATATCTGGACCTTCCTGCAGGTGTCTTTGTGACAAACATACACATTTGTCCAGCACCTGAGTGATTAGACTCTTCTGTTTAAGCCCAGCTCACAAATAAAATTGGGACATATCATCGGACCTAGAACGTAGGTGATGTCGCTCTATTCTCTTGCCTTGGTCCTGCCCACAGGGAGCATTGTAACATATCACTGAACTTAACACCTAGGAGATTAGAGGCTGCTGCCTGAACTCTGCCCACAGGGAGCATTGTAACATATCACTGAACTTAACACGTAGGAGATTGGGGGCTCCTGCCTGAACTCTGTCCACAGGGAGCATTGTAACATATCACTGAACTTAACCCCTAGGAGATTGGGGGCTCCTGCCCGAACTCTGCACACAGGGAGCATTGTAACATATCACTGAACTTAACACCTAGGAGATTGGGGGCTCCCGCCTGAACTCTGTTCACAGGGAGCATTGTAACATATCACTGAACTTAACCCCTAGGAGATTAGAGGCTGCTGCCCGAACTCTGTCCACAGTGAGCCTTGTAGCATATTTCTGCTTCCAACACCAGATGACGTGACTCTCCTTTCTGCCTGCACCTTGCCCACAGGAAAGATTCTGACATATCACTGGGCCTAGTAATCAGCAATCAGGTGAAGTGTCTCTCCTGCCATGGCCTTGCCCACAGGGAGTGTGGTGACATATCACTGAGCCCAATATTCACGTGCCCAATATTTGACTCTGCTGCATATACTCTGATTTCAGGAGGGGATTGTTGTAACATATCCCCGGTGAGCACACAAGTGATGGGACTCCTCTCCTAGCCTCTGACCTCAGAAAACGTTGTTACATATCCCTGGCCCAGCCTTAGGTATGTGACTCTCCTACTTTGTTCCTGCCATCAGGGAAGATATTGACAGATCTCTGGCCAAGCATCCAGGTGATGTGACACTCCCGCTCACGCCCTACCCACAGGAGAGATTGAAACATATATCTTGGACAGCTCACAGGTGTAATGACTCTCATACCTCAAACATGCCACTAAGAGAAAAGCTGTTTTTCATAGTGAGGCTTTGGAAAACGGGTAGGTCCTAAGTCTTCCCTTTGTATGAAGTTCTTAAAGGAGTACCACTCTCTCTTATATTATATAAAGCCCTTAAATGGTACAAAGAGTGTTACCACAGGGATATGTTGCATAACCTAGGAGAGGGGCCCAGCTGTATTTCACAATTACCCCAGGGGGCAAGGCACAGGCATGAGAAGGGAGTCACATCACATATGTGCTGGCCTAAGGAATATGTCATCATCCCCACTGTGGACAGGTCCCAGTAAGAACAGGAGAGTCACATCATTCTAATAATGGTCTCAGAGATACGTCACAATGACTCCCTTGCACAGAAACCAGGTATAAATGTCATATCACCTGTGGGCTAGGGCCAGAGATGTCACTCTTACTCCTGTGGGCATATCTCAGGCTGGAGAGGAGAATCACATCACCTAAGCACTGGACCAAGAAATACGTCACAGTCTTTCTCATGGTCAAAGCCCAGGTAAGAGAATGAAGCCAGATCAAATAGTTCATGGGCTCAGAGATATGTCACTATGCTCCCTGTGGGCAGGGTTCAGTAGGACACTCACACTACATTGGTGCTGGTTCAGCAATATGTCCCAAAGCCTTCTGAGGGCAGAGCCAAGACAAAAGAGGAAAATCAATTTGGTGTTTTACCCATCGATAAGTCACAATCTCCCCCGTGGGCAGAACCTGAAAAAAGGGAAGAGTCACATTAGCTAAATGCTGTGCCTGGTGATAAGTCACAATTCACCCTGTAGGCAGAGACTAGTCAGAAGATAGAGTCACATCATCTGGCGGCTGGCGCAGGGATATGCCACCATGCCCTGCTCAGGAAAGACAGTCACATAACCTGAATATCAGGTTCAGTGGTATGTCCCAATACCTCCTGTGAGCATTCCAAGGCAGGAGAGGAGACTCACATTACCTGTGTGCAAGACCCAGTGATATGTCACGCGGAGGAGTACCACTGTCATGCATATTGTCTAAACTATGGTAGAGAAATTGTCACCACAGGGCTCAGCACACTGGTGAGATTATGCTTCTCAGATGCACACTCCACCAATGTTCAGGATGGTCTCTATCACATGTGGAGAGAGCCCACTCTTGAGATACTGAATTCCACATGCAGACACAGTCCACAATTGGGATTGTGACTTTCATATGTGAACACTCAGCCACAGGTGGGATGGTGACTTATTTTTAAACACAGCTCATAGGCAGTTAAGAATTCTTATTTGGACCCTGCCAATTAGAAAGATGTTGACTGTCATACCAGGGTTTAAACCTAAAGGCACAAGGAGTTGTCCGTGCCTGCTTAAGGTTTCAGAGAGGATTGTTACATTCATGCATACTGTATAAAGGCTTCATGTGGTGAAGAAAGTGTCCTGACAGGGCCCAGAACAAAGGTGAGATTGTGACACTAACATGCTCACTGAGCCAAGAGCAAAAATTGTCATGTTTTCACATGAATACAGCCCACTGTTGAGGTTCCAAATCTCACACCGGGAGGCAGCTGAAAGTTGAACAACTGACTCTCATAAGTGGATAGGATCCAGGTTTGAGTTAGTGACTCTAAAACGAACATTCTGTAAACACGTGAGGCTGTGACTCCATTAAGGGGCCACAGTCCTCAGGAAAGACTGAAGCTGCCATGCACAGATCCAGTACACCACTGAGACTGTGACTTGTACACTTAGATCCAACATACAGAATGTGTTTGCTCTCACTCCTAGATATGGGACATGTGCAGGATTGTCAGTCTCAACCCTGGACTTTCCTGGAGGTGTAACTGTGAAATATATCTCGGCCCAGCTCCTGAGTGACTTGAATCTTCTGCCTAGCCCAACCCATAGATAAAATTGTGACATTATTGAACCCAGCACCTATGACCCTCCTCTTCTGCCCGGGTCCTCTCAAAAAGAAAGATTGTGACAAATCACTGGGACAAGCACCCACATGATGTGACTCTCCTCTTTTGCCTGGGCCCTGCATATTTCGGATGTTGTGACATACTGCTGGGCATAATACCTAGGGAATTGATGGCTACTACCTGAGCCCTGTTCACAGGGGGCCTTGTGACATCTCTCTGCATTCATCACCTAGAAAAAGTGCCTGCACCCTGCCTACTAAGAAGATTGTAACTGATCACTTGTCCTAGCAACCAAGTGATGTGAGTCTCCTCTCCTGCCTTGGTGCTGCTCGCACGGGACATTATAACATATACTTGGTGCTGCACCCATGTTTTATAATTTTTCTGCCAGGGCCCTACCAAATATGCTATATTGCTGCGTCCAACGACCAGGTTATGCAGCTCTCCTGCCTGGGTTCTTCTTACAGGGGACATTGTGTCACATCTCTGCACCCATCACTCAGGTGATGCGACTTGCTTCTACTGACAGATTCCTGCTCAAGTGGGGGTTATGACATATCAATAGGGGCAACAGCTAGCTGATGTAACTATTCTCTTCTGCCTAGGTTCTTCCTGCAATGGAAATTGTGACGTATCATTAGGCTTAACACCAAAGTGACATTAGTTTTTTGCTTTGGTTCTTCCCTCAGAAGACATTGTAACATATTGCTGGGCTCAGAAGACATTGTAACATATTGCGGGGCTCAGCACGAAAACGATGTGAGCTTCCTGTCTGGACCCTGCATACAGCAGCCACTGTGACATATCTCTTGACTCATCAGCTATTTGAGGTGACTCTCCTCTGTTCCCTCGGCTTTGCCTATAGGAAAGCATCAGCCTGGGCTCCAGAGTCAGCCACCCATCCGTGCACAGACAAGGAGAGGTCTCATTAAGCTTCAGCGCAGTGTGGGACCCTAGCTTTTTTTGTAAGGATTTGTTCGACATGAGGCCCACTCACAAGGGCGCTTCGTGACTGGACTCAAGGAAAAGGAAAAGGTCAACTTGTTTTTGAGATTGTCTGTTGTTTTGCAATAACTATTTCTCAGAAACAGTGTTGGATGAATTCCATAAGGGGTTCACACAACCTGTTCCAGGACTGAGTGACCATTGTTTCTGTCCATGTTCATTGAGTTCAAATTTAATATTTAACTTTTCCACCTCATTCAGGGTCAATTTGACACTGAATCGTAGGAAAATATTTTTACAGATATACGGGGAAGGCACAACTGGTATAGATTACAGATAAAGCAGAGGAGAATTAAAAGCACAATTAATAGAAACCACACCCACCATGGCCAACGCCAATGCCAGTTTGATAGCCAGTCCATGATGGGGTCCCGATGGTTAGATTCTACCTGTTTTACTTGTCCTTGCATGTCTTGGGCAAGGAGAGTAATATTGTGAGAATCGTCAGGGATACACACACAACATTCTGTATGCAGCAAGGTTCGAAGTCCTCCTTGGGCTGCTGTAAGCATACCTAATGTCATTCGATTTTGCAACACAACAGTACGCAGCTGAGCAAATGCTTCTGATAACAACAGAAGTGCAGTGCTGCTATCTTAGGAGCTTTTCTACATGTAGACTTCAGATTTGAATTTGATGCTGAAGCAGGATTGTAACAGGAGCAAGCGAGAATACTGTGATAGGCTCCACCCCCAGGGAGTCTGGCACGTTCATAACCAGCTATCTTTGTAAGCATCTAGATTACTGGGGAGGGGAATATTATCCCGGATGGTGAATGGAATTAATGGCACACCCATGTGAATCTCCCCATCCAATATGGGGGCAGGTGCAGCCACTCATAGGGTCTGCATACCCAGAGGGCACCCCAGGGGACAACAATGGTTATACTATAATTATAGTGCATTAAGATGTTATTAAAGTGGCAAAGGAAGTCCAGGTTGGATTGCAAGTGTTGTTGTTTTGGCCCCATTGGTAGTGACAGAGCCATTCAGAAATATTGGCAAGGACAATTCTCCAAGGTAGTCCATTTCCTGCAGCCTCTGGCAATTTGATGCATAGCCAGCATTGACTGCAGTTGGCTTCTGTTGCAGTGGTTGCTGCCCAGCTGATGAACTCATACTCGGCCTCAGACATGATGACCCAGGTACCGATTACTAGCAGACAGGTTATTCTCTGTAATAACAAAAATGAAGGGAACATGATATTGTTTTTCATTTTTAGGAAATTGTACTACCCCTTTATTTTCTGCTCTCATAGCTAAAAGGTCACCAGCCTTAGGGGAGGGATCTGATGGAGGCTGTACGTAGATTTTGGCTCCAGGATTTAAGCTACCTATACCAGTGTATCTGAATTTCCCAGTTCCGTATGTAGCCTCTGTGGGGGCAGAGATTTCCTCAGGGGTTAATTGTTAACAAGGTACCAGGTACCAGTGACAATTGGGCAACCCGAATCTGCAGTCTTGTAACAAAAAAATCTGAAGCGATATTGTGTAAAGTGAACTTTAACTCTTCCCAATAATCATTATCAATTATACCGCCATAAATTATAATGTGTCTCATTGCCAGGCTTGAACGTGTTGTAATACATTCACCCACATTCAAGTTTGCATTTATGCTGGAAATTTTGGCCTGTTGATCTGCCTGCTGTTTAGTCTGTGAAGAGAAAGCAGAGATGCATGAGCATCAATATGGAAAACAGCAATAATAGTAATGTGCATCAGGATTCAGGTATCTTCCTAGTGTTGTTTTCTCCAACACTCTTTATTCGTAATTCACCATTTGTTTCACTGCCATTCAGGCAACTAGGTAGTAAGAGCATTTTCTGCTAACAGTCGGCATACAAGCAACAAATCCCTCTGGCCTCCCCCTGAATAGCTCGGAGGATGGCTTCTAGTTCAGCCAGCTGGCTGCTCACACCCCTCCCTTCATCAGAAATGCTTATGTTTTTAACAGGATTATAAGCCACAGCCTCCCAGCATCAAGTCCCATCAATGTATTTGGTGGAACCATCAGTAACCAAGTGTGTTTCTGATCTTCTGGGCTTAGTTCTTTAAAGGATTTGCCCCGTTGGACAGGGGAGGTTTCTTTCCCTATCTGCAGGACTTGCTCAGTGGTTTGCTGAGCCAGCAAGTTTTGCACATCCTCATTTAAAAACGATATCCGTTTTGGTTCCGACTTAGCCTGGTCTTGTATGTACCATTTCTATTTACTTTCTTGAGTGTACCCTATACAATGAGGTTTGAGGGAGCTCATGACCCAAGTCATAATAGGAATTTGGGGCCTCATAAAAACATCATGATTAAAACAAAGGTGTTCTGTTTCCTGTAAAGCCCAGTAGCAGGCCAACAGCTGCTTCTCAAAGAGAGTATAAGCTTTGCCAGCCTCTGGAAGCTTCTGGGTCTAAAACTCCAAAGGTATCTTCTTCCCATCTTGTTTCTACCTAAGGATCCAATTAGCATGTTGATCTAGGACAGTTACTTGCAGTTCTGTTGACCCATCCTGTAAGGCCATAGATCCAGGGCCAGTTGCTCTGCTTGTTTGGCTTGTTGAGAAGCCAGGCTGTCTTTCTCTCTCCAGTGAAATTCATAGTGTTTCCCAGTGACTGCATGCAGAGGTTGTAATATGTTACCCAAGTGGTGAATCTGATGTCTCCAGAATCCAAACAAGCCAATAAAATTTTGGACCTCCTTTTCAGTGGTAGAGCTGCAAATTCTAGTATTTTAGCCTTAGGCTTTGGTAAAATGGACTGTTTCCCTGCATTCCATAGGATGTCATGGAATTTTACTGTTTGTTCAGTCCATTGAATTTTACTAGAGTTACCTTCCCATCCTTGATATAGGATTTGGGTTTTTACCCTCTCCAAGCCTTGAAAACTGACTAGTTCTTCAGTTTTACCCTGACTGGGCCACTCAGACAGCTGCTTTTTCAGCAATAGGCTGACAGCCTTGAGCCTGATCAGTCAAGACATAGGCCTGGCATGGGGCCAGGGCCAGTCTGGAAGTCACATTAAAATTTTCCTTTTCCAGCTTACATTTCTCTTGCAGCAACAAGTCCCTATATTGACACTTTAACTTATAAGCAGTAAGCAAGCACCATCAATGCTGGGAAATTCCCTCAGCATCCCAATTACCAACTGGGATTCCCTGCAGCAGCTCACGCACAGCGAATGATTCAAAATGCACTAATATAGATTCCCAAACTTCACAAAGGCCAGGTCCCTTGGACCAGTCAATCGCCAAGAGGAAGAACGGGAGGAGATTCCATCCGAATACACAGAAAGTTCCTGAGCTCCCTGTCTGGTTCCTGCTGCCAAAAAAATTGCACCCTTTCGCTTTTAAATCCTGTTCGTGACGCCAAAAATGTACTGTGCGGGAAACACGCAAGGGGAGAAGAAAACACACACACACACAATAGCTTTAGGGGTAAACAAACTTTATCCCACTTAAATGGCAATGCTAATATAAGTAAGTTGCAATGGGACAGGGAGAAGGGGAAAGAGATATACATATATTTACACCCACCAGACTATGGAGGATTCGCCACCACACTGGGAAGCAACAGCCTGGGCTCCTGATTGGCCACTCGTCCGTGCACAGGTGAGGAGGGATCTCATGAAGCTTCGGCGCAGTCTGGAACCCTAGCTCTTTTTGTAATGACTTATTTGGCATGAAGTCCAGTCAGGAGGGCCCTTCACGACTGGGATCAAGGAACACAAAAAGGTCAACTTTTATTAAATTTTCTATTGTTTTTCAATAACTAACATATAGGAATAAATTGAAATAGAGATTTATCTGAAACAGAGCTGGCTGAAGGCTTCAAGGGGCTCACACACCCTGTTCTGGGACTTGGTGACAATTGTTTGAGTCCATGTTCAATTGAGTTCAAATTAAATGTTTAACTTTTACTCCACAAAGTGTCAAAAGTAATTCCTTCAAATGCAGGAAATTATGTAGCTACTCACAAACTAAACTTCTCAACCAAAAGTTGTAAATTGAGTACAGAGATAAAAAATCAAATAAAATCTAACTACATCTGTCTACAGGAGACTCAATTTATTGATTGATTTATTTATTTTAGAGACAGGGTATTGCTTTGTTTCCCAGGCTGGTCTCAAACTTCTGGGCTCAAGTGAACCTCCCACCTCAATCTCCTAAAATGCTTGGGCGACAGATATGAACCATCATACTATATAGTAACAAAAACAGACTGAAAGTGGCAAGATGCATCAAAACAATTTTATGCAAATCGTAATCAAATGAAGACAAAGTCACAATTACATTATGCAAAATACTTTTTAAATAACTGTCTTAGTTTATAAAATATACTCTAAGTTAAAACTGTCAAAGAAAACAAGGACAAAATAGTGAAAGTTTTTATTCACTGGAAACCTAGGACAATTATATACATTTATATAATTGTGTGTATTTATCTAATTATGTATACACACACTATATATGCACCTTACATGAGGATTTTAAAATAAATTAATAATATTTTCTCAGAACATAAACAAAAAACTGCAAAGTACTGAGAACAATATTTTAATACACCAGTTCTATAATTAATAATAAAGCCATATAGAATATTAAAAAGAAAACAGAGGACATGAAAATACCGTAAAGCAGTTAGATATGTAACAGATGCATAAAGACCACTCTACACAACAACAAAACACAAAGTCTTGTCAAAAGCTCGTAAAACATTGTCCTAAAAATAAATATTAGGCAAAAAAAAATTGTAACAGAATTAAAAAAAATTGAATGTTACAGAAACCCCTTCAAAGAATCAATCAACTCAGGAGCTGGTTTTTTGAAAAGAGAAACAAAATAGACCGCTAGTAAGACTAATAAAGAAGAAAAGAGAGAAGAATCAAATAGACGCAATAAAAAACGGCAAAGGGGATATCAACACCAAACCTGCAGAAATACAAACTACCATCAGAGAATACTATAAACACCTCTATGGAAATAAACTGGAAAACCTAGAAGAAATTGATAAATTCCTGGAAACATACACACCCCCAAGACTAAACGAGGAAGAAGTTGAATCTCTGAATAGACCAATAGCAGGTTCTGAAATTGAGGCAATAATTAATACCTTACCAACCAAAAAAAGTCCAGGACCAGACGAATTCACAACCGAATTCTACCAGAGGTACAAAGAGGAGCTGGTACCATCCCTTCTGAAATTATTCGCATCAATAGAAAAAGAGGGACTCTTCCCTAACTCATTTTATGAGGCCAGCATCATCCTGATACCAAAGCCTGACAGAGGCACAAAAAAAAAAAAAAATCCCTGATGAACATCGATGCAAACATCCTCAATAAAATGCGGGCAAACCAAATCCAGCAGCACATCAAAAAGCTTATCCACCATGATCAAGTCACCTTCATCCCTGGGATGCAAGACTGGTTCAACATATGCAAATCAATAAACATAATTCAGCATATAAACAGAACCAACGACAAAAATCTCATGACTATCTCAATAGATGCAGAAAAGGCCTTCAACAAAACTCAACAGCCTTTCATGATAAAAACTGTAAATAAACTAGGTATTGATGGAACATATCTGAAAATAATAAGAGCTATTTATGACAAACCCGCAGCCAATATCATGCAGAATGGGCATAACCTGCAAGCATTCCCTTTGACAACCAGCACAAGACAACGATGCCCTCTCTCACCACTCCCACTCAACATAGTATTGGAAATTCTGGCCAGGGCCATCAGGCAAGAGAAACAAACAAAGGATATTCGATTAGGAAAAAGAAGAAGCCAAATTGTCTCTGTTTGCAGATGACAGGATTGTATATTTAGAGAACCCCATTGTCTCAGCCCAAAACCTCCTTAAGGGGATAAGCAAATTCAGCAAAGACTCAGGATACAAAATAATGTGCAAAAATCACAAGTATTTCTATACACCAATAACAGACAAACAGAGAGCCGAATCATGACTGAACTCCCACTCAACAATTGCTACAAAGAGAATAAAATACCTAAGAATCCAACTTACAAGGGTTGTGAAGGATCTCTTCAAGGAGAACTACAAACCACTGCTCGATGAAATAAAAGCAGATACAAACAAATGGAAGAACATTCCATGCTCCTGGAAAGGAAGAATCAGTATCATGAAAATGGCCATACAGCCCAAGATAACTTATAGATTTAATGCTATCCCCATAAAGCTACCACTGACTTTCTTCACAGAATTGGAAAAAACTACTTTGAATTTCATATGGAACTAAAAAACAGTCTGCATAGGCAAGAAAATCCTAAGCAAAAAGGGAAAAGCTGGAGGTATCATGCTACCTGACTTCAATCTATACTACAGGTCTACAGTAACCAAAACAGCATGGTACCGGTACCAAAACAGATATATAGACCAATGGAAAAAAAAAACAGAGGCCTCAGAAATACCACCACACATCTACAACCATTGGATCTTTGACAAATGTGACAAAAACAAGCAATGGGGAAAGGATTCCGTATTTAATAAACGTTGCTGGAAAAAATGGCGAGCCATATGCAGAAAACTGAAGTTGGATTTCTTCCTTACACCCTATACAAAAATTGACTCAAGGTGGATTAAAGACTTAAATGTAAGACCTAAAACCATAAACACCTAAAAGAAAACCTAGACAATACCATTCAGGACATAGGCATGGGCAAAGACTTCATGACTAAAACACCAAAAACAATGCCAACAAAAGCCAAGATAGACAAATGAAATCTAATTAAACTTAAAAGCTTCTACACAGCAAACGAATCTATCATGAGAATGAGCAGGCAACCTAGAGAATGGGAGAAAATCTTTCCAATCTACTCATCTGACGAATGACTCACATCCAGAATCTACAAAGAACTTGAACAAATTTACAAGAAAAAAACGAGCAATCCCATCAAAAAGTGGGCAAAGGATATGAACAGACACCTCTCAAAAGAAGATATTTATGTAACCAACAGACATGAAAAATTGCTCATCGTTACTGGTAATGAGAGAAATGCAAATGAAAATCACAATGAGATACCATCTTATGCCAGTTAGAATGGGGATCATTAAAATGTCAGGAAAAGGAAACAACAGATGCTGGAGAGGATGTGGAAAAATAAAATCGCTTTTACACGGTGGTGTGAGTGTAAATTAGTTCAACCACTGTGGAAGACAATGTGGCAATTCCTCAAGTATCTACAACCAGAAATACCATTTGACCCAGCAATCCCATTACTGGGTATACATCCAAAGGATTATAAATCATGCTACTATAAAGACACATGCACAAGTATGTTTATTGTAGCACTGTTCACAATAGCAAAGTCTTGGAACCAACTCAAATGTCCATCAATGATAGACTGGATTAAGAAATTGTGGCACATACACATCATGGAATACTACACAGCCTTATAAAAGGATGAGTTCATGTCATTTGCAGGGACATGGATGAAGCTGGAAACCATCATTCTCAGCAAACTATCACAAGGCCAGAAAAACAAACACTGCATGTTTTCACTCATAGGTGGGAGTTGAACAATGAGAACACATGGACACAGGGCAGGGAACATCAAATGCTAGTGCCTGTTTGGGGGTGGGGGGCTATGAAAGGGATAGAATTAGGAGAAACACTTAATGTAAATGATGAGATGATGGGTGCAGCAAACCAACATGGCACATGTATACCTAAGTAACAAACCTGTAGGTTCTGCACATGTACCCTAGAACTTAAAGCATAATAAAAATTAAAGGTGACAGACTATAATTTCTGACCAAAATGGATGAAAACTAGAAATCAATAACAGAAGAAAATTCATAAAATTCACAAATATCTGAAAATTAAACAATTTAGTCTTCAACATGCTTTTGTTCAACAGTTAGAAAATTTAATATTTTGAACATGTTTATAACGCCCAAAGTGAGCTACAGATTTAATACAATCCCTATGAAATTCTTAATATTATTTTTGACAGAAACAGAGAATGTGACTCCCCAAAGTATACGGAATTTCATGGGACCACATAAAAAGAGTTGGAAGCATTACAATTCCTGATTTCAAAACATGTTAGAAATTTACAGTAATCAAAATCGTTTCTTACTGGCAAAAAGACAGACAACTAGACTAATAAAAAAATCTTTGCCAATTCTGCAGACAGTGCCTGCATCATCCTGCAGACTGACAATAATCTTTTTGCTGCTGATGACTTTAAAGTGTGAGACAGAGCAGGCCGTGTGCCTGTTTGTGGAGAGGGACATTACTGATAACACCAGTGTCACTCAGCCTCTGCTGGAGACAGAGATGGAGGCCCTCAAGGAAGAGCTGCTCTTCATTAAGAACCATGAGGAGGAAGTTAAAGGTCTAAAATCCCTGATTTCCAGCTTTTGATTGACCATGGAGGTAGATGTCCCCAAGTCTTAGGACCTTGGTAAGATCATGGCAAGCATCCGGGTCCAATATGACGACATGGCTGAGAACAACTGAGAGGAGCTGGACAAGTACTGGTGCCAGCAGACTGAGGAGAGCACCACAGTAGTCAACATGCAGTCCGCTGAGATCGGAGCTGCTGAGAGGATGCTCTGGGAGCTGAGATCTACAGTCCAGTCCTTGGATATAGACATGGACTCAGTGAGATATCTAAAGGCCAGCTTGGAGAGCAGCCTGAGGAAGGTAGATGCAGATGGAGCAGCTCAACACGATGCTGCTCCACCTGGAGTCAGAGCTGGCCCAAACACGGGAAGAGGGACACCAGGCCCAAGAGCAAGAGGACCTGTGGAACATCAAGGTAGAGGTGGAGGCTGAGATTGCCACCTACTGCTGCCTGCTAGAAGACGGGGAGGACTTGAATCTCCTCGATGTTCTGGACATCAGTAAATACCTGCAAGCCATCCAAAAGAAAAGCCCTTGCCGGATAGTGGACAGCAAAGTGGTGTCTGAGACCAACAACTCAGACGTTTTGTGGTGCTGAGCCAGCAGAAGCAAGGTCCCTTTGGGGAGCAGGAGGCCAGTAAAAAGTTCAGAGGTCAAAAAAAATTACCTGCAAATCACAGAAGTGTTTTCTTCACACAAAAGTAATATAGATTCATTAATACATAGAAGTGGAAATTAGGACAATTTCCACAACTACTCACCAAGAGAGGATTAAAAAAATAATTGACCACCAACTAATAAAACAAATACACAAGCCATAAAGTATGAGTAATGTTTATACAGGCAAATGAACAGAGAATTATGTCAGCAATAGACATATAGTTGATTCATATTTGACTTATTTTCTACACTCCTTGAAACTGTACACAGTTGAATATAATCATACAAAATTATAATATATAGGCAGAATCTAAAAACACAATTAAATGATGTAAGGCAGCCTTTCTAACAAGGAAATACAAAAGTATAAAATATTAGAAAATAAAATTAAATAAACATTGACCTGTGAAATACCGAATAAACAAAGCATACAACCGAAGAAGACTCTTTCTAGATAACTAGCATGTTCAACAATAACTGGGCACCGTAAAGAGCAGATTTTGAATTATTAGCGTATGGTTAGAGTAACAAAATTGCACAATTATAAATTATAATCTTCCATAAGGAGCATTTAGAAGAAAATTTTAATAAAGTTTTCAATGATATTGGAGACACTTTTTATTATGTTCTTAATATATTACTCCTGTTTTTATAAAAATGGAAAGGCTATAATTTATTTTTTTATTTTATTTTTTGAGATGGAGTCTCGCTCTGTCACCCAGGCTGGAGTGTAGTGGCGAGACTTCGGCTCACTGCAACCTCCACCTCCCGGGTTCCCGCCATTCTCCTGCCTCAGCCTCCCGAGTAGCTAGGACTACAGGCGCTCACCACCACGCCCGGATAATTTTTTTGTATTTTTAGTACAGATGGGGTTTCACTGTGTTAGCCAGGAAGGTCTTGATCTTCTGACCTTGTGATCCACCCGTCTTGGCCTCCCAAAGTGCTGGAATTACAGGCTTGAGCCACCGCGCCTGGCTGGCTATATTTTTTGTATTTTTAGTAGAGAAGGGATTTCACCATGTTGGCCAGGCTGGTCTTGAACTCCTGACCTCGTGATCCACCCATCTCAATCTCTTAAAGTGCTGGGATTACAAGCATGAGCCACCGCACTGGCCTATAATTTATTTTTTTAAAAGCAAAGAAAAGCCTTACATTTTTAAATACGGGAACAACATGAATATTGTAAACTATGCTGTGGAACACTACAATATAATAAGCAATTAGAAATAAATTATACTATCATTCAGATAAATGTTGAGGAAAGTAAATGGAAACACTAATGATAAATTTTTCTATGCCGTGAACTTACACACAAACTAAATCTTTTCTTAATGTGATGTGCATACTATCAAATTAACTTTTTATATAACACATAAATTCAAGTGTGCTATTCTGAAACCCCTGAAGCTAAAATTATAGGCTGATTTAACATACATAAAAACAAGGCAGGGAAAATGTACAGATCACAGTCCCAGTAAGCTTTATATAAGATTAATTAATAAAATAACTCATAAAGAAATAATGTAACAATTAAGAATTTGTTCTATTCCTGGCAAGTTTCTAAGTTTTTCTATGGCATTAACGTCTTTAAAAATTCTTTGAGATGAGTAGCTACAATAAACTATTTCACACGTGAGATGTTTGGCATAGAGAGTTTACATTTCTAAGTTGGTTTCTACTAAGGAAAAGAAAACTTTTTGACCTACATTACCAGAAATGAAAAAAAGAATAAAGTGAAATAGAAGATTCAACTTTATCATATGTACTTAGGTGCTTTGAGCTCTGATAAATTTTTTTTCCGGTTTTTTTGCAGGATCACATTTGAAATCATAGGACTGAAAATTATGAAGCAGAAACATTTGTCCTAGGTGTTTCTGAAATATGTGAACCAAACCCCAATGTCTGCACTTTTACTCTCACAAACTTCTGACATGAGGCACAGATTTTTGCAAAACAGCTTAACATAGAAGTCTCGCAAAATGTGCAGGTTTCCCCAGATCCCAAAACAATGGAAAAGCACTCAGACCACAAGGCTTTGAAGGGAATAACAGAAAGAAGAGGAGAACTTTGGCTCTCACTGTGAATGCCCTGGAATGTTAGTGGAGGAGCAGGAGAAGCCTTCGAAGATTTAAGACCATAATAAGCATAGGGTAGGAAATTTCCCTCTGTGGCAGCAAAAGAAGTAAATCTAGAATTTTCCAGAACCAATTTCTTTGAAGCAGAACTTCCAACACCACATTTTTAAGGTTTTCTCCTTGGCCTTTGCACCTCTCATCTTTGTTAGTTGTTCATTCTTGCCTATTGGGATGATGCCTATTATTCTCTCTCTTTTTACATTCCAAAGGTATTTCCTTTACTGTAGAATGCGGCATCCAAGGGAGACTACAGCCATGAGTTCTTAGTTTCTGTTTCTGGTTAAGCCAGAAAGGCCCTTTCCTCATCCCCCTTTGCCGCTTATCACTAGAGACAGAACCTAAAAACCATTGCTGCAGGCTGCTAAAAACCTAAAACAAAACAGAGCCATAACAAAAACAAAACAAGGCAGGTTGGAAAAGCTTGCTGTACAAGGCAACCTGGTCTGGCTTATATTCACCACATCCCTTCTTCTTTCCCAGAACAGCAACTGGGCTCAAGAGAAAACGTCCAACTTTTAGTATCTTCCTCAGTATAGAATGAGAACAGTGGAACATATGTTCAAAGGTTTGGCTTTTTGGGCTACTGCTGATGGCTAGATTCTGTCTCCCCCAACAGGGAGTGCTAAAGGAAATGGCAGAGTAATGAGAATGACAATTTATGACTGGTGAGAAGAGAAGTTGCGTGCTTATCATAGCCTCAGAGAAACAAACACTGCAATCAACTGCGGAAGCAAAGGGCTACAGTGTCTGGAAAACAATGGGAAAAATATCTTTACCTTAAAAATACACACACAAAGCCGGAGAAGATACATTGAAGACCTGTTAATGAAACACCAGGATGTACAGCCTCACTGATTGTTGTATTATCTTGTAGTAAGAACGTTAGTACATACTACATTACACAGTTGTTTTATAAATTTCTCAATCTCATCAAAAGATTGCAGGGCATACAGAAAAGGATAAAAACATGTTCCAATTGAAGAAAGAAAATAAACCTACAAATATTGACCTTTAAAAATCTTCGTTGACTTTTAAAGGTCAAAATTTGTAGGTTTACTCTTTGTTGTTGTTGTTGTTTCCGCATTATATAATTTAAAAAATCAAAATAATTATCAAAGCTCCTTAATGACATGGACACTCCTCCGGTCCGCAGGGCCCCTGCAAGGGAGGAGCCTCGACAGCATGTGGGACACCCGGTGGACCCCCAACCCACGCCCGAGGCTCAGAGCAGGAGCAAGGACCTGGCTGCAGCAGGCCGAAGCCGCCTCCACCCCCAGCGGTCGCGGACTCCAGCAGCTCCAGACCTGGGGTCGTGGTGAGATTCGTTGATTGACTGATCGGTGGTGGCTGAGTTGCAAGCAAATGGGTTTCATCACCTTAAATGGTTTTGAACCAATGAAGTTATATTCCCTTAAAAAGAAGGACAGCCCATTGTGTGAACTATAGAGTTTGTGAACAAATTTATATTGGGTTCATAGTGGCATCATGCACACAGACTCCTGCGAGTTCCCCTAAGGTCTTAGAGGACTGCTTTGCCTTTTGATCTGAGAGTTGCAAAGCTCCATAAAGAATGGCCCTTGTGGATAAGCGCTAAGTCAAGAGACAGCGATTGGACAGAATTGTGAAGGAATTTGCCGCCAGATCATGAAAGACCCCCTAAGCCCCGCTCACTGGCGGGATTGCTGGTCGGCCATGACTGCACTGTGGACATGCCCATGCAGAAGGACCTGGCCACCGTGGCCTTCTGTGATGCAGTCCACGCAGGAGATCGACGAGAAAGTTCTAAACGGAGCCGTGGGCGCCATGATGTACCACACCATCCCCTCAACAGGGAGGATCTGGCAAATTTCAAGGCTTTGAGAGTGACCGTGCCGGTTGGCAGTAGCTATGACAACGTGTACATCAAGGCTGCTGGTGAGCTAGGAATTGCTACGTGAAACATCCCGTCCGCAGCCGTGGAAGAGACAGCCGACTCCACCATCTGCCACATCCTCAACATGTACCGGAGGAACACATGGCTGTTCCAGGCACTGTGGGAAGGCAAGCGAGTCCAGCGCGTGGAGCAGACCTGCGAGGTGGCCTCGGTAGTGGCCCGCGTTCGTGGGAAGACGCTGGGCCTCATCGGCTAGGGTCGCACGCAGCCGACTTTTGCAGTTCCAGCCACAGCCTTTGGATTCAGCGTCATATTTTATTACCCCTACTTGCAGGATGGGATCGAGCAGTCCCTGGGCGCGCAGAGGATCTACACACAGCAGGATTTGCTGTATCAGAGCCACTGCGTCTCCTTGCCCTGCAGTCTCAGCGAACATAAACACCACCTCATCAATGACTTTACCATAAAGCAGATGAGGCAGGGAACATTCATTGTGAACACAGCCCGTTGTGGCCTGGTAGATGAGAAAGCCTTAGCACAGGCCCTCAAGGAGGGCAGGTTACGAGGGGCAGCCCTCGACGTGAATGAGTCGCAGCCCTTTAGCTTTGCTCAGGTCCGTTGAAAGATGCCCCCAGTCTCATCTGCACTCCTCAAACTGCCTGGCTACAGCGAGCAGGTGTCACTGGAGATGACGGAGACAGCTGCCACCGAGATCCGCCGAGCCATCACAGGTCGCATCCCAGGAAGCTTAAGAAACTGTGTCAACAAGGAATTCTTTGTCACATCTGTGCTTTGGTGGGAAATAGACCAGCAAGCAATATATCCAGGCATCGTGGGCGTGGCTCCAGGAGGACTTCCTGCATCCATAGAAGGGATCTTCCCTGGAGACATCCCGGTGACTCACAACCTCCCGACAGTGACACATCCTTCCCAAGGGCCCTCTCCTAACCAGCCCTCAAACACGGGGACAATCGAGAGCACGCCAACGGGAAATAACAGACAATGCCGGAAGGTAATCATTCAGATACACCTGGAAACAAGAGACAGTGAAAAATAGATAAACTAAGAGAAAAAGAATCTGACGCTCTTTTTAGCTGATTCTGGACATATGCATCATTGATATTGCAGTGTTAAAACTACAAGAGCTAGAAAACTGAAGATGTTGTCTGCTTACGTAAGCTCTGAAAGACTAGGGTGTGATTTATTAACGACCAACTTCCGTTATTGTGTGTTAGGTTTTTCATCTGTGCGTCAAATCACAAAGAATAAACAGAACTTTTTCCTTTATCAGTCCCTTGGGCACAGAAAGTCCGGAACACCCCGCTCAGAATGTTGCATCAGGATTCAAACATCAAAATAAAAACCATGAAGAGGAAATCCCCATCCTGTGACTTGAGTCCCTTCAGTCTGCAGGGACTCATTACAGCTGTTTGCTAATAGGAAGATCACGTTACTAGAAAATGTGGAGTAAACTGTTTGCCTGTGGTAGACACCTGCAAGCATAGGATTGAAGACAGTACTGCCTCCTGTACAGAGAAGCATCTGTCACATCTGAACTGCATATTGAGCGAGCAAGTTGGTTGTAAGTTCAGTAAAAGCCTCCGATAATGCAAAAAAAAAAAAAAAAATTAAGTTTCACAAGCTCTTTGTAATCAAGTATATTTTCTCAGTTTCAGATCCACTGCTATTTTATTGAGTGGAAAGTCTTGCACTAAAAGGGTTCAAGGAAAATAAGATTGCATTTCATTACGTCACAGGAAACACTTTTAATGGTAACTTGTCAGATGGTCTATGAATAAACCCACTTTTTTAAACACTGATAAAGTCTTCTTTTCTTCACGTTGTGTTTTATACAAGAACACTTCAGATATATTGGATGTGACTGATTTTAACAAATTCGATTAGATTTGCATCAATTAGTTACATGTTCTATTCATAGTCTTTTGTGAATCATTGTCTTTTTGTTTAAAAAGATGGCCTGTTTTGATCCTTTGATTAGGTACATTCCCGTTTCTGTAAGAAAAGAAAAATTTTTTAAACGGTCCCAAATAGAAAAATAATGGCTATCAGAAGTACTTTTTGTTTTAGTGTAGTGTGAGTTACCGTTACTGTAGTTGTTTATTGTAAAGATGGACATTTAACATTCAGTGCAGTTTTCAATAAAATGTAATTAGAAAAGACTGCTTAATGAACAGAAACAGAACATAGACAACAAAAGAATATTAGAAGAAGTGATACATAAAGAAAATGAGATATCAATAAAAAGATTTTTAAAAACCAACAAGAATTGTGAATCTGAAGAACATAATAACTTATTAAAAATTTAATCAACAGTCACAAAAGCAGACTAATAAAGGACAAAAAATTACACAATTGATGACATTGTATTTATAAATATTGAGTGATGAAAACAAATTTTTAAAACAGAATAGAGAAAAAAGTATGGGACGTACTGCACACCATCAAGTGGACCATTATACTTACAAAAGATGTCTTACAAAAGCAATATAAGACAAAAGTAATAAAGAGGTTATTTTTAAAAGGTATTTGAGAAATCCCCAAATGACAAGATAATTAAACAAGAGGAAATGCTTCCAAAGAAAAACCTTCAACTGGAAAAATATCACTTCAGAAATAAAAAAACTAAGCCTTTCCAAAATAAATAAAATTTGAGCGTGTTACTAACCACTAGAACAGTCCTAAAGGAAATGTAAAAGAAAGTCCCTCATGTCCAAGAATGAAATTATGCTGCACAGCATCATAAAAGCACATGAAAATAGAAAGTGCTATATTAAAGATAAATATATAAACAGGTGAAGAAATCTCTACTGTCATAATGATGGTGCACAAAACTTTCAAAAAATTGCTATGGAACTTAAAAAATGAAGAACAAATCTGCATAAATGTGTGTTCATAGACAATAAATAAAGATAATATGTGATATTAATAACACAGTGGGGGTATGAAGAGGTACAACTTTGTATTCAGTTGAAATATAGTTGTTATATACTGTCATAACTTTAAGATGATTTATGAAGTTTTTATTTCTCAAGATGATTACCAAAAAATCCTGTAGAATGTATGCAAAAGCAAATGGGAAAGAAATTGAATCATGTCACTATAAAATCAACAAACAAAAATAAATCAGTAGGAGAAAAAATGATAAATAACACTTCTACAAGAAACACAGAAGACAATAACAAATAATAAAGTAACTTCATTAACTGCATTAATTACTTCAAATGTAAAAAGTTAAATACCTTAAAGAAAATTAATAAATAATTTAATGGATTAAGAACAAAGAAGATCCAGCAATGTACTCTCTACACGAGTCACTTCAGCTCTAAGGACTCAAATAAGTTGAAAGTAACAGTATAAAGAAAATATATTTTATGCAAAGAACAGCTACAATTGGAGGGTCATGATCATAATTATATTAAACAAAATATATTTTAAATAAAAAATGTGAACAAGAGACAGATTGGTATTATGTTTTTGTTTTTCTTTTTGTTTTTGGAGACAGAGTCTCATTCCGTCACCAGGCTGGAGTGCAGTGGCACGATCACGGCTCACTGCAACCTCCGCTTCCCCGGTTCAAGCGATTCTCCTACCTCAACTTCCTAAGTAGCTGGGACTACAGGCAAGCGCCACCACACCCAGCTAATTTTTGTACTTTTTAGTAGAGATGGGGTTTCACCTTGTTGCCCAGGATGGTCTCTATCTCTGGACCTCATGATTCACCCTCCTAGGCCTCTCAAAGTGCTGGGACTACAGGCATGAGCCACTGCGCCCGGCCGAGACAGATTGGTATTATGTAATGGTGAGATGGATTAACTTTCAAGGAATCTATAACAATAATTTATAAATCATATATATATATAATTTGAAAAATCTGCAAAAATATACCTTTGGGATTTTGACAAAAAATTGCATTACATTTTTATATTACTATAAATAGCACTGACATCTTTCTTTCTCTTTTTTTTTTTTTTTGGAGACAGAGTTTCTGTCTCCCACGCTGGAGGGCACTGGCACGATCTCGCGATAGGCTCACTTCAACCTCCTCCTCCCAGGTTCAACTGATTCTCGTCTTTCAAATATGTAAAACAAATATTGACAGAAGTCAAGCAAGAAATACATAGCAACACAACAATGGTGGACTTCAAGACTCCACTTTCAATAATGACTAGAATAGTCAGATGTAATATCAGTAAGAAAGACAAACCTAAACATGATAGACCTAACCAGCATTTACAGAACTCTCCAATTGAAAGGAGCAAAATCTGCAGTATTCTCAATCACACATGGTACATTCTGTTAGGATACATGTCTTATTAAATTTAAGAAAACTGAAGCCATAGAATATAAATGAAACTAGAATTTAAAAGCAAGAAAATGCGGCAAATACGTAAATAACAGGAAATTAAGCAAAATCTTTCATATAGTCTTGCTCAAGTGTCAGGTGATTTAATATTCTTAAGATGTCAGGGCCGGCACGAGGCTCATGCCTGTAATCCCAGGACTTTGGGAGGGCAAAGTAGGTGAATCACTTGAGATCAGAAGTTTGAGACTACCCTGGTGAATATGGCAAAACCCTGTCTCTACTAAAAATACAAAAGTTAGCTAGACGTGATGGTACATGAGTGTAATCCCAGCTACTCTGGTGGCTGAGACTGGAGAATTGCTTGAACCTGGGAAGCGGAGCCTGCAGTGAGCACATCTCACACCACTGCCCTTCAGCCTGAGTGACTCACTAAAACTTCATCTCCAAAATATATATATATATATATATATATATATATAGTCACTACTACTCATGATGATATAAAAATGCAATGTAATTTTTGTCAAAATCCCAATGGTATGTTTTTTTGCAGAATTTTTGTGTATAATTCCAAAGGTTGCTTAGGAAATGTGACTAGCGAAACACCCTTTAAAAAGAACAAAGAGGTATTACATTTTCTGATTTAAAATCATGATATGAAGCTACAAAAATAAAAACAATATGATATTGCCACAAAAACAGACACATAGATGATGAAACAGAATAGAGATCCCAGAAGTAAACCCTTGCATCCATGATAAAATAATCTTCCATAAGCTTTCCATGACCACACAATAGAAAAATAAGAATCTCTTTAACAAAGAATTTTCCACATTGAATATTTACAGAGAAAAAAATAGGGTTGGATGCTTCCTTTGTATCACCTATAAAAAGAAAAGTTTTTTTAGTGGATTCAATACTTAAACATAAAAACTAAAAAAATTCTTAGAAGTAAACATAGGGGAAAAGTTTATGACATAAGTCTTAAAACACTCTCCTTAAGTTTGACATCAAATTCATAAGCAACAAGGAAAAGAACAAAGACAAAAAATAGGGACTACATTAAGCTTCAACTATTCTACACATCAAATAAAACATTTAGTGGCATACAAATGTCATCTAATAAGTGGGTGAAATCTAGGCATGGTGGCTCATGCCTGTAATTCTAGAACTTTAGGAGGCCAAGGCAGAACAATCACTTGAGTCCAAAAGTTTGAGACTAGCCATGAAAACATAGCAAGATCCTGTCTTTTATAGGGTTATATATGTGCATACATACATACATACAAAAAACAAAAAAGAGTAAAAATATTTTCTAATCACATTTTTGGTAGGTGTTAATTTTCAAATTATATAAATTCCTACAACTCAACAACAAAAAAAGTTAATAACTTGATTTGAAATGGTAAATGTTTGAAATGACTTTCTCCAAAGAAGACATAGTAATGACTAGGCATTTAAAAGGATACTCGACATCTCTCTTCTAGAAAAATGCAAAGAAAAGTCACAATAATCTATCACCACAAACCTATTTTTAAAATAGTATGAAAGTTCTTTAAAAAAAATAAAATGAGATTATTACATAATCCAGCAAACCCCCTTCTGCCTATGTATTTAAAGTATACAACACATGATCTGGAAGAGATATGTGCACACCCAAATTTATTGCAGCATTATTAACACAAGCCAAAAGGCAGAAACAACCCAGATGTCCCTTGACCAATGAACAGATTAATAACAAGTGGCACATACGCAAAGTGGAATATTATTCAGTCTTTAAAAAGTCACATTATATGATAATTATTGAGAATATCATGTTAACTAAAATAGGCCAGGAACAAAGTGACAGTGTATGATTCCATTCATAATCAGGTATCTTAAGTAGACAAACTCTTAGGAAAAAAAAGTTAGAATGGTGTTTGTCAAGGGCTGAAGAGAAGGTAAAATGGGCAGTTGTCTTAAAAGGCATTTAATTTTAGTTTTGCAAGACATAGAAGTTCTACAGGTCTTTTGCATAACTATGTGAATGTACTTAACACTAACGAAATATACATTTAAAAAGAATTAAGATGGTAAATTTTACATTATGTCTTTTTACCACAATCACAATTTTTAAAAGAAAAAATACGGAGTTATAAAGCTTTCCAAAAATTATATTTGGTTCACAAAAGATTTTCTCTCACACAAAGGAAGTATAGATTTATAATTAAACACATTGTGAAATTAAGACTATTTCAATGACTATTCATCCACACAAGATAAGACAACCACTGAAAATCAGCCAAAAAATATGGAAGATAAGCCATGAGCAAAGTTGGGGACATATTTATATAGAAAAACATACACATATATAATTTAATTTTGAAAACATATGACCGATTTGTATTTTAACTAAACCCAACATTAGTTTCCTGAGTGAAATTTGGTTTTCAATTTGGGCAAATGAAGACGTTTCTGGGGTTAAATGGATTCTTTCTTCTCCGTTTCTTGATATGGACCTGTGCTGGGGATTTGTCAGCTGTTCAAGTGAGATGTACTCAGTTTTGGTTCTGTGCCAGGACTAAACCTACGATATTTCACATTTCATATATAAACCCCGATGAAGTGTTTCTAGGAGATGGCTGCCCCATAACCTTTGTTTTGCCAAATGTTTACTATGAGTTTCACCACCATCTTCTTGAACTGGTATTGTAACTAAAACTCTTCAGGAAATTCTACTTAAAACTAAAATCACGTATGTCTCAAGAAACTCCTTTCTGATTTGAAATGCCTCTGTCATGTATTCTCTGCAATCAGCATCCTCTTTCAAAGAAAGTAGAAAGGACAGATGAGGAAACTGATAGTGTTACTGCACGGGAGAAAAAGGTGAGGATACACATGGCAGAGGAAAACATGGAAGTTATTTCTACAGCACTATCTTGTAAGAGTCTGACTGCTGTGCTCCCTTGTGTATCAAATTATGTACCTTTTATGTATTGCAAGAGAAGAAAGTGCGCTGTTTACCTTGACACTGAGAGCCAATTTGGAATCTCTGTTGTGATTGCTTAGGACTGAGGATTTAATGTGCTATTTTGTGGAAATCTTAGAAGCAGAAACGGGATTTAATGATCTCAACTATCATCCATCTGAAATATCTAACGCAATTTTAAATAAAATGGCCTGCTGCCTCCACTGTTCCCTTTTTAAACCAGGAGCTGCCGTTGCTTTTAACATTTAGAAGTTGAATCTCTGAATAGTTTGTACTATTAAAATATTTTTTAAAATCCACATTGACTTGAAGTGTACAGGCAGAGTTGGAAATTATAACATCCAAAATTATAATACATACGTAAAACCCAAAATAAAATCAACTGCTGCCCTGGAACCTATTCTAAATAATCGAGACAGTAATATGGAATTGTAAAGAAAAATGAGAAAAATATTTATCATAAAATCTTGCATGCAAATTTTTTTTTCTTTTTTTGAGACAGTCTCGCTCTGTCACTCAGGCTGAAGTGCAGTGGTGAGATGTCGGCTCATTTCAACCTCCGCCTCCTGAGTTCAAACCATTCTCCTACCTCAGCCTTCAATGAGATTACAAGCACCTGCCGCCACACCAGGCTACCCTGCATGTAAACTTGCTATATCGTTTATAAACATATTTTTACATAACTGAAATATTCTACTGTGACGGTGCATTCATGAAGTTGGGGTGTCTTGAATCATTGGCAAGTCGTGTATGACAGTAACATTCTACAGAAAATGCACTATAACCATTAATAAAAGGCTCCAATAAGAGAATTTTAATGCATAAGAATTGAAAAGACACCATAAATAATTTCCATTATATTTTTAATATATTGATGCTATTCTTCCACAAAGTAAAAAGCCTGGGTTAGTTGTGGTCGCGCACACCTGTAATTCCAGCACTTTGAGAGGCAGAGGTAGCAGATTGCTTAAGCGCAAGAGTTCACAACATGTCTGGGCAGCATAGGGAGACCCTGTCTCTACAAATAATAATACTAATAAACAGCCAAGTGTGCTAATACACATTTGTGGTCCCAGCTACTCAGGAGGCTGAGGCAGGAGAATTGCCTGAGCCTGAGTGGTCAAGGCTAGAGGGAGCTGTGATTGTGCATCGCATTCTAGCCTAGGTGACACAGTGAGACCCTGTTTAAAAAAAAAAAAAAAACAACTAACAATTAGCCAGGAGTAATGGCATGCAGCTGTACTCCCAGCTACTTCAGAAGCTGAAGTTAGAAAATCATTTGACCCTAAGAGTTTGAGTCTGCAATGAGCCATAATTCAGCTACTGAACTCCAGTGTGGGTGACAGAGTAAGGCCTTGTCATCGATAGATAGATAGATAGATAGATAGATAGATAGATAGATAGATCGATAGATAGATAGATATACAGACAGATAGATAGATAGATAGAATACAGCTGGAGAAAGAGTAAATTTTTAAAAATGTAGTGTGATGTAATTTTTAAAATAAATTTTATGTGAATCACTTAGAAATTTATAGAACAGGCCGGGCGCCGTGGCTCACGCCTGTAATCCCAGCACTCTGGGAAGACGAAGTGGGCAGATCAGGGGGCTGGATATCCAGACCAAGACCATCCTGTCTAAGGCGGTGAAACCCTGTCTCTACTGAAAATACAAAAAATTAGCCGGGCGTGGTGGCGGGCACCTCTAGTCCCAGCTACTCTGGAGGCTGAGGCAGGAGAATGGCGTGAAACCGGGAGGCAGAGCTTGCAGTGAGCTGAGATCTTGCCACTTCACTCCAGCCTGTGTGAGAGAGAGACTCTGTCTCAAAAAAAAAAAAAAAAAAAGAAAGAAAGAAAGAAATTTATACAACTTAGCCAGAAGAATAAAAAACAACCTCTTAACAGTTTTTTCAAATAAAAAAAAAAGTGAGTTTGAGGAGAAGGGGATAAAGGGGACTTTCAGTTTATTACGTTTCTATTTTTTGAGTCAAGGTCTCATTTTGTTGCCCACATGGAAGCGCAGTGGTGTGATTACAGCTCACTGCAAACTTGGCCTCCCAGGCTCAAACAATCCTCCCACCTCAGCCTCCCTAGAAGCTGGGAATACAGGTGTACATCACCACAACTGGTTAATTTTTGTAGTTTTGTAGAGAGAGGGTTTTACCAGTTGCCCACACTGGTCTTGAGCTTCTGGGCTCAAGCAATTCACCTGCCTTGGGCTTCCAAAGTACTGGGATTGAGCCACTAGGCCAACCAAGGTTTTGTTTTGTTTTTGAGATGGAGTCTCACTCTGTTGCCCAGGCTAGAGTGCAGTGGCACGATCTTGGCTCACAACACCATTCTCCTCCTGGGTTCAAGTGACTCTCCTACCTCAGCCTCGTGGGTAGCTGGGATTACAGACACCCGCCACAGAGACCAGCTAATTTTTGTATTTTTTAGTAGAGATGGGGTTCCACCATGTCAGCTAGGCTGGTCTCAAATTCCTGACCTCATGATCCACCCACCTCGGCCTCACAAAGTGCTGAGATTACAGGCATGAGTCACTGCTCCCGGCCACCAGCAGAGGCTTTTACTTTATAAAGATATTTATGATGTGTTCTTTTCTTTTTACAGTATGTATTGCATGTATAATTGGAGATACAAAAAAAGGTGACTGTCACTGTTTGACAGCAAGGCAGTAATATTATCTTCATCAATATTTCACCTCATTCCTAGGAACCTGTAAGAGAAAGCCCAGACAAAACTTTAAGGCAAAGAAATTACACTTGTAAAAAGTGAGAGTACTATTGTTTTATAATAACCAATATTCCAGGTGAGGACTGGTCAGGATCTACCACTGCTCCATCTTACTTGATAACTCTCACACCTGCCAGGGTAAGAAGGAGCAGAGAGAAGGACAAATGCCAGTGAGTTTTCTCTCCCACTAAGGACCTGTTTGTCAAGTTTCCTACCATCAAGTAGAAGATGTAATAAAACTAAAACATGTACCCTTGCAGATGCTAGCAGAGAGGCACAAAATAGAAAAGGAGGTAAGCCCACACACTGTGGAAGCAGAGATCCAACTTAAGGTTCAAAATGCACCAGAAATTTGTGTAAAGTTAATAAAATTACTCAAAATCTTGGAACATTAGTTTCCTCACCTGTAAAATGGGGATCATGTGCCTACTTCATAAGTTGTTTTGAGAGTTAAATTCACAAAGTTTTTTAATAGAGCCTGCTATGGCAAGTGTTCACATTAACAAAGTAGTATCAAACTTCAAAATGTGGGAAAGGTATTTTGAATAATGTCAAGGAGGCCAAGGACAACATGCCCAGCTTCATAATCAATCCCAGCCACATTGCACTGAGGAGATCTACAGGTAACTATTCTTCTTCAACAAATCCCCTTAGATAGGAAGAGCGTGGAGTCTGACAACATGACACAAATGTGATCAGTGTACAGTGACTTAGGTAGTGGGGGGTGGAATCTGTACATATTCTCTGAATTGCAGTTACAAAGTGAGTTCCCAGGAAACAAATGGAATAGAAAAGGCAACACGAAAGATACTACCATAAAAGGGGTGAGCATAGCAGATTCACAACCACAAATCTAAGCAGGAGACTCAAATCACAAGAAGCACCTAGATCTGTGAGCAGCAGCTGTGGTGGCATCAGGTTCAACTTTCTGAGACCACCGCTGTGGGCAGTGTCTTTGCAGGCACATACTCAGCAGCAGTGCATCTGAACACAGATCTCAAGGCTCTTCTCTTCATTAATTATTAAGATGATAGATGATGGATACCCTCACGTTACCACATCCCCACTAACGCTGTGGACAAGTGAATTCAGAAACCTCCACCTAAATACACACTGAAGAGTAGGATGAGAATACTGCAGGATAGGTTAGGAATGCAGGCATTCGACCCCATATAGTCTATTTAAAATAAGAGAAGGGCCCTAGTATTTTGCTGTGGTCTCCCTATATATAGATCTTTATTTTTCTAATTTCATAAAGGCCATACGGTTTTTCTTCCATTCTTTACAAATGTGCTGATGAACCCATGTGTAATTAATCCTGAAGGGGTTAATTCCTCATAAAGTACAGTAACGTGATTCAATTGCTATGATGAGGTTTTTCAGGTTTTTTAAATAGTGTCCCATACTCATTAATCACAAGTGAAAATTATAAGAACATGTAATTTGAACAAAGTATTCTTTTCATATAGAGTAATACACAGGTTTTTACAGATTAGATGCATCATGAAAGTTGGTAACATCTGGGAACAAAAGGAACCTTCCTGAGGACATAAGGAACTTAGGGACGTCAATTATTAAGAGGCTACCTGCAAGTGGAACTTCTGGGCTTTCATTGTCTGGACAGAAAAATTTAACGGATAAGCCCCAGCATATTAAGGTACATCCCCAACGGCTGTGGGGGATCAACTTTCCATCCAAAGCAGAGATGTAAAACATGAATGACTTCAAATGCTGCCCAAGTGCTCTGCACCTTGAAAGTCATCCCCGCAAAGCTGGAGCACCACCTGTTCCCGAGGGATCAGGTCACCAACTGTGTTTTTGAGACACTCGTCAGTCAGGACTCAGTTGAGGTAGGGCTGGTGATTTCAACTGTAAAATATCTAAACCATCATCTTTAGGTAGATTCTTATGCCTGGGAATTGTGGTTTTCTCCTCTGCTGTTAGCAGATCCTGGGTAAACCAATAAATACCCTCTCTCACGAGTCAACTTCTATATCACAAGAAAGGAGCTGTAGAGGGTGACATTTTCAAGGAGGAGCCACAGCCCGCATCACCCCCTGAAAGCTCTGAAGTTGCGCACGGGTGGGCCACGCAGCAAGTGGATGTCTCAGTTCCCATAGAGTTTAGCATAGCAGACGGCTCCCTGGGCTGGAAGAGGCGCGATGCTCTGGAAACCCCCCGCGGGTGTGTATGTGAGAGGACACCGACATGCGCAGCGGGCTGTGCAGTGAGGACCAGATCCCTCCGATTTGAGAAACGGAGGTGCACTTCGCAGCGTCACATCGTCCTCACCGCCCAGCCTAGACCTGCCCCTAAAGTCCTTCTCTGGAATGCCTTGGCGAGGGGGTGGCACAGAATCAGCGTGTGGCATCGCTTAAGAAAGGATGAGGTCCACACCGCCCTGTCCCTCCCTCCAGGGCTGCGCACCACTGGGGAGGACAGACAGTGCATGCTGGGATTGTAGTTCGCAGGTCGGCGACCAATGGGCTGGAAACCGTTAAGACACCATAACTCCCTAGCTAGGGACGCGCCTCCCTATCCTTCGCTTCCATACTACACACCACCCTCAAACCCAGCGCATGCTGGGATTGTAGTCCGTTAGCCCCGCGACCAATGGGCTGGAACTACTTAAAGGACTATGACTCCCAGGATGCCTTGCGAGGTACCCGCCGTCCCGAGTCTTCCTCTACGGCTGCGCACCGCCCCCAAGCCCAAAGCATGCTGGGATTGTAGTCAGGTAGCCCTGAGACCAATGGACTGGAAACTGTTAAGAGACCATAACTCCCAGCACGCCTGGCTAAGGACGCACCTCCCTATCCTTCCCTCCAGTGCTACACACCGCCTCGAAGCCCGGTGCCTGCTGGGATTTTAGTCCGCAGGCCAGGGGCCAGTCGCTGGAAACCGTTAAGAGACCATAACTCCCAGCATGCCTGGCAAGGGACGCGCTTCTCTGTCCTTCCCTCCAGCGTTACACACTGCCCCAATCCCGGTGCATGCTGGGATTGTAGTTCGGTATCCTTGCGATCAACGTTCTGGAAACCGTTTAAGGACTATGACTCCCAGGATGCCTTGCGACGCACCCACCCTGTTGACCATCCAGGGCAGGGCACCGCCCCTAAGCCCAGAACATACTGGGATTATAGTCCGACTACCCCGACCGAAAGGCTGGGAGTGGATCTGAGACTACTCTTCCAACACTACGGGAAAAATTTCATCTTCTCCTCCGCCCCTCCTGTTTCCAGTGCAATGCCGCACTGCTGAGGGGCGCCTATCTGTTCCCAAGCTTCTTCTGCCTGCGAGGAGACAGCGTGGTCAGGGCAGGTGGTCTCACTTGTAATTGTGACACAGTCTCCCCACTTGCCAGTTGCACGACTATTTGTGCCTGAAGTTTGATTTCTGTCTGACAAGACACAGCCCGGGAGCCTCCGACAGCCTGCCCAGCATTGCCATAACGCTTGCTGTCAGGGAGCTGGGCGCTCCCAGACCTTTGCAGGGCCCCTCCCTCAGCCCCGACACTTCTCCTCACCCCTCCCCTGCCGCGCCCCTTTCGACATGCTGGAAAGTCATCTACCTTTAATAACAGTCATCTTTGCAAAAAAAAAAAAACAGGAAAAACTCTGAGAATAACTTATCTTCCATTCTATTTACTATTTATTTCCATAGTATCCATATATAGTAGCAATTAGAAATCACAGCAAGTCAAGCAAAAGCCCTGCCTTGCCTGTTTCATAAACCACGATATGGACTTGCTGTGGTTTTATTTGTATTTTGTTTTGTATTTATTGACCTTTCGGATATAAATATTTTGGTATTTGGACAGTTTTTGGAAGCATTCCGCTATTAGTTGTTGATTTACTTTTGTTCCCTATTTAATTTCTTTTGTTTCTCCCGTCTCCTCAGATTCAGTCATTCCACAGATCTCGAGAGCTCTGTTCATTTCCTTTAAACTATTTGTACTTTTTTTTTCCAGACTGGATAAGTTCTATTGCTGTGTCTTCTGTTTTAAATTTGTGGATAAACTCAAAGGATTTTTTTCATTTTCTTATCTATTAGTTTTATATATATATATAAGTTTATTTCTCTGCTGAAGTTCCACATCTGTTTGTTTATGAAGAGAATATTTTCTTTTTTCCCCAGGAACATATTCATAAAAACTGCCTTCAAATTCTTGTCTGCTGATTGCAACATCCTGGGATAGCTTCTACTGCCTGCTTTTGATATGGTGTATGGATTACATTTTTACATATCTTTGCATGTCTTATGAATTTTAAAATTGTGTACTAGAAACTATAAATGATAATTATTGAATAGAAACTCTGGATTTTGTTGTTTTACCTTGAAGACTTTTGTCTTATAAACAGGATTCACTGGGCTCGTGTCAAACCAATGCTTATCTCCCCTACAGTGGGCATAGCTGAAATCTTCATTCAGTTGTTAAACACACATATCATATATATATTATGCATAGGCGTTTTTCTATAATAATATATTTTATCCAAGTTTCATCATTGTTATTTATGAGAGTTCAACAAGCTACTCCACAGACAGTAGAAGTCAGAACCTCAGTTTTATTTGATTGTAGTATTTTATATAAATGAAATTATATAGTATGTATACTTGTACATGTATTTTATTTCTTTCCTTTTCTGTCTTCTTTCTCTCTTTCCTTTTCTGTCTTCTTTTTTCCTTCTTTCTTTCTCTCTTCTTTTTTCTTTCTTTCTTTTCCCCAGGTTGGTGTGCAGTGGCATGATCTCACTGCAATCTCTGCCTACCAGGCTTAAGATATCCTTCCACTTCAGCCTTTTGAGTCACTGGGACCGTAGCCCAGTGACCGCCATGCCCGGCTAATTGTTTTGTATTTTTGGTAGAGACAGAGTTTCACCATGTTGCCCAAGCTGGCACGTCTACTTTCTTGTATGCAACATTATATTTGTGATATTCACCCACCAGTTGCAAATAGCTATAGTCTGTTCATTTTAGAAAGTAGTTTTTACATTTTAGTAAAATATAAAAGTACATAAAATTAACCATTTTAGTATTTTTTAGTGTGCAGTTTAAAGAAATTAAATAATTCACATTGTTTTGCAACCATTTTCCACGTTCATAAGGAACTTTTTTTCAATCTTTTAAAGCTGAAACTCTGTACCCAGTAAACAACACTCCCCTCCCATTGCCCTTTGTGTAGTCCCTGGGAACTACTCTTCTACTTTGTGTTTCTAGGAACTTAACTGCTCTAAATATCCCATATGAGTGGAAACATACAATATAGCAAAAAAATCATGAGGAAGAATAATATATACCATATAACATAAGTTTATCCATTTAAAGAAAAATGCTAGCAGAGATCAGGTCATGGTGATTATAGAGAGAGGTAGGTAACCATGAAAAGGGGATTGGGTTCATTAAATTTACGACGTGATGCCTCAAGTCCCAGAGCAATGAGCTTTCTGCTCCAGTCGCAGGGCTCGTCAATGGTGTGGCTGGGACACTATTCGAGCTGCCTAACTTCCAGAGCCCATGCTTAGTACAAACTTCAATGAGCCAGGAAAGCAATTACAACAACAGGCACTTAATGGCTCTGAGATTTTATCACAGCCTGTTCTTCATGGATAGCAGCTTCAGAGAAGAGTGACAGCTGTGAGGTTCCAGAAGCCACACCTCAGGTCCCCAAGTTCCTCCCCAGCAGCTGGAGACCAGGTGCAACAGGACCTGATGCCAGCCAGGGAACTATGGCCAAAGGCTGTGTGAGGCTGGCGGCAAGAAAGGCTCCCCTCCTACCCTCTGCTCATCTGCTAGGTCTTTGCCTTTTATTCTGATTGTGCTGCTCAAGGCTTGGAACCAAGCCAGAAATTCCTCTAGAGTCTGAAGTTGATGATTTTTTCCAGCTATCTGGAACCCCTGCATCTCCTGGAGGACTTTAATCTTCTGGAGACAGAGGGAAACACAGAATGCTGACAGGGGCCTGGGTGAAAGACTTTGTAGGGGCCTTATAAAAGAAGAAGGGAGCAGGGCTGGTCTCTGGGGTGTTTCTTTTAAGGGGCTGTCACCTCTCCTCCAATAACATGCAGCCCTAACTTGTTCTCAGAGTTGAATGTAAATGGCACTTCCTCTAGGAACTTGTCGTCAACTCCACTCCCCTGACTGCACCCTGCATTAGGATAGGTCTCCTCCTTCTCTGTGTATTACTCCCTTTCAAATCTTAGATGCGGAAGACGGGACCAGGGAATGTCCTGCCCAGGCTGATTTCTGATTTCCACCTCTACCCTCCCGCAAAGTGAGGACTTCAGCTACTGCTCACCTTTCTGTTTTTCTGGGTTTTGATCACAGTTCTCTGGAAGACAGAAAGCCAAAGACCATCAGAAAGGTCCGCTGGTCCATGAGTAGTCCCCATTTCCAGCGCTTCCCAAGCTTCACCACCACCAGAGCCGCCAGGGCCAGGGAATGTGCACAAAAGAGGCCTTGCAGATCGGCAGCTTCACCACTCAGGGAGCGGGGCTGATGGCTGCTGTGGAGCCTCCATCACTCATGAGTAAAATATCCTGTTTACGGGGTGGGGAGAGCTGTGAGGCCCTCGCAAGACATTTTGGCAAGGACTAAGATCTAGGAGCTCAGTTCAAGACTCTCTTTTCCCAGGCATCAGGATCCTGGTCTCTGACCTTTCTGCTCCAGGCTCACTCACATCCACACACTTCTTCGTGGCAATGTCCAGCATCACCAGGTCAGTGAGGAAAGTCCCCGGAGAGGGCACGACACCTGCACCATCACAGTGGTAGTGGTGAGGAGCACCTGCTCTCAGGTGCCCACCCAAGTCCTGTCCCCTGAAATCTTATAAACCCCTGCCTCCTGGCCCCCTCTACCTAGGTTACCCACTTGGAGTAGCTGAGAACCCTCAGCTGCCTTTTCCCAATTCTCTATGTCTTCCCATTAGCTGGCCTCTATAGCCACCAACCTCACCGTAATTACATCCTTGGTGGGATTTTAACAAACCACAAGGTCATGCGGTCCCTGGCTCCACCTGTTTTAAAAGCCCAATGGAGCCCAGCTCTCCAAGGCCTTGCTCTGGTCTGTCTAATGAAGGTGTTTTAGGCAGTGCAGCCACAGGAGGAAAGGGCTGGAGTAGAAAGGCCCTCTGCTTTTTTGATTCGGAGGTCTCCAGCTGGGAGAAATAAGCTCTGTTCTATGAAACCCTCCTTCCCCACCACAGGCACATTCACCTTTTGCTGTCACAGCCTCATCTGGGCTCTCTGGGGCTCCACTACAGGGTAGACAACTTGTAGGTCTCCACCTGCTAGGATGAGGGACAAAGTCAATGAATATATGCTTCTTTCAGTTACGCCTCAGCCACACTAACCTTGGACATGGATAAGTGGCCTGAATCAGCTTGTCCAATGCTCTGACCACCTCCAGTGAGCTCTGACTCTAGACTCACTCTCAGGTCCAACACTCCTTGGATGTGTCATTTTGGGCATGCAGTTCGGTTTCCCTGAGCTGTTTCCTCAACTGGAAAGTGTGGTGGGAACTAACTACCTCACAAGGCCTCTTAACACCTCGGTTTCATGTGGCTGTCATGATTGCTGTCACCATCATCCCTCTCAGGATGAGCCAGACACAAGCACCCTCAGATTCTCTTTCTCCCTGAGCCCCATCATCGCGTTGTGTGGCCTGTCCAACAGGCTCATCATTCCTACATTTTCCACATAAGAAAACAGATGCCCAAAGGGGCAATGACATGCCAAGGACCCCACAAGAGAGGCCAACTCCTCCCTCAGCCTGGAGGGACTGTCCCAGCTGTCTTCACTCAACACCTCAGCATCACCACTGACCAACATTCCATCCTCTAAACTCTGTGAGTGACAATATTTCCAGCCAGGCCCTGTGGCGGTGGACGTGTTTCTGAGAATTGGGAATCTAATGTGGAGGAAAAGTTAAATATTTAATATGAACTCAATTGAACATGGGCACAAACAATGGTCACCAAGTCCTGGAACAGTTTGCATGAGCCCCTTGAGGTGTTCATCCAGCGCTGTTTCAGAGAAATCTTTCAATCCATTCCTATACATTAATGATTGAAAAAACAACAGACAATTGCAAAAACAAGTTGACCTTTTGTGTTCCTTGAGCCCAGTTGTGAAGGGCACCTTTAACTGCGCCTCATGCCAAACAACTCATTACAAAAAGAGTTAGGGTCCCAGACTGTGCCGAAGTTTCATGAGCCCTCTCTTCATCTGTACATGGACACGTGGCCGATTCTGGATCCCAGGTTGTTGCTTCCCAGTCTGGTAATGAGTCCTCCATAGTCTGGTGAGTGTAAATATACATATATATGTATATTTATATACAAATATATTTATATACATATATGTATATTTATATACATATGTACATATATATATTTTCTTTCTCTCCTTCCTATTGCAATTTGCTTATTATATTATTTGCTTTTCATGTCTGTATTGCCATACACTTGGGATAAAGGCTCTTTATCCTTAAAACTATTGTGGGTGCCTTTTCTTTTCCCCTCGTGCATTTCCCTCACAGGAGACCAGGTGATGGAATCTCGAAGTGACCTCACTTCCTTAGTTACAGACTCAAAGAAAGTTTAGAACACTGGTAACCTGGAGCCCTCGTTCTAGAGACAGCCTTGTATTTACTAAGGAGACTCTGAAGGCAGCAAGAGGTTCTCCTGCTATATCTTGAACTTCTGAGGCTCTCATCTCAGGAAGGCTTGAACTGAGAGCCTTTTTTTATGATGGAGACATTGCTCATTCCTCACCGCTGGCTCTTCTGGCCATATGGAAGGGGTTACCCTAGATAAAAAAAGGCCACCCATGGCAGGCCTACCCAGGCCAGGCCTCACCTTTGATATCATCTCGGCAGCCACACACCCCTCCTCATCACCATGTCTTGTGGGAAAGAAAGAGATAATGGGTCCTTTCTTGACAGGAGCAGACTTCCAGGTATTGGGAGGCTAAAAGCCTGTCAAATTTATACCGCAGGTTACTGATGGCAGGAGGGGAACATGAGTGCTGGGGGTCACCTTTGTCTGTTCAGACGTTTATTCTAAGGCTTCAAGCTGTCATATTGTTTTCTCCCTGGCTGGAGGTCTACACAAATGCGCCTATGTGCCTGATCCGGGGAGTAGATTTTCTAACTGGAATTTCCCCTGTGGGGAAAGCCAGGATGCCATTGATGCCGCTTGGCCAGTCTTCCAGGCACTCTCTTTGCAGAACTCTATGCAGGAGATCCCTGAGGAGCTGTTTGATGAGTGCAACTACTCCATCTCATTGAACAAAAGGCAGGCGCACCATGCCGACAACCATGGCCCGTGCTGGTCTGGAGGCAAGTTGGGCACAGAGAGCTCTCCAAATGGAAAAGACCAGGGAAGCCCAGAACCCTGACCCAAATGTGAGGATTCCCCAGAAACTGTTTTAGGGCTTTCTCAATTAAGGACCCACAGTTCCTTCCCAGAGGAATCTGGCCTCCATTAGTCCATAATGGCAACTTAGATGCACAGTCACCGGTCATAAGTTTGCAGGAATGTCAAGAGAAACACTTTTGTGTTGTTTTTACTTTACATTAGGTTGTGAGTATCTTTTCATGTTGCTATTATTTTTATTGTTATATCTACCCACCCCAGATATTTCCTGTAGCAGGCAGCTTCGCTGCCTTGCCAGACCTTGTCTAAGTCTTATAATTTCACAGTCTTACTAGAGAGAGGTTTTACCCAAAAAGTGGGAGTTATGCAAAAGGGTCTTAGCTGACTCTGTACATGTGTCTCACAGGGCCCACCTCTATATCTCCATCAGGACAGGAGCTGTGCCCTCATATGTCTTCATAAGATTCCATAAGTGGGGCCTTTCCCTCAGTAATTTAGCCTTTTAATACTGGTGGAGCCTGACATAATAAATTCTATTTCCATTTCAGCCATGCTACTGGGAATACATTTTTTTTCTTTTTTTGAGACGGAGTCTCGCTCTGTCGCCCAGGTTGGAGTGCAGTGGCGCAGTCTCGGCTCACTGCACTCTGCCTCCTGGGTTCACGCCATTCTCCTGCTTCAGCCTCCTGAGTAGCTGGGACTACAGGCGCCTGTCACCATGCCCGGCTAATTTTGTGTGTGTGAGCGTGTTTATTTTTTAGTAGAGACAGAGTTTCACCGTGTTGCTAGGATGGTCTCGATCTCCTGACCTCGTGATCCACTCGCCTCGGCCTCCCAAATTGCTGGGATTACAGGTGTAAGCCACCGTGCCCGGCCGCTACACGGAACATCTTATCTGTGTCCTAATACGCTGTAATGGTTTGCTATGACTTCCATAATACAGTAACACAGGCTGAAGTTCTTTAACAACAGAAATTGAATTTCTCACAATTCTGGAAGTTAGAAATCCAACCTCAAGCTACTGGCTGGGTGGTTTCTCTGAGGTCTCCATCTTTGGCTTGTAGATGATCATCTTCTATCTCTGTGTTCACAAGATCTTCTCTTGTGCTTTTCCATCCTTCCCGTCTCTTCTAATAAGGGCTCCAGTCATCTGGAATTAGGATGCCCCCCAATTGATTCACTTAAACTTACCTACATTTGCAGAGGCTATATGTTCAAATATAGTCACGTTCTGAGGCACTAGGTGTTAGGACATGAACATATAATTTTTAAGAAGGGAATGCAATCTAGCTCACAACATTTATTAATCCCTTGTAGATTATAGTCTACCAGGAAAATGATTACTCAGTGAAAGAGTAGGAAAGTGTAAAGTTTTAATAGGTAAAGCTGGAATATATTCCAAAAGGGTTGTGAAAGGTATACTGCAAATAGTAATTTCTGAATTTATCTGCTTTTATGTATCCAGACCCCCTTGGATGTTAACATTCTTTTAATTTTTTTGTCAATCTGCTATCTATGTGGCAAAAAATTATTTTTTCTATTTCAGTTTTTCAACTGATATATTTGAGTTACCTTTCAGTTGGTTTATACCTATTTGGGTTTTCTGTTCCCTCAGTTAACCTGCTCAATTCCTTGGCCCTCTGAGGGGTTTTTCTCACCTTGGAGTCCCTGAGCACTGAAACTTTTGCCAGGTGTGGGGTTGCTGTAGTTGTTTCTCAAGACTCCTTTTAAGGTTTCAAAAGACCCAGTTAGGTTGCTTTAAGTCAAAAGAGTTGTCTTAGGGTATCTTGTCCTGTGCCCTGTCTCTAAAATAGAAAGAAAGTGAGGCTTCCCCATGCCCTTTCCTCCATGTCAGGGACAGACATAGAGCCTCAGGTAGCTTAAAGGGAATTTCATGCAACCCTCACTGTGGAAGATTCTCATTCTTATTTGTGTTTTTCTGAGCAGCCATTTGACATCACAAAGCCTTGTTTTCTCATTTGTAGACTGAGAATTTTTTTGAGAATTCTCTCGGATAATGCTCTTCATAAAGATTATTAATACAAGTGGATGATGTTGTCTTATGGCTGATATGATATCGTGAAGGCCTTGAATGTATTCATGGATTAATTAATCTCTACCTCCACATTAAATTTGATATCAGAGGCCTAAAACCTTTTTCACCATAAACACCCATGTCTTCCACATGCCCAAGTCTCTGAAGGATGGAGATTTCCTGGTCTGAGCTCCACATCCCAAGCCTCTGGTGTTTCATGGTCTTGCCATGAAAGGTCTTGTCCCCTCCCCAGGAGGAAATGAGCCTATTCTGAACCTAGAGGTGTGAATGATGCCAAAGCGCCAAACCAGGCACAACAGAGAAGCTGATGAAGTCCCTGACAGCAGCCTTCCAGGGTCAAACTCTCTTCTTCTTTATCATTTTTCTCAACTTTTACCAGGACTTCCCCACCACTGTATAGTTCCTGGACCAGCTGTCTAGTAGTAGAGCATATGTCTTCTCCAAGGCACAGTGGTGACTCTGCCAGCTACTAACTGTGTCTTAGGATACCAGTGCATCTTTATCAGCCTCAATTTGCATCTCTATAGAGACTTGTAAAATGAACCTCTGTTCTGCATGAGAGACGTGCAAGGGGAGAAGAAAACACACAAAAAAACCTTTAAGGGTAAACAAGCTTTATCTCACGTAAATGGCAGTGCAGCTATAATAAGCAAATTGCAATGGGAAGGGGAGAAGGGAAACACATATACATATTTATGTTCACCAGACTGCAGAGGATTCATTACCAGACCGGGAAGCAATAGCCTCGACTCCAGAGTAGGTCACCCGTCCGTGTACAGACAAGAAGAGGTCTTATGAACTTTCGGCGTGGCCTACGGCCCTAGCTCTTTTTGTAATGAGTTGTTTGGCATGAGGCCCAGTCACGAGGGCTCTTCACAACTGGGCTCAAGGAACATGAAAAAGTTAACTTGTTTTTGCAATTGTCTGTTGTTTTTCAGTAACTAACATATATGAATAGATTGAAATAGATATTTCTCCAAAACAGTCCTGGACGAATGCTTCAAGGGGCTCATGTAACCTGTTCTAGGACTTAGTGACCATTGCTTTTGCCCATGTTCAATTGAGTTGAAATTTAATATTCAACTTTCCCCTACAACCTTATATGGTTTTTGTGGGAAATGAATGGCATAAAACATGAAAAGTGCATCCCTAATGCTTGGTTTTGTGGAAAGGCTGCTGGGGCATCCTCTGATTGTTCTTATTTATTACTTTTTTCTCTTTTTTCTCTTCTTTCACCCCAGAAGGTCTTTCATGTCACAATCACTCATGTCCCTCTACCGTTGGAAAAGCATATAGAAAACAAACCTGTTCTTACATTTGTAAAGGGCACTTGAGCTTCCTGTTAGCTGGACTTTGTCTTTGAAACATAGAGATCCTGTGAGAAAGAGGCACCAGGCACACTCAGACATAGCTAAATAGGTTGTATTTAGGGTTTATTTATTCATCACATATATAAAACGCACTTTTCCAGACACTTGGCATAATTCAGGGAAGACAGCAGATGACAGTTCCTGGGCTACAATTTACTTTAGGGAGTCAGACACTCAGAGTGGACATCATAAACAGGTCATGTTCACAGAACTTGAGATCTGATGTTGTCATGCTCTCCTCTAGGAATGGATGCACCTCTCAGCTTCTGATCAGAACCGCAGACCCAGGATCACGCATAATATTTAAATAGACGAAGAAATCTTTTCCCCAAAGAGTAACATCGCTTTATGATAAAAACTCTCAACAAATTATGTGTAAAATAAATTCATTCAAAGCATTAAAGGCCAAGTATTACAAATGAATAGCTGGGCGGGCAGATCTGCCATAAGGCGAGGGCATCCGCTTCCCTAGATACATATCCAGGGGCACAGAGAATGAGCAGATCCAGGGTTGTTCTTCACCTGGGGTCCTCTTCAGGTCGGTTTCAAGAGGACAGGACTGGGGTTCTGCATCCACTTCTGGGGAGAGCTGGAAGTAAAATGAGCTATGCTCCACCTCAGCCTAATGTAGACAATGGCTACAGAAAAGACTGTTTTCTTCCTCATAACTAGGGGTGCTCGAAGTGGGTAACCTCGATTGTTTCACATACTCATAAGTGTCGGCCAGCCTTGATTCTTCGTTGGTGAATTAAGACTCTTTGCTCTGAGACTCTGCAAAAATGCTTCTACTCCCTAGAGGCCCTTCAAATCAGAGAGGCATGGCCACTCCAGAGGCACTTTGGGTAGATAAAGATGGGATAGAGCTAAATGTGCCAGAGCACTGGACCCTGAATCTGAAGTCACAGGAAAATGCCAGTTCCTGTTGGGTTTTTGAGCTCCTCATTTGAAAGTCATATTAAATAATTTCCCTGGATAAGGGGAGGATGCCTCACAAATGGTGGAGGCAAAGAGAGGGCAATGGAGGATTCCAAGGTCACTCATTGTACTTGGAGGCTTCAGATTCTGCTACTTTGTCCCCTGGAACTCTAAAGAGTCAGTGTCTTGAGGACACAAAACTATGGTACCTGATTTGTTCTATAATGTTCCTGCCTGGGGCCGCAGTCTTAGTGATGGCCTTGAGGTGGTTACAGCCTGCTGTGTTTCTGGTGCCTATTGAGCTTTGGTGGAGCAGCTGGAGCAAGTAAGAGTCACACACCTCGTGTTATTATCAACGATTTCCACAATGCCCACTTAGCCAGTCTTTATTTCCTTGCACTCATCCTTTGCCGGCTACCCTGGTGGGCCCAACATGTGGCACAGAAAATGGTTACATCATGCCTGCATGCCCCTCCGAGGACAGAACAATCTGAAGACAGCTCGACAAAAGCACTAAAGCAAGTATATATAAAAGAAAAGAGTAAGGACTATTATATAAAGTAGAATGTTGAGAAGAAGAGCTGCAAAGTCATTGCATGGGGGGACCCAGAGGCCTCACTGAGGTGATCTTTAATCCATGATGAGAATGACAACAGGGAGGCATCTCTGCACAAGAATGTGTCAGCGAGAAGCCACCCTTGGTGAAGAGTCTTACAGATGTGAGTTTGGCAGAGATTAGAAAGGGACTAATTTGGTACAGACAGCCTGAGGAAGAGGTGAGCAGAGTCATGGAGAATCCTGGGGCTTGGGAGATGAGGCTACATATCTGCTCCTTTCTGACAACATTGCCCTAAAACTTAGCACATTTCAATAGTATATAGTATCTCACAATTTGTGTCGACCAGAATCTGGACACAGTTTAGTTTGCTGCCTCTGCCTTCAAGTCTCTTATGAGATTGGGGCTGTGGTCCCAACTGAACGTGGACCGGGAAAGCATCAGCCTTTAAGCTCATGCTTGTGAAAATTGGCAGGGTTAAGTGTACACTGAGAGCATGACATTACTTCTGTCTATTGGCCTGAGCATTCCCTCAGTTCTTTGTTATGTGCGTCTGTACATAGAGCATCTCATAGCATTGGAGCTTGCTTCCTGCATTTGGGGAATACAGTTGAGAGACAGAATTAGGCAAACAGGTTCACACAAAAAGAGACAGAAAGAAAGGGAAAGACTGAGGAAGCAAACAGGAAAAACCCAGTAGGAGGAATAATGACAGCTTAAAAAAAAATCTTGAGAGTTACAATAATTTGTATTAAAATTGTAACCCCCAGTGTAATGCTATAAGGAGATAGGTTGTAATTAACTCCTGAGGTTGGGGCCATCATGATTGAGATTACTGGCTTTACACAAGAAAACCCAGAGGGATGTCTGTCTCCTTCTACCAAATGAGAATAAAATTTGATGTCTGCAGTCTGAAATTCAGAAGAGTCATCACCAGAGCTCAACCATGCTGATACCCTGATCTCAAATTTCCAACCTCTAGAAGTGTGAGAAATTAAATCCTATTGTCTACAAGCTGTCTAGTTCATGGTTCTTTGGTATAGCAGCCTGAACTAATACAAAAGTCATACACCATTCTGTGTTGCATTAGACAGAAGCTGAATTTGTGCCTCCAAACTGTTAAAAAAAAGACTTTAAAAATTGGATATTTAGAATGAAAGATAAGAAACAGCTTGTTGAAACACTTAAATTTCCTCTGCTTATAAGATTTTAAAAAGTTTGCTGAAATAGGCTGTAATCAGTATGTCCAACTGAAGTCCATGGAGAATGAGTTTGCTGATGTTAGAGCCCAAATTTCCAATGCATGTTTCGTACTAACTCTCCCTGAATATTCATGTAACCTGTGAGGAAGCAAGAGGAGATGACTGTGCATGTCTCATGACTTTCCATATTGCTACTTTCCTTCCAGCAATCCCCTCCTAATCCAGAGCTCACTTCTTAAGCATTTTTTAATCAACACCTTAAAGCCTGTATAAGAAAACTGATTTGAGCTGGGCTCCTATCTCCTGTTGGCCAACCTACAACAAGATGCCATTTTTCTCAAAACCCAAGTGCCATACTACTGGCATCAAGCAGTAGGCCATTTTTTTCAATAACAATCTGAGTCACTAACCACCTAGTGCTGGGAAACTTTGTGAAGGCTTTCCCCAACATAGGTGAGATAAGGCACATGGATATAATTCTATACATAATAAGAAGGCCCTAGAAAGTTTAATTCCTGTATTAGTCCATTCTCATACTGCAATGATGGAATATCTGAGACTGGATAATTTATGAAGAAAAGAGGTTTAATTGACTCACAGTTCCACAAGATTGGGTGGGGGAGCCTCAGAAAACTTCCAATTATGGTGACCCACAAGTGAAGTGAGTGAGAACAGGGGATATACCAGGTACTTATGAAACCATCAGATCTCGTGAGAACTCACTAACTATCTCAAGAACAGCAGGAGGAAAACCCGTCCCCATAATACAGTCAAATCCCCTCAAGTTTCACCCTTAACAGCATGGGGTCATAATAAAAAATGAGGTTTGGGTGGGGACACAGAGCTAAACCAGATCAATGCCAGAGGATGATATCTACATTTAATTTCAACCTCGTTTTGCAGCAGAATGAAACTGAAGCCCAGTGGAGAAGTGAGTGTCTCAAGATCACACTGCTAGACCCCGGGCCTACTTGAATTGTGGCCCATGCTACCTCCAACCTATTATCCTAATGCTTCCATCTCTAAGTGTGCGCATTATTTACAGGTGAAACCACACCACTATTTTTACATTTTATCTTATATACACCTGATACATTCCCTAGGAAGTAGATAAGATTATCCCCACTGTGCACGCTAGGAGGCCGGGGAAGCCTCAAATACAGAGTGACTTTTATCGGGTCCCAGAGATGGTAAGAAAAACAAGGTTACGTTCCAGCTGTCTCTTATATCCTGGAACCCAGGCTGCATTTAGGTCTTTCCAGGGAATTAAGGGGAAGTTGTGTTTGCATAATTGTGTACAAATAAAGAGTTGACATGGAAGAGGAGACTGAGCAATTAGTAGCATAGTGGGGCCTTTGGGTAGGTCCTATAGAAAGAAAGGGCCCAGTGGATGGAACCCTTGAAGAGTTTAACACACTTTCCTGGTGACAGAACCCCACAGCAGTTAAGAAACCAGGAACACACATTCTTGACACAGCTCTGTATCCACCTCTGTTGATGAGAGATGCTCAAGAGATTGAGATGTCCTTTCGTGGTGCCCTGAGATTTCTGAGTTCTAGCCTTACAAAGGCTCAATGTAAAAGTCTTATCTGATAACACAGATATCAACTCAGCCCTCATCCCTGATACCCCTGGCCACTGGGCGGGTGCACCTACAGATAACACAGGGCAGCCCAGGACAGGTCCATTCAGGCCAGGCCTCTCTCATAATCTCATCTGGGCAGCCCCATGCCACTTCTTAGTACCAAGAGTTGCAGGATAGAGAAAAGGGAGGGCACTCTCCTTGGGCACAAGCAGATTGTCAGGAGTTGGAACTCTTGTGTGTCTGTTATGTTCATATTCAGGCCATAGCTGGCAGAATAAAAAGAAGAGAATTGGGGACTGAGTCTGTGTACTCAGATGTGAATAGCAAGACTCTAACCTGTTCTTTGGTTTCCTTCCTTGCTGGAGACTTATTTATTTATTTATACTTTAAGTTCTGGGATACATGTGCAGAATGTGCAGGTTTGTTACATAGGTTTACATTGCCATGGTGGTTTGCTGCACCTATCAAACTGTCAGCTAGGTTGTAAGCCCCAAATATATTAGGTACTTGTCCTAATGCTCCCCTTCACCTTGCCTTCCACCCTCCTGACAGGCCCCGATGTGTGATGTCCCCTCCCTGTGTCCACGTGTTTTCATTGTTCAACATTCACTTATGAGTGAGAACATATGGTGTTTGGTTTTCTGTTCCTATGTTAGTGTGCTGAGAATGATGGCTTCCAGCTTCTTCCATATCCCTGCCATCTGAGGTCTCTATTCTGTTCCATCGGTCTATATATCTGTTTTGGTAACAGTATGAATTCCTCTCTTCCTATTTGCATACCCTTTATTTATTTCTCTTCCCTGAATACCCTGGCCAGAACTTCCAATACTGTGTTGAATAGGAGTGCTGAGAGAGGTCATCCTTGTCTTGTGCTGGTTTTTAAAGGGAAAGCTTCCAGCATTTGCATAGTAAATATGATATTGGCTAGGGGTTTGTCATAAACAGCTCTCATTATTTTGAGATTTGTTGCATCAATACGTAGTTTATTTAGAGGCTTTAACGTAAAGGGATATTAAATTTTATCAAAGGCCTTTTCTGCCTCTGTTGAGACAATCCTGTGGTTTCTGTCATTGGTTCTGTTTATGTGATGGATTACATTTATTGATTTGCATAGGTTGAACTAGCCTTGAATCCCAGGGATGAAGCCGACATGATCCTGGTGGATAATATTTTCGATGTGCTGCTGGATTCGGTTTGCCAGTATTTTATTGAGGATTTTTCCATCGATTTTCTTCAGGGATATTGGCCTGAAAATTTTGTTTTGGTTGTGTCTTTGCCAGATTTTAGTATCAGAATGATGCTGACCTCATAAAATGAATTAGGGAGGAGTCCCTCCTTTGCAATTGCTTGGAATAGTTTAAGAAGGAATGGTGCCAGCTGCTATTTACACTTCTGCTAGAATTCGGCTGTGAATCCATCTGGTTCAGAGTGTTTTTTTATTGGTAGGCTATTAATTACTGCCTCAATTTCAGAAATTGTCATTGGTCTATTCAGGGATTCAACTTCTTCCTGGTTTAGTCTTGGGAAAGTGTATGTGTCCAGAAATTTATCCACTTCTTGTATATTTTCTAATTTATTTGTGTAGAGGTGTTTATAGTAGTCTCTCATGGTAGTTTTTATTTCTGTGGAATCAGTGGTGATATCCCATTTATCATTTTTTAATGTGTCTATTTCATCCTTTCCTCTTTTCTTCTTTATTAGTCTAGCTAGTGGTCCATCTATTTTGTTAATCTTTTCAAAAAACCAGCTTCTGGAGTCATTGATTTTGAACAGTTTTTCGTCTCTATCTCCTTCAGTTCTGCTCTGATATTAGTTGTTTCTTTTCTTCAGCTAGTTTTTGAATTTGTTTCCTCTTGATTCTCTAGTTATTTTAATTATGATGTTAGGGTGTTGATTTTAGATCATTCCAGCTTTCTGTTGTGGGCATTTAGTGCTAGCATATACCCTCTTAAAACTCCTTTAACTCTGTCCCAGAGATTCTGGTATATTATCCCTTTGTTCACATTGGTTTCATAAAACTTAAATTCTACCTTAATTTTGTCATTTACTCAGCAGTCATTCAGGAGCAGGTTGTTCAATTTCCTAGTATTTATGTGGTTTTGAGTGAGTTTCTTAATCCTGAGTTCTGATTTGATTGCACTGTGGTCTGAGATACAGTTTGTTATGATTTCCGTTCTTCTGCATTTGTTAAGGAGTGTTTTACTTCCAATTATGTGGTCAATTTTAGAATATCTGCTATGTGGCACGGAGAAGAATGTATATTCTGTTTCTCTGGGGTGGAGAGTTCTGTAGTTGTCTATTAGGTCCGCTTGGTCCAGAGCTGATTTCAAATCCTGAATATCCTTGTTAGTTTTCTGTCTCACTGATCTGTCTAATATTGGCAGTGTGCTGTTAAAGCCACCTAGTATTATTGTGTGGGAGTCTAAGTGTCTTTATAGGTCTCTAAGAACTTGATTTATGAATCTCGGTGCTCCTCTATTGGGTAGGTATATATTTAGGATAGTTAGCTCTTCTTGTTGCATTGATCCCTTTACCTTTATGTAATGCCCTTCTTTGTCTTTTTTCATTTTGGTTTAAAGTCTGTTTTATAAGAAAGTAGGATTGAAACCTTGCTTTTTTTTTTTTTTTTTGCTTTTTTTGCTTTCCATTGGCCATTTCTCCTTCCCTTTATTTTGAGCCTATGTATGTCTTTGCATGTGAGATGGTTCTCCTGAATATAGCACACCAAAAGTTGTAGACTGTTTAACCAATTTGCCAGTCTGTGTCTTTTAATTGAGGCATTTAGCCCATTTACATTTACGGTTAATATTTTTATGTGTGAATTTGATCCTGTCATCATGATGCTAGCTGGTTATTTTGCACATTCGTTGATGCAGTTTTTTCATACTATCGATCGGTCTTTATATTTTGTTGTGTTTTTGCAGTGGTGTACCAGATTTTCCTTTCCATATTTAGTGCTTCCTTCAGCAGCTTTTGTAAGGCATGCCTGGTGGTGACATAATCCGTCAGCATTTGCTTGTCTGTGAAGGATTTTATTTCTCCTTTGCTTTTGAAGATTAGTTTGGCTGGATATGAAATTCTGGGTTGAAAATTCTTTAATTTAAGAATGTTGAATATTGGCCCCCACTCTCTTCTGGCTTGTAGGGTTTCTGCAGAGAGATCTGCTGTTAGTCAGATGGGCCTCCATTTGTAGGTAACCTGACCTCTCTCTCTGTCTGTCTTTAACATCATTTCCTTGATTTCAACCTTGGAGAGTCTGGCGATTATGTCTCTTGGAGTTGCTCTTCTCGAGGAGTATCTTAGTGATGTTCTCTGTATTTCCTGAATTTGAAAGTTGGCCTGTCTTGCTAGGTTGATGAAGTTCTCCTGGATAATATCCTGAAGTTTGTTTTCTAGCTTGGTTCCATTCTCCCCATCAATTTGAGGTATACCAATCAATAGTAGGTTTGGTCTTTTCACATATTCCCATATATCTTAAAGGCGTTATTTAGTTCCATCAGGCCATTTATGTTTCTCTCAAAGCTGTTTATTCTAGTTAGCAGTTCCTGTAACCTTTTATCAAGATTCTTAGCTTGTTTGCATTGGGTTAGAACATGCTTCTTTAGCTCAGAGGAGTTCGTTACTACCCACCTTCCGAAGCCTACTTCTGTCAATTCTTCAATCTCATTCTCCATCCAGTTTTGTGCCATTGCTGGAGAGGTGTTGTGATCATTTGGAGGAGCAGAGGCATACTGGTTTCCGGAATTTTTGGCATTTTTGTGCTCGTTTTTCCTCATCTTCATGGGTTTCTCTACCTTCAATCTTTGAGGCTGATGACCTTTGGATGGGGGTTTTTTGGGGGGGGTCCTTTCTGTTGGTGTTGATGTTGCTTTCTGTTTGTTAGTTTTTCTTCTAACAGTAAGGTTCTTCTGCAGGCCCAGTGCAGTTTGCTGGAGTTCCAATCCAGACCCTGTTCTCCTGGGTATCACCATTGAAGGCTGCAGAACAGCAAAGATTGCTGCCTTCTCCTTCCTCTGGAAGCTTCATCCCAGGAGGAAGCCCGCCCAATGCCAGCTGGAGCTCTTTTGTGAGGTGTCTGTCAACCCCTGTTAGGAGGTTTCTCCCAGTCAGGAGTCACGGGGAACTCACTTGAGAAGACAGTCTGTCTCTTAGCAGAGCTTGTGCACTGTGCTGGCAGAATCCCTCTAGTCAAGATCAGCTGCTCTCTTCAGAGCCGACAGGTAGGAATGATGAAATCCACTGAAGCCGCACCCACAGGCGCCCTGGAGGTTTTGTGTGTAAGTCTCTGACTAGGGCTGTTACCTTTCCTTCAAATATGCCCTGCCCAGTGAGGAGGAGTCTAAAGAAGCAGTCTGCCACAGCCACTTAGTTGCACCCAACCCAGACCTCCCAGCCTCCTTGGCACTGTCAGGGGAAAACTGTCTACTAAAGCCTCAGTAATGATGGACTCCACTCCCCCACACCGAGCTCAATTGTCCCAGGTCAACTTCAGACTGCCGTGCTGGCAGCGAGAATTTCAGAATGAGGAACGCATTAGCTGTTTGTGATTTTCATGTCTGTTGCAGGGATTTGATCCATTGCTAGTGCTGGATTTGGAGTCTGAAAAAACAGATTTATCTTACTGAACTCACTTGAAGATGTACTCTGCTGTTTAGTTAAATTGCAGCAGGAGAAAATGTCTCTTTGCAGATCTATTTTTATCTCACTTGCTTTTAGAGACGAGATGGTCTCTGGCACAGTAATTCAACTTAATCTATGTCAAAAACATAAATAGCTTGAAAATACTAAAAAAAAAATTATGAATGGTGGAATGCATTCTATGTGTTTTCAAATTACTTCTATGATATAAAATAAATAACATAATGTTTTGCCTTGGATTTCTAACCTCAGCCCTCAGCCATTTTCCCAAACTATTTTTTTTTTTTTTTTTTTGAGGCAGAGTCTTGCTCTGTCGCCCAGGCTGGAGTGCAGTGGTGTGATCTTGGCTCACTGCAAGCCCCACGTTCCGTATTCACGCCATTCTCCTGCCTCAGCCTCCCAAGTAGCTGGGAGTACAGGCACCCGCCACCACGCCCAACTAATTTTTTGTATTTTTAGTAGAGACGGGGTTTCACTGTGTTAGCCAGGGTGGTCTTGATCTCCTGACCTCATGATTCACCCGTCCCAGCGTCCCAAAGTGCTGGGATTACAGGAGTGAGCCACCGTGCACTGCCCCATTTTCCCAAACTATTAAAAGACCTTGCAAGGTGGTTCAGAAGCATTTTTCAGAGGAGATTATTCCTAATGGTAAAGGATAATAACAGATGGATAAAAATCTCAAATAAATTATGCCTCTATTTGCAGAAGTGTCACTCTCCAGAGCCTTCAAGATCCAGAGAAGTTCCATGAGGTAGTGTAGTTTATGGACATTTAGCAGATTTGGTCCTGACTGCTGTCTCAGCCTCTTAATAGCTGTGCAGCTATAGACAATTTACTGGACTTAGAACAGTTATATAAACCTGGGCTGCAAGAAAACGCGTAACACTGATTGCAAGAATGGCAACCACTTCTCATTCCTCTGTGATCTGGGGCCTCTGCAATGTACACTTGCGGCTGCTTCCATGGAGGGAAAGATTTTCTTTTCCCAAGTCTCGGATCTGGCTGGCCTTATTTGCTCTGCCTCTTTCATACTTTTTGTTCTAATAAAATAATTGACATGTTTAGCGTCTCATCCCAGCCTTTATCTTGTTAAAATTATATCTTATAAAATGTCATCTCTCTTTACTATATTTGGTTATATTCATTCTATTCAATATTCAGGTTTACTAATCTTTTTATCACTGTTTAATTTAGTGGTTAACCTATACATTGTCTTTTTTTATTCTTTACATTCTACCGGGCTGTGATTCAAATATGCTAGTTTAATATGGAAAATGGTGGCCTAGTTTTTCTTCAGAAATGTGTTTTTATTTCCATGTGTTCTTCAGTTTTTAACTTGGTTCCAATATTTGGGAAATATCACATTTGAGATGTCTGTAGTCATGTTATTTCTGTGCTTCTTCCATTTTCCCTTGGAGAAAGGTGGACAGCACACAGACTTGACATCCTTGTGATCAATCAGTATCAGAAGGGACCACTTTTTTTCAGTTTGATTACTTCTCTGGCTTATTCTCTTGATTTACTTTACCTTTCATCAAGTGCTTACATATTTTTAAACTGTATTCAACATTTTTATGGTTCCTGTAACTTCTTGAGAACTTTTACTTGTCTACACTAAAATATTTAAAAATATGTAGCCTTTTCTTCTGAAAGCACAAATATCCACTGTGTACACATGAATAGAATATTTCATAGGCATTGGACAACATACTACCGCATCCTATGAGATATTCCGTTTCTTCATTCAAAACATCTCTCTCAAATATGTAGTAATAGTGACTTGTAAAGGGTAGTTCTTTTGATACTTAAAATTTTGTTTTATGTGCCTTTTTCAAAATATATACTTAACTACATTGAACAGAACTGACCTAGATACAAAGAGAACTACTGTTTTTGTAAAATATTAAGTTCATAGAATGACTTATCTTATTTCAAGTCTTTTGACTCTAGTCACTGTGCTTCCTTTGAGTATGTCCTTGACCTCACAAAAATAATTTGTGGAATCTTCTGTTTATTTTATAAATTAATTTAAAGAAACAAAATTTGTGTATGGCTAAATATTACTTGTTGAGTACAATTTAGAATTTCTACTGTCATTTTAGTGTCCTAGAAGATATGACGTGTTGAATTTCTGCTCTCATAAAGTGAAGGATATTCCTAGGCCTAAAGCCTTGCCATTTATTTTCCCCCTCTGTCATACAGTGTGTATCTTTGCTTCACTGCTGAAAAATTTTATTAATTTTTCTCTCTTGCTAGTAGTAAAACTTTCTAATAAAGTTATTTATCATTCCTTGTGTTTATTTAGTTACTGTATGTTAAACATTTGATTTCTGATGGTCTTAATGTCATTTAACATAATTGTAAATATTTCAATTGTCATTATTAACAAATTTCTGTATTATATGTTTTAGACTCTTAGCTATTAAGTATATGTGGGTAAATGACTTAGAATAGTTTCTAAAACATTGTAGGGGCTACTAAGTACTAATCACCCTGATTCATTAAACTTTTATTCGTTATTTTTATTTACTAAATTATTTTGTAATGTTATTTAAATTTATTCTTTTCTTTTCTAAATATTTGTGAAAAAGAGGGGGTAGGCTAATGTGTCTTTTTGATACAACTTCATGTCAAATGGTATGCTTCATTGTTTTCTTTTAGATGTAATAGCTTTTTTGGTTCAGGCAATACATGTAAGTATGAAGTATAAAAATTATAGTGTCAATCCTTAAGCAGAGGAAAAACTTGGATATTTATTGATTGTCACAAAGCTACGTTATCCCACACAATACATAAAACTTTCACAAAACTACATTATCCCACATAACAGGCATGCCAGCTGCCTAGATCTGGAAACATGGATTGTTACAAATTAGAAGTAAATAACTTGATAAGCCCAATTTAACAAATGAAGCTCAAGAAGTGGAAGATATGAGACCTATAATAAAAGATTAAATTATTTTAAAAATCTTACCACAAAGAAAAATCAGAGTCAAATATTTTAACTGTTAAACTATACAAAACATTTAATAAAAATACCAATCCTTTACAAATACACACCATACATAGATAAGAGATAAACAACCCCTAATTACTTTATAAGGCCAATATTACTATACCAAAGCCAGACAAACCCATCATGTGTTAGGAATAATATGGATACATACGGCTGATAAATAAAGACACATAATTCTCAAAAAGTACTAGTAAATTAAATACAGAAACACATAAAAGTAGTTATACACCATGGCCAAGTACAATCTTTTTACAAATGAAATGGATTAATATCTAAAAACCAAAAATTTAATACACAACATTGATAAACTGAAGAACATAAAATGATCCTTTCAATAGACACAGAAAAGCTTGTGATACAAACAACACTGATTCATTATGAAATCCTTAAATACTAGGAAGAAAAAACTTACTAGAACTACTAAAAAGGATTCATAAAAATTTCCCACTAATATTACACTTGCTAATGAAACACTAGGCGCTTTGCCTCACAGTCTGGGAAACAGATAAACATGGCTACTTTTGCTACTCTACTAAATTGAACTAAAGGTGTTAGGCAGAGAAATTATATAATAAAAACAGATAAAACAATTCTAAATTTATAAAATAAACTCTTTTATTGTAAATGGCATCAACTTATATGCAAGAATTTTTGAAGAGTTTACAAAAATCAACTGGAACTAATAAATGAGTTCAGCAAGTCACAAGATACAAGATAAATGCACAATATTAAATTGCACTTTTCTACACTAACTAGGAGCAATCTGTAAATAAAATTAGAAAAAATAATTCTACTCATTAGCTCAATGTGTAGTGGCTTAAAATTCCAAATATGCATTATGTCATATTTTCTGTTGGCCACAAATACTGATACAGCTTAGTTGAATGGGTCTACCACAATGTCCTCATGTGTCCGGAATTGGTGGGTTCTTGATCTCACTGACTTCAGAAATGAAGCCGCAGACCCTCATGGTGAGTGTTACAGTTCTTAAAGGCGGCATGCCTGGAGTTTGTTCCTTCTGATGTTCGGATGTGCTTGAAATTTCTTCCTTCTGGTGAGTTCCTGGTCTTGCTGGCTCAGGAGTGAAGCTGCAGACCTTTGTGGTGAGTGTTACAGCTCATAAAGGCAGTGTGGACCCAAAGAGTGAGCAGCAGCAGGATTTATTGCAAAGAGCAAAAGAACAAAGCTTCCACAGTGTAGAACGTGACCCAAGAGGGTTGCCACTGCTGGCTCAGGCAGCCTGCTTTTATTCTCTTATCTAGCCCCACCCACATCCTGCTGATTAGTCCATTTTACAGAGAGCCAATTGGTCTGTTTTACAGAGAGCTGATTGGTCCATTTTGGCAGGGTGCTGATTGGTGCATTTACAATCCCTGAGCTAGACACAAAAGTTCACCACTTCCCCACTAGATTAGCTAGATACAGAGTGTCAATTGGTGTATTTACAAACCCTGAGCTAGGCACAGGGTGCTGATTGGTGCGTTTACAAACCTTGAGCTAGATACAGAGTGTCGATTGGTGTATTTACAATCCCTTAGTTAGACATAAAGGTTCTCCAAGTCCCCACCAGACTCAGGAGCCCAGCTGGCTTCACCCAGGATCCCGCTCCAGGGCCACAGGTGGAGCTTCCTGCCAGTCACACACTGTTCACCCGCACTCCTCAGCACTTGGGTTGTCGGTGGGACTGGGCGCCATGGAGCAGGGGGTGGAGTTCGTCGGGGAGGCTCGGATGCACAGAAGCCCATGACGGGGGTGGGGGGGGGAGGCTCATGCATGTTGAGCTGCAGGTCCCGAGCCCTGCCAGGCGGAGAGGCAGCTAAGGCCCAGTGAGAAGTCGAGCACAGCAGCTGCTGGCCCAGGTGATCAGCCCCTCACTGCCTGGGGCTGGCGAGGCCAGCTGGCCACTCCGAGTGTGGGGCCTACCAAGCCCACACCCACCCGGAGCTCGCGCTGGCCCGCAAGCACCGCGCTCAGCCCCAGTTCCCGCCCGCGCATCTCCCTCCACACCTCCTGGCAAGCTGAGGGAGCCGGCTCCGGCCTTGGCCAGCCCAGAAAGGGGCGCCCACAGTGCAGCAGTGGGTTGCAGGGCTCCTCAAAGACAGCCAGAGTGGGCGTCAAGGCCAAGGAGGCGCCAAGAGTGAGCGAGGGCTGTGAGGGCTGCCATCATGCTGTCACCTCTCACTCATGAGACTGAAGCTGTGTCTCAACTGAAGCTTGACTGGGAAGGATGCACTTCTGAGCTCAATCTGGTTAGTTGTGGCATTATTGTTTGGACTGAGGTCTTAGTTTCTTTCTGTCTTTGGTCAGGGCACTCTCAGCATTCTCTGTCACACAAGCCTGTAAAAAGGAAAGCTCAAAACATTGAAGCTAGCTTCTCCAGAGCAAAGTATGCAACAAAGAGAGAGAAAGACAGGAAAAAAGGAAGGTAACAATAACACAAGAGAGAGAAAGTAAGAGGCAAGTGACAATCTTTTCATAATTAAATATTGGAAGTGACATTCCCTATTTTCAAATGTATTCTACTGACATGAAGTGAGTCACTAACCACTTACTGTTTACACATGCGTAGGTAGAGTTGGAAATAAAAATTATTATGTGTCATCATCAAGGCTATTCACTACTTATGCCAAAGTGAGACATATGGGACTGATTCTAAATAAAATGAGCAGGTATTACAATGTGTGTTGTGGTTATTGTTGTTGTTCTGGCCAAAGAATAACAACATCTAAATTTTATTCAATTTCAATGTTTTCATGGTGGGTTTTGAAAAATAAATTTAAGAGGGGACATGACTTTCTTAAGATTCAAGTTATAAAACCCAAGCATGTTTGAGAGGTATTCAAGCTATGTCCCATCGCTTGTAGTTTCTTTCTCTAAGTTTACACAGTAGCTGTGTTTAATATTAACCCCCAAGAGTCATGGGTATCATTTTGTACACATCTCATGAGATCCCTTGGAGGTGGATGCCACCATAATCCCCACTGTGCAGGATGTGAGACCATGGAGCCCCTGAGAGGCACAATGACATACTTGGGATCACAGAATTAATACATTAAACATAAAGACCTTAACTCAGCTTGTATCCTCAAACCTGTGGCTCTGGCTGCATTCCATTTCCTCAGGGACTGGTGCAGGAGGTGCTGTATTTGCATAATTTTGCGCAAGTAATCAGATGACTTGGGAGAGAATGGTGAGCAGTCAGCAGTGCAGAAAAGCTTTTGAGTAGGTCTTATTGAAGTAAGGTAGGTCTTATTGAAAGAAGAATGATACCTTCAAGAAGTGACCTCATTTCTTTGGTGAAAGGCCCTAACAGTACCAAGGACTCTGGTAACCAAAAATTCACATTCTAAAGACAGTCCACTATACAGCTCTGTTAGGCATAATCTCTCAAGAGAGAAAGATGTTCTGCTGTATAACAACTTTCTGAGGCTCTTGCTTGTGAGGTTCTGTTCCTCACAAGTGGCACCTTCTAGTTATGTCTTCACATGGCAGAAGGGGCAAGAATATTCCTTTCAACCTCCTTCACATGGGCCCTATTATTTTTTCGTTAACATGCAGCCCTCCTGACTTAATGACTTTCTCAATTGTCCCATAACTAATAGTATCACACTGAATCCACATGTGGATTAAGTTTTTAAATATGAATGTGGAGAGTGAGGAACACAAATATCCATACCACAGCAAAAAGTTAACAAGCAATCACAATTGAAGTGGACAGTACTATTAATACTTGGGATATGGCAATTTGGTGTTTCTATCACAAAGGTTAAAAAATGGTTTATCCTTGGCCGGGCATGATGGCTCAAGCCTGTAATCCCAGCACTTTGGGAGGTCAAGGAGGGCGGATCACAAGGTCAGGAGATCGAGACCATTCTGCTTAATACGGTGAAACCCCGTCTCTACTAAAAATACAAAAAATTTTCCAGGTGTGGTGGCAGGTGCCTGTAGTCCCAGCTACTTGGGAGGCTGAGGCAGGAAAAAGGTGTGAACCAAGGAGGTGGAGATTGCAGTGAGCTGAGATCACACCACTGCCCTCCACCCTGGGCGACAGAGCAAGATTCCATCAAAAAAAAAATTTAAAACACATAACAAAATTAAGGTCCAATTAAAGGTAAATATATATAGCAAAAAAAAAAAAATCAAGCTCTGATAAGGTTAATTATAACAGATTGTGCCAGAATTTTGAGATTTCTGGGGATGGACAAAGCCCAAGAGTTTCCTTCTATAACAATTTCTGTGAAGTTTCTTACATTCTTACTGCATTTGAACGTGGATAAATAGGTTTTCTTTGTTTTATTATTGAAGAAATTCATGAGAAAGAAGGCCTATTTATGCATGATTCTTAAACAATTATTGAGTCAGTGGTGTCTGCTGAGGAAAGGCACAGAATCTCACACCCACAGAAGCATGATGTTCTGTCAGATAGGAGACTTCTCCCAGAGCCAGAGCTTCATCTTTCAAATGGAATTAGAGGTTTCCACAGGCATACATTACTCTGAAGCCCTATCAGAGGCTTAGCACTGAGAATTTGACCAAAGAAGGAGAGTAATAAACATGTGACCTGGTACTCTGATCTACAGTGATTCTACCTTCTCAAATAGCTCTTCCCTGGCTCTGGAATCTTTTCTGGATTCATCTACCAGAAACAAATACACTGAAAGACTGAGAAGAAGCTTTTATTCTCACTGTGAGTCTTGCCCTGCCTCACCATCTTCTCTAGAAGTGGAATGTTCTAACTATTCCTGAGAGACTTCATCTCAGGTATTTTTCTCTGACATCATAATTGAGAATAGAAACCAGCAAGAGTCAGACTATCTTGAAGGCTTGTCTAGGGTTCTTATGTGATCTATGTCTCTGATTTATGTCAATATTGACAAATATAGATTCATCTCTAGATGGTAGAAAAACAGAAGGAGGAGACTCTGCTCACAGAGAAAATAAAAGATGAACTCAATGTTTTTTAGATCCAGCTTAATCTAAACCATGAGGCATTTAATCTTTTTAGGAAAAAACAAAGCAATAGGGTTTCTTGTTTTTGTTTTTGCTTTTGTGGTTTTTTTTCCCCTGAAGCAACTTAACTGTGGCCTCAGACACCTGGGCACTGAGAACGCATGCTCCTCACTAGAATTTCATTACTACATTGCAGAGAAATGGGATAATTCCAAAGGATTCTTTTTTTTTTTTTTGAGATGGAGTCTTCCTCTGTCATCCAAGATGGAGTGCAGTGGCATGATCTCAGCTCACAGCAACCTTGGCCTCTCAGGTTGAAGCAATTCTCCTGCCTCAGCCTCCCAAGTAGCTGGGACTACAGGCATGTGCCACCACGACTGGCTAATTTTTGTATCTTTAGTACAGACTGGGTTCCACCATGTTGGCCAGATGGTCTCTATCTCCTGACCTCATTATCCACCGGCCTTGGTCACCCAAAGTGCTGGGATTACAGGTTTGAACCCCCGTGCCTAGCCCAGAGGATTCTTAAGGGTGATATGAGGGATGAAATGGAAAAAATAAACCTAGTCTTTGCCCTTCCATCTGGTCTAACTAATCCTACTCTTATCCTATCCCAAAATTATTGCCAGACTCTTTTCTGGAGTGTGCCAGGGGTAACTCTGAAAGAAAAAAGGTTATTCATGCCTATCCATTTCCCATAGCTCCTGAGGTCTAAGTCGAAAGTTCACTCCCCAGGTTTCAGGTTGTTGCTCCCCTTCTACATCCTCAGAATTAATATGATCCATTCCAATACTTATAATTGTACCTTTATCTGATTCCCTCCTATTTTATTGTAGACATTTTATGTAGTAGAGTCAGTTGTAATAGAGGGAAGAATGTTTATATACAACATAATCAGAAATAAATTGGAGTTCCATAACCCCGTTTTTGGCCGGACTGCTACTCAGAAATCATACAAACCAGGTTGCCTGGAGGTTGCAGTTAGGAAAAAACACATCTTGCCCAGGAATCTCAGTGTGGAACCTCAAATTTGGAAAATAGTTTCCTATAGCCGCAATCATTTTGCAAGTCTTCTGCAGAGTTAAAAGAACACCAGTATCTAACAGAAACTCTTGAGCTTGCAGAATAACAGACAAGAGAAAAAAAAAAAAAACTCAACTTGCCAAAACACTGAAACTTCCTCTACTTATGAAATAAACAAACTGGCTTAAATTGGTGGAATCAATATGGCCAAATGGTGTTTCGGCAGAATGACCTTGCTGAGGTCATAGCCTGAATTTTCACTACGTGTTTCATCACAACTCCCCTTCAGATTGCACATGAGATCCATGAGGAGGCAACAAGAGATCAGTCCTCTTGCCTGAGAACTTTCCACTTTCCCTTTCCTTCCACTAATCACAGACTAATCTCAGAATTCACCCCATAAGTCCTTTTAAATAATATTATTACCATAAAGCCAACACAGAGAGACAGATTTGAGCTTGAGAGTCACGTTTCAATATAAAATTGCTTTCTCTTAAAAACCTGGTGCCATAGTACTGGCTTCTAGCACTTCAAGAAGTGAGCTCCTTTTACTCAATAACAATGTTATCTATATCTTAGAGGCAGTCAACGGGAGATAATCTCTTCTGGGACCAAAGAAGGTGACTAATAAACCATTTAATCAACACACTAGCTAACCAAGAGCTGTGGACCCAGATGAGGAAAATAAGTTAAAATGAGACTATTGGCTCATCTTAATAGATTTGGTGATAAAAGCAAAAAAAAAAAAAAAAAAGAGAGAGAGAGAGAGAATTTAAGTGGTCTCAAATGCCTAAAAGATGACATGGATTAGCTTCAAATAACACATAATGTGGCTGGAGTCAGCTGATCTTTATGCTGAAGGTGTCAACACTAGTGACCAATACTTCAAGTAATGGGTCAAAAGTCTAAGGCAGTTATTCTGCCGGAAATGGTCTGGTACTTCCCCAATCATGGGACACGTAGATCAACTTTCACCAAGATCCACCAACCTGGCATGCAGCGATGACCTCTGCAGTAGACATGGATTTAGGCTTGATAGTGGTTCACCTTTTTGGAGACATAGCCCTAATTGTGAACTTCTAAATGAATGGCCTGACAGTTTGATCAGCAGCTAAGATAAATTTCAGTTTGCAAACCCAAAGAAGATGTTCTTAATTAGACAGTTAATCATTTTCAATGTGGAAGCCTAAACACGTAGAATGTGGCAATAACACAGAACTCTCAGTTCTGACAGTTGAGTGAAGTAATCACTCCTGAATCAGGTTCTTCATTGACTGACAATTAGATCAAACATCTACACCAGCCCAGTGAATACCAGGAGGTGTCATCTTCCCTGGCCCATTAGTGAACCAGAAACAGATATTTAGAAAATATTCAGTAAATTGGAGTCCCACAGAGTCAGAAAATTTGCTTGAGATAGTGGAGGGTGGCATAAAATTTCTACCAAATATGAATTTTAATTTTTACTTCAGTGCTGTTTGTATTTTAGTCTAATTTCCTTCTAGAATATGTTATTTCTAATTACCAAGTGGCCTCCTGAGGTGTTTCATAGAGTTCAAATCGACCCATCTCAAAACAGAAAGATCAAGCTAACGACATCCCACAGGGGTCAGAATTCAATTACACAGCTCTGTAGCAAGCTCATTGTTGACTTACAAAGTCGTGTAACCAATAGCAATGTCATGGTGGCCATAACTCCAACATCCCAAAAAGCACCTCAAGATAGAGGCTGACTTCATTTATCAGAGGATTCAAATGGCAAAATCAAGCTTTACTAGATTACTGGATTACTGGAAGAAGTGAGCAATGTGAATCTGTAATATAGTTTCACTAAACTTTAATAGGACAGCAAGACTTTAGATATTTTAGCCCTCTCAAAATATGAATCTTCTGATCCTTTCATCTGGAATCTGTATGTGTGCCATAAAGTCCTAACTCTGCTTTTGCCTATACTTTCTGCTCATGCAGAGATTAAAAGACAAACGGGTGGGAGCTTAGGGTTTTAGTGTTTTTCCTGAGAATCTGTCTAGCCTAGAGCATCCCCATTTTTTTCTAGATTCCAAGGAGTACTATCACAATCCTAATTCTCAGTGTCTTGTTACCAAGTATTTCCTCCTACGATTGTCAGCATGACTAACTTTTGACCCCACTGATAGTATTTGCCTCTGGTGAACTGGGAAGTTCATTTTCATTAAATGCTTCAATAAGCACTAAGCTATTAATTTAAGATTTCTTTGTTTTTTATAAAGTAATTCTGCTGTTTCTCTCAGAGCTCAATTTTCACTAAGTCTCATAAATTTTATTATGTTTTGTCTAAATTTCTATTTATCTTAAAATATTTTCTGACACTATTTGCAAATTTTTTTTCATTAATTATTTAGGAGTGTGTCATTTAATGTACACGTTTGCATTTCCCAATTTTATTGCTTTTTTGGTCTCTAATTTTCTCCTTTGTGATTAGAAAACATTCATTTCATTATTTTGATCTTTCAATTTTATTGATGTTTGTTTTATGATGCGGCATATTCTCCATTCTAGAGAATGTTCTATGTGCATTTGGGAAGAATATATATTCTGATTTGGGGTGAAGAGTTCTGCATATGTCTCTAGTTTTATTTGGTTTATGTTATTCATGTCTTCTATTTCCTTGTTTCTCTTATGTCTAGTTCTTCTACCCAATAGTGTAAGTAGGGAAGTAAATCTTGCAATTATTATTGTTGCAACTATTGTTGCAACTATTTCTGCCTTTATTTCTGTCAGTTTAGCTTCATGTATTTCTGTGAACTTTTGTTACATTCATATATGTTAATTTATTTTCCTCATGAATTTATCCTTGTAATTATAATCTATCTTCATCTCTAGTAATAGTATTTTTTGTCTTAAAGTATATCCTAATTTTTTAATTTTTGGTTTTTCTGAGTGCATCGTAGGTGTATACATTTATGAAGTATATGGAATATTTTGATACAGGCATACAATGTGTAATAATGACATCGGAGTTAATGGGGTATTCATCAACTCAAGTATTTACTTTTGGATTTCAAATAACCAACTTATACAATTTCTGTTATTTTAAAATGTACACTTAAATTATATTAACTAGAGTCACCTTGTGCTGTCAAATGCTAGAATTGATTCATTCTTTCTAACTACATGTTCGTACCCATTAACCATTCCCACCTCCCCACCTCCCCACCCCCAACCTTCTACTACTTCTCTCAGCCTCTGGTGACCATCATTCTACTCTTTATCTCCATTAATTCTTTTGTTTCCATTTGTAGCTTTAACAAATAAGTGAGAACATGTGAAGTTTGTCTTTCTATACCTGGCTTATTTCACTTAATATAATGACCTTCAGTTTAACCCACTTTGTTAAAAATGACAGAATCTCATTCATTTTTATGGCTGAACAATACCACACTTTGTATATGTACCACTTTTTTGTTTATTCATCTGTTGATAAACACCTATGTTAGTTTCAAATCTTGGCTAATGTGAATAGTGTTGCAATAAACAGAGGAGTACAGTTATCATTTTGATACACAGATTTTTCTCTCATTTGGATATCTACCTAACAGTGAAATTGCTGGATTGTATAGTACCTCTATTTTTAGTTTTCTGAGGAACCTTCAAGCTGTTCTCCATAGTGGTTCCACCAACTTACATTCCCACCAACAGCATATAATGGCTCCCTCTTCTCCACGTGCTTGTCAGTATTTGTTATTGCCTTTTAGATAAAACCCACTTTAACTGGGGTGAGGTAATAGCTCATTGTAATTTTGATTTGCATTTCTCTGATGATTCATGATGTTGATCATCTTTTCATATACCTATTTGCCATTTGTGTGTCTTTATTGGAGTAATGTCTGTTTACATATTTTGCCTATTTTTAAAAATAGGATTATTCGATTTTATTTTCTATAGAGTTATTTGAGCTTCTTCTATGTTTTGTAACAAATCCATTTTCAGATAGGTAGTTTGAAAATATTTTCTTTCATTCCGTGGGTTGTTTATTCACTTTGTTGATTCCTTTCTGTGCTGTGCAAAATTTTATAACTTGGTGTGATAACAATTTTCCATTTTGCTTTGATTGCCTGTGTTTGTGAGATATTACTCAAGAAATCTTTGTTTAATCCAAGGTTTCTTAGAGTTTCCCCAATGGTTTCTTTCAGAAGTTTTATAGTGTGCGGTTTTACATTTGCATATTTAATCCATTTTGATTTAATTTTTGCATGTGGCAAAAGATAGAGGTCTAGTTTTATTCTTCTGCATATAGATATCCAGATTTACCAGCACTGTTCATTGAAGAGACTGATTTTTTATTCTTAATGTATTTTCTTGGTGCCTATGTAAAAAATGAGTTAACTGTAGATGGATGGTTTTGGTTCTGAGTTCTCTATTCTGCTCCATTTTTCTGTGTGTCTGTTTTTATGACAGTACTATGCTGTTTTGGTTACTATAGATCGGTAGTATAATTTTATGTAATATATGTAATGTAATAATGTATGTTATGTAATGGGATTCCTCCAGTTTTATTCTTTTTGCTCAGGATAGCTTTGGCTATTTTAGGTCTTTTGTGATTTACAGAAATTTAAGACTTTTTTAGAGCTGTTCTATCTATTTGAGTGAGGAATGTCAATGGTATTTTTACAGAAATTGCATTGAATCTGTAGCATGGACATTTTAATATTGATTCTTCCAATCCATAAACACAGAACACTGACTAATAAAATCTGCAAATGGGTAGTTTGACTTCCTCTTTTCTTATTTGAATGCCTTATATTATTTTCTCTTGTCTGGTTACTCTGGCCAGGACTTTCAATACTATGTTGAACAGGGATGGTAAGAGATGGCATATTTGTCTTGTGCATTTCCAAGGAAAACGCTTCCAGTTTCACCCATTCAGTATAATGTTAACTGTGGGTTTGTCATAGACGGCTTTTATTATTTCAAGGCATGTTTCCTCAATACCTAGTGTATGGAGAGTTTTAACATAAAGGAGTTTTGAATTTTAATAAAATTTCTTTCTGCATCTATTAGGATAATCATGAGGTTTTTGTCTTTAGTTCTGTTTGTATTATGGATCACATTTATTAATTTCCATATGTTGAACCAACCTTGCATCCCAGGGAAAAATCTTACTTGATTGTGGTGGGTAGGCTTTTTGATGTGCTGCTGGATTTCGTTTGCCAGTATTTTATGGAGAATTTTTGCATCAATGTTCATCAAAGGTATGAAATTTTTCTTTCTTTTGCTTTTCTTCCAGGTTTTGGTATCGGAAGGCTGCTGGCCTCATAGGATGAGTGAGGAAGAAGATGCTCCTCCTCAAATTTTTTGGAGTTTCAGTAGGAATGGTACCAAATTCTTCTTTGCATATCTGATGGAATTTGGCTGGGAATTCATCTTTTCCTGGGCTTTTTAAAGTTGATAGTCTATTTATTACTGATTCAATTTTGGAGCATGTTATTGGTCTGTTCAGGGATTCAATTTCTTCCTGGTTCAGTCTTGGAAAGATGTACCTGTCCAGGAATTTATTTATTTGTTCTAGGTGTTCTAGTTTTTTTGCATAAATGTGTTCATAATATTCTCTGATGTTTGTTTGTATTTCTGAGGAGTCGTTGGTAATATCCGCTTTGTTGTTTCTGATTGTCTTTATTTTGACCTTCTCTCTTTTCCTCTATATTACTCTAGCTAGTAGTCCACCTTTAAAACAAATCCTACTCCTGGATTCATTAATCTTTTAGTTTTTTGTGTGTGTCCTAATCTCAGTTTGTCTTTGATTTTGGTTATTTCTGTCTTCTTCTAGCTTTGGAGTTGGACAGCCCTTCATTCTCTAGATCTTTTAGTTGTGATGTTCAGTGGTTAAATTGAGATCTTTATTACGTTTTGTGGTGGGTGTTTAGCACCATCAGTTTTTTTCTCAACACTGATTTAGTTGTGTCTCCGGAATTCTGGTAGGTTGTGTCTTTGTTCTCATTATTTCAAATAACTTTTTGATTGATGCCTTAATTTCATTATTCACACAAAAGTCACTCAGGAGTGAGTTATTTAATTTTTATGTAATCATACAGTATTGAGTCTTAGTTTTCTCAACTTTTACCTCCAATTTTATTGTACTCTGGTCTGGGAGAGTGGTTGTCATAATTTGAATTCTTTTATATTTGCTGAGGACAGTTTTATGTCTGATTTTGTGGTTGATTTTAGAGTATGTGCCATGTGGCAATGAGAATGTGTATGTTGATGTTTTTGGTGGAGAGTTCTGAAGATGTCTATTACATCCATTTTATACAGCGCTGCATTCACATCTTGAATATCTTATTAATTTTCTGCCTTAATAATCTAATATTGTAAATGGGTTGTTGAAGTCTCTCACTATAATTTTGTAGGAATCTAAGTCTTTTTGAAGACCTCTAAGAATTTGCTTTATGAATTTGGGTGCTCCTGAGTTGGGTGTGTGTATATTTAAAATGTATATATTTAAATAAGAATACATATATTCTTGTTGAATTTAACCCTTTAGCATTTTGTAATGCCTTTTTTGCCTTTTTAAATCTTTGTTGTTTTAAAATTTGTTTTGTCTAAAATTAGGGTTGTAACCCATTCTTTCTTCTGTTTTCCATTTCCTTGGTAGATTTTTTATCCCTTCATTTTGAGCCTATGAAAGTCATTGCATGTGAAATGTGTCTTGATGACAGCATATCACTGGTTCTTTGTTCCTTATCCAGTTTCCCACTCTATGCCTTTTAATTGGAACATTCCGTCCATTTACATTCATAGTCAGTATTGATATGTGTGCATTTGATGCTGTCATTATAATGGTAGCTGGTTATTATGCAGACTTGTTTGTGTGTCACTTGTCTGTATACTTCAGTGTGTTTTTTGGTGGCTAATTTTTTTTTTTTCACCTATATTTAGTTCTTCCTTTAGGAGCTCTTGTAAGGCATGTCTTGTAATAATGAATTGCCTCAGCATTTGCCTGTTTAAAAAGAACTTTATTTCTCCTTCACTTACAAAGCTTAGTTTGGCCAAATATGAGATTCTTGATTGGAATTTACTTTCTTCAAGGATGTTAAATATTGGTATTGGTCTCTTCTGGCTTGTAGGATTTCTGCTGAGAGGTGTACTTTTACACTGATGATCTTTCCTTTGTGGTTGACCTCCTTTTCCTCTCTAGCTGTCTTTGGCAATTTTTCTTTTATTTCAGGCTTGAAGAATCTGGTAACTATGTATTTTGGTGATTATTGTATTGTGAAGTATCTTACTATAGTTCTCTGCATTTCCTGAATTTGAATGCTGGCCTCTCTAGCCAGCATTCCCCAGGTTGGGGAAGTTCTCATGAATGATATCGTAAAATATGTTTTTCAAATTGCTTCCATTCTCGCCACCTGTTTCATGAACACCAGTGGATCATACATTTGGTCTCTTTACATAATCTTACATTTCTCAGAGGCTTGGGGGTTTTTATTATTGTTTTTTATTTTTGTCTGAAAGTCTTACTTCACATAAACAGTCTTCAAACTCTGAGATTCTTTCTTAGCTTTGTCTATTCTACCATTAATAGTTGTGAATTTCTTATAAAAAATTTAGTGTGATTTTTTAGCTCTCTCAGGTTAGTTACGCTCTTAATACTGGCTGTTTTGTCTGTCAGCTCCTGTATCATTTTATTATGATTCTTAAAGTTTTTCCATTGAGTTCCAAGGTACTTCTGCATTTTGATGATCTTTATTTCTATTCATATTCTGATTTCAATTTCTGTAGTTTTAGCCATCTTTGACTGGTTTATAACCTTACTGGGGAGGTAGTGTCACCATTTGGAGGAAAACGGGAACTCTGGCTTTTTGAGTTGTCAGAGTTTTTTGCTTGTTCTTTTTTATCTTTCTGGGGTGACATTTATTTAATCTTTGAAGGTGTCAATTTTTGGATTTTTCCTTTTATTCTGCTTGATGACCTTAAGGGTTTAATTATGTTATAAGTTTGGCTCAGTCAAGTGGTTTTGCGTGTATTCATGCAGGCAAAGGTGGCTGCTCAGGGCTGAGGAGAGTATGCTGTTTCGTGTGCTTAGTTGTACTCAAATGGCAGTGTTCACAAAGGGGAAGTGTGCTGGTGTGGTGGGGCTGGTGGGCTCCTTTTCCCCCAAGACTCTGTCTGCAATGGTGGTATAGCAGGGGTGGGGGCCTGGAGTACACTCCTACCAACGGCAGTGCCAGGGTAGAATGCATATGCACATGTGCACTGACAGGGCAGGGAAAGCAAGATCCTTCCATGCACGCACACACTCACACACACACACACACCAGCATAGTGATGTGTGGGGTGGCAATGGGCCTTGGGGGGAAGCTGCAGTGAGGAAAGGCAGCAGGCAGGCTGAGGCCTTGATGCGGTCACCCCACTGGAGCTGTCTACTGGTCAGACATGATCTGCCAGTTCAGGATATATGCTGCAGGCCCCCCAGGCACTCAAGGCTGCACTGCAAGCATGCATGACCAAATTGGGACCACAGGAGAGGCCAGAACACCAACGCATGCTCAGGTCAAAACAGCCCCATCTGATGGGCCACCACCCTGCAGACTTTTTGTCCAAAATTTCCCCTAGGGCTAACGTCTCTTATGGGAGCAAGTTAAGTTTATTGGTATGGGCATCCCTGGACATACTTCACTACAGATGTTCCCACAATAAACCCTCTTGGCTCTGCACTGGCTGGCGTGCTGCCCCTGTCACTTTTCTAAGCAGCTCTTCCTTTCAACTCATTTTCCAGGGTGGTCAGAGGGTCTCTGCCACTGGGATTCCAGAGGCCAGTCAGGAAAGCAGGTAGCTCCTTGCCAGTTAAACTCACCTGTTTCTCCCAGAGTCACGGGGGGCCAGAAATTAGTTCCACTAAGCTTTAGCCCTGTTCAGGGTTCCCAGCTTCTGAATCTTAAGTTCAGCTTTTGTGTCTTTCTTCCATCCACTATCAGTACCTGCCCTCTGTTGAGAGTGTGCCAGTCATCCTGGTCCCTTGCTGTCAGCTGTTCCACCTTGGTTTGTCTATTCAGCCATCTTGCTCAAATCCACAAAGTCTTATAAATCAATAATAAATAGACAATTGACTACTTGAAAAATGTGCAAAGAACTTGAATTAAAAATTTCTACAGATAAAAAGCAAAATTTGTCATTAAATTTAAACTATATGACATTATTAGTTTAGAGAAATGCAAATCAAAAGCTCAATGAAATACTAGAAGAGTTGTAAAAGGCAATAAAAAAGATTGCCAAAGAAATCAAAAATATGAAAGCCTCACACATTGTATGTGGGAGTGTAAAAAAGAACTGCTTTAAAGAACAATTTGGCAATTACTCAAAATGTTATAAATAGTATCACCATATGACTCAGACATTTTACTCTCTGTTATGTACTCAAAAAAAATGAAAACCTATGACTACACAAAGAATCAGATGTAAATGTTCAAAGCAGTTTATTTATAATAGCCCAAAGGGGATAAAACGAAAATATTCATCAAATAATAAGAGAAAAAATAATGTGTGGTGTGTCCATACAATAAAATACTATTTGCCAAACAAAGAAAATGAAGTAATAATACCTCCTATGTCAGGAAAAAACTTCAAAATCACTGAAGTAAGTAAAATAAACCAAACCCAAAAGAGCAGATAGTTTACGATTTCACTTAAAATAACTTTTAATAAAAGGCTTATATATGAAAACAGGCTAATGATTGCCTATGACCAGAGTAATGAAATCAATAAGTACAAAAGAGATTAATTACTTTTTCCATAGTGATAAGGTTATTTCAAAATTAGATTGTGGTTATGGTTGTCTGAAAGTATACTTTAAAAACTTGGAATTGTACACTTAAAACATGTGATGGTTTTGTTATAAAATTATATCCCTCTAAAATGTTTCCAAATGAAACATCCCAAAAATAGAATGTACTACTGTTGACTTTTGGAGAACGAAGTCACAGACTCTAAAACCAAACCCATTTATTGTTCTTCTCAATGCATATTAAATAAAGAGAAAAAGACAAAGATAAAATGTTCATGGCAAATAGTTATAAGAAAAAAATTACATTTGTAAAATTATTAATAGACATATATTACCTAGTTAGATTTACCAGGCCAGAAATGTAAATTAAATAACAGTACATTATTGAAGACCACTCTGAGTCACAGATTATTAGAAACTTGTAATGATTTCATCATAGGGTTAAAATATCCCTTATCAAAAATGACTCAGAGAAAAAATGTTAAATAAAGTGTGTTAGTGGCACCCCTGTCCACAGTTGCAGGTACTTTTAGTGTATGGCCAATTAGAAAGCTGCTCTTTTGTCCCTCATTTGTAACCAATTTCAACACTCAAATCCAACATTGAACTCCTAAATTTATTGATAAAACATGTGAGAAGATGTTTGACTTATTTTATTGTAAAACATGGCTAATATACAGTGTGTGAAAGTTTCCATAAAATTCTTAAATTATATATTTAAAAGATATTATGAAAATAAAAAATCTTAGAAAACATAGGGAGAATTATAAACTAACATTTATCATACACACCCATCACAAGACTTCAGCAATTCTCATATTTTTGTCTTTTATTTTTAACTATCAGCTTCAATTATTCTGGTAATATTTTAAAGTAAGTATATTATGTTGTCAGTTTGTAGAAATTTGAGTACCTATATCTAAGAAATAAAGAGAAAAATAAAAATAGTACTATAAAATCTAATTAAATACAAATATTCTCTAATATTGTACTAAACAGTTTCTTGATTTTTTACATGCAAAACAGTAGAACGTAGCAACCACCAAGACTTTATGAGAAATAACAATTTAATTCTAATATTTATCCTGGAGACTCAAAGTGACTATAAATAAATATATCTTTAGTTAATAGAGCTTAAAAATAAAATATTTGTAAAAACACATTTTGAAGATGGCTGACACCTTTATTACTAGATGTGGGGTGTGTGTTCTAAATAATTAGTTTAAAAGTCCATGGAAAAGCGATTTTCAACCAAAAAGTCTATAGAAAACAAAAAATTTTCTTTTTCTGAGCTCAGGATGTTAAGCCAGCTTATAAAGCCCTGATTTTAAAAAGCCCTCAAGACCCTAAGTTTGATAAGCAAGTCACCAGTAGGTCTCATTTTTCAGCTCTATGCACCAGGTGGCATGTCTAGCAAAATGTCCCCTCTCACGTCAGGTTTTTTCTGTGAACTCAGAATGGCCACTGTCCCTTAGTATGCAGCCGTGCATTGGACCCAATAATGACAATCAATCAGGTCCAGAGTTGCTCATTATGGTGTTTCCAGAATGTAATTATCTAAGGACAATGCTACCCTTGTAAAATCAAGAAAGTATCAGAATATTTGCCTCATTTTTGTAACTTCATACTGTGAGCCATAAAAAAACAAGAATTTTAAAGGTAAGTGATTATCTGGATCCTAAGGCACAGAAATGCACTTCAAATAGAATAGTTTCCCACATGATTTTACATGTGGACTTCCTGTGTGAAAGAAAAGAATGTGGGGGTCAATAGTAGAGAAGCCTGTATGTAGTGGAATTCTAAGGAATCAGAGAGGCCGATGGGGTTCAGGAGGGTATTTACTAATTATTTCGGTGCACTGGTCCAGTCGGATTAACATCCAAAGGAATGAGTCCTGAACAGAGGGTTAAATTACCTTTTAAGCATTTCATGGGTTGGGGGAGATTTGTGCAGGGAGAATCATACTACAGAAGCAAAAAACAAAGACAGTTATTCAATTGAGACATGCATTACATTATTTCCTACTTTTCAAGGAAAAACCTGTTTTGTGACTTGAATTTATCTGTCTAGTGACCTTGCAGCTTCACAGCTAGGGAAACAGGGTCTTCACAGTGCCTGGCAAGGGAGGAGAGATAAGGATCACTAGCCACAGAAAAAGAGGCAGTTAGTTTTTAAAGGACTCCAGCTGTTACTCTTTCTCAACAGGAGTTGGGTTTTGTTACACACAGGTGAGTTTTTGCTTACACACTCTTTAATTTCTTATAATTCCTGTTCTATTCCCCCCGTTGATGCTTTTTATAACAGAGGTGTTAATAGAAAGCAGCACTATTTGCCACCTCTTCATGGAGCTGAGCTTTTTCTTCTTCTGGCAGTGGCTGATATCTGGTTAAAGTCATCAACTGTGCAGTAGTGTTTTGGACTACTATTGCCTCCATAGTTGACTGAATACTCCTAATAAACAGAGACAAAAGGCAAAGGAGGATGAGGCAGATGCCAAGAATAAACAAGAACCTACTAATGAGGGTTTCGAATTTTTCAAATGCTGAGAATCATCCCCCAAACAAGGAATCCGGGGACTACCTGCATCAAGTCTGAAGTGGAACCTGGGTCAACTTGTGCATTCTAGCTGTAATTTTTATTACCATTATTTATTATTATTGATTTCTTGGCTATTATTATTGCTTTCTAGGCAACAGTTAGTTAAATGAAATTTTCTACATATTCCTCCTTCTGAGGATAAGAGGTAATTTAAAGCCAGCCTATTTTGATATATAGCATTTCCTATTTGTATTGCTTGTATTGCCAATAAATCTGGTGCCCTCGGTGTTTCATTGGTTATGATTTCAAGGACTGCCTGCAACTTCATGATGCAGCTGAGGATATAGATTATGGTGCAGTACCCTCATGACCTGTCTTGCACCCAGGTAGCTTGCCCATAGTATGTCATGATTCTTTCAGGAGGCCATTTATTATCTTTTTAGTCTTCTATGTCCACATCTTTTTTGATATTCTTATTACTTTTGTGATTATGATGCTTTTTCTAGTTCTTCTTTTATTTTTATTATAAACTGGGTATTCTAAGAATTTCCCTTGCTTTAGAGGAATTAGAAACAAGGATGGCTTGATTGCTTTTAACAGACATGCCCCTGACCTTTTTGCTGGCAGTTGCCAATATGCCCATGCTCCACAGATCCAGTGTAGGTCAGAGGGTACCTTTCAAGCATTTGAAATCTCTAGCTGATGCCAAGTGTAGCTTAGAGTGGAGAATCGAGAGAAAGTGTTTAGATCTGGTAATTAGGAGTCATTCTGAGCATTTCTCCATAGAGTTTAGTTTTTAGTCTCATGTTAATACTGTTGCCTTAGGCAGGTTGTTTTTCCTACTGCCTCTGTGAAAGCCTTTCCCCATGGGGTGATACAGCACTTTCCAATTATGGAGATTTTTCACAATTAAACACTGGCTGAGGCTGTTGGCTCACTGGCAGGGTTAAGCAAAGTGAAGTTATCTTGTGGCATTAATTCCTTTGCCTCCCATTGCCACTCATTCTCCATATTAGTTTCTTTACATACATAGCATGAAGAAATTTTTAAGCTGCCATCTGTGTTTTCAGCTAGTTGAGCAAATAACTTTTTGGTTGATGGGGGAAGCTCAGGCACTGGCTGATCAAAATGCTTATAGAATAACTTGGTATTGAGGGGTTGGATGCATTTGAGTCCTTATAGTGTTTTTGACAATTGGTAGTGGAACTCCAAGACCTGCTCCTTGTCTATCAACTCATAATAGTGCTGTCTGTCCTGTAGACCAAAAAGGTAGCTCTGGCTTTAAGATGGTAAAATTTAAAGGATTGCATGCCCTTGTCTTACAATCTGGTTTTTAGAATTATGAACATACGTGCCATGGCAGGCATCAAAGAACAAATACGCCCTTTTTAGAAGAGAGGGGCTTCTTTGGTTTGAGCTATAAGCTTTCCTTCTTTTTCTCCCTCTGATTTAATATGTACCTCAAAGCAGAATTCACAGGGTAAGAGCCCAGGGTCATAACGTACATATAGCTGATTATTTCCTCAGTCACAGACTGAATAGGTCATCTGGTTGTACGTGCATATTCCTAACTTAGTTCCTGTACATTCACAGTAGGTATGGTACAGTAGAGTTTTAACTATGGTATTTTTTACCCAGGTAGTGTGTACACAGTGTGGACATCCTTCAGGAGATTTATCCCCTTTTAGTGTAAACGGAAATGGTAACAAGATTGTTGTATGTAATAGAAACATGCTTACAGAACATATGGGCACACAAACCTTCCTCTGGGCATAGACATTTGCAGTATTTGCAGTAATAACATAACAACAGAACAATCAGTATTGACAGAATTATAACTAGGGTTATAAATTGTATTCACATTTACTTATCTGGAGATGTCCTCTTAGCTTCTGTTGTGTGTACACTAGCGAGCTTCCGGGATGTGACTAGAGCAGAGTTTGCGGGATCCTCAAGCTTCAGCCATGCGTAGACTGACCAGCCTCCGGTGTGGTCAGAGCAGGGCAGTTGTCCTTTTTACCGGTAGTTGAGATTTGCCATAGGGCTATTCGAGTGGGGCAATCTGGGTCTTGTTGTCTAATCCACAGGTTGTCATCAGGTCTCACTACTGCCGCTGGTTTTAGCCGGCTATGGTGAATCCGAGGTGTGACAGCTGCAATTTTAACAGCAGTGGAAGTAGACAGGATTACAATATGGGACCTATCCTATATGGGTCCTAGAGTGGTTGAATTCCATTTTTTAACCTAAACGAAGTCCTTAGTTTTGAAAGGGTGATCTGTGTCTGTCAGAGTTATAGGCTTTTTTAAATATACTTAACCGTGCATCTTTTGCATAGCCATACGTAAAGCCTGCAATTGCCTTCTTAAATTTAGTTTTCCCAGTTTACAGAGATTACCCTTAATCTGACTTTCATGGGGGGTGGGCAGCTGAACAAAATCTCAGAGGGCGAATACTCAGTTTTTTTGGTGGGGGTGCACCTGACTCGGAAGAGGACCATGGGCAAGACCTGATCTTACTTCAGATGAGCTTTTTGACAAAATTTCTTCAACAGCTGCTTGAGTGTCCAGTTTATGCTCTCCACTTTACCTGAGATCTGCTACCTGTAGGCTGTATGTTATTTCCACTTTATTTTTAATAGTCGACTTAAGTCCTGAACTATTTCAGCCATATATGTTGGTCCATTCTCTGATCTTAGAGTTAGAGGCAGTCCAAATCTGGGAATAATGTCTTTTAATGTCTTGGTCACATCTAGTGCCTTCTCTGTCCTGGTGGGAAAGGCCTTGAGCTATCCTGAAAAGGTACAAATGAACACCAGCCTGTACTGATAGCCCCAGTCTCAGGGCAATGCAGTGAAGTCCATAAGCAGTTTTTCACAGGGCATGGCTCTTTTTTCCTGCACTAACATGGGCTGAGAAGGACCTTGTCGTGGATCGTTCTGAGGGCAAGTTAAACACAGTTTACAAATGGCTGGACTAATAGCAATGAGCCATGGCACATAAAAATGATGCCTTAATAATGTTTTTATTTTTTTTATGTGAGTTCCGTGGTGGAACTGTTTTACAAATCTGGGGGCCACCATTTCAGATATGGCTAGCCTCCCATTGAAGAATTTGTACTATCCTCTTTCAAAGTAGTTCTTATTTTCCTGGGGAAGCCAAGCTCTTTTATTTGGAGTATAGATTGGGATCCCCGGGAGGGGAATCTCCGAGAGGAGAGGCATAGCTAAGGCCTCTTCTTTAGGTGGAGTTGTCATTGCAGCCTGCATTGCCTCTTTGTCTGCCTTCCTATCTTTTTTAGCCCTTAGTGTTCTTGTTTTTTGCTGCCTCTTGCAGGACGTCACTACCATCAATTTTGGGGGCCACACAGCATTTAAGAGGTGTAGAATTTCTTCCTTGTACTTTATTTCTTTGTTTCCAGCAGCTAAAAGTCTTCTTTTTTTCTTTGCAAATAACCTTATGAACATGCAAAGTGGCAGAAGCATATTTGGAATCTGTATAAATGTTTGTCTTTTGGCCTTTTGCTAGCCAGAGAGCTCTTGTCAGAGCTATTAGTTCTGCTTTCTAATCAGAACCTTCTGTACCTGAAGACTGCACCTCTACTATTGAGTCTAAAGTCACCACTGCATACACAGCTTGGCGGGCTCCTTTTAGTATGAAACTGCTTCCATCAGTAAAATATTCAACTTTCAGGTCCCCGAGGGACTGATCTGTCAAATCTCTCTGGCTTGAGAACACTTTATCTACCATGTCCACACAGCAATGAAAGGGGCCTCCTGGCACTGACTCAATGAGGAGTAAGGTACTGGGTTTAGGGTATTCACAGTCTCTAAAGTTAGTTTACTAGCTTCCTGCACCAGTAGGGCTGTGGCAGCTAGTGGTTTAAAACAAGGAGGCCATCCAAGTGCCACAGAATCTAATTGCCTGGATAAGTATGCCACCAGACGATGCCATGACCTTATGGCTTGAGTTAGAACCCCTATGGCCTCCCATTCACTTGTGGACATACGAGAAGAAAAGCTTGGTTAGTTAGATCTGGAGTCCTAAACCTGGGGCCTGAGTCAAGGCTTCTTTGATTCCTTTAAAATCCTTCTCCTCTTTGGCTTCTAGAGGAGGGGCTCCTTCTTTCCTCCTCTTAGTGGCTTGGTATAATGGCTTCACCATGAGCAAGAAATTTGGGATGTAAACACGGCAGAACCTTGTTGCTCTTATGAACTCTCTTACTTGACACCAGGTGGTTGGAGTAGAAAGTGCACAAACAGCCTGTTTTGTTCAGGACTAAGCCATGTTTCCTCTTGGCTTATATAAAAGCTTAAATATTGGACACTTTTAGAGGAGATTTGAGCTTTTTTCTGACACTTTTTATTCTGCCTTCTACAGCAGGTGCAGTGTTTCTTCGGTTTCTTCTGGGTGTAGTAGCCCTTGGCTGGTGTGTGTGTGTGTGTGTGTGTGTGTGTGTGGTTTTTTGGTTTTGTTTTGTGTTTGTTTTTGTTGTTGTGGTTCTTTTGGGTTTTTTTTGTTTGTTTTCTTACCATTGCCCTGATCATTTTCCTTATTTTTTTTTTTGACATTTATCCTTCCAGTGTCCTTTCCTTTTGCACCATGCACATTAATCTCTCTCTAGCCTCAGCTGGCTTTCAAACTCCCTTCCAGACTAGCCTTTTTCATGACTACTTTCACGCCCGCATCCAGGCCTCCTTGTAAAGCCAGCTTCTCTTCCCATAAGGGCTGCTGCTAGTAAATCAGCCTTTCTTAAGCCTGTGATCAGCCTTTTCCTTTGCCTCCTGATCTCGGGATCCTCCTATCCTCTTAAAAGGCATGAGAATATCTTAGGCACAACCAGACCTGAGACGGCCTGCCTGATTTTCGCTCTCATTTCACTTTCTTGGGTGAGACTCGCAGCATGTATTCATTTGCACTTAACTCCTTAGGGACCGTTACGTTGGTAAAGGGGGTAGATTGGAATGTAAGGAGGAGGGGTCTGTATTCTTTTCTGTGCTTCTTACGAAACCGGTTTTTCTGCCTTTTCTGAGGTCTTTTAATTTGTCTCCATAGCTGCTGGGGCAGCTGATTTTACTTTCACTTTTGGCTGGGAGGTGCTACAAGCCTCTGTGTCTCCTTTTAACTCTGTAGCTGCCAGGGCAGCTGATTTCTCTTGCCGTGAGTTGCAAGCATTCTACAGTAAACTACTAGGCAGGGCTGCATTCATTTAGCCATGAGTCAATCTAAAGACTAGGTCTGAATGTCCTGGCTGTTTTCTGACCCTAGTCACCACCTTAAATCACACGGCCAATTTTTCTATAGTGCCTTTGGCAAGCCATCCGACACTAAAACAGGGCTATTCTAAGTCACACTATGTCCTTAACTTTTGAACATTGTTTCATCGTATAGTCACCTCTAAATCTTTTTTTAAAATTCTTTATTATGCTTTTCAAAGGAGTCACTTTTGATGCTTTCCCTCTCATGTCCTCCCTTGCAGGTCAATTTCACTCTGATTTTCACTGTTGGGTCCACCAGACCTGGTCCTATTATGGGAGTTTCAGATGCTGCTTAGCCAGGAACGTGCCTTCCCCTGTCACAGCCTGCTGCAGCTGTAAAGCTGGTACTATCAGCCATATGAAGCATCCTAGGTCTGATTTCCCTCACATTCTCCTCAGAGCACACAGCCAGCACTAATGGATCTGTGCCTCCCCATGTCACTCACCGCATTGGCCTCTCCCAATGTCGCAGGAAGAGCCACAGACGAAACCCCTTGGACACTGAGTTGAAGAAGGAAGGGGTTTATTCAGCTGGGAGTTTCAGCAAGACTTCTTTCCCAAGAGCCGAACTCTCCAAGTGAGCAAATCCTGTCCCTTTTAAGGGCTCAAAACTCTAAGGGGCGTCTGCATGAGAGGGTCATGATCTATTGAGCAAGCAGTGGGTATGCGACTGGGGGCTGTATACACTGGTAATTAGAAAGGAACCGAACAGGACAGGTATCTTCACAGTGCATTTTTTATGCAAATAACCGATTAGGTCAGGGGTTGACCTTTAACTACCAGGCCCAGGGTGTGGCGCTGGGTAACTGCTTGTGGATTTCATTTCTGCCTTCTAGTTTTTACTTCTTCTTTCTTTGGAGGCAGAAATTGGGCATAAGACAATATGAGGGTTGGTCTCCTCCCTTATTTCCCCCCTTTCAGAGTCTCACTCATTTTATTATTGGGAGTTCTCACCTTTTTCCTCACTACCTATGTCTTCCTGCATGACAGACTGATAGTGATTCGTGTAGTACACTTGTGCTGAAGCATTCTGGTGAGCTAGAGTTGCGATGAAACATTGTACCATTTAAATGAGTACAGGCAGTAAGCAAGAGATCAGTAAGTAGGTTCCTATTACTACTATAATTTCCATTATAAGAATTTTAAATCCTTCTAGTGCTGGGAACCCTTTTCAAACATGGCCTCAGGGTCAAATCGTTGCCACACTTGTACAGGCACATGTGCCAGTTTCATCATGTCTTTAACTGTATCTTCGACTACTTGCCCCGATCATCTATGTGCAGGCAGCAATTGGGCCTAATTACAGTCACTAAATTGGGCCAAATCACAGTCACATTTAATTTACTAAAATAACCACACAGCCAGACGGGTTTCCAAACATTGGCAAATGTTTCAGGGAGAAAAAAATGCCCCACTAGAGAAGCACGGCTGTATCTCTGTGTGTACATACACACGGGGCCAGGCAGTTCTTTGTATGATAATCTGGGACTGTAAAAGTGACTATACAACCCTTTACTTTCTGTCACATAACTTACAATTTAAAGTGAGTATCTTTTTCTGTGACTTAGAAATTGACATCTTTTTTTTTAGTTGTGAGCCACTTTTAGCATTTTTCCCTTTGTTGATACATAATAATATTATATATTTGTGGTACATAAGTGATATTTTGATACATGCATGCAATGTACAGTAATCAAATCAGGGTAATTAGAATATCCATCACCTCAAACATGGATATTATTTTCTTTGTGTTTGAAAAATTTCCTTTGTGTTGGAAGAATTTAAAGGCATCTCTTCTACCTATTTTAAAATATATTAAAAATTAGTGCTAACTATAGTTATCCTACTGTGCTGTCAGACACTAGAAATTATTCCTTCTATGATAAAAAGTTTAGGCTTTATCCCATGGGTAGTAGGACACCACATGACTACTGGTCATCTGGGAAATTATCTGGATGACTGTGGAACTGTCCAGGCTGAGCCAGGTGGCTGTTACAACAAACAGCAGGGAAGACCCTCCCCGAATGCCCCCTGAGCCAGCTGTCACTAAATGGCAGGAAACCTCCAAACCTAAGGGCCCCAGGAAACAATGACAGTCCCCACTCACATGCAACTTACACTGTGCTCAGTGCCCTCCACATTGAGCCTGACCTAGTTTTACCCGAGGTCTGTGAGGTGGGACAATCAGTATCCCTTATTTTATAAGGCTCAGTGAAGCTTCGGGCTTAATGTGAGTGAAGAGATCTTGAAAGCTGACTCTGGGATCCCAGCTCCACCACTGGCCAGTCCTGCAAGTGGCGAGAATTGCCTCACCTCCCCTCGATTTGATTTTGTCCTCTGTGAAGTGGGGCGGTGCTGATGACTCACATATCAGGGATACATGGGAACTGTCAATAAACGGAGTGCTCAGCACAGTGCCTGGAGCCCAGAGTGCAGATGAGGGAGGAGGGTGAGCCATAATTCTGAGGGAAGCCACAAAATAATTTAGCCCTTCCATCTAGTAGCCGGGTCCCAGTACAGAGTCCTACGTCAGTGACAAGGCAAACTGAGACCAGCTTAAGCACAGCCTCTTCCTCAGCAGCAGGGCTGAACTAAGGCACTTGGGGTTTTGGTTCATTTCCTGCAGCTTCAATGTAAAGAATATTGTGAGACATTTACTGGGACCACTGAAAATCAGAAGAAGAAGAGACAGCTCTTCTCCATCTCCCTGAGAGCTCTTCCCCAGAACCCGTTTATCCAGAGAGGAGGGGAAATATTTATTTTTTGTAAATAGTGAATGCTAGAGTTGAATTTTATATTAAAATCTCATTCTACTACAAACTAGGATTTGTGGTTGTGGTTCTTTTTATTTCACTTGTGTAAGCTTAAATGAGATACGGACTCTAACATTTCTCCTTGAATTATGAAATCCTAAAGAGTCGGCAGCATAATGTATGAGGAAGAAAAGAAAAGCAGCCATACTTTCTGGCTGCTGGATAAGACACCCAAGTCCATCTTTCTCAGAGCGTATGTTCATTTTAGTATTAATCCAAAGAAAGAGTGAAGATAGACCATTCGAACTTCCAGAATTAATAATTTGAAGGTATTTTGACGAAGCATAGCAACAGCCTTGGAAATAGAGATTTCTTTAAAAGGCAGTTGCAGAGATCAGGAGGATGGATACCTTTCTAAGATTTTACCAAAAAAAAAAAAAATCAACTTCTGCTACACTTGCTGAGGTCTCCTTTAAGCAACTATTAGGACATTGTCATTTTTTTCTTCCAACTCTGGAGTTGCATCAGGTCTATGTGGAAAAAAAATTATAAAATAATCAAAATGACCAACGTGAAAAGGAGAAGGCCAGGGAAAGTCTATTGACAATGGATGCAGGGCAGAAAGGAAGCTGCATTCTCAATCTTCTTCTGGTGTCCTGTGATTGAGCCTTTACCTTAGATGTAAATCCTCCCAGAGTTTTGTCTCTTACCTTAGAATTTCTATTCTTTTTTTAAGTTAGTTTCTTATCTAGAATGAAAGAATTGTAATGCCACTTTATGACTACACCTGGGCCTTATTCTGTAAATATTTTTACTATCTATGAGGTAAAATTCCCAGCATTAGAGCAATTCTTTAACCAATTCTTTTTTTTTTTTTTTTTTTTTGAGACAGAGTCTTGCTGTGTCACCCAGGCTGGAGTGCATTGGTACAATCTTGGCTCACTGTGATATCCACCTGCTGGGTTCAAGAGATTCTTCTGCCTCAGCTTTCTGAGTAGCTGAGATCACAGGCACCCACCTTCATGCCCAGCTAATGTTTGTACTTTTAGTATGTTTGGTAAATTTTGTATTTTTAGTTTCACTGTGTTGGTCAGGCTGGTCTTCAACCCCTGACCTCCAATAATCTGCCCGCCTTGACCTTCCAAAGTGCTGGGATTACAGGTGTGAACCAATTGTTTTTGAGGAATACATTACCTGAAAGTCCTCAAGCCTTTTTGTCAGGCATATCTTGGCCTTTTCTCTCTGGCTGGGGTCCGATGAATCACAGGTGTGCGCTATTTTTCTATATTCCTCACCAGTGATAATCCTTGTACTCTTTATTTCTGATTAAAAGAAATCCAAAATGGAGATAGTTATTTGAGAGATCTCTAAAGACAAACTAGGAGGACATGAGGAGTTGAATTAATACTCATACACACCCAGGGGGAATTTTACTGTTCGAACTGGGAAAATTACAGATGTCCTAAAAGGGCAACGGCATTTGACTTAAATTGTTTATACTGAGCCTGATCACAAACCTGCTGAAGAGACAGCTGTGCTGAATTAAGCCGATGATTGCCTGGATACAGTCTAAGCTGGCAACCAACCATTGCCCATCATAGACTGTGCTAAAATCTTTCACTTGTGTAAACTTGCAGTAAATCTTTATAAGCCCCTCCCTAACCTCATCTGAATGGAACATGATATAGCTTCTTGCTAAATTTCTGTGTCCCAAATAGTAATTTATAAAAAATCATGATTAAAATGTCTTTTCTTTTGTTTGTTTTCCACAGGGTTTATTTTAGTCACACGTTATAAAAATGCTTTTCTCAAGAAAGCATAGAGCCCATTCTCTTCTCTGGAGAGAATCACAGCCTTGCAAAAGAGCCAACTAAAAATACATACATACATATAAGTAGAAATAATTTAAAACTCAAAATATTAAATATGTTACAAAAGTATATAAGCTATAGAATAAATAGGATGAATAGCAAAGTGGATAAAATCAACTCTGAGTTGAAAGACTGAAAGTTCAGGTGAATGTGTTGAAAATGCTTCAGAAAAAACTGAAGAGATAAATATTTATAAAAATAAAGAGCTGGGCTCCGGGGCTCACACTTGACATTTCAGCTACCCGGGAGGCTGAGGCCACAGGATCAATTAAGACCAGAATTTTGAGAGAAGCCTAAGCAAGGCCCCGTCACTAAAAATGTTTTAAAAATTATTTTGACCTTATGGCATGTACCTGTGGTCTCAACTACTTTGAAGGCTGAGGCAGGAGAATCACTTGAGCTGAGGAACTTGAAGTTACAGTGAGCTATAATCATGCCACCGTACTCCAGCGTGGAGTGAGGCAAAATCTACTCACAGTAAAATAAAATGAAATAAAATAAATAAAATCTAGTCACATTAAAATGAAGTACAATTATCAAGGACAAAAAAATTGTACAACTTGGCAATAGAAAAAAATAGAGCAATTGGGGGAAAGGAGGTTGAAAGTATAATTTTCTTTTTATTTTCTTAATTGGTCATTACTTAGGCTTTTTCACTTAACTAAAATTTTCTTGCTCTCCCTCTCCCTCTCCCTCTCCCTCTCCCTCTCCCTCTCCCTCTCCCTCTCCCTCTCCCTCTCCTCCCTCTCCCTCTCCCCTTTTTTCGGTCTCCCTCTGTTGCCGAAGCTGGACTGTACTGCCGGGATCTCGGCTCGCTGCAACCTCCCTGCCTCGGGCTCCTGTGACTCTCCTGCCTCTGCCTGCCGAGTGCCTGGGATTGCAGTCGCGCGCCGCCACGCCTGAATGGTTTTTGTATTTTTGGTGGAGACGGGGTTTCGCCGTGTTGACCGGGCTGGTCTCCAGCTCCTGGCCTCGAGTGATCTGCCTGCCTCGGCCTCCCGAGGTGCTGGGATTGCAGACGGAGTCTCGCTAACTCAATGCTCAATGGTGCTCAGGCTGGAGTGCAGTGGTGTGATCTCGGCTCTCTGCAACCTCCACCTACCAGCCTCCTGCCTTGGCCTCTTAAAGTGCTAAGATTACAGCCTCTGCCCCACCGCCACCCCGTCTAGGAAGTGAGGAGCGTCTCTGCCTGGCCGCCCATCGTCTGGGATGTGAGGAGCCCCTCTGCCCGGCCGCCCTATCTGGGAAGTGAGGAGCGCCTCTGCCCGGCCGCCCATCATCTGGGATGTGAGGAGCGCCTCTGCCCGGCCGCCACCCCGTCTGGGAGGAAGTGAGGAGTGCCTCTGCCCGGCTGCCCCGTCTGGGAGATGAGGAGCACCTCTGCCCGGCCGCCCCGTCTGGGAGGAAGTGAGGAGCGCCTCTGCCCTGTTGCCCTATCTGGGAAGTGAGGAGCGCCTCTGCCTGGCCGCCACCCCGTCTGGGAAGTGAGGAGCGCCTCTGCCCGGCTGCCACCCCATATGGGAAGTGAGGAGCGCCTCTGCCCAGCCGCCCCTTCTGGGAGGTGAGGAGCGCCTCTGCCCAGCCGCCCCATCTGGGAGGTGAGGAGTGCCTCTGCCCGGCCGCCCCGTCTGGGAGGTGAGGAGCGCCTCTGCCTGGCCGCCACCCCGTCTGGGAGGAAGTGAGGAGCACCTCTGCCCAGCTGCCCCATCTGGGAAGTGAGGAGCGCCTCTGCCCGGCTGCCACCCCCTATGGGAAGTGAGGAGCGCCTCTGCCTGGCCGCCCACTCTGGGAAGTGAGGAGCGCCTCTGCCCGGCCGCCCACTCTGGGAGGTGAGGAGTGCCTCTGCCCGGCCGCCCCGTCTGGGAGGTGAGGAGCGCCTCTGCCTGGCCGCCACCCCGTCTGGGAGGAAGTGAGGAGCACCTCTGCCCGGCCGCCCACTCTGGGAGGTGAGGAGCGCCTCTGCCTGGCCACTCCGTCTGGGAAGGGATGAGCGCCTCTGCCCGGCCACCCCGTCTGGGAGGTGAGGAGCGCCTCTGCCCGGCTGCCACCCCGTCTGGGAGGAAGTGAGGAGCACCTCTGCCCGGCTGCCCCATCTGGGAAGTGAGGAGCGCCTCTGCCCGGCCGCCACCCCATATGGGAAGTGAGGAGCGCCTCTGCCTGACCACTCCGTCTGGGAGGTGAGGAGCGCCTCTGCCCGGCCGCCCCGTCTGGGAGGTGAGGAGTGCCTCTGCCCGGCCGTCACCCCGTCTGGGAGGAAGTGAGGAGCACCTCTGCCCGGCTGCCCCGTCTGGGAGATGAGGAGCACCTCTGCCCGGCCGCCCCGTCTGGGAGATGAGGAGCACCTCTGCCCGGCCGCCCCGTCTGGGAGGTGAGGAGTGCCTCTGCCCGGCTGCCACCCCGTCTGGGAGGAAGTGAGGAGCACCTCTGCCCGGCCGCCCCCTCTGGGAAGTGAGGAGCGCCTCTGCCTGGCCGCCACCCCGTCTGGGAGGAAGTGAGGAGCGCCTCTGCCTGGCTGCCCCATCTGGGAAGGGAGGAGCACCTCTGCCCGGCCGCCACACCGTCTGGGAAGTGAGGAGCGCCTCTGCCTGGTCGCCCCATCTAGGAGGTGAGGAGCGCCTCTGCCCGGCCGCCCAGTCTGGGAAGTGAGGAGCGCCTCTGCCCGGCCGCCCTGTCTGGGAGGTGAGGAGCGCCTCTGCCTGGCCGCCACCCCATCTGGGAGGAAGTGAGGAGCGTCTCTGCCCGGCCGCCCCGTCTGGGAAGTGAGGAGCGCCTCTGCCCGGCCGCCCCCTCTGGGAAGTGAGGAGCGCCTCTGCCCGGCCGCCCCGTCTAGGAAGTGAGGAGCGCCTCTGCCCGGCCGCCCCGTCTGGGAGGTGAGGAGCGCCTCTGCCCGGCTGCCACCCGGTCTGGGAGGAACTGAGGAGCGCCTCTGCCCGGGCGGCCCCGTCTGGGAAGCGAGGAGCGCCTCTGCCCGGGCGGCCCCGTCGGGGAAGTGAGGGGAGCCTCTGCCCGGCCGCCCCGTCTGGGAGGAGAGGAGCGCCTCTGCCCGGGCGGCCCCGTCTGGGAAGCGAGGGGCGCCTCTGCCCAGCCGCCCTGTCTGGGAGGTGAGGAGCGCCTCTGCCCGGCTGCCCTGTCTGGGAGGTGTACCCAACAGCTCCGAAGAGACAGCGACCATCGGGAGCGGGCCATGAGGACGATGGCGGTTTTGTTGAAGAGAAGGGGAGGAAGTGTGGGGAAAGGAAGGAGAGATCAGATTGTTGCTGTGTCTGTGTGGAAAGGGGTGGGCATAGGAGACTCCATTTTGTTCTGACTAGGAGAAATTCTTCTGCCTTGGGATGCTGTTGATCTATGGCCTTTCCCCCAGCCCCCTGCTCTCTGAAACATGTGCTGTGTCAACTCAGGGTTAAATGGATTAAGGGTGGTGCAAGATGTGCTTTGTTAAACAGATGCTTGAAGGCAGCATGCTCTTTAAGAGTCATCACCACTCCCTAATCTCAAGTACTCAGGGGCACAAACACTGCAGAAGGCCGCAGGGTCCTCTGCCTAGGAAAACCAGAGACCTTTGTTCATGTGTTTATCTCCTGACCTTCTCTCCACTATTATCCTATGACCCTGCCATATCCCCCTCTCTGAGAAACACCCAAGAATGATCAATAAATACTTCAGAAATAAAATAAAAAAAAAAAAAAAATTTTCTTATACTTTGGTGCTGTTAACCCCAGGGCATTTTTAATTAATTGGTTTAGAGGTAGATACTCATATAAGCTTTCGACTGCAAATTACAAGAGCCAAATTTTAAATAAATGTTGGACCTCTAAATTTTCTAAATTGCAATATTTAAGGAAATAAAAATTATAAAAACACTTTGTAAAACATTTAGTATGTAACTGCTGTTTCTAAAATATGAAAAATCCAATTATGGCAGAGACTGACTCTGTTGTTGAGAATCTCTCCATTATATGACTGCTGCTTGTGGTGCTTAAACCTCAGCAAGAAAGAATATATAAATGTCTGAACATTGCTTTAAACAGACAATGCACATTAAATGTAGAGATACGTGACCAGCTTAGAAAACTGCACTTTTTTGGATACCCCAGGGTCACAGCTCATGAGAACATAGGTCTGGACTGTGAGAAAACAAGCAGTAATTAGTGCAGAGGAGTTGACAGGCCACCAACTGGGCTGAGAAAAAAGAGCTGGTAGATTAATCTCCAAAATATACCACAAAACGTCCAATAAACAGATCCCATGGCTTTATACATTAAAAACAAACGATGACAAACAGTGAGGATTGCATTGAATTAAATTAGGAGCAGGTAAAGACTGGTTTATTGTCTTGAAACTGTAGTCCCTCTCCACAGTTCGATCCCATGACCCGGTAATTATTTCCTCCCTTCTGCAGGCCTTGGGCACTGGTCATTTTCTGGCCCCAAAGAGTTCCTTTTTCTAATAAGAGTACTTACTTCATCTCTTCATACACCTCCTTTCCTTGCAAACTGTGCCCCAAAGAAGAAATAGGAAAAACTTTCCTAATGTTTTTCTGCTGCAGGGTTAATGGGCTCAGAGTGATGATAAGAACAGCCAATGAATGTGTGGAGCCAGATAGTGCTTAAACTGTGGACTTTTGTCCAGTAAGTCTAACACAATTGGCAGCTGAGCACTCTTCTCTGAGATCTGAGGATGGACTCACTCAACCTGGAGCTATTACCACGGCTGGTATTCGCACATATGCACCGCCTGTGTTCCTAGAAACTGGCCATCCCAGCCCATCACAGCCAACACCAACACCAGCATGGAATGCTTGGGAATCAAAGATTTTTCTTGTCATTGCTACTGCCATCATCCATTGCTCACTGCTGGCACCTGAGCAAGTCACATGAAGGCCAAATAATTAGTCCTCCTGGACCTGCTAACACTGCTGCCAGCATAACTGCCTTGAGGCCCAAAAACAGGCAAGCTAAGCTCACCACCGCCACCACTAGGATACAATGGCTAAACCTCTGGTGCCCCTATCCCCAGCAAAACTTTACCACAGTCTCTGTTAAAAACGATACCCTAAGCCACTGAGGATGTTACAGACACCACTGATACTCTTTACAGCCAAAGAAATCATATAAAGAAAGGCCGGGTATGGTGGTTCCTGCCTGTAATCCCAGCACTTTGGGAGGCCAAGGCCAGTGGCTCGCTTGAGCCCAGGAGTTCGAGACCAGCATGGGGAACATGGCAAAACCCTGACTCTACTAAAAATGCACAAATTTGCTGGGCATAGTGGTAGGCACCTGTAATCCCAGCTGCCTGGGAGGCTGAGGCACAAGAATCACTTGAACTCAGAGGTGGAGGTTACAGTGAGCAGAGATATTGCCACTCCACTCCATCCTGGGCAACAGAGAAAGATTCTATCTTAAAATATATACATATATAGTTTAAATCCTGCGCTCTCCTCTCCTCAGTTGCCTTGTCACTGTGTAAGCGTATGTTTGGGAAGGGAGGGATAGGAGGAGGACAGGCCAGTAGAGAGTCACGAGAACCGGCTAAAGATCTCAGACCATATTTTATACTCTTGACATGGAGAGACATCTCTGTTATTCTCATCACATTAAACTCAAGCATTTTCTTTCTTTCTTTTTTTTTTTTTTTTGAGAAATCACATTGAACTTCCAAAATTATAAAGTTGAAAAGATTTAATAATTGACCATTGGAAACATGAAAGAAGATTAGCTGTAAAAATAACTCAGGACAATGTATTTATCATAAACAGATGGTCTTGGTGAAAGAAAGGTTCATGCCCAGCTAGCCCATTCTTCAATATCTGCTAAAAAAGAGAAAAGGAAACTTAAAGACATCATAGACTTAGGAATTTCATCTCACAGTGCATTAAATTCCCAAATCACATGGGGAAGAGAAGAAGCGGTTGCATATTAGACTAACTAGTTTTACTGAATGTTGTCTGTTGATTTAAAAATTACACTCTTACCAAGGGCAAATTTAAATACTGAAAGTTATTTCCTAAACATCAAAGAATATTTTCAGTATATAAAAAGATTTTAAAAAACATTGACACCTTAACTAAATCTAACACAAATTTAAAAGAAAAAGTAACTAGAAAATGAAAGAAGCATCTGACAAGCATGCAATGCACCCTCTGTTGTGCCAACAGCTCCTGTTTGTTGAGTCCTCTCCTCTATTCTGCCTCCTCCATCTCCTTGCAGATTCCCATTTTTGCTATTTTATCTCTCTACTCCTTTCTCAGGTCACCATCTCACATTCTTTTTTTGTCTTTTGATGTCCAATCTCACCCACACCACCTTCATTCTCTATTTTATCTTAACAAATGGTTAATTGGGAATAAAGAGGGAAAACACTGCTAGGAAGTTACTTGAATCCTGGTACACACTATCATTATCACCGTTTTCCATGTTGATGCTCATGGGTCTCTGCTTTCTCGACAGACTATTTAATCAGCAGACAGATCAACAGGCCAAAATTTCCACCATAGTTGCACACTTGAATGCGGATGAATGGATTACAATACGTTCAAGTCTTGCAATGAGAGGCATAATGTATCGTGGTATAATTGAGAGTGGTTACCGGGAAGAGTTAAAGGTCATTTATACAATATCACTCCAGATTCTTGTGCTATAAAACCGCAGATGTGGGTTGCTCAATTTTTAGTGGTACCTTGTCTACAATTAAGCTCTGAGGAAGTCTCTGCCCCAATAGAGGCTACATACAGAACTGGGGGATTCAGACCCACTGCTACAGGTACCTTAAATCCTGGAGCCAAAATATGGGTACAGCGTCCATCACAGCCTACCCCTATGGCTGGTGAACTTGTAGCTATGATAGCAGAAACTGAAGGCATAGTACAATTTCCTCAAGATAAAAAACAAAATTATGTTCCCCTCTGTTTTTGTTATTACAGAGAATAACCTGTTTAGTAATGGTCAGCACCTTTGTCTTTGTGTCTGAGGCCAAGAATAAATTCATCATCTGCGTAGCCACCACTGCAAAAGAAGCCAACTGTAGTCAATGTTGGCTATGCGTGGAGTTGCTGGAGGCCACCGAAGATGGGCTACCTTGGAGAATCGTCCCTGCACCTTACTGCATACTGAATGTTGTGTGTACATCCCTGACAATTCTCACGCTATGACTGTCCTTGCACAGTCATGGTGGGTGTGGTTGTTATTAACTGTGCTTTTAATTCTCCTGTGCTCACCCTGAATCTGTAATCTGTATCAACTATGCCTTCCCCAAGTATCTGTAAGGGTACTTTCCTACCATTGTGTATTAAATTGAGGCCAAATTTGGAAGAAAAGTTAAATATTAAATTTTAACCCAATCGAACATGGACAAAAACAATGGTCACCAAGTCCCAGAACAGGTCCTGTGAGCTTCTTCAGGCGTTCATCCAGCCGTGTTTCAGAGAAATCTCTATTTTAATCTGTTCCTGTATCTTAGTTGTTGAAAAACAACAGACAATCGCCAAAACAAGTTGACATTTTTATGTTTCTTGAGCCCAGTAGTGAAGAGTCCTCGTTACTCGGCCTTATGCCAAACCACTCATTACAAAAAGAAATAGGGTCCCAGATGGCACTAGAGCTTTCTGAGACCTCTCTTCATCTGTGAACGGATGAGTGGCCAACTCTGGAGCCCAGGCTATTGCTTCCTGGTCTGGTGATGAATCCTCCATAGACTGGTGAGTGTAGCATCTGACTCTGGAGCCCAGGCTGTTGCTTCTCTGTCTGATGATGCTTCCTCCATACTCTGTAGTCTGCTATGAGTAAAAAATATATATGTATATATAAAATTATATATAAAATAATTATATAATTACATATAAATATATTTATTTGTATAAATAAATAGAAATAAAATGTATATATAATTTTATATATACAACATATACATATCTTTTCCCTTCTCCCCTTCTCATATCAATTTGCTTATCATATCTGTATTGCCATACAATTGGGAAAAAGGCTATTTACCTTTAAACGTATTGTGTGTGCCTTCTCTTCTTCCTCATGCATCTCCCATGCAGAACACATGCCTGACTAATTTTTGTATTTTTAGTAGAGATAGGGTTTAGCCATGTTGGCCAGGCTGGTCTCAAACTCCTGACCTCAGGTGATCCTTCCATCTTGGCATCCCAGAGTGCTGAGATTACGGGCGTGAAACACCGCACCCAGACAGGCAGAGACATTTCTATAAAGAAAACATACAAATGGCAAACAGGCATATAAAAGTTGCTAAACATCATTAAACCTCAGAGAAATGCAAATAGGAACAACAATAAGATATTATCTCACTCCAGTTAAAATGTCTTATATCCAAAAGACAGACAATAACAAGTGCTGATGAGGATGTGGAGAAAACTGTAGTGCACTCTTGGTGGGAATGTAAATTAGTATAACAGCTATAAAAATGTTTGGATGATCCTCAAAAAACTAAAAATTGAGCCACCACTGCTACAATGTAACACAACAGTCCCAGTCCTGGGCACTGACCCAAAAGAAAGAAAATCAGCTTGTTGCTGCACTGTTTACAATAGCTAAGATTTGAAAGCAAACTGTCTACAAATGAATGAATGTATAAAAAAATTACTACATATATACAATGGAGTAGTATTCAGCCATAAAAATGAGATTCTGTCTTTTACAACAGCATAGTTAAAAGTGAGTGTGTTAAGTGAAATAAAACAGGCGCAGAAAGATAAACACTGCTTGTTCTCACTTATTCGTGGGATGTAAGAATTAAAACAACTGAATTCACGGACGTAGAGAGCAGAAAGATAGTTTTCAGGGGCTAAGAAAGACAGTGAAGGCTGGGGGAAATGTGGGGACTGTTAATGGGTACAAAAAATAGAATAAATATGACCTACGATTTGATAGCACAACAAGATGACTCTGGTCAACAATAATGTAATTGTACATTTTAAACTAGTTAAGAAAGAATAATCAGATTTTAACCCAAAGAATAAATGCTGGAGTGCGTGGGTATCACATTCTCTATGATGTGATTACATGGCATTGCGAGACCATCAAAACATATCATGAACCCCATAAGTATATACACCTACTATGTACCCACAAAAATCACAAATTAAATAAAGTAAATAAAACTATTTAAAAATAAAATATCATAACATTAACTAGGCCCAGAATTACAAGATTTTAATGAAATAAAAATGGCTATGTAATAATCAATCAAAAAGTGAGAAGAAAGTCACAATTTACTCCCATTTTTGTTTATAATTTATCTGTTTTCTAATTTCAAGTTGTAGAATTTTGTTTTTTTCATTTCTAACTAAATTTTAATGTGACCAGTCTGAAATTATTTTTCTATATTTTTAAATTTTTTCATAATTTTTCTCTAACTTTTAGGTTCCATGTTTATGCCCCTTCTATTTTTGAGAAATGTCTCTTCAGATTTTTGCCCATTTTAAAGTTAAATTATGTAATTATTTGTTATTGAGTTTTTTGTTTCTTCTGTATTCTGCTTATCAATCCCTTGTCAGCTGTGTAGTTTGCACGTATTTCCTCTTTTTTTTTTTTTTTTTTGACAGTCTTGCTCTGTCACCCAGGCTGGAGTGCAATGGCGTGATCTCAGCTCACTGCAACCTCTGCCTCCTGGGTTCAAGCGAATCTATGGCCTCAGCCTCCCGAGTAGATGGGATTTCAGGAACCATGTTGGCCAGGCTGGTCTAGAAGTTCTGACCTCAGGTGATCCAGCAGCCTCAGCCTCCCAAAACACTGAGATTACAGGTGTGAGCCATCATGCCCGGTCAATATGATATTATTTACACAATGGAATATTAGTCAGCCATAAAAATGTATACAGAACTGGTATGTGCTACAACATGGATAAATAATGAAAACATGCTCAATGAGAAAAGCCAAAGAAAAAAGGTCACATATTATATTATTATATTTCTATAAAATGACTAGAATAGAAAACTAGAAATAGAAGCCGGGCGCGGTGGCTCACGCCGGTAATCCCAGCGCTTTGGGAGGCTGAAGCGGGCAGATCACGACGTCAGGAGATAGAGACCATCCTGGCTAACATGGTGAAACCCCGTCTCTACTAAAAATACAAAAAAATTAGCCCGGCTAATTTTTTGTTTTTGTTGTGTCTCTGCCGGGTTTTGGTATCAAGATCATGCTGTCCTCATAGAATGAGTTGGGGAGGAGACCCTCCTCCTCAATATTTGGGGATAGTTTCTGTAGGAATTGTACAAGCTCTTCTTTGTACATTTGGTAGAATTTGGTTGTAAATCCATAAAGTCCAGGGCTTTTATTTTTTTGATTGGCAAGCTACTTATTACCTATTTAATATCAGAGCTTTTAATTAGTGCGTTCAGGAAATCTTTGTCTTCCTGGCTTAATCGTGGGAGAGTGTGCATATCTAGGAATGCATCTATTCCTTGAAAGTTTTCTAGTTTGTGTGTATAAAGGTGTTCATGTTCGTACTGACCCCACATCAATAAAAACAACCATTAGAAACCATAAAGTTTAACACTTATTTTTATGTCTTTATTCTATTTTTACTTAATTTTTGTACTTGGAATGTGATAAAGATTCAACTTTACTGGTTTAAATGTGGACTTGTTTTCCCAGCATTTCTTGTGGAACAAACTGTCCTTTTCTTTACATAATGGTTAAGGCATCCTTGTCAAAAGACAATCAATAATTTACGCAAGGATTGTTTGGATTATCTATTTTATTTATTTGATCTCTACAATTGTTCTTATGACACTATCAAACAGTTAAAATTATCGTAGCTTTGTACGTTTTCAAATTTAAACTTGTGAGCCATCTAATTTTGTTCTTCTTTTCAAGATTATTCTGTACATTCAGAGGATTTTCAAATTCATATGAAGTTTTAAATGAGTTATTTTGCTTTTGTAGAATAACTAAAATTATTCTGCTTTTGCAGAAAAATTACAAATTGGGATAACAGTACATCTGTACACTACTTTGGGTAGTAGTATTGTCATCTTAACTTCGTTAATTCTTCCGGTTCATGAAAGTGGAATTTGTTGCCAGTTATTTAAGTCCTTTTTAGTTTTTTTCATAAACATTCTGATCCTCTATTTTTTATTGTACAAGATATCTACCTCCTTCTTAAATTTATTACCAAAAATTATATTATTTTAATGTTGTTGCAACAATTGTTTTCTTAATTTACTGTCAAATTGTTCATTGTTGGTATATGGAAATGCACTTCATGTTTCTGTGTTGTAAAAATAATTATTTCATCTCTCAAATCTAGATTAGCAATTCATTCAGAATAGTATACTGTATATACTGGTAGTCATTTAACCTTTTCTAATAAGCTAACCAATTTCAATGTGTCTAAATATGTAAAAATGTTGAATTGTGTTAGATTTTCACTTACTCTCACCTGTCATTTATCAGTCAGAATTACATTACTGCACATGTAGAACTTTCATTTCTGGGGCCGGGCACAGTGGCTCTTGCCTATATTCCTAACACTTTGTGAGGCCAAGGCAGGCGGACCATCTGAGATCAGGAGTTCGAGACCATCATGGCCAACATGGTAAAACCCCGCCTCTACCAAAAATACAAAAATAAGCTGAGCGTGGTAGTGGAAGCCTGTATTCCCAGCTACGTTGGAGGCTGACACAGGAGAATCACTTGAACAAACCCACATCACAAAACAACCAAAGTTAGTCTTCATGTCCAAAGTCTTCCATGGATTTTTTTCATACAAGATTGCTTAGTGCAACATTTAATGGAAAAGATGCATGCTACTGAGATGTAGTTCTCCAAAAGTCTCTTGAGTTTGTTTTTGTTGTGTCTTACATCACATACCTGTCCTGTTCCTGGCTATTTTTCAAAGATTTTTGTACACAAATAACCTGGAAAAAGGGTAGTAGTTTTTCTGTTCAGTTGATGGCAGATAAATTACTCAATCAATAATGAAGACAATTTTTCTCTGTGAGACAAAGGTTGGACAGGTTTGCATGTAACCTACTTTAAAAAGATTGAGGTTTCTTAGTCTTGAGTCTGCTCAGCTGTGACATTAATCTTCCCTATGTGCAATGTCTATCTGAGCCTTTTGAAATCCCTCTAAAAAATGTAGTATGGACAAGGAGAACTAATACAAATATGAGGCTTTTGCCTCCAGGTAGGCAGTAAATAGTAGGTATTTTTTTTCATACTTCTGTGTCTCATGCCTTCTACCAGCATCCATGAAAATGAAAGGTTAATAGGTTGGTTTACAAATAGGATAAAATATTAGATCCTTCACAATAATTTAATTTTGGAGATGAGAATGGGATGCCGAGATAAACACAACTTTCTGAAATGGGAAAAGACACAAATACTTGAAGAGCTTGCAAGGGATATGAGAAGTTCCATAGGACCAACAACAAATTCTCTTAGCCAACTGGTTAGTTTGGTGAAACAAGGGATCAAGACTCTGCTGTCTGCTAATGAGGCTGATCTTTGAGAGGATTATAACAATGAGCCTGAGAGCTTTGCTTGTTCATTTTTCTCTTGCTGGAAAGATCAAGGAGCTCTTAAAGCTAATGCTGAGGCTTGGATGAGTCCAAAACACTAGAAGTTCATGTGGTTCAGCTGTGAGCAGCCAAAAGGCTGCTAAAAGCTACATTAAACAGGTCTTGTAAGTCTCTCCTTTACCCACATGAAGGAGCCCACCCTCTGCACTTCTAACTTTTTCCCTTTGTCTATAGCTAACTTTAGCAACTTTAAATATTAAATTACATAAGATTGGAGATTTGGATGGGGGAACGCAAATGTATATAGTTCCGTTGGATATAGGTATCTAATTGACCATTCTGTGTAGTCCCCTAGGGTGCACAGGGAGATATAGGTTTTAGGGTGGCTGGAAGTGCTGACAAACCTATCATTCTACTAAGCCAGTTGCTTCGGGATAATGGAAAGCATGATAAGTCCACTGAGTTCTGTGAAGATGAGCGCACTGTTACACTTTGGCTGTGAAGTGAGTTTCTGGGTCTGAGCAATGCTAAATGGAATATCATGGGGATGGATGAGGGATTCTGTGAGTCCATGGATGGTAGTTTTGGCAGAATTCCACGCAGGGAAAGCAATTTTATATGTATAGTAAGAGCCTACTCCAGTGAGTACAAATTGTTGCCCCCTATATTATAAAAGTTATTCAATGTAATAAATTTACTACCAGGTGCCTGGTGAATCACCCTGGAAATGATGCCATATCAAAGACTCAGTGTAGATCTGTGCTGCTGTCAAATTAAATATTCAGAATTGACTGTAGTCAGACTGGCCTTTGGGATTCAAAGTTCATGTTGCTTAGCCCGTGCATTGCTTCTATTCTGCTATGTTCACCTTGTTTATAAACCCACTGGGTGATGATGGGGGTTACAGGGAAGTAAGAATGACGCATACTCACAGAACAAGACATTCTGTCCACATCGTTATCAAAATCCTCCTCTGATGCACGTACCCCTTGGTAGGCATTCATATAGAACAGACACATCTTTATGAAATTTACCCAATGAGAGAGGTTTATCCACAAAATTTTTTCTATTTTTTTTTTGTTTTTGCCATGAATTATGTAATCATGTTCCTTGCATGTCATTGACCATGTAGCCAATTCATGGGCCACAGCAGTGCTGCGGGAGTGGGTATCACAGGATCTCAAACTGGTCTTAAGCAATCCTTGCCTCAACCTCTTAAGTAGCTGAGACTATAGGTGCACCCCACAACGCCTAGCTAATTTTGTTTTATTTTTAGTAGAGATTAGATTTTGCTGTGTTTTCCAGGCTGGTCTCACACTCCCCACGTCAAGCAATTCTCCCAGCTTTGCCTGCAAACTGTTTTGACTAGAGGTATAAACTACCACACTCACCACCTATAATTAGATATTTTAAACAATACTATGTAGTGAAACCTATTACGAAGTTATCTTGGGAAAGAAAGCTCACTATCACGGTGTAAAATTGTATAGATATGACGCGTGCATGTGTATGTATACATACTTGTTTGTGTGCGTAGGTGCGTGTTTTCTGAGAAATGGTAACTTATTGCTACCAGGCTAGGATAGCATTCACGTTCTTCTGATGATATCAAATATTGAAACTCCAGGATTCATAGAACAAGATTCCTAACTGGTTCAAGAGAGGGTGAATGATTGATTAATGGGTATTTTGGAAGAAACAAGTGGCCTAAGGACAAGAATAAGTGTGCAAATCATCTCTGTGAAACGCTTTCTTTGGAGCACGCATTTCATGCACTTCATTCTACAGTGACAGATATTGTTACTCTGAGTTTGTGAGAGATTGAACCTAGGGTCTACTGTGAAACTCTGTAGACTGGACTTCTATCTGAGGCAGCCCCTGCCTCTACCCGCAACCTGCGCCACACTCCAATGGAGCATTCTTCTCAATGCATAAATGGAAATTCCATATGATCCGATGGGCAGAGAGTGCGACTGTTTTTCTCAGGAGCTCTGGTTGAATAGTTTTGGGGACTTTCTGGGAGAATGCTCTGCACCCAGAAACGTTGTCCAAGGGGAATCATGAGAAAATGGGCGACCCCGTGTGCCTCCGTCCCCTCCCACTTCCTCGCCAACCCCTCAATCAGGGATCCCACTTAGTCCAGGATAACAAGTGTTTTGGTTGTCTTTGGTCGACACCTAGCGACGAACATTATTGAAAATGTAAGCCGTACAGAGCAGAAAAAGCTCTCGTCGCCCGCGCACGGCTCACTCACTGCGACGTTGAATTCTGGGCTTAAGCAATCCTCCTGCCTTAGCTTCCTGAGTAGCTGAGAATATAGGCATGTGCCACAATGCTGGGCAATAATTTTAAGTTGTGGTAATCTCTCTCGATGTGTTGTCCAGGTTAGTCTCAAACTCCTGGTCTCTATCCATCCTCCACACGTTGGTCTCCAAAAGTCCTGGGATTACAGGCATGAGCCACTGTTCTCACTCCTATAATTTGATGTTTTAAACAATACCATGTAATGAAATGCATCACGAAGACATTTTGCAAAATAAAGCTCACTATCACGATGTAAATTTGCATACTTTTCATGTGCTCACGTGAGCGCATGTGCGTGCCTGTCTGAATGTTTTCTGAGAACTGATAATCTTTTCCCCAGGCACACAGGTTGAAGAGCTGTGGGGACTGTCTGGGAGGGTGTCCCGGACCCGGAAACGTAATCCAAGAGAGATCAGAACACAGGCGATCCCATGTGCCTCCATCTCCTTCTCCTTCCTCGACAACCCCTCAACCAGGGACCCCACTCATTCCAGACAGGCATGTCATTCGGTTGTCATTTGGCGTCACCTAGCGGTCACTGTTATTGAAAATGGAAGCATCACACCAAAACTGGCCGCCTGTGCACAGCCAGGGAAAACTGGTTTCCCTCGGGCCCCACCCTGACCTCTGAGGCACTCCTTCCCTCCCTCCCCCAATGCCTTTTTGCATAGGAAACCTCCAACCTGGCTGGGCCTGATTGTTTATTTATTTATTTATTTATTTATTTATTTAGAGACAGAGACAGTTTCGCTCTAGTAGCCCAGGTTGAAGTGCCATGGCGCCATTTTGGCTCACTGCAACCTCTCCCTCCCGGGTTCAAGTGATTCTCCTGCCTCAGCCTCCCCAGTAGCTGGTATTACAGGCGCCCGCCACTACGCTCAGCTAATTTTTGTATCTTTAGTAAGGACGTGGTTTCTCCATGTTGGCCAATGAGGTCTCGAAGTCCTGACCTCAGGTGATCCACGCACCTCAGCCTCCTAAAGTGCTGGGATTACAGGCGTGAGCCAGGGCGCCTGGCCTATCATTTGCTTTACTTTCTTCCTTTTTTTTTTTTTTAAATCAGCATGAAGACTTCTACCTGGGTTTTAAAAACTGTGTGAAATAAAAATAAATCTTGGGTCTTCCACATCACTAAAGTAAAGGGAAAAGTCAAGCTGGCAACTGTTTAGGGCCACCCTGCCATTCTATTCAAAGTCACTCCTCTGCTCTTTTCTTTTTTTTTTTTTTTTCTGTTTTGAGATGGAGTCTCGCTCAGACGTTCAGGCTGGAGCCCAATGGAGCGATCTCGGCTCACTACAACATCCGCCACCTGGTCTCAAGCGATAAATACATATTTGATTGCCTCCTTTGTAGAGGTTAATTAGAAACTCCAAAGAATGTAACCATTTGTCTCTTAACTGCCTGTGACCAGGAAGTCCCCTCCTCGCTTTGAGTTCTCCCACCTTTGCTAAGTTGTCCCGCCTTTGCAGACCGAACCAATGTTCATCTTGCATACGTTGATTGATGTCTCATGTCTTCCTAGAATGTATAAAACGATAATGTTCTCTGATTACCTTAGGCACATGTCCTCAGAACCTCCTGAGGCTGTGTCACGGGTGTGCATCCTGAACCTTGGTTAAACAAACTTTCTAAATTAACTGAGACCTGTCTGAAGTTTTCAGGGTTCAGAACGGAAAGTGCATTGTAGCTCCACCCTAGGAGTTATTATTAACAAAAACTATCCTAAATCTCTGCAGATACAGTGAAAGCAGTTGTATGTAAACTGTATGAAACTAAATGGCACTTACTACAAGTAAATGAATAAATGCTGAGAAAAAAGTCATGAACCGCTCACCTTTCAAAGAAGCAGTAATACTATGAATTCTGTGTAATTTCCAGAGTCAGCTTGTTTCATAAGCTGTCCCCACCAAACTTGGAAACATTCCAGAGTGAGCTATTGTGCCTCCAGCCTTTGCCCCACCCCGCTTTTTCCCCTGCACCCTCCCCTCAACCCTTGCCTGCAATCACATTCTCTGATTCTGCAAAAGCAAATGGGAGCCCCAGAGAGAGTTATCTTTTCTTTTTTTTCTCTGTCTTTTTTTGAGATGGAGTCTCGCTTAGAGAGCCCAGTGGAGCGATCTCGGCTCACTGCAACATCCGCCTCCTGGTTTCAAGCGATTATCCTGCCTCAGCCTACCGAGTAGCTGGGATTACAGGCACCCAATATTATGCCCAGCTAATTTTTGTATTTTCATAGAGACAGGGTTTAACCATGTTGGCCAAGCTGGAGTCGAACTCCTGACATCAGGTGATCCGTCGGCCTCAGCCTCTCAATGTGCCGGGATTACAGGCGTGAGCCTCTGCGGCCAGCGAGTTGTCTTTTCTTTCTGAAGGGCAAGGCAATGTGGAATGGATTCACCTAAAAGCGGACTGCATGCCCGGGAAAGCATCATGGTTAGACCCAAGTGAGACAGGTTAGTTTTACTGCGTGTGTTCCACATGTGTTGTTGTCCATGTGTTGCTACCATAGTAATCCTGCTCAGCATGAGAGGAACCAAAGTTTCAGACATTTGGTGTATGTGCTTGGCTGGGGAGCCAAACGTGAGCAGCCACCATCTGTGGGATTATGACTGAATGCCTCTAGGTCAGAATCCCGCCCAGAAGAGAGGATGCAGCAGCGCCGGCAAGCCTCGGTTGGCCTCAGATAGCTCTTCCCCCGCCTTTCCCACCGGCCGGAAGCTCCACCCCGCTGCGCGACGAGACCTGGCTCCGGTGCAGGGAGCCCCTCGTCCTAAAAAACGGGGTGCGGCCAGAAAGTCCTTTGCTCCCTGGCCCATCACATAACACGTTTATGGGGAATCTGATACTAAACTATTCGTAAACGCCCTGCTTCCGGGTCAGGGTTTCCTATGGAACATGGCAGCTCCCTCACTGCAACCTATTGAAAGTCAGCCCTCCACCCAAGTGTCTCTAAACCAGTGTGCGGGAAACCCGGCTTTGTGGCGTGTCCTGTGTAATTCAGCCCTGGCCGTCTACCTTCCTTCTTCCCTCCTTTTGCCTGCGGGGACTAAGGTCCCGGGCCTGCTCATGCCCACCAGCCCCCGAGCCCCGGGACATGCAGCGGCTGTCTCTCGCGAGAGTTCATTGGAGCCCGCCGTGCATTTGGGAGGCGTCGGCCCCACCAGCGGGGTTTCCAAGATACAGCGCCGGGAGTTGCCGAGGTAGGGTTGGCGCCCCTGCTTGATGTTCCACCTCTCTGATTGAGCTTCTTTCCCCCACCCGGCTGGGAATTCCTCCACGGGTTGGGAACGGATTCTTCGAGCTTGGTGCGAATGGCTGAGGCGCGGGTGTCAGAGGTTGTGCCCCTGCAGTCCCTGTCCGAGTAGTGTTCGCGCGTGCCCGTGGGCGGCCGTTGGGGTCACAGTCCCTCTCCCCGCCCCAGGTGCGCTGGGATGAGGGTAGCCAGTCACCACCCTTGTGTCTTCACTGGTCTCCGCTGCCCGGGTCAGCCAGCGGACTGCGCGAGAATGGCTGGCAGATCTGCCGAGTTAGATGGCCTCAAAGCTGGGCCAGTTCTGTGTGATAAGGTTCCAACTGGTTCTGACCGCTTCCGTCCGCGAGCACCTCATTTGGCCTTTAGGGTGGACCCGATCGATTAGATGCTGGCATTTGGCTTCTCGATCAGCCCGCAAGTCGACCGCCTGTGGGAAGCAAGCAACATCCAGTTGACACGGCCGTCAGCTTCTCTGCCTGGAAGACCAGGGACCAGGGCCTAAGGCCCCAATCCTCAGGTCTCGGGTCGCCGTGTCCACCTGATGTCGGCGGCAAGCGTTGGACTTGACCGTCAACTTGGGATTTCTAAAGTAGACCATATAACTTTGGTCAGCAGCAGTACCGCCCACATTCACTTGGTGTCACTTATTCCTTGCGTTGTTTCTTCCTCTCCAATTGTTTCCACAGTACTTTCAGTTGCTCTTCGTTTTGTTTTTCTTTTACTTTTCTTGCTCCTCTTTCTACACACTGAAGTTGCTGTGGTTTTATATTTACCTTTTATTTATTTATATTTTTTGAGGCAGGTTAGAGTGTAAGAATGCAATCTCGGCTCACTGCCGCCTAGACTTTCCAGGGCTCCCTCAGGTGATCTTCCTATCTCAGCCTTCCAAGTGGCTGAGACTACAGGATCACTTAATTCTGTGATGTTGAAGCTGAAGTGAGCCGTGTTCATGCCATTGCCCTCCAGTGTAAGTGTTTCATAAAGTAACAGAAACAGGTTAAAGAAAAAAATTTATTTGAAATTAACTACAATTAATTGTGATGTATATGACCTTTTATATTTTTTCACTCCCACGAGTTTATTATTATTGTTGTTTGTTATTATTTCTTTGTATTATTGTCATTATTGTTATTGTTTTCATTATTTATCTAGTCATTTAGAGATGGAGCCTTGCTCTATCACCCATACTGCAGTGCAGTGGCGCGACTTTGGGTCACTGTAGCTTCAAATTCCTGGGTTCAAGTTCGTAATATAGCGAAACACCCTGTATACTAAAATCTGTCAGTGACACCTTCAGGACCGTTGGTTGTGGCGGCTGCAATTTCGGAGGCTGAGGCGGGCAGTTCGCTAGAGCTAGGGAGTTCAGGACAGCCTGGGCAACAGACTGCAGAGCATTTGCTTGACCAAGGCCCACTGCAGCCTCCACCTCCCGAGCCCAAGCGATGCTCTCACCTCAGGCTCCAAAGGATCTGGGGATACAGGGGCCTGCCATCACGATGCCCGGATTTTTTTCTTGTCTTTTCTTTTTCAGTAGAGACGGGGTCTCACTGTGTTGCCAGGGCTGGTCTCAAACTCCTGGGCTCCAGCAATTCTTCCACGTCCGCCTCCCAAAATGCTGGGATTATAGGTGTGAAACACGATGCCCTGCCTTCTTTTTATTTCCTTCATTTTTTCTCTTTTTTTCTTTCTCTTTCTGTCTTTTATTTGTGTTCTCTCTCTTTTTCTTCCCCCCTTTTTTCTCTCATTTCTCATTCTTTTTTTTTTCTGTTTCTACGTTTTTCGGTTTTCTTTTTCATCTCTCTTCCCTTTACATCTCTGTCTGTCTATATTTTTTTCTTGATCTTCCTTATTCTCTCTCTCTTCTTCATTTCTTTCCATCCCACTGTCTGTCTGTCTTTGTGTGGATACTGGAACAGTCTCCTTATTCTGTATCTCCCTGTGTATCCTAAGCCTCTGTGACTTTCACTTTGGTGTTTTTCCTATTTGTCGCATAAAATGCACTCACTGTTCTTGTATTTCGGTGCTCTGTGAACGCTCGAAGGGTGGGGAAAAAGTGGACCACGAATTTGATTGGTTTCATGACAGACATGGGAGACAAAAGAACATACGATGATTACTTTGCTAAGTGCCCTGTTTATTCTTCCAACTGGACTCATAAAAGTACGGACGCAGTTGGTGGGTTGAGAGAGCTCTGTGTAGTCATGACTCTGCAATTATACCTGACAAGAGCGGTGATGATGAACGGGCGGTATGGAAACCTGCCCTTCTTTGGTATTAGTTGAGCACAGTGAGAAGAGATTCAGAATGGCCTGTATCTCAACCTGATGGTACTGTTTTTCGGCTCTGACCTTTAGGAACGTGTGAAGCCTTCCGGTGCATTCCCGCCACTTCCTTGCAGTTTTCTTTTGATACTTTTCGATTAACTAACGTATTTATTAATTTATTTGAGATGGAGTCTTGTTCTGTTCGTCAGGCCATGGCGCGGTATCGGGTCACTGCAACCTCCGCCTCCCAGGTTCCAGCGATTCTCTTGTCTTAGCCTAACGAGTAGCTGGGATAACAGGTGCGTGCCACCATAACTAGCTAACTTTTGCCTTTTTAGTAAAGACAGGGTTTCACCACGTTGCCCAGGCCGCTCTTGAACTGCAATTTCCAGGAATCCTGTGGCCACGGCCTCCCAAAGTGCTGGGAGGCCCCAGGTCATCAGACTCGAGAAAGAATGTTGGTTGATATAGAAAGGCGTGACACACTGCGCCCTACCCAAATTGCTATGTTTAAAAATAAACCAGTAGGCTGGGTGCAGTGCGTCATTCCTGTCATCACAGCAGTTTTCTAGGTGGAGGTGGGAGGATTACGAGGTCAGGAGTTAAAGACCAGCCTGGCCAACATAGTCAAACCCTGTCTCTACGAAGAATACAAAAATTAGCCAGGTGTGGTGGCACGCACGTCAAGTCCCAGCTACTCGATATGCTGAGGAAGGAGAATCTGTTGAACCTCCCGGGAGGTGGAGGTTGCAGTCAGCCCAGATCATGCCACTGGACTCCAGCTTGGGTGACAGAGTCAGACTCCATCTAAAAAAAAAGTAATTAAAAATAAATGAGTTTCCAAGAAAAAAATAGAGACCCACAGTGACACAAACATACACCTCTCACCTTTTGAGTCAGCAATGACACTACGAATTTGTAAACTCAGTTCATTTCTTGACTGGGGACCATGGATATTTGGGATGCTTCCTCTTGGAACATAATTCTGTCTGACACCATAGTCAGCTAACATTTGCCTTTTTAGTAGAGTCAGAATTTTATTTTGTTACCCAGACTGCTCTTGAACTCATGACCTCCAGGTATCTGCCCGTCCAAACTTCCCAAAGTGCTGTGATGAAAGGAGTGAGCCACACGGATTTCAGCCCTCACAATGGTGCACGCTGCCACTTTTCAAAGCTCTACCCTGGGCATTATTGGTATTTGCCCAAGATAGAAACTGTTTCTAAAAAGTAACAATTTGCTCACATAATATTTCCACAAACAATGCCTTGGCCCATGTTTGTTTTAGTGTTTTGTTTTGTTTGTATTGTTTACTTTACTTATCTTTATTCAGGTGAAGTAGATTTTACCAATTTTAGGAAAACGTGTATTTTCCCCAAAACATGTTAGCTGGTGTTTTCTTCTGTCATTAAGTAGCGATTTTCTGAATCTCTCAAGGTACAATGAGAGCCGATTGATGTAAACTATACTTCTTAACATCTTCTTTTTTTTTTTTTTTTTTTTCTTTCAGGTGGAGTTTCGCTCTTATTGCCCAGGCTGGATAGCAGTGGCACGACGTCAGCTCATCGCAACATCCGTCGCCTGGGTTCAAGGGATTTTCAATTCTTCAGCCTTTCGAGTAGCTGAAACCACAGGCACACACCGCACGCCTGGCTTTTTTTTTTTTTTAATAGACACTGGGTATCTCCATATTCGTCAGGCTAGTCTAGAACTCCAAACCTGAGGCGAACCACCCACCTCGACCACCCAAAGTGCTGAGATTAAAGGCGTGAGCCCCGCGTCCGGCCGTAACATCTTATCCTCTAGAAATCCAGAGAGGGTAGGTCTGGAGTCCTTGAGACCAGCCTTCCTTGGATGAAGTCCAAAGCGATAGCTGAGGATTAGGGGATGCGGTTGGGCTTGAAAGTCGATCCTTTATTTTTGCTACCTAGGCCACGATATCCCTCGACCCCCGTAGCTTGCACACCCTTTGAGATCCCCCTTCTTGACCGCCTTGGAGGATGACCTCTAACTTTAATTTTTGTTTTTCTTCCTTTGTTGGGTTTCAGGAGGGGGTGCAGGAAAGAGGGTGTGTGTGGGGAGGGGGTGTGGTGGGGATGGAGGGGAGCGTCCTAAGTTTCGATTTAGTGTCATGCCTCTTTCATCACCACCACCGAAGATGAAAGCAACAATCAGCTGAATACTGCGTGTCCTCACCCATAAGTGGGAACTAAATAATGAGAATGCGTGGGAAGAACTAGGGGGATGAGAGACGCAGGAGCCTACTTGAGGGAGGAGGTTTGGAAGGAGAGACAGCTTCAGGAAAAAGCAAAGCAAACAAAACACAAAAACTGTTGGGTTTTTGTGAGTACCCGGGTGACGTAGTTTCCGTCGCTGAGTATCCGGGAGACGAAATCATCTGCACACTGAACCCCCCAGTCAGAAGTTCACCTATGTAACAATCTTGCACATGTATGCTTCAACAACAAATAAAAGTGAGGGGAGAAAGAGAGAGAGAGAAAGAGAGAGAGAGAAGTAAAACGAAACATCACCTCCTTGACCTGAGTCAGGGGGTTTTGGGTCTTTCGGGGGAAGGTTCTGAAACAATGCAGTATTTTGCTCTGTACTTTTTTGGGTCTTCGCATTTCTTCTTTTTTTATGACAGAGTCTCACTCAGCCACCCAGGCTGGAATGCAGTGGCGCACGCTCGGATCACTGCAACAACCATCTCTCCGGTTGAAGCGATATCCAGTCGCAGCCTCCTGAGTGACTGGGATTACAGGCACCCGCCATAAGGCCCCGCTAATTTTCGTACCTTAGTAGAGACGGGGTATCGCGATGTTTCTGACTCTGGACTTGAAAATAAAACGAAAATAAAACTGACATGAAAGAAAATACTTAAAAAGTGAGTTTCCGGGAAAAAAGAAAAAAAAAAAAAAAAGAGAACCCCCCCCCCCCCACAGTGACGTACACAGACCCCTCTCGCCTTTCGAGGCACCAGACACGTTAGGAACGATGCGTACTTTCTTTTTTTAACGGAATTTTATTTTATGAGCGGGATTTGTTTTTCGAGACGGAGGTTCGGAGTCCCGCCCTCCCTCCGTCCCGGTCCCTGGTTGCCCGGACGACCTCAGGAGACAGACCCTGGCTGGGCCAGATGGTCCTTCTCCTTGGTCGGTGGTTTCCTTGTGTTTCTTCGTGTCTTTAACCCGCGTGGACCCTTCTGCTCGGGTTTTACAGATGGCGGCTCCCCTTTAGGCCTTGTCGTTGGTGGGGACTTTCCTGATTCTCCCCAGATGTAGTGAAAGCGGGTAGATTTGCCTCGCTTTGCCTCGCCTTGCCTTGCCTTGCCTTTTCTTTCTTTCTTTTTCTTCCTTCTCTCTTTCTTTCTTTCTTTCTTTTTTTTTTTTTTTTTTAGACAGAGTTTCACGCTTGTTGCCCGGGCCAGAGGGCCATGGCGCGATCTCGGCTCACCGCAACCTCCGCCTCCTAGGTTCAAGCGATTCTCCTGCCTCAGCCTCCCTAGTAGGTGGGATTAGAGGCATGTGCCACCGTGCCCGGCTGATTTTGTATTTTTTGTAGAGACGGGGTTTCCCCACGTTGGTCAGGCTGGTCTCCATCTCCCAACCTCAGGTGATCCGCCTGCCTTGGCCTCCCAAAGTGCTGGGATGACAGGCGTGAGCCACCGTGCCCGGCTCTCTCTCTCTCTCTCTCTCTCTGTCTGTCTGTCTGTCTCTCTTTCTTTCTTTCTTTGTTTCTTTCTTTCTTTCTTCCTTCTTTCCTTTCTTTCTTCCTTCTTTCTTTCTTCCTTCCCTTCCTTTCTTCCTTCTTTCTTTCTCTTTCTTCTTTTGCTCTTTTTTTCTTTTCCTTTCTCTCTCTTTCTTTCTCGCTCTTTCTTTCTCTCTCTCTCTTTCTGTCTCTCTCTCTCTCTCTCTCTCTCTCTCTCTCTCTCTCTCTCTCTCTCTCTTTCTCTTCCGTCTCTTTGAGACAGAGTTTCACACTTAAGTGTCCCAGGCTGGAGTGCGATGGCGCGATCTTGGCTCACCGCACCCTCCACCTCCCGGGTTCAAGCGATTCTCCTGCCTCGGCCTCCTGAGTAGCTGGGATGACAGGGATGCACCTCCACGCCCGGCCGATTTTCGTATCTTTAGTAGAGACGGGGTTTCACCACGTTGTCCGGGCTGGTCTCTGACTCCCGACCTCAGGTGATGCGCCCGCCTCGGCCTCTCGAAGTGCTGGGATGACAGGCGTGAGCCACCGCGCCCTGCCTGTGGACTCGGTTCGTCGTATGTTTTATTTGTTTCGTTTCTATGTACTCACTTTTATTTAGAAATATAAGTGTTTTCATACGTTTGTATATAACTATAGATGTTTACGTGGACGTACGGAGAAGTACATTTCTACGCGACAGATGTATGTATTGTATAGAAGTACACTTATGCAAAGCACGTGTGTAGAGATACGCTTCTATAAATTTATGAAATATAAATATACGCTGCTACGTGAAGAAACGATGGTAGATGAATACGTCTATGCTTATGTGTGAAGAGTGTTGTATTTGTATTTATAGATAAACGGGCATATTTATCCCTGTTTTCTTTCTTTCTCTCCTTGATGTGATTCTTCCTTCCTTTCTCTCCTTGATGTGTTTCTTCCTTCCTTTCTTCCTCTCTTTCCTCCTTTACGTGTTTCTTCCTCTCTTCCTTTCCTTCTCTCTCTCTTTCTGTTCATTTTTCTTTCGTGTCTTATTTCTCTTTCGTTCCCTGTCTTTCCTTCATTTTTCTTTCCTCTCTGTTTCTTTTCCCCTCTTTCCTTCGTTTCTTTCCTCCTTCTTTCTCTCCTTTTCGTGTTTCTTTCCTCTCCACCTGTCTTTGAAAAAATGGAACGTTTAAGAAGTTTTCTTTCCGTATCTCTGTTTTTTAGATGGTCTCTCTTTTCTCCACTTTCTTTCCTCCCTCCCTCCCTCCCTCCCTCCCTCCCTCCCTCCCTGCTCCCTTCCCTCCCTCCTTCCCTTTCACCATCTGTCTCTTTTCTCCATTCTCTCCCTCCCTCCGTCTTTCTCTCCCTCTGTCTGTCTCTGTGTGGATTCTGGAAGAGCCTAGGCATTCTGCCTCTCCCTGTGTCCGCAGCGACCCGCGACCGAGTCCTTCCTTGTGGGTTCTTTCTCTCCCTCCCTCCCTCCCTCCCTCCCTCCCTCCCTCCCTCCCTCCGAGATGCATCTCCAAACACCCAGACGCCGTGGGTTGTCTTCTGACTCTGTCGCGGTCGATGCGGGGACACGTTTTGGGGAGGCGTTTCTCTGGGGTTGGGGGAGAGGGGCTGCGTTTTCGGCCTCGGGAAGGGCTTCTCGACTCACGGTTTCGCTTTGGCGGTCCACGGGCCGCCCTGCCAGCCGTCCGGATCGGTCTCGCTGACGTTCGCGACGGTCGTCGGGCTCCATCTGGCGGCCGCTGTTAGATCGTGCTCTTGGCTTCCGGAGCTGCGGTGGCAGCTGCCGAGGGAGGGGACCGTCCCCGCTGTGAGCCAGGCAGAGCTCCGGAAAGCCCGCGGTCGTCAGCCCGGCTGGCCCGGTGGCGCCAGGGCTGTGGCGCGTCGCTTGTGAGTCAGAGCTCTGGCGTGCAGGTTTATGTGGGGGAGAGGCTGTCGCTGCGCTTCTGGGCCCGAGCCGGGCCGTGGGGCCGCCCGGGCCGGTCGACCAGCGCGCCGCAGCTCCCGAGGCCCGAGCCGCGACCCGCGGGGACCCACCGCGCGTGGCGCGGGAGGCCGGGGACGCCCTTCCCGGCTCGGTCGCGGGCCCGCGCGCGTCCTGGCCGTCTGAGGCGGCGGCCGAATGTGTTTCCGGGTCCCCGTGGGGAGCCGGGGACCGTCCTGCCCCCGTCCCCCGGGTGCCGGGGAGCGGTCCCCGGGCCGGGCCGCGGTCCCTCCGCCGTGATCCTTTCTGGCGAGTCCCCGTGCGGAGTCGGAGAGCGCTCCCCGAGCCCTCGTGCGGCCCGGGAGGTCACACCTGGCCGGCCTTCGGTCCCTCGTGTGTCCCGATCGCACGGGGGGCCGGCCGAAACTGCTTCCGGGCCTCGCTCTGGAGACACGGGCCGGCCCGTGCGTGTGGCACGGGCGGCCGGGAGGGCCTCCCTGGCCCGGCGCCGCTCCCGCGTGTGTCCTGGGGTCGACCAGGGGGCCCCGGGTGCTCCGTGTCTGGCTGCGATGGTGGCGATTTTGGGGACAGATGTCCGTGTCGTGGGTGTCCTGGGCCGGCGGCGTGGTCGGCGATCGGGCCTCCTGCCCCCGGGGGAGATATATCTTTCGCTCCGAGTCGGCATTTTGGGCCACCGGGTTATTGCTGACACGCTGTCCTCTGGCGACCTGTGTCGCTGGAGAGGTTGGGCCTCTGGATGCGTGCGGGACTCTGGCCCACCGCTGACCCGGCTAGCCGGCCCTGCTCCCGCTCGAGCCGCCTGCTGCTGGGGGCCCGCGGGCCTGCTGCTCTCTCGCGCGTCCGAGCGTCCCGACTCCCGGTGCCGGCCCGGGTCCGGGTCTCTGACCCACCCGGGGGCGGCGGGGAAGGCGGCGAGGGCTACCCTGCCCCCGTGCGCTCTCCGCCGCGGGCACCCGGGGCGGCCGTGACAACCCCACCCCCGTCGGCCCCGTGCCGTGCGTGTCAGGCGTCCTCGTCTCCGCTGGGTTGTCCGCCGCCCCTTCCCCGGAGCGGGGGACGGCCGGGGCCGATCGGCTCGCTCGCCGGCCGGCTGGCCGACCCCCCGCTCCCGGGGGCTCTTCCGTGATCGATGTGGTGACGTCACGCTCTCCCGGGCCGGATCCGAGCCGCGACGGGCGAGGGGCGGACATTCGTGGCGAATGGGACCGTTCTTCTCGCCCCGCCCGCGGGGGCCCCTTGCCTCTCCTCCGTCCGCCTGCCGGTGGTGCGTTGGGAAGGCGTGGGGTGCGGAACCCGGCCTGACCTGGCTGTCCCGTCCCCGCTCTCCGCTTCGCGGGGTGGGTCGGCGGGGTCCTCTGACGCGGCGGGCACCCCTCGCTCTCGCCTCCCGCGGTCGTCGACTTGCGGGCGGGCCCCCTCCGCGGCGGTGGGGGTGCCGTCCCGCCGGCCCGTCGTGCTGCCCTCTCGGGGGTTTCGCGCGAGCGTTGGCTCCGCCCGGGCCTTTGCGGTGCTCCTGGAGCGCTCCGGGTTGTCCCTCAGGTGCCCGAGGCCGAGCGGTGGTGTGTCCCTCCCACCCCCGGCGTCCCCTCCTCCGGTGTCCGCGCGTGGGTCCCGAGGGGAGCCCGTCGGCGTGGGGTTCGAGGCGGTCGAGTGAGATGAGATGCGCGCCCCTCCCGCGCGGGGAAGGGCGCCGCCGGGTCCGGCGAGCGCACGTCCCGTGCTCCCCTCTGGCGGGTGCGCGAGGGCCGTGTGAGCGATCGCGGCGGGCGCGGGCCGGTGGCGCGTGCGCCGGCCGGCCGCCGAGGGGCTGCCGTTCTGCCTCCGACCGGTCGCGTGCGTGGCTTTGCCTCGGAAGCGACGCAGGAGGCGGGTGGACGAGGGGGGCCTTGTGAGCCTGCCGGGCCCCCCGCCCTGACCGCGAACGCTCGAGGTCGCCGCAGGCGCGCTTCTCCTCGTACCGCAGGCCCCCTCCCTTCCCCGGGCGTCCCCGAGCGCCTCTGCGGGCCCGACGAGGGGCGACCGGCGGGTGGGGAGTGTGACCCACCCTCGGTGAGAAAGCCTTCTCTAGCGATCTGAGAGAGGTGTGCCTTGGGGTGCCGGATCTCCCGGCCTGCCGCCTCTGTCTCCTTCTGCCTTATGGTAGCGCTGTCGTAGCGACTCGCGCGCAGAGGACCCTCCTCCGCTTCCCCCTCGACGGGTTGAGGGTGGGGAGAGCGAGGGTTCCGCCGGCCACCGCGGTGGTGGCCGAGCGCGGCTCGTCGCCTGCTGTGTGGCCCGCGCCTCCCCCTTCCGAGTCGGGGGAGGATCCCGCCGGGCCGGGCCCGGCGTCCCAGCGGGTTGGGACGCGGCCGCCGCGAGCGGTGGGTGTGCGCGGCCTTCCGTCCGGCGCGTGACCCCCACCTCGGCCGCGAGTCGGCTCTCCGCCCGCTCCCGTGCCGAGTCGCGAGCGGTGCCGACGGCTGCGTGCGCGTGGGCGCGGGGTTGGGCCGCCTGGCCCCGGGAAAGCGTCCCACGCTGGGGACGCGCCGGTCTCCCGGAGCGGGACCGGGTCGGAGGCTGGACGAGAATGACGAGCGATGCGGCCCTGGCGTCGGGTTGGTGGCTGTGGTCGCTTCGGGGCCCCCGGTGGCGGGACCCGGGGCTCGTGAGGCG